>NW_027331831.1:3125000-3750000 GCF_033568475.1 Henckelia pumila
GATGCCCTTTGGGTTGACCAATGCTCCAGCAGTTTTTATGGATCTCATGCATCGTGTCTTCCAGCCGTATCTAGATCAGTTTGTCATTGTATTCATTGATGACATATTGATCTACTCGAGGAGTATTGAGGAGCATACACAGCATTTGCATACAGCCTTGCAGACTTTGAGGGAGCATCGACTGTTTGCAAAGTTCAGTAAGTGTGAGTTTTGGTTGGAGCAGGTGGCGTTTCTAGGCCACATTATTTCTAGAGATGGGATTGCAGTGGATCAGTCCAAGGTGCAGGCAGTGAGGGATTGGGGGATTCCAAAGAATGCTTCGGAGATTCGTAGCTTCTTGGGTTTAGCAGGATACTATAGGAAGTTCATCAAGGGTTTTTCCTCTATTGCAGTACCCTTGACTTCCTTAACCAAGAAGAACGCGAAGTATAGTTGGAGTCCAGATTGTCAGAGGAGCTTTGATCAGCTGAAGGATGCACTTACTACAGCACCTGTGTTAGCTATGACAGTGCCACATGAGGAGTTAGTGGTGTACACCGACGCGTCCAAACTTGGGTTGGGCGCAGTACTTATGCAGTGTGGCAGAGTTATCGCATATGCGTCGCGACAGTTGAAGATTCATGAGCAGAACTATCCGACGCATGATTTGGAGCTTGCAGCAGTGGTATTCGCGTTGAAAATCTGGAGGCACTATCTTTACGGCGAGAAGTGCAAGATTTTCACCGACCACAAGAGCCTCAAATACTTCTTCACCCAGAAGAAGTTGAGCATGAGGCAGCGCAGATGGCTTGAGCTTGTTAAGGACTACGACTGTGACATTAGCTACCATCCGGGTAAGGCTAATGTAGTGGCAGATGCTTTGAGTCGAAAGTCGTCAGTGGTATCATGTTTGACTGCACAGTTACCACTACAGACCGAGATTCAGAGATTTGGTTTGGAGTGCTATCCGAGGGTCCATGCACCGAGTTTGTCAGTGTTGACGGTGCAGCCAGTGTTGAGAGATCGGATTAGAGAGGGACAGTCCACTGATGAGGAGCTACAGCGATGGAGACAGAGAGATGAGGCCAGAGGTAATCTCTTGTATACAGTGGAGGATGGCATCGTTCAGTACCGTGGGAGGATGTGGGTACCGAACGTTGATCAGTTGAGAGCCGAGATTCTAGCAGAGGCTCATGCATCTCCGTACTCCATTCACCCCGGAAGTACGAAGATGTACCGAGGCTTACAGTTATCGTATTGGTGGCCCGGGATGAAGAGTGACATCGGGAGAGTGGTGTCAGAGTGCTTGACTTGTCAGCAAGTCAAAGCAGAGCATCAGTGTCCAGCAGGACTTCTTAGACCTCTCCCTATTCCGGAATGGAAGTGGGAGAATATTACGATGGACTTTGTGGTTGGCTTACCGAGGAGTACCAGAGGGTGTACAGCGATTTGGGTGATTGTGGATAGACTCACCAAGTCAGCTCATTTCTTGCCGGTAAGGACTACTTACACTTTGACACAGTATGCAGAGCTTTACATCAGAGAGATTGTTAGACTGCATGGCATACCAGTGTCTATCGTGTCAGACAGAGATCCGAGGTTCACCTCAGCGTTTTGGAAGAGTCTGCACACAGCTTTGGGGACTAGACTCTTGTTCAGTACAGCTTTTCATCCCCAGACAGATGGACAGTCCGAGAGAGTGATCCAGGTTCTCGAGGATCTTCTGAGAGCTTGTGTCATCGATTTTCGAGGATCTTGGGAGACTAGACTGCCATTAGTGGAGTTTACCTATAACAACAGCTTTCAGTCGTCTATAGGTATGGCTCCATATGCAGCACTTTATGGGAGGAGATGCATATCTCCGGTGCATTGGGATGAGGTTGGTGAGCGGATTTTGTTGGGTCCGGAGATTGTGCAGCAGACAGCTGACATTGTGACGCAGATTCGAGATAGGATGAGGACTGCGCAGAGTCGGCAGAAAAGTTATGCAGATGCCAGACGACGCGATTTGGAGTTCGCGGTAGGTGATCACGTATTCTTGAAGGTGTCACCTATGAAGGGAGTAGCGCATTTTGGGCGGAGAGGCAAGCTTAATCCGAGATACATAGGGCCATTCGAGATCTTGGAGCGAGTTGGCACGTTGGCCTATCGTTTAGCTCTACCTCCAGGGCTAGCGGCAGTGCACAACGTTTTCCATGTATCCATGCTTCGGAGATATGTCTCCAATCCGTCGCATGTATTGGATTTCGAGCCCTTACAGTTGCCACCAGATCTTGTATACGAGGAGAGACCAGTGCGGATCTTGGCTAGAGAGGAGCGGAGGCTTAGGACGCGGGTCATACCGATGGTCAGAGTCCAGTGGCTGAATCACTCGGAGGAGGAAGCTACTTGGGAGACCGAGGAGGATATGAGGACTCGCTACCCGGAGTTGTTCGGGTAAGTACTTTAATTTCGAGGACGAAATTCAATTTAAGGGGGGGAGAATTGTAACACCCGGTATTTTTAATTACATAAATCCGCCTGCATAATTAGGATTTTTAATTATTTAAATTTATGATTTATGGGTTAAATAATTATGTGAATTATTTATGCATGATTTAATTTATTTTTAAGCATTTAACCCATAATTAGTGATTTATATGATTTTTTAGTATTTTTATTATTTAATCGCGTAGACGGGACCGTGGACGGACGAGATGACAACTTTCTAGCCAAATTATTTTATGAGCCTTTTTGGAGCCTTAAAATATTATTTTGAGTTTTATTATCCCAAAATTTTAAGTATTTAATTTTATTTAATTTTAGGGAGTCATTTTTATCCAAAATTAGTCAAAATATTGACTTTTTAATATTTTTAAAATTCCCCTAAATTAATATTTCGAGATTTTATTTATGTTATCAGTTTTTTTAAAAGTTTAATTAGGAGTTAAGTTATATTTTTAATATTTAAGACCTTTTTATATTTAATTATTTAACCTATATTCTAATTAACCTAAAAATAAAACCTATTCTACCTAAAACAACTAGCCGATCTCTTCTTCCTCCCATCAGCCGTCACCTCCATCTCCTTATTCACCAAACCAACCTCCAAGAACACCATAGCCATTATTTCGAAGGTTCCAAGCAGGCTAAGGCATCCCGTCGTCGCCCCGTCGTCCCGAAGCCCGTCGTACACGCTTCTAGCTCTATAAATCGGTGTTAAGGCATGTTTTTCTCCACTTTTCAAACCTATATCAGTATATGTATGCGTGTGGGTGTGTAACATCAGAATCGATATATTTGACAACAAGCTTTTCGATTTTTCCTCCTAAATTGCTCTTGGTTTGGACTTTGGTGTTTGCATGCTCACGTTTTCATGTCCATGGCTAGGTGGGCTGCTGGTCCACGGTTAGAGGGGTCCCTTGAGGTCCCTTGGGTCGAGTCAGGTCGGGGCTGGAGGCTAAGGAAGAAGGGAAACGAAGCCTTTCCTTTCTGAAGCTTCTGTCGAGCAGTTTAGGGTTCTGGGGAAGAAGGCTGAGATCCTTTTCCTCAGGCCACTATTTAGGGTAAGGTCGGTTGGGTTAGAACCCCATTTGAGTTTTCTAAGTTTTTGCAGAAGTTTGCATGGGCTTTCGTGGTCGGAGCTTCGAGGACGAAGGGTTTTCCCGCAGCTGCTCGGGTCTGCGCGACAGTGCAGAAGGGCCGGGTTGCAGGGCTTCGTTCTCACTCCATAGTCGACGGTTTGGGCTGATTCTTGGCTTGTTAGAAAGGTCTAGATGTGGGCTAGGTCCTAGGGGTGGTTCTCCGGCCGGTGGGTGGCCGGAGCATGGCGGCCGCCGGCGTTCTTTGCAACTGCTCGTGGCCGCAGCAGTGCAGGGAAGAGGGTGATCGAGTTGGGGCTTTGGGGGCTGATCCGGGTCGGGTCAAGGGCCTGGGTCGGGTTTAGGAAGTAGTGGGTCAAGTCGGGTGGGTTCGGGTCCGGGTTTGGTGGGCCGGGCTCGAGTCTTTTTATTTTTAAAATATTTTATGAATTAATGGGTTTTTGAGGCAATTTAATTGAAATAAAATTATTTGGACTCCCAAATAATTTTATTTGGACTTTTAAAATTTTAATTAAGTTAGTCCATAAATTTTATGGGCTTTTGGGCCCATGAAAGTTATTGGGCCAGTCTTTGGGTTTTTGGGCCCAATGGGCCAGTTTAAGAGTTATTGGGCTTAGTGTAATTTTAATGGGTTTAATTAATTTAATTGGGCTTAGATTAATTAATTGGGCTTAAAGTTTAAGATATTGGGCTTAAGTATGTTAATGGGCCAGATTTAAGTTAATGGGCTTGAGTGTAGGGCCAGCAGTCCAGGACCATCCATGAGAAAATTGCATGTGTCCTGATTATATATTTAATTATTTTTATGCATTTAAGTTATTTTAATATTTATATGTTAGTAAGAAAATTAAATTAAATATATATGAAGGACACACAATTTATTTAAGTACATGCATTCATGAAATCAATTTTTATGCTATGATTTAATTTCTATGGTTGAGCAAATAAAATATTTTAGGTGGAAATTGAAGTAGTGTGGCCATTTATGTATGGGCAGTTTCTGCCATTTATGTATGGGCAGTTTTCTGCCATTTATGTATGGGTGGTTCGCCACCAGCCTCGTACGATGGTTCTTAGACTGATCAGTCGCACTATGGGTCACACTTACGGATAGGACCATTCGATGTTCAGAAAATAAATGCTCAACAACTTATGTATGTATGATATTATGTATGTTATGTATGGTTATCTATGTAAGTTATGTTATGTAATTTTTAAGCATGCTCATTCATGTATATGTATGTATTAGTATTAAATTGTTTTAAATTATTTTGAACCCTTGTTAGTATGCATGTTGGGCCTCTAGGTTCACTACACTGATATGGTGCAGGTGAGTACGTAGAGGAGCAGGTTACTCCTACCGGTGGTGAGGACGTATGAGCAGCGCTGCAGTAGCCCCGTGACCGTGACAGCTTCTGAGTCACCGTGCATGATGTCATGTGAAACATTTTATTATATTTTTAGTGGTTGAGGTTTATGGGAATATTTTATTAAATGTTTTAGTGCATGCACATATTTTATTTATTTTATTTATGCAGTATATTTTTAATTATAGGGTTGACTCAGTTGTTTATTTATTTTAAAGAATGCATTTTATTTAAGTATTTAAATTGTTTATTTATGAAATCATGAGTTTATTTTGGGTATTTTATTTGGTGCATATATGTATGGGCATATATGTACTTACTTTTATTTAGTAGTATAAAAAAAAAAAAAAAATTTCCGCATATTTATTTATTAGAGAATTAGGGTCGTTTCAGCGCTAACGCCCAGTACATAGACATGAGTACACGTAAATATATGATGCATGCAACATGATGACTGGTAACGGGTCATCTGAAAAGTCATGCTCAGAATCGGCGCCACATGAGTGCTGCCACCACACGGATCAACCTCTGGGTGCAACCACACTCGTCTAGTACACCAGAGTAGACAGACATAAATGCCCCCGCCGTCGCAGTACTCTCAGTGACAGACTATCGAGTATAGAGCTAAGCGGCTCTATAGTCAGGTATAACAAGGTATAGGCTCAACGTGTATATGCACATGACATATGAATATAGAAAGCGATAAATCATATCTCATGCCATATAATAATGCCAAATAAATGCAACATATAAACATGTATACTCGCTGGCAATCTCAGTCAATGTGTACGTACCTCTAGGCAAGTTCAAGTATAGTAGATCCTAGGTTCCAAGCCTATATTCAAAAGTTCACCGTATCACTACACAAGTTCTATAAGCCTTAACTAAGCTAATAAGTACTCCCAAAACTTAAATAGATTCCCGAACCATACCTTCGTCCGTAGTTAGCCTTTTGGAGACGCTAGTCCCGGATGACTATAACCACAACTTGGTTATTCCAGAACCTCTATTATAACCGATAGGGCCCTCAAGTGTATAACTCACACTATATAACTGAAGAAGGAAGCTCGAAAATTCGTATTTCAAAATGAAATCGAACGAGCCCTATTTATAGGAAAATTTCCGGACGAGTTCGGGTCCTCCGAAGCTGAGTTCGGATCCTCCGTTCCAACTCACTGTCTGCATGCGAGACACGTCGAGTTTGGACCGTCCGAACGTCTCTTCGGGTCGTCCGAAGTGGCCTAAATCCAACACTTGTCAAAACACCATGCTGAGTAATCCTGCTTGCTTGGCACAAGGGAGTTCGGGCCGTCCGAAGTCCTCTTCGGATCGTCCGAACGTGCCTTAACTCCGAAGTCAACAAGCTCACCTTCGGAGCCCCCGGTGGTCGAGTTCGGGCCGTCCGAAGTCCTCTTCGGATCGTCCGAACTAACTCAGACAATGAAATTTCATTTCTTGCTTCTAAAGTCCGATTAAATCCCAGAATTGGTTAATTACCAACCCTTAATCATGGTTAACATATTATTATCTTAAAATGAGGTCTGGGTTACTACAAAACATCACCGTGATCACCCCTAAATATAATAATATATCAAGATAAAGAATACTTATTATTTTACAAATTAATTAATTAAGTAATGAAAAGGGAAAAACAAATAAAAAAAAAAGTGGATTTGGCATCTAAAGACATAAGAAGTACTGATAATAAATAAATTATAACTGACTAAACGGAACTGTTTTATTCTCAATATATATATATATATAGAGTTTCTTTCAAGTGCCCACCTATAATGTCCACCAATGATGTGATACTATTCTATTGGACCTACAATTTATCACATCTTTATCACATACAATAGAATAGTGTCACATCATTGGTGGGCATGGTGATGAGCATGGTAAGTGGACAATTGAGAAAAACTACATATATATATATATATATATATATATATATATATATATATATATATGAAATTGTGGACCTGTGGGGCATAAGATCCCAACTTGTCACCTATTTATCTCCATTTGTTTAAGCATAGCAATTTTTGTTTTTGTTTTAAAATGGTAAATAGAGACTTATTAATTATAATTATATAAAATGTCAGAGAAGTCTTCCCAAAAAAAAAAATTTCAGAGAAGCGTGTCGCGTCAACGAACCAAGTTTTCAATAGCTTCCATATCGGTCTATCAGGTGGGTCGATATTATCATGTAAATAGTTGGGAAAATTGCTTTTTTGGTCCTGTATGTTTGTCACTTTGCGATTTTGGTCCTTTATATTTTCAGATTGCAGTTTTAGTCCGCTATCTTTATTTTTTTGGCAATTTTAGTCCTTTTTCCGATGTGGCGCTGACGTGGCACAAATTCAATGCTGATGTGGAGCTGACGTGTACAGTGCCACGTCAGCATTTTCGAAGAAAAAGGACCGAAATTGCCAAAAATCGAAACATACAGGACTAAAACTGAAATGTGAAAACATAAAGGACCAAAATCGCAAAGTGACAAACATACAAGACTAAATTTGCAATTTTCCCTAAATAGTATCCAAACTTTTAATCCAAACACAATATATAAAAGAGTCATATGTAAAAATAAAAAATAAAAATAAAAAATCCTAATATAGCCCTTTTATAACCATTGAAATATCACTTGGATTACTACTTGCATAATATATAGATCAACATATGTAAAAAAATGTTAGCGTTAAAAATCTCTAAAAATTCAGTAAAAGAGTCATATGTAAAAACAAAAAAACAAAACAAAAACAAAACATCCTAATATAGCCCTTTTATAACCATTGAAATAACACTTGGATTACTACTTGCATAATATATAGATCAACATATGTAAAAAAATGTTAGCGTTAAAAATCTCTAAAAATTCAGTTCCTCACCCATTCTTCTTTGTTTATCATTCATCTTTGTTTATATAAACAAGTGTATATATCATACAGTAATATTTTATATTAGAAGAAAAGTTCAATTCATGAGATCTGACTTATATATAGGTAGTGTTTTGAGTTTTTAGGAAGCATTTATCAGTTTTTTTTTAAAATTTTGTTAAGAAAAAATTAAGAAATATTTCATAAAAAGTCTACAAAATACTAACATAGTTAAACATAGTTAAGGTAGTGTTCTAGGAAACACTTATCGTATTTTTCTTTACAAAATTTCACAAAATCTCATAATTTTATGGAAAAAAAAAGCCGAGAATTGTTTTTTAAAAAATCTTTCAAACACTACCTAATTGATCTCACATGTCCGCCGTTTTGAATAAATCTAGCTAGTCAAGTTTAAAACGACAAAAATAAATGCTGAGTTGAATTTTAAAGGAAATATATATTACTTCTTCAGAACGAAAAAAGGTGGGTAGTAAACCCAAAAGCTTCATATATACTATATATATATAGACACCCTTCTTCCCACACCTCCACGCCAACTCTCTCACAAATTAAGCTTCGAATTTCCCATTTTTCAAGAAAATTAAATTAAGCTGCTGAAAATATAGCACATGCAATTAATGGAACAATCGGGTAATGAGGAAGAAGCGTGTCTGTTCGCCATGCAGCTGGCCAGCGCTTCTGTGCTTCCTATGGTACTCAAATCCGCCATTGATCTCAACCTCTTGGAACTCATCAAGAAAGCTGGTTCATTCGTCTCTCCGGCTCAACTCGCCGCCCAAATCCCCACCACCAACCCGGAGGCGCACGTCATGCTGGACAGGATCCTGCGCTTGCTGGCCAGCTACTCCGTCGTCAACTGCCGCCTCAGGACGCGGCCCGACGGCGGGCTCGAGCGGTTGTATGGCCTGGAGCCGGTGTGCCAGTTCTTGACTAAGAACGATGATGGGGTCTCTATGGCTCCTTTGGTGCTCATGAATCAAGATAAGGTCCTCATCGAAAGCTGGTCAGTTTTTTACAATGTTCTTTCTTTTCCATTTCAGACTCCATCATTTTTTTTTGGGAAAATTGCTTTTTTGGTCCTGTATGTTTGTCACTTTGCGATTTTGGTCCTTTATATTTTCAGATTGCAGTTTTAGTCCGCTATCTTTATTTTTTTGGCAATTTTAGTCCTTTTTTCGATGTGGCGCTGACGTGGCACAAATTCAATGCTGATGTGGAGCTGACGTGTACAGTGCCACGTCAGCATTTTCGAAGAAAAAGGACCGAAATTGCCAAAAATTGAAACATACAGGACTAAAACTGAAATGTGAAAACATAAAGGACCAAAATCGCAAAGTGACAAACATACAGGACTAAATTTGCAATTTTCCCTTTTTTTTTTGGTTTCCAAAATTTGGAATAATAAAGTATTTAATTGTTTACGAAAAAATTGTTTTTTTGTATAGTATGTTTGTCACTTTGCGATTTCAGTCATTTATATTTTTATATTTCAGTTTTAGTCCGCTATCTTTATTTTTTTTGGTAATTTAAGTCCTTTTTCCGACGTGACACCAATTCAGTGCTGATGTGGAGCTGACGTGTACAATGTCACGTAAGCATTTTCGAATAAAAAGGATCGAAATTGCCAAAAATCGGAACATGCAGGACTAAAACTAAAATATGAATACATAAAGGACCAAAATCGCAAAATGACAAACATAAATGATCAAATTTGCAGTTTTTCCATTGTCTAATTTGGGTATTTTGCAACCTGAATGTATTAGTGGTAGCCGAGAAAATGGCATTATATATATTACTACTCTTATGATCCTTTACATAAAGTGCTGCATGTGTAAATAATATAATAATTGAGAGACAAAATTAATCAATGAAATAGAATAATATCCACGGTGACCTTTTTTTAGCTCTAATAATTCAAGCTGTGTTCTTTTATTTTGGCTTTTGTACCAATCCGCATGATTGATCTAGTAATGTATCTATTTGTGTCACTTGAATTCAGAATGTGAAGTAATTGTGAAGCTATTGATGTAATGGTCCATTAATTAATTAGGGTCCATGTATAATTTGGAAAAAAAAAAGATCAACATTTCTAGATCACCATTGGCTCCTACCTAATTTCTCACCTATTTCTGTGGATTTCTCTCGTGTATATCATATGATATAAAAAATCTGACGTGACTTAGAATAAAAAATTCTACATGTTTGATCACAAGGAAACATTTTAAGTAATTTGGATAGCCTCATTAATCATGAAGTTACGTGCGGAACTAAATAAAATTTTCATTG
This sequence comes from Henckelia pumila, assembly GCF_033568475.1. Taxonomy (NCBI): domain Eukaryota; kingdom Viridiplantae; phylum Streptophyta; class Magnoliopsida; order Lamiales; family Gesneriaceae; genus Henckelia; species Henckelia pumila. The sequence goes on from NW_027331831.1 coordinate 3,135,114, forward strand.
TGGGGGGAGATTGTTTTTGTACGTAGTTTGATTAAGATCATTTCTTACAATTGCTTTTAACGTTTATCAATTTAATATAGAATTAATTTTATATTTGTATAAAATATATTATGTTGGTATGACTTTTTTCCATCAAAATATTTTGTTAATTTTTTCTCGTAATAAAACAATATATATCATATGTTTTTTAAATGTTAAAAATTAATATGGAGCATTATTAATTAATTAGTTGAAATAAGTATTTTAGATACATGCACGAAATAATTAAGTATGTTATTATGAGGGTATCTTTTGAATGAAAGAAATTTGTTTTGAAACTAATTAATATACATTTATATGGAGTCTTATCCTTTGTTTTTAAGCCAATATGTAAATCATGGAATTAATATGATGATGTTTGTTTCAAAAAATGTTAGAGATATATGGTTTACCAAAAAGTTGCACGATGGACCCCTTTCTTACCAACTCCACCAACTATTTCTTTTTATTTTTCGTCGAAAAAGGTTCGATCCACCAATACCATTTACACCACAATTTTTGTGTCACCAATTTCAACCATTTTGTTATTATTTTTTTGAAGGGGGGAAAAACCCAAGGTGGGGAGGCATGTTAGCATGACATCAAAATTATGTCATTGCAAGTGCGCAATATTGAATATCTTATATCCTATAAAGGGAAAATGTACAAGTTTCCTTTTCAAATTTTACATATTGTAATTTACAAAAACAGTCATTCATGTCCACAATGTGAGTCAACTCCTAGGTTAAGACCAAACATTTGCTTTGAAATATTACGTCTCATTAATAATTTCCTTTTCTAAAACTTTACATAAAAATAAAAATTTGAGGTTGATTAATTAATTGATTGGAATCATATATAGGTTCCACCTTAAAGATGCTGTTCTTGATGGAGGGATCCCCTTTAACAAGGCCTATGGAATGACAGCATTTGAGTACCATGGAACAGACCCTAGATTTAACAAGGTCTTTAATCAGGGAATGTCTAATCATTCAACCATTATTATGAGGAAAATCCTTGAGAAATATGAAGGATTCCATGGCCTTAAGTCCATCGTGGACGTCGGCGGTGGCACCGGGGCGACTCTCAATATGATCATTTCTAAGTATCCAACTATCAAGGGCTTCAATTTTGATTTGCCCCATGTTGTTGAAGATGCTCCATCTTATCCAGGTTCCTAGCTCTTTTTACCATCTTCAACTTCATGCATGTATATATACTTATTTTCATTCCAAACGTAATATTTCGAACCTTAAAGCTCTAGATCACTTCCTATTGATGCTCATTTTGTGCATGAAATCTTGTTCGAATATGATTAAAGTATAACAAATGAATCGAGCTAGCTTGAATATGGTTTAATCACTACACCAAACAAGGGTCGATCGTGCTCGAAAGTTGAATCCGAGTGTGATTTGATATTTTGATTACATGACGACATTCATGAAGTTATAGAAAATTTGCAGGTGTGGAGCATGTTGGTGGGGATATGTTTGTGAGTGTGCCAAAAGGAGATGCCATTTTCATGAAAGTGAGTTTTTTTTTTTTTTTTTACTTAATGCATTGCATGCTTTAACTTCTTCCTCCTCGAATATGAAAATAAAACAATTACATACCTAAAATTTTCTTTCAAAAAATACCTTAAACACACTTTGTATGTGTCTTGCAGTGGATTTGTCACGATTGGAGCGATGAACACTGCCACAAAATATTGAAGAAATGCCACGAAGCGCTTCCTGAAAACGGAAAAGTTATACTAGCAGAGTGCGTTCTGCCGGACGCCCCGGATACAGGGCTGTCCACCAAGAACACAGTCCATGTTGATGTGATTATGTTGGCTCATAACCCTGGTGGTAAGGAAAGGACGGAGAAGGAATTCGAGGGGCTCGCCAAAGGGGCTGGATTTAGAGGATTTCAGAAAGTTTGTTGTGCTTATAATTCTTGGATCATGGAACTTCATAAATGACTGGTGTCACTTCGACTATATATGCCTTCTCTGATCACAAGTGTTTTTATGATTGAATTTGTGTATGTGCGCGTATGCATTCTGCGAAATAAAGTTGTTTGAATGGAGTTTTTAAGAATATTGGTGATCTATATATAATATATCATTTGATTTGAACAATTGAGCTTCGTTTCATCAGCGCAACGAAAATGCAATTTATGCTATATATAAATTGATCTTTCTTTTTCCATCGTTTAGTACGTACAACATGCATTAATGTTTATATTGATTGGATATTAATTTGACATTTGTGATTTGTTCACACAAGGGTTCATCCTATTTAAAAGCGGGATATTATCATATTATACTATAATCGTTAATCCAATTATACGGAGTTCATACTTGAAATAACTTTAAAATATATAATAAAAAAAATGAAGCAATCATTCAATCTTGACATTGTTCTCAATGTGGTTTGAACTAATTAAGCAACCATTATGCATCTGTGGACTTAGAATTTTACGTTAATGAGAAATAAATTGCTATCTTTTGTGTCAAATTTAAAAACAAAAAACAAAAACAAAAAAAGAATTCTTCTTGGAATATTATAAAAAGATATATGCAAGTTGGAACTTTAAAAGGGTTGACCTCGAAGGAAACTTTATTCCACATGAGTCAGAGGTTCATTGGCTCATGCGGTGTTAAATCGAGGGATGTGCACGGCGACAAAGACCTGAAAGAAGGAGCAACATGGTCAATCAGTGTTATTAAAACCAGACCGGACCGGCCGGTTCGATCGGAAACCGGTCGCCGATCCGGTCCGGTTCTCTCCTAAGAACCGGAAAACCGGTCCAACCGGTCAGAACCGGTCAAAACCGGTCAAGAACCGGTTGGACCGGTCAATAACCGAAAAACCGGTTCAACCGGTTGAACCGGTTCAACCGGTTTTCCGAATTTTTTATTTTTTTTTTTTGAAAATTTAAATTTTTATTTTTAAAACTTTAAATTTAATATTTTTTTTTATGTATATACATTATTATTTAAAATTTTTACTTCATTAAAAAAATTTATTTTAATAGTTATTTGTTTTTTTAAAATTAAATATTTTATTATTTAAATAATTTATAACTATAATTGATATTTTGAATATATTAACATCTTTATTTAGCTTTCAAATTATGACAAATATATATTTTTTTATCTATTTAAATATATTTTTGAGTTTTTAAAATTCAAAATATATTATTTATTATATTATATTATATAAACGGTTTTTCGGTTGGACCGTCCGGTTAAAACGGTTCGACCGGTTGGACCATTTTTTTTAGATAAACCGGTTCGATCATCGGTCCGGTTATGAAAACACTGTGGTCAATCTTCAGAGCATACCTCACAATATTTCAACAAAAAATATGTTCCACACTAGGATCGAACCCGCAATGCTAGAGAATTTCTTCTCACGTCATCTCATGTCTTACCAACTCGTATGTGTCCTCGTGAGCATATGCAAATTGGAACTTGTACCTGATTTCATTGGTGACTGAATTAATATCTTGGACTAAGTTTGGGCCAAGTCAAGTTAAGCCCAGTTCTAGGTGAGCCATTTGTAACAATTGGGGCCCACCTTCAAATCCGGTCAACAAGGCAATATGACCATGACCTCCACTCCTCATTATATTGTAAATAGTATGTTAATTAAATTTTGAAAACATGATCCTTAATATTCTGTTTTTCTTTTCTTTTATTTTTTTTTGAAATATTCCCTAATATTTTTAAAGATGAAAGTTTGTGTTCAATTCAAACTCAAACAAACGTATTATGCAAAACAAAAGACTCCCTAAAATTATAGGAATATACAAGGTGTCGCATCAGTTGTTGCTCACTTAGTTGCTTATGATGGTTGCCCATGTGATCGAAACTCTAAAGATATATATATATAGTTCAATTCATATATTTTGACTATTTTATGAAATTTTATGTTATTCAATAATTCAATTTGGTTCGATTAGTATATTTATACGTAATAAAAATCTGATTTGTTTAATTTTGAGATTTTGTTTTGATCCATTACTAAACAAACCGAATTGTCACCATAATAATATCAAGAGTGTAATTGAGAGATGAATTTAAACATCATGAATTTCGATAATAGTTTTATTCTTTATAATGAAACAATATTATATTTTAGATTCACAACGTAGAATAGATTTTAAATTAAATAGCATCATATTCATTTGAACTTAAAATTCATAATAATTCATATAAAATATTATTTTAAGTGTTTATTTATATAAAGTTATAAACACTTAAATAGTAGATTTAATTAAAGCTTATTGTCTTATTTTTCTAAACAATAAAATAAAAACTTTTAATCCATTAACCCAATCATAATGGAATGACAAAGCTTGAGTCAACCTCCGTATCGAATTGATTATTGGTTTGAAATTTGAGAAGAGTAATACTTTAATGCTATTGCTATTATGATTAATATTATTAAAATCAACTGAAATGAAATCTGATTAATAAAAAAAATTGATAAATGGAATTCCAGTTTCACTAATATAATCAATACGCATGGTGTGCATGCGATAAATTCGTCTAGAGAGAAGTCTGAAACACGGCGTTGAATAATTCCTTACAAAAAGATTGGTGGTGGAATAGGGTTGGAATCCGTTTCGTAAACCCCCTATCCAACTCTTGTCCCAAAAAGTATCGGAAAACTTTTTTTTCTTCCAATCCTGTACCCGAAACATTTTGGGACCCAACTATTCGGGATCCCGTCGGGTATGAAGGAAAAATCCTGATTTTTTTTTTCATGTTCAAAATTTCGTTTAAAAAGTAAAAAAAATGTGATAATTTTATTAAATATACTATTTAGAAACTTATATTTAAAATGTTCGGATATAATTACTAAATAAATTTTGTTAAATAGATTGTCAAATTAATCTCTTGAGTTTTGTTCTACATTTTGTTCTAATTAAATAATTATAAATATGAATTAATTAAATTATTAATTTAATTTTAAAAAAAATACACAAAAATAAAATGACATTTCGTGATTTTACAATTTGATCGTCCCAACAATAAAAATTATACGAATTAAATACACAATTAAGTATTATATGAGTTGAAACCTAATAATATTTAGCTTATTACATTAATAAAGTTATTAATAAAATATATTATTATATTATTTCGGGACGGGTCGGGTCGAAAATCTTGTCGGGATAAGGTTTTATTTCCGATCCCGATCCCGCTTCCGATATTAATCGGAATGAAAAAAATCTCGAAAGTTCGGATCGTGAAAAATTTCGGATTGGAATTTTTTGGGAACGAAAATGAAATAAAATTCAAAAAGGATCGGGATTTCGGAAATTTTTGTGACACCTAACAAAGACTCGAAACTCCATTAATGCATTGAAGAATAATCTTCTTGAAATGGTTATATATAATTCAATCGATTCTTCGTCCCATTTTCTCGTTTTTAATTTTCCCAAGCCAAGCCCGATGGCTAGTTCGATCCAATTAGAATCCCCCTTCATATCCGAGACCTGCTGCGTCACCTATGACTCACCGTTTCCCATATACGCAATGGCTTTCTCCGCCGCCGACCGCCGCCACATCGCCGTCGGGAGTTTCGTGGAAGAGAGAAACAACCGTGTCGACATTCTATCTTTCGACGATGAAATCAATTCCATGAAATCAATACCTTCACTCTCAGTCCCTCACCCCTACCCCCCAACCAAACTCATGTTCCACCCCTCACCTGCAGCCGCCGCCGCCGCCAACCTCCTCGCTTCCTCCGGCGACCACCTACGCCTCTGGGAAATCCAGGCTGCTTCCATCGAACCCAAGTCCACGCTCAGCAACACCAAAACTAGTAGCGACTACTGCGGCCCTTTAACTTCATTCGATTGGAACGAGCTGGAGCCCCGTCGCATCGGGACTTCGAGCCTCGACACCACCTGCACCATATGGGATGTGGAAAAGGGCGTCGTGGAAACCCAACTGATCGCCCACGACAAAGAAGTGTACGACATCGCCTGGCGCGAGGCAGGAGTGTTTGGATCGGTTTCGGGCGACGGTTCGGTCCGACTTTTCGATCTGAGGCACAAGGAGCGGTCCACGATCCTTTACGAAAGCCCGCGGCCGGAATCGCAGCTTTTGAGGTTGGCTTGGAACAAGCAAGATTTGAGGTACGTGGCGACTTTATTGATGGATAGCAACAAGATGGTGATATTGGATAGCAGGCATCCTAAAGCGGCTGTGGCTGAATTGGAGAGGCACCAAGGGTGTGTGAATGCTATTGCTTGGGCGCCGCACAGTTGCGGTCATTTGTGTTCCGGTGGGGATGATGGGCTGGCGCTTCTTTGGGATCTGCTGATTCCTGCTGGCCCCATCCCCATCCCCATCGATCCCGTCTCCATGTACTCGGCAGGCGCCGAGATCAACCAGCTTCACTGGTCTGCGTCACACCCTGACTGGATTGCTATTGCCCTTGAAAATAAGATCCAGATGCTCAAGGTTTGACGTGTTGTTCGTCTTTGGAACGTGACGTGACAACGATATCATCTTACAAGAGTTTTTGTAATGAAATTTTTATTATATTCTTGAGTCTTAACTTGAGATGCATGTGTGAGACATTTATCTCACGTGAAAAAAATGAAAGATTTAAAATGTGTTTGAAATAAGTTACAATGGACTTCTATAGCAACGAAGACGAATACGAAATAGTTCCTATAGAGCCCATTGTGTGCAGTCGCGAGCCATGTGTGAGACATTTATCTCACGTGAAAAAAATGAAAGCTTTAAAATGTGTTTGAAATGGGCTACAATGGACTTCTATAACAACAAGAACGAATACGAAATAGTTCATATAGGAGCCCATTGTGTGCAGTCGCGGGCCTAGGCTCGGAGCGTGACACACCATGAAATTTCCAGCCACGAATTCCTTGTGCTTGTGGCGTTTTGAGTATACATGTACATCTTGGAATGAAATATATATAAATGAGATGAAATTCTATGGCGGATTACAATTTTGACGTTATCCATTGAAAGCTTCATTTATGCGGCCAATCTATGTTGACTATTTTTAAGAAGTGTTCGAGAAATCTTTCACTTTTCATCTTTTTTAAAAAAAAATTCAAATTTTGCCCAAAAAAAAAGTTGACAAATACTTTTTAAAAACTTTTACAAACATTAAATCTTGTCAAAAAAAATTAATAAATTCTTTTTAAAAGCTCCTCCAAAAACCACTTTAATTTATTACTAATAGAGTCTTGTAAACACATATATTATCGTAAATTACTATTGCTATAGTCATTCTTAATTGATCTGACAAGTCCAAAATTAAGACTTTAGCCATCTAGGCCGTATTTTTTATATCGGATTATTACTTCTCATTTTAAATATATGTAATTCTAAAACTATTGAAAAAAAAATGTGGTTTGAAAAATATCCGACACCTCCCATATCTGATCTTATAGAAGTCTCGAATCCTCACCTCATATTATTCCAAGAACAAAATGTTGGTGCCTTTACCGACGTCCATACACACAACATGCGACGACCTGCAACCTTAGTCACCAGTCATTGATGATGTCCCCGCCGCCGCCTCTGCCGCCGCCGCATGAGACGCTGTATCCGCACCTGAAGAATCATACGTCACTGCCTGACGTCATCTTCGCTGCCTTTTCTATCTTCATACTTTTCTCCACCTCCCCCAAACCAACCTCTTTATTTTTCCTCCCTAATAACAAAATCGCTTTCCCGTTCAACCCTCGCAAGCTTCTGAAATTCCACAACATGTCCCTCCCCTTGCGTAAACCTCCGAACCCTAGTCGCCACCCCACGCCGCCGTTCGCCACGCCGCAGTCTCTATCCGAGTGGCTCAGGCCTCGGCTACCCTCTGATTCATTCGCTTCCTGGGGTGTCAAGCCGGGGACTAAGAATGTTCATAACCTCTGGCTCGAAATTGCCGAAGGAGAGACGTTTTTAGCCGATTCCACCCCGCCGGTTCGGAAGGTTGAGGTTGTGATTGTTCGCATCATCCGATTTGACAATAAAGTGCTCGTCGAATCGCATCAGGAGCTTTCCGACGGCGCCGTCAGGTACCGATCCCGCCCCTTATCTGAGAAAATGAAGCCTGGAGAATCTGTCGAGGCCGCGGTTTTTCGAGCAGTGAAAGAGGAGCTGGGCTCCATCATAAAGTCTACGCCTTGTGGAAATTCTAATTTGGTGAATCTTGATAATGATCACCATTCTAACAATATCAGTGGCATCGTAAAAATTTTGCCTGGATCATACGTAAAGAAGGTGGAGGAGAGGGTTTCTGCATCGTATCCTGGTCTACCAGCTTGTTACCTATTGCATACAGTAGATGCTGAGGTAGAGGGCTTGCCAGAGGGAGAGTTTTCTACTGAGGAACTGAATGAATATGGAAATTCTGATGGGACGAATAGTGATGCTGTTTCGTGTAAAAAACACTACTGGAAGTGGGTCGATTTTGATTCACTCTGAGTTTTTGGCCTGGGTGTTTTTGCAGATTTGAGTCTTGATACTCACAGTATTGTAATTGTTATACTTATTCTGCCTTATATACCTTTACTAGAGTTAATCTCTTGAGTTTTGTGAATACATCATGTCATCTTTTATGGTCATGTCGAATAAGAGAAAGGTTCGTTTCAAGTTTCAATTTTTGCTATCTCTGTTTCATTTTCAGGTAGTTTCAACTCAGGATATATAAATATAAATCTTTCTCTGATGTGCGAGGCAATGATTTTACACCACCATCCCACAACACTACCGCAGAGAATAAATCATGTGTGTTGGATGGGATTCAAATTACTTTGCGATTTTTCTTATTAGTTTGTTTGGAATATGTGGCATGCGAGGTGAAGCATACCTCTTGTAACATTGACTATTGGATTGTCCGCAAAATACATGGGCTCCATGTAATATGCACATGTATTTTGTGTCTTGAAGAATGCTACTATTGGAAGTATACGGGCTCTTTCATCTATAAAGTTGTATTGCTTTTTCCCTCTTTTCACAGTTCATTCTTTGTTTAAGCTGGGAGTGGTTGTACTCGTTGTTTCTTACATGCTTCTATAAGAAGCTATCGAATATTCCCAGATTATTTGTGCAAGTTTTTGAGAGTGGTTTTGATTTATGTAAATTTGTTTGAAGCAAATTTTGGTTGCTGCGTAATTAGTAATTACTTTGATGAGGGATTATAAAGGTAGCTGCATAATTGTTTGAAATTATGTGCTTGAAAAAAGATTGTTTAGATGTGAGGGGACATAATCTCATCCTTCATTTCTATTGATTGGGAAGCTGTTTGTTATTTCAGACCACAGACGCACGAACGAGATCTGTTTCTTCAATCTTCATGCCCTTGGTTAAATGGAGAAATTGAAGTATCTGGAATTATTTTATGGCTGTCATAGTATGCATATAGTTTGAATTCATTATAGCAAATTCCGGGTTTGTTCTTGGGTTGTTGGATAAGAGAGTAAACCAGTGGATGAGTTGAGGAGGGTGACATACCGGAGAAGTTGAACTGGCTAATTTCTGCTTCTTTGGGAGAGAACTGTGGCTTTGTAAAGAAGGATGATTGATAGGAGTGTGAGTTGGAGTCCTTGTTTGTTTGGGAGACTTGACATGATTCGACAATAGTGTTTGCACAAGTGAGCAAGGATGTGAAGTTAGTAATGAATGTCTTATTCTTACATGTAAGGTTTATGTTTTTTTCCGTAACCCCAACTGTGAGAACTGAGAATGAATAGGGACCATCTGATGTAATCTCAAGTTAATATCCTAAAACTAGTATCTCATTAGCCAAATTACACTTCAAACATCTGTTTACTTCTAGGACCAAAAGAGAAGATGCAGAGGCAAAATTTGCACGAAGACAGAAGAATGGATTAGTGTTTACAATAGTAACAAGTCTTTCAAAACTGGGCGATTTTATAGTTTTATGCGGGCAACCTTTTTAAGAATGATATATTTGTACACCTCAAAGCATTACTTTCAAATAACAGGACTTCTGAATTATCGAATAAATCATGAAAGTTGAAATTCATTGTTGAATAGTCATATTGGGCCTTAGTGAATCGGGTTACATAGCCGGCACTTGGGCTCAAGGATCTGTCCGGTTATTTTGCCCTTTAGAAACCCGCCGGCCCCATGCAGTAGTGAGTCAAAGTCCAATGAAACTTTGGACTTCCCAAATTATTTTGAATATCAAAGCCCAACCCAAATTTCATCGTTCTAATAACTAATACACACGTATCCGTGCCTATAATCTAGGCAGTGTTTGGTTCAATTGATAGGATTATTGAATGATTATTAAATGAATGATAAAAGACATGATAAATAAAAATTGATAATTTGTGTCGAAAATAGTATTGTGTTTGGTTTGATTTTTAAGAATGAGATTAAATAATGACTTAAAATTTTTTTTGCCAAAAATACCATTTATATTTTATTGGATAAGTGATTTTTAAGTTGGAGGGAAATGGTAATTATGAAATTTATGTGTAAGATAAAAACAAAGATCTGTAATACTAGGGTGGGAGGAAGGTTTAGTTAACCTACTATAACATAACTTTATCCTTTATAGGTTAGATTAACTTGTTTTAATAAAAATCATACCAAACAATGAATTAAATCAAAAATCACACACAAACCTACCTAATTCCTTGTACCAAATTTATAGATTGAAGTTAAAGATAAGATAATAATATAGAAATAAATAATTTAATATGATGAAAATAAAATTAAAAAAATGATAGTTAGTATAATATTTGGTTTGATTGATAAATAATATTTTTTTTCTTATTTGATTGATTAATTTTAAAAATAAGATGATAATTTACAATTTTATCCTTTTAAAAATTAATAAATTTTGAATAATCTTATTATTAAGCTTAATATAGTAATTTAAATTCAACGATTTAATTGATATAAAACTAATAATTGATAATTTTATTGATATGAGATGAATATTTATTACATAGATAAATAATATGACCAAGTAAACGTCCAACTTATCAAAACTATACACACACAGGTCTGTGTAAAATATAGACACATAATATGTGCATTCGCGGACTTGTACCAAAAATTTAAACTATATGCATTATTGATAAAAATGTCAAATTGGTACAAAAAACTATTGAAAATAGTTTAATTGATGCATGATTAAGTTTATTTTTAGCAATATATGATCAATTTATAAAGTTAATTTTACCCGTTACTTAAATTATTTTAAAGTTTAATATTTATGTTAAATTCAAATAGATATACATTTTATTTTCAAAATTATTTTATTGATTACAATTACAAACATAAATTTATATTTATTTAAATTTCATATTATAATAAAGAAATCGCATTTATTATACGAAAATATTATAAATATTATTTAACACAGACATACATATATATAAACATCTATATGTATATAACACCTCATATATTATATATTCAAAAAATAATATACATTAAAAATTATTTATAAATACTTTTTAACTATGTTATATTATTATCATTTATATTAATTAAATTACAACTCATCAATAAATCATAATATACAGAACTGAGATATAATTTATTATATTTATAAATATATTGTAAAATAAATAATTTTTATATTTAAATATTTAATTAAAATGCAATTAAATATCATCTAATTTTTCAGAAACATCTAAACCAAGTAAAAAAATTTCGGATTCATAATCATGTAAATTGAAACAATAAACAAGATCCAGTGATGTGTTGTTCCGACTTCCATGGGTTAACAATTTTTTTCCATATATATATATATATATATATAGAGTTTTGATCACATGGGCAACCACCATGAGCAATTACATGAGCAACACCTTACGTGGCAATCACTCATTGGATGTCCAAGGTGTCACGTCAGCTGTTGCTCAAGTAGTTGTCCATGGTGGTTGCACATGTGATCAAATATATATATATATATATATATATATATATGTTTTCTCATGATATACAAATTTCAAGTTGAATATTTTTTTATGCATTATATATAATTTTCTTTTTATATTATAGTGAATATGAATTTATTTTTATAATTTTAATTAATAAAATAATTTAAAAGACGAAATATGTATTTAGTTGAATTTAATAAAAATATCGGACATAAAACAATTTTAGTAAAGGGCAAAATTGAATTTTTGAATTTGATTATATATTTTTAATAGTTCAAATACCAATGTTATATTTTATCAATATATAGTTCGTATACCGAAATAATTTTTACTCAATTTAAAATTGTATAATGGTTATTCAAAGATGTTGTATGCACTTGGTCGAAAGGAGTGAAAAAAAACAATGGAGGAAAAAACACTTCAATTGTTTTATAAAAAAACTATATTCGCAAAAAAAATGTTAAAAAATATATTTTTAACTAATATTTTAAGAAAATTTAATTCAAATACATATATACTTTGAGTTTTCTCACTTACATAAAACACTAAAAAAAAATTAAATGGAATCACAATTGCCATATAATATATGATATATATATTGTACACACGATGTGATCGGTAGATAGAAAAATATGATTGTGTTATGTCTAATGTGAGTTATAAAAAAACAATTCGAGAGATGCATATGATTTATATAATGTCGTAGCTTATACGATATATTTTTGTATACGGGGTGTGAATTGAAGAAAGAAAGACGCATCTTATTAACTATACAGCAAAACACAGTAGTACAATACGTATAAAATCCTTGATGGCAAATGATAATGGCCCTTGTACCATGTTCAAAATTTTCAAATGATACATTTTTTGGACCACTTTAAAGCAAAGTGTGAACCCACAAGTATTATAATTTTATATTATAATAAAAACATCGTACTTATTGTAAAAAAACCATTATAAATATTATTTATTACAAATTAAACATGCATACAAACATATCTATATGTATATACAATTGATAAATTATATATTCAAAAATAATATATATTAAAAATATTTATAAATATGTAATAAAATTCATATTTTTTTATTTTAACTATGGTATAATATTATCATTTATATTAATTAAATCACTACTCATCAATAAATCAGAATATACATAATTAAAATATAATTTATTATATTATAAAGATATTGTAAAATAAATAATTTTTATATATAAATATTTAATTAAAAATATATTTAAAAATCATCTGATTTGTCAGAAATATCTAAACAAGTACAAAAAATTTTGGATACATAGATCGTGCAAATCGAGACAATAAGCAAGATTCACATGATGTTGTGTTGTTGTTCCGACATTCATAGATTATCGATTTTTTTCAATGATATATATATATATATATAGAATTACTTTTAAATGTCCACCTATCATGCCCACCAATGATGTGGCACAATTCTATTGGACCTACAATTTATCACATCTTTATCACATCCAATAGAATAGTGCCACATCATTGGTGAGCATGGTGGTGGGTATGGTAGGTGGGCACTTGAAAAAAACTCTATATATATATATATATATATGTCTTCTCATTTAATCTATTATATACAAATATCACGTTGAATACTTTTTTAAATGCATTATATATATGTTTAGTTTTACGTTACAGTGAATATGAATTTATTTTTTTAATTAATTAATAAAATAATTTAAAAACAAATTATATATATGGTTGAATTTAATAACAATCTTGGACTTAAAAGTAACCTAAGTAAAGGGAAAAATTGAATTCTGAGTTGGATCATATATCAATTAAATTATTTTTAATAGCTAATGTATCAATTTGATATTTTATCAATAATTCGTGTACAAAAATAATTTTACTTAATTTAAAATTACACGATGGTTATTCAAAGATATTATATGCACTTGGTCGAAAGGAATGAAAAGGGAAACGAGGGGAGAAAAAAAAAACTTCAATTGTATTATAAAAAAACTATATTTCGATAACCATTTTTTAAAAAAAATATTTTTCAACTAATATTTTACGAAAAATTTATTCAAACATGTACTTTGAGTCTCGCCTATAAAATAATAATATAAAAAAAAAAAAACAAATTTTCAAAATGGAATCACAACTACCATATAATATATGATATATCATATATACACGGTGTGAGATAGACATAAAAATATGAATGTGTAATGTGAGTGATTAAAAAAAAATCGAGAGATACATATGATTTATATAATGTCGAAACTTATACGATACATGTGTAATGTGAGTGATAAGAAAAATCGAGAGACGAATATGATTTATATAATGTCGTAACTTATACGATACATGTGTGTATATGGGGTGTGAATTGAAGAATGAACGCGCATCTTATTATTATCATCTATACAACAAAACACAGTAGTACAGTACGTATTAAATCCTTGATGACAAATGATAATGGATGTTGGAATTTTTCAAATGATACATTTTTTGGACCACTTTAAAGCAAACCGTGAACCCACAAGTATTAGCGTGGGTGGTCCAAAATTAGCCCATGTTACCCTAATCATATCCCTACCTGAAATTCTGTCTCTCACTCTTTTTAAGCCCAATCATCACTCCCCTACCTACATGTTCTTTTGCATAATCTTTTCTTCCAAATCACCTTCTTTTCTTTTTTATTCTTCCCATTCATTCAAATACAAAAAATTTATATATTTTTTATATTTTTTTCATTACAAAAAATTCAAAATGAAATCACGAAATTATTGACATAATTTGATTACCCGACCTGAAAATTCTCTCACATACGCACGCTTTATAAGGGCAATCATCGATCATGGAGTTTTATTCCGAATCATTTCTTTCATTCAAATAATACCATGTTGCACGTGTTCAAATCAATGCATAAATTTTTTATTTTGGTATGAGTACTATATACATGAAATTGTGATTCGTATAGTGGAAGATATATAGATAAGTAGATAACCACGATTTTTTAAAAATATATTGTAAGCTTAAATTTCTCTAAAAATAAATTGCATCAATCATTCCACGAATTTTATAGTTTTATTATATATGCGGCAGTGCACGTTTTCATACAAAGAATGCCGTGCCACGCCTCGATTGAATCTTTAGTTCTTTACCAGGCAAATAATTTCAATTTCAAATCAAATAAGATACCTTTTAAAAAAAATGGTTGTGCTGAGAAGAGGCCAACTTTATATGTCAAGAAAGTTCAGTGGAGAGATTTTGATGACATGCAATTAACTTAAATAAATCAGTGGATACTTGAGCAAAATATTCGTACAATCCATCGAACAGAAATATAAAATACCAATTATTATACAAGCATATCGAAAATCATAATACCAAAACCTAAATAGTGCATGGACCAAGATCATCACTCTTGACAGTGTTGCTCCTGCCCCCTCAACTACCACCCCTGCTAAATATGTCCAACATAAGGCTTGTCCCGTGAAATGAGATGCCTAAGATGATCAAGACAAAAACTAATGACATAAACAATGAAAACGGTCAGTATAAAAGTATGAGTATACAAGTACTATATAAGCATGAATGCAAATATACGAGATACAAAAGATAAGGATAAAAGAACTTTGCTCAATCAGATGACACCATGATATGTAGTACTATGTGTCATCGCATCAGGAGGTGGCTTCCACACCATAAGATATGTGGATAACGGTAACCATGCCATATAAAATACAATACATAGAACATTTTCATACTTAACCTGGATATCTCGGAAAGTATTTGCATATCTCTAAGAAGCAAATCTAGAAGGATTGGGTTGGAGGTCAAGCCTATAATCAAATGAATATCGTATATCCCTATGACTTGATTAAAGTCTTAACTAAGCTAATAGCTACTCCAAAAACCTACTAGGGATCAAGACTTATATATGTTTTAACATGTATTTGAACACCTATCTTCGGAAGCTCCGATATTGACTTCAAACGTTCCGACCTTCTTCGGAGGATTCTATCCTATAGTATCTCACATGCATCCCACGTTTCAATAGTATTTTGACACCACTGGCAACTGCAGTTCGAATGGTCCGATCCCACCACTTGTTAACCTCATTTTGCCACCTCACTTGTGCATGTGTCTACTGGAGTTCGGAAGCTCCGGTTCCAAAGATCCGAACATTCCCCATGCTTCAAAACCAATTTGGTTAGATCCGAACCACTCGAGTCCCCAGATTTCTCGGACTATTTTCGAATGTTTGAAGTTTATTTTTAAATTTTTTTTACGTATAACAACTCCTTAAACATATTTTTAATTTAACTTTGTAAAATGGAGCTCGGTTCACTATACATTCTTATCTTGCATTTGCCAATTATCACCGAGCTGATAATATCGAAGGATGAAATTAATTATAACATGTCTTATCTTCTTTACACTCAAGGGGAATTTGGATATAGAAATCACTGCTTTAAAAAAACACTTAAATACTTTTATATTTTTAAAGTGCCTTTACTAAATAAAAAATAAATAAGAAAAAGAAGATGGTTTGACAATTGGATAAATGCTTGAAAAATATTTTTATTTTTAAATAAAAGTAAAAAAACCAACAATTTATAGCTTTGAGAAAACCACTTTGTTGTCTACTTTTAAAATTAGATTTACTAACCAAACACATCATTTTTAAGAAAAATGTTTTTTTGCTAAAAAAAAATATATTTTTTCCGTTAACTTTTCCAACCAAATGCACCAACTCTTTTAATAACTTTATGCTCTATTGAATCATCTCACACCATCTCTGGAAACAAAAGAAAAAGAAATAAAAAACGAACACACAAATACAAATTCTTCTTAAAGTTGGTCTCTTATGAGACAGTTTCACAAATTTTTATCCAAGAGACAGGTCAAACTCATTCATATTTTTGCAATAAGGAGTTGTACTTTTGGTATAAAAAATAATAAAATATCATATATATAGGCGTCCAGTCAAGAGATCCATCTCATAAAATTTATCCGTAAAATCGTTTCACAAGAGCTTCTGTGTTTTTATTATTATTAGCAAAACATGCATTTTGAAATATGGTTCCGACCGCGATCATAATGACGACCTTAACTCTACACATGCATGTGGTCGGATGCTTAACTGAAAACTAATCAATGATCACATGAAGAACCTAAATCTCATAGAATTAGGCAAAGAATTTTGTAAAAAAATGTAATGATAGTAAATATATATATATTATATGTATTTATACATACAAAAAGTGAGTCGTCCTTGAAGCTTTGAAATAGCAATATACGTACAAAAAGAAAAGCAAAAAATAGTAAGAGGTTGAAAAGGGCCAGCCCATTGACACTTAAAGACGAAGTGGTTAGTGGGTACCAATCGTTATTAATCCTCTTTCAAAACAATTGCAACCATTCAAGGCCCACTTCCACCACCTTGGTTGGTAGCCACTGGAGTACTGTTTTTACTGTCTTTTTTCTTATTCAAAATTTTATTTAATTGTTTTTTTAACTATTTATGACATAAGTAAATAGATTCTATATTAGTTTTTTATTGATTTTTTTGTCAAATTCAATGACATTTGAGAATTTGATGATAACCAAATCGGTTATCAAGTTTAATGATCCACCATTTATTTTTAATTTTTTTTGGGTATCATGAGTTTATGTTTGTCATAAAAAGTTTTATTGTAATTTGTTAGAGTTGAAAGCTTGATTACTATTGATGGATCCAAGATTTAATGATATTATTTAAACAAGTGGTTGGGGGCTCCAAAGGTTTGTGTCACTTCAAAAGGTCATTTATACCATTTCTTTTTAATTGGGTAAATATGCTGATTTGTTTTTGCTATAATATTTAATGAGATTGAAACATATCAGGTGTTGTCGTTGCTTTTAACTTAAATTAAAATCAGGACTGGGGAAAAAGTCTTTCTGATGCTGACTCGTATCTAATACAAGTACAATCTTCAAATTTCCAAATAAATCGTAGAAGAGTTTACAATTTTTGCTAAAACTTCCTCCAAA
Source organism: Henckelia pumila (assembly GCF_033568475.1). NCBI lineage: Eukaryota > Viridiplantae > Streptophyta > Magnoliopsida > Lamiales > Gesneriaceae > Henckelia > Henckelia pumila. The sequence goes on from NW_027331831.1 coordinate 3,153,056, forward strand.
AAACAAAAACAAAAACGACTCATAAATAAATGGCTAAAACGATAGTGAAAACATTAACCTAAAAATCCTCCGTAATTTATAATTTAAAGCTGAAGCCTTCCTGGATTAATTAATTATCAAACCAAAAATCCTTTTAAAACAAACGAGTACGTCAGATCGTCTCACGGAACAATATTTATTAAACTGGTTGATCATGTTCATATCTACACTAAAAATAATATTTTTGACATAAAAAAATGATGATTTATTTCGGATTTGAGGTTCGTCTCACAAAATTGATTCGTAAGATGATCTCATAAAAGATTTTGTGGAAAAAATAAGATAAATGTTTTATATACCTAGAGTAAACCAAAAATTTTCTTCACTCATATTTATCATATGTTCTTTTCTCTTATCTATCAACAAATTAATCTTGGTTTTGGGAGTTGAGATTCAGAAAGAAACTAAAATATCTAAACACATTTTCCTTTATTTTTCTTCCATTAAAATCCGTCAAACAACAAAAGTTTAAATATTTTCTTTCACCTCAAATGAGTAGGTTGTCTATGATAGAGTCTTATTTACAATTAAAAAATAATATTATTAACATAATTATTCAAGGTAGGGTCAAATAAGATATTCATCTTATAAAATTGATCGATAAAATCGTCTCGCATAAATTTTTGTTTTCGTCAATCTCATCCTAAATTAACAAACAAACTCTCCAAACCTTGCAATAAATGGTTTCTTCAGAATGGGGACCCCAATTGCCAAACATTCCAAACCCCGAAGCACACACTAGCCAAGAGAGACCAGAAATTTGCTCCTTTGAGCTCTCAATCTCTCGAGTGACTCAATGGGTAAATCATTATCGTTCTTTGGGGAAAAAAAAAAAACTCAATTGTTAAATCAATTTATCATTGGCTCCCGCATATATCGCTCCAATTCATCTAGTCAAAATACAATCAACAAAGATTCTCGTCGAATAAAGAACATTCACATCTCTAATAAAAACCTAGATATTGATTTCCGGCTAGGTCATATCAAGCTCATGTTGCCATCGAGTAGTCTTGAATCATACATTCAAACCCAAACATGCACCACTTCGTCATTTCAACGTTTTTCGATAATAATTTTGAAAATTGTACATTGTTTTTCCATAAATATAATTGTTATAATATCTCATATCGAATATTGAAACTAATAAATAATAACTTATATACTTACTAATATGAAGCTACATGTCCCGAGTCATTTGAAGTAGAAGACATCTTAATTAGATTTACAACATGATATAAACATTGTATATCTATGTATTTTATAATGTAAAAGTGTATGAGCTATGACTGTGCAGTACATGAATCCATGTACACTAGAATCTAGATGCATGTATATGCTTTTGTGGGGACATTTATCATTGGAAACTTTTATAATATATATAAATGAATCTTTAAAAAAAATTTGTATAAAATAATGAATGATATAGATACGTCATCGAAACTTGAACTCACCAAGACACCAACGATTACATGGCGGGTATTAATTGTACGATATTACGTAAGCCGTGTCGTAATACGAGAGGCGATTTAAAAATCAAGTCAAATTCCAATATTAATGACCTCAACTAACTTAATTTTTTTTAATAAATATTTTACATGCGATTTTTTTAAAAAAATAAAATATTATTTTTACGTGGACATAATTGAAGCAGCGCATCAGATATTTATAAAACAATAGAATGCTCAATAGGCGAAATTATATAAGTTATCATAAACTCTGCGAAATTATATGAGAATGCGTTCTCTCACAAAGTATAATATAGAAAATGAATCAAACATTCAAATCAATGACCTAGAATGTGATATTTAAAATCTTATATACATTTATCTTTATCTCAATCAGTGTTCTAAAAAATACAAAAAATGCTTAAGTGTAAATTTGTGTTATTGTATATTAAATTTGAATGACCTAAAAAGTAAAGAAAGCACAAGTAATACCGGATTTTAACGTAGTTCAATCAAAAAATTACATTTATGGAGTCATGTCCTAGATCAAACAAATTAAATATCAATAATTTACCATCAAACAAGGACTTATTCACATAAAAAAAAAAAACTATCTTTTAACAATCATCGTCTTTATGAATAAACCATTCAGTGGATCTTGTTTGGTGTGCATGCATCACTCGACTTTTCAATCATTTTTCTCGAACTCCCTTCGACTGTTCTCTCCTAACGGTAACTCACATTCCTCTCTCGATGAATGAGTCAAGACGCTCTCTCCCGAGAGCTCACCTTCCTTTTTCGAGGAATGAATCGAGATGCTCCAAATCTATTGTGTATCACCACTTGATGATCATTGTTTGGTTTGGTGTATTATTAATCTATGTATAACTTATCTAATTTAATTTCGCGTTATTCTCGTCATATTATTTATCCATCTATTAATTATTAATTTTACATCAATTAAATCAAATAAATTATAATATATCCATCAAATCAAATAATGTATTAACTATTATTTCTTATTTATTTTTAATTTACATTATATTACTTATCTATGTATTACTTATCCTATCACTCAAACCAAACGATTAAATTATTAAGTTGCTCAAAAATAAAACTATGCGGTAGAATTTGTTGGAATGAATTTTGTAATAATGTAAATTACTCTCTGACCTCAGTTAATGCGCACACTTTTAACAACAACTGAATCATATATTTGTGATAATTGACATTATCTCAAAGACAATATGCATGAAATATCCTCAATATCCTACCCAATTAATTTCAGAATAATCTTGAAGATATTTACTCAAACCTTACCACCAATGAAGATATGCTACCAATTATACTTGCATGCAATATATTCAGAATTAATCCTAATCAGAATATAATATTCATTAACTCAGAGGATACAATATTATTTCCAAATTTATTTATTTTTATATAATTTAAGATTTATTATATTATAAGTAATAAATATGTAAAGATATAAAAAAATTTACAAAAAAAATTACGCTAAATGCATTGAATTAAATCAAAATCTTCGAACCCTTCATTTATTTGTGATTAAGGCCCCGTTTGGTATCAAAAGCCAGACCAGAAAAATAATTTTTTTAAAAAAATGTTTTTTTAGTTTATAAGGTGTTTGGATGTTCATTTAAGTGCTTAAAAAACACATTTTTAAGTCAAATTTAAAGCTTTTTCAAAAACCCAAAATTAAAATTTAAAAAAGCACTTTTTAAAAATAAAAAAAACTATGAAATCCAAACGGGCTATAAGAAAATGACTTTTGACTCAACATACTAATTATGTGTTTGCGATGACTTAATATAACAAATAATTATAATAAAAATTAACAATATTTTTTCATACTTAATTTTGCATTAATAAACTCGTTTAAACTTATAAACTGGAAGCTTGATCGTCATGTTTCGCGATTTTTATAAGGTAGTGTTTGATATTTTTTTTATTAGACACTTTTGAGTTTTTCACAAAATTATTTGTGTAAATGAAAAACTCAAAAGTACTTTCTTATAAGCAAATATCAAACACTATCTTAAGACCTTGTTTATACGTTGTGATATGATCGGTATAATTGATAAAATTTCATTTATTATTTCCATTTTTTCAAAAATTTCAGTTCATTCTAGACAACTAGACCTGGCCAAGGGTCGTCGGTTTTGATCCGGACCCGACCCGGAACCGGCCCGTGGTCAACCGAGACCGGACCCACAAATGTCCGGTCCGGTCCCGATTTTTCCTTTGGAAAACCGGCAACCCGGCGGGTTGGACACGTGGCGCCCCCATGGGCGCCCAGATGATCCAACGGCCACGATTTCCTGGCCGGTAAAACCCAACCGACTCGGCGGGCCGGCGGTCTGCCGGAAATTTTTTTTTATTAAAAAAACCTACTTTTTATCTATAAATACCCCCAACTCCCCTTCATTTTGTTTACACAATTCTCTCTTCATTCTCTCCATTCCCAATTTCTTTTAATTTCTTGAATTATCAAAAATATCAAGTTTCGATTATTGGTTTATTGTAAATTATTGATTTATTTTCATATTTATATAATTACAAATGTCCGGAGCGGGATCAAGTCGTATGGGTGACAAAGAAAAAGAAAAGAAAAAGAGCATCATACCACCCGAGGTCGAGTATCCTCAATTCAATGTCGATGACTTTGATCTTGAATATTCCGATGATGAAATTCAAGAAATTCGACAAGAAGCGCAACAAAGACAACAAGTTGAACAACCACCACGTCATCATGCAAGTTAAGAAAGTATGAACGATCTGGCGGCCTCTCACAGACAAACTAGAGCGGTGCCTCGCCCGATGTAATGCCCTGATTTTATTATAATTGAGTTTAATCGAGATAATCAGAGTTTTCAGTAGTTAAGAATCGTATTGATATTCGCAGGGGGTCATTTTGCAAACTTGGAGAAATAAAGGACTGAAATGCAAAAATGAGATTTTATATAATATCCCATGCAAGTTGGCTTTCCCATCACCTCACCCATACCACTCCTCTCCTTCTCCCTTTTTCGTACGTACTAAATGAGAAGCCATGGAGATGATTCTCCAAGCTTCCTTTCCGTCTGATTCGCTCGATCCGACCGTTAGATTTCATTTCCGAGTTAAGATTCACGATCACCGCAACGAAGGCTTCGTTCTGACGTAAGTTTTGCTACGATCCTCGAACTTTGATTTTTGTTGGGTTGTCAGAATTTGATAATCTTGGAGTATGTTGTTATTGAGCTAGCATTGATCGTGTATTTGAAGTCGGTTTGGAAAAAAAACGAAGTTTGGATTTTATATGAATTTTTAGGCTTAAGTTCGAAAATGGGGTTTTGTTTTTGGTTGGATTTTGATGGATTGGTTGGTTGGGGAAGTTGATATGAGTTGTTTGGGATGATTTGATGATGTTGATGATTTTTGGTTTGATCGGTCTTAGCCGTTATGCCGTCGAAATCGAGTTTTGATTTATCGGTTGTTTGTTTGGTTCAATTCCGTGTTTGTTTGAGTTGTTGGATTGACACCGAATCCGTATATTCTTCATTTCAAATTTGGATTGGAGTTTCGGGTTTTGGATCGAACTTGGGAGTTGATCGAATTGAGAATCGAAGACGGTATATTGATTGAGTGTATTTGTTTTCGATTGGTTGTGATTCGATTGGTTATTTATTTGAGTTCGTTGTTATTTTCATATTTGAATCCTCGACGGACTTAAAAGGTAAAAGATGACATTGATTCGAATGGGGTAGAATACTCGAGTTCGGCTGATTCTCGAGCCCCGAAAATCACATACTGCATGATATTTGTTCGTGTGAACTTGATTTATGATTTGTTTACACTTGCATTCACATTGAGCCGATTATTTGATTCGTTTTGAATATAGACGATTTAGGGGGCTATATTGAAGTGACTTTGGATTTCGAGTTTTTCCAATTGCCAGAATACTTCTTATAGTTGCTCTGAGGTCTAGGGGTTGAGTTGAACGACATCCACCCCAAATGGGTGTGTCGATGAGTTGTTGTGAAGACTTGACCCCGGGATCCCAACCGAATACCGATTGATATTTCGATTATCTGATTTGATAGTCCCGAGTTTTGAAGTCATGCATTCATTCATTCTCATTTTGATTTGTTATAGATTATTACATTTCAATCTGAGGTGTTTATCTGATATTGCATGCCTGTCTCTGTTACTTAGAAATTCTATTTCTAACTGGTTTATCCGGCTGTTGTCTTTGTTTGTATGTGTACTTGGTAACAGGAGGATCAGGAGCTGGATCGAGTCGTCTTGGTTAGCTCGGGGTGAGATTGATAGAAGTGAGACTCCGCATTGTAGGGTCGAGTCGATTGTATTTGTTTTTAGTTTTGTTGAGTCGTTGGAACTCTATGATGGAACTCGACCAAGTTTTGTATTTTGGGCAGAACCTAGATTTGGCATGTTCTAAATATTGATTTGTATTGTGTTGAGTTGGAATTATTTAGAATTGCCTTTGTTGAATTTTCGCAGGCTCCTCGACCTCTCTGCCCATTTTGCCTGCGCGCGCGCGCGAGGAGCCTGGAGAGGCTCGGGAGATTTTGCCCGCGCGCGCGAGCATTTCCGCGAGCCTCTGCTCTCGTAGCCTGCGCGCGCGAGGTGATGACCTCACGCGGGCGCGAGGCTCTCCTTTTAATTTTTTTTTGATTCGATTTTTACGCGGCTCTTCGTGTTCGATTGTGTTTAATTATTCAAGAATAGGAGTTAGAAACGGGGTGGTTATGGAACTTTGACGCGGCATATTGAGAAAAATAATCCGATGAAAATTGGGATTGATCGTGCTCAAACTCAAATTCCGGCATTCTCTTCTCAATCGGGTAGTGAATCTCAACTATTTAAATATAACGAAGCTAGATTTAGAAAAGAAACGACTAAATTTTGTGTGGTTGAACAACTTTATTTTAGTTTTAGCGATAAATTATATTTTGAAAATTGGCTTTCTACAAATGCAAATCCTTCTATTAGACGTATTCTAAGAAATAGTATCAAACGCACAATGAAAAAGTTAGTTGCCGATAAAAAAAAAAGAATTAATTAAGGAATTTTATAGTTTGAATAATAAAATTTCTTTGTGTTCCGATATTTGGAGTGATCATTGGCAAAATGGTTCATATATGAGTATTAGATGTCATTGGATTGATAATAATTGGAATATTCAAAAAAGGTTGTTTGCATATAGATATTTCAACGAATCACATACGGCACAAAATATTTCTCAACTTATATTTGTTATTTTAGAAGAATATGGTCTAACTACCAAAGTTTTTTCAATGTCTTTTGATAATTATAGTGCAAATACTTCTAGTATTAGTGAGCTTATTGAAATATGTAAACCATCACTAGGTGACAAATTTTTTCATATTAGATGCACATGTCATATTTTAAATTTGTGTGTTCAAGATGAGCTAAAAAGTTTAGGCATACATATTCAACCAATTAGGAATGCTATTCATCATTTATGGACGCATCTTCAAGTTATGAAGCAATGGGAAAATTTTCGTAGAGTAAATGGTATGAAGCCTAAGCGGTTTGCACGAGATGTTCCAACTCGTTGGAATTCAATATATAAATTGTTATTATCCTCTTTTGAATATAAAGATTTATTATGTACATTTTTTTATCAATTTGTTCAAGATCGTGATATTTATTTGTTTTCAAATCAATGGAACATATGCACTAGTATTTGTGAAATTTTAAAAAAATTTAATGATGCTAGTGACTAATTATCCGGTGTTTATTATCCTACTTCACATTTAGTTTTAACACATTGTTGCAACATTGCTTGTGTTTTTCATGAACATGTTAAATCTAATGATAGTGATTTATCTCAATGTATTCTCGTCATGAAAACAAAATGGGAAAAATATTTTTTGCTCATTCCTAAAACTTTTTTATGTGCTTTTGTTTTAGATCCTAGATTTAAATTAGATGGCTTAAGCGACATGTTAACATTATATTATGAATCTTTGGAGCCTACGAAAACGATTCCTTCTATCTCATTGATTTTGTTTAATATTAAAAGTCATTTACTTGATATTTATAATGAATATAACATCATATATGGTGGACAACTTGTTTCACATGAAACACAATCCACTGCAACTAGTAATGTTACTTCTAAACTTACTAAAGCACAATTTTTACTAAGAAAACGGATGAAACGTCCACAAGGATCCTCAAGTTCCAGTCAGGAACTTGAGAATTATTTTACCACTACTTTTGATTTTAGTGATACAGGTGAGGAAAACTTCGACATTTTGAGATGGTGGTCGCAAAAAACACAAATATATCCAATTTTGGCTATAATGGCAAAAGAAATTCTAGATTGTTCGATTTCAACAGTTGCAGTGCAACAAGCATTTAGTATTGGAGGAAATACATTGGACGAAATACGTTCTAGCTTAAGGCCGGAAAATTTGGAAGCCCAATGTTTGCTCAATGATTGGTCAAAAGCCGCTACTCGAACACAACATATTCAAAGTGATGAAGAAGACCAAGATGATATCGAAGGAAAATCCGGAACTACGACGGGAGGAAATGCGAGTGAAACAGAATAAAATGTAATAGATATTGAATTCTAATATATATTTATTTAATAAATGTAATATATATTTGTTATAGAGATATGAACTATTTGAGTGAGTTTATTTAAATAATATGTCTTACAAAAAATATTAAATTTTTTTTAAAGAGCAAAAATAAGCTTAGGGTCTTGGAGGCGCGCCCGCGCTTCTCAATTAGGCGGCCGCGCGGATGCTGCGAAGCATTGGCGCGCCCGCTTCGCAGAAAATAATGTGTAGCAGCCGCGCGGCCGCGTAGGTGATTGGCGCGGGCGCGCCACGCCTGCGCATTAAAAAAAATGGCGCAAATTTTTTTAAAATTATAAGGGTTGACCCGGACCTGGACCCGTCGGTTAACCAAACCCGGACCGGAACCGCCGGTTCATCAATCCGGATCGGAACCGGCCATGGACGGGTCGGTTAAGGGTTGGTAAAACACCAACCCTGAACCGACGGGTCCGACCCGGACCCGGACCGTGGCCAGGTCTATAGACAACTAATCTCAGCTATTTTTGCAGTAGCGTGGAATTTTATTTGGAAAATTATAAAATTTTGTGGAAAGATAACAAAATTTATTATAGAATACCCCAAGAAAATTAAATAATCGCATAAATAAAAATATCACAACCAAGCATGACTTTGTCAACTGTTAATGAAATCATGGCTCACTTAAAAAACAAAAGAAAAAAAGATCAAAGAAAGAAGAGAGGCGCAATCGACAAAGATGTGACAAGCAGTGAAGGAGCTATGATTTTTAAGTGAGGGGGGCGAATTTAGTATTATGTAATTATTGATTATTAAAAAAATTAAAAAATATATATATGCATAATAATATAAAAAAATAATTTTGACTCATATCATTGAGAAAGTTTATTAAAATTTTGAAAAAAATTGAATTTATTATAAAGAAATTTAAAATAAAAATTAAATATGTGGTTTCATATTAAATTGTGTAAAAGTTAAAAATAACTATTTCAAAGTTTTTTAATATATAAAATACTAAAAATAAATTTTAATAACATCAAATAAAATATTTAACATGCAGATTAAAAATTAAAATAATATATAAATTTTTTATTTATATTTATATTATATTTAGATGAATTATTATACTCGATTTTTTTATATATACAATTTCAAACTAAGTAATCATTAAATTTATTATGAAATTTTGAACAAAATATGTATAAGTGTAATATCAATAAATAACTGTTAAAACATAAATCTTTCATGTTTAATTACAAATTTTACACCTAAAACTCCACGCTCTATGAAATTAAAATTTAAATAGTTAAATTAATCTAATTAATTTATATATGACATACTAACATTTATATTATTTTCAGTTTTTGAGAATAGTGATTATAATTTTAGTAGTTTGATGCATTCAAAAATGGATGATTATACAAGAAATCAAATTAAAAAATATAAATATTTATTTAAAAGTAACTGTTTTTTTTTTTGTTAAACGGTTGAATACATTTGTTTCAAAATCTTTGCAATTAAATATGATTCATATTATTTGAATTTTTGTATTAGAGTTTATTCTTGCGGAATTAATGAAAAATATACATTGATCTCACAAATAAAAAAAGAGTTTTTCATTTTTTATTTAATATATATATATATATGATATATAATATATATAATTTTATATATACATAAAAATTTGAAAAAATTGAAGGGGGGCGACCGCCCCCACCGCCCCCCTCTAGCTCCGTCTCTGGACTGAAAAGAGTTTAATTGATACTAATACTCGGACGCACGAACGCGATGCGCGCCTTATATATTTAATTTTTAACTGAAAATAAAAAAATGATAAAAAATAGTTAAATAAAAGAAATGATATTTTGTAAATAAATATTCATAAAAAGACAAAAAAATAATGAAAATGATATTTATGTAATTACGTACATAGCCATCAAAGAGCAAATAATACGAGAGAGGTCATACTAACATACAAAAGTCTCCCTCATGTTTAATATAATAGTAACATAATCGCACACAAGCAACATCGTGTGTATAAAATCATATAATATATTTAACATTGTAAGTTATGTATAAATATTATTTTTTCGATAATATTTAAATTTATTTTTTTTCATTTATAAAATAATATAAAAATAAATTTAAAATTTATTAATCAATTTATCTTATCTATAATGTTTAGTTGAGAAAAATATGAAAATTTGAAATATTGAAATTTTTTAAAAAACAAATAAAAATAAAAATGTAATATTTATATCTCATAAGGACAATTTCGACAAATGAAAAGATTATGTCTAAGGGGTAGATTCTTTATATATAGGGAGAGATTAGTACCGAATTGCACGCATTGCGTGTTTATACAATGTGTTTTTGCGTACACGCGTTGGGTGTTTGTACGATTCGTTTTTTCTTACACATTTGCGTTCATATACAGTTTTTTTTATTAAATAATTTTAGAAAAAAAAAATATTAAACTACATGTACAGTTCGTTTTCCCGCTTAAGCATGATTATTTTGGTGGCCCTATTTTCCCAAATGTTTTAACGACAAATTGATTATAATATAACTCATTTTCATCGCGAAAAAAAAAAACCTATGTTGTATTTCCTAAATTTCTAGTCCGATGGTAACCTTGATTTTTTTTTTGGTGGTAACCTTGATATGGAGGTTTTTTATCTAATTGTTAAATATTTGAGTAAGTTTTCGTGAGACGTCGTCATAAATCTATATCCGCGAGATAAATCTATCTAATCTATGTCGACAATAAAATTTCATATTGAAAACGTGAATCTATATCCAATCTACAATCGTACTGAGCCATACATTTAACATAAATAACATTTTTCGTTTATTCACAAAATTGCTTCGTGAAACAGTGTCATAGGAGTTTTTTTAATACAAAAAATTATTTTTTTCATGAATAAATTCAGATCAGAAATCCGTCTCACAAAATTGAACTATAAGTGACATTTTTTTGAACGAAGAAAAATCTAAGTTAGCGAACAAAATCAAAACTTGTTTAAAACTTTCATATAAAAAAATTGAAAAACTTCTTATTAATCGGAACTTGGAAGAAGTGAAACGATCCGACTAGTTCTAATGAACACGCCATGTGACCCAGCAAATTTATGCAAGTAACTAACAAAGTCATTGTTTTGTACGCCACTTTGTTAAAGTACACTTTCATTCAGCATCATGAATAATAATGACAACAATAATAACAATTAGTATTATCACTGTTATTAGATTAAATTAAATTTTTTTTGAAAAATTTGTTTTTTTCAATAATTTTCTAATCTTAGTCTAAGTAACTCGCAGGATCTATAAACCAAATTCTTTAAAATAAAAAAATGGAGAAAAAAGATTATTATCAAAGCAAGAACACAAAATTCTATATTCAATAATGTAGGGTCTTTGCCTATTATTAACAATAATTAATCGGGAAACACAAGATCAAGTGTTTTACCCGATGTGACATTGCTATAAAATCCATGAATGCTAATTATGGTGAAATTATGAGTTTCATGTTTTGAGTTAAATTACAATTTCCTTGGAAATCTGTCGCCCGATTTCACTACATGTATAATAACTTGTGAGTGAAAAACAGAGCATGATATTTTCAAGAATATGGCTATATCAGCATCTACTTTCCATTTATGACCATTCCCTTTCTGTTCCAATTTTTCAGTGTTCACTCTTCTCTTAGCTTCTTCTTTATAGAGCCCCCCAAGCCTAGCCCCTCGATCTCTGTGCTATAATGGCACAAAACTGATCACGCCCATGTGAGGAAATCTTACACTCGGAGATTTTTTTAATCCCCTTTTTATATGTACATGAAGGTGAATTTGGCTTTTTGCCTAGAGTATTTTCTTTTTTATGTGATTTATTATTGAAATGTGATCAATCCTGAGTTTGAAAATCCATGAAAATTTTGACTTGACGGTAGTTTCTCTCTTTTATATATATTTTTTGCTTGGATTTTTAATGAAGGAAAATGGGTTTTGTTTTCTAGGAATAATGTATGTGTACGGGTAAGAAAAAAGCCATCTTTTTTTTCCTTTTTTTGATTGTGGGAAGGTAACTGGGAACTCATGTGGGAGACCTGCAGGTTTAATGGGTGAGGACTGCGATCCATTTTGGATCTACTGCTTTTATAAGCAAAAGTTGTTTTTACATTCATCCAGGATTGGTATTTTTATTTCCTTAAACAGTTGTAAAAGCGCTGATAGTTGAATTTTTTCCCCCGAACTCTGTTATTTTCTCGCCATTTATCGTGTTTTCTTTGCTATTCAAGGTTTGGTACTGGAAGGGTAGAAGCACGTCGAGTTCCCACGCCTAAAAGATTGAATCTTTAGCTTGATTTCAGCTGATTCATGGGTTGAACTCGAGGAACATGGACTGCTCGAGCCGTCATGCGGAAGAATCTGAGTCTTTTGACGCCATGGAGCAGGTTTCATTGGCGGCATCAGGTAGCCTTGATGATTGCCATAGTTTTAAGAATTGGGAATATGATGTGTGGATTAATAGTCCCCAGAGTGTGACGGAACGCCGTAGGAAATTCATTAGGTGGATGGGATTGAACTCAGATGGATTAGAAGGAGACGATTTCTGTAAAGAAAATATTGGTAGAATCATGGAGGATGGTGGAGCTGTCAAGAAAACACCACCGAGTACCGAAAACCGGTTTTCTTCGGCTTCCATTTGGTCTTACAATGATCTTGATTCGTCTATGGAGGTGGATTTAGTAGATTGTATAAGTGACAATGGTAGCGAGAGTGTACGCAATGTAATTGGATTAGTGGAAGATGAGAAAAACGAGTTGCAACAGTCTCCAAAGCTGTTTGCTAATGGCAGTGCACAAACAACAACGGATAAGTTGAAAGACAGGTTGTTGAATAGATTGCGGTCCATTTCTTGTATGGCGTGTAGCGCTGTAAGTGATGATAATGTGCGATCAAATAACGAAACTAGGATTCAGAGAGTCAAGGTTCGATATTCTCGGAGAAGGATGAAGAAACTCTCAGCCCTTTTCACAGGACAAGACATAGCAGCCCATGAGGGTCCAATTTTAGCTATGAAATTTAGTCACAGTGGGAAGTACCTGGCCAGTGCTGGAGAAGACAAGTTTGTGCGAGTCTGGCTAGTCGTGGAAGATGATAGATCAGATTTAATCGATATTCCGGATGCAGACCCGTCTTGTGTGTACTTCTTGGTAAATAATGAATCTGAATTAGGACCTCTGCAAAAAGATAATGCTAATGCATCCAAGCGTTTGAAGAAAACACAGGATTCAGCTTGTGTCGTCTTCCCTCCGAAGGTTTTTCGGATTCTTGAGAAGCCCTTGCATTTGTTCCAAGGACACAAAGGGGATATCTTGGATCTTTCTTGGTCAAAGAATGATGTATGCATATGTGTTTAAATTGAGCAAATTTATTGTGACATATTTGATACTAATTGCATTCAAGTAACATCTTTTTTCAACTTGCAGTGTCTCCTCTCAGCATCAGTTGACAAAACTGTTCGGTTATGGCGAGTTGGAGTCGATCATTGCCTCAAGGTCTTCTCTCATAACAATTACGGTACGTGCTGCTAAATACTTGGTTTAGGGAATCGCAAGAATTTGAATCTAGTTTTGAACTGATTTATTTTGCCAAAAACAACTTGAACACTATGCAGTGACGTGCATTCAGTTTAACCCTGTGAACGATGATTACTTCATCAGTGGTTCGATCGATGGGAAAGTTAGGATTTGGACAATAAATGGCTGTCAAGTTGTTGATTGGACTGAAACTAAGGAGATAATAACCGCCATTTCTTATCGCCCCGACGGACAGGTATGTTCCTTGGCAGAATAGAGGGTGCGAATATAGTTTTCTCTTTTGTAAATAATGTGCAAAGAAATGCATGGAAAATTTTAGGAAGAAGGTAGGCGAGGGACGCTGTTTGCGGTCCTGCCCTTGGTATATTAGTACTACTTTGCATTTATCGTAGGGTGCATCAACTAAGCATTTCTGTGTTTGGTTTGCAGGGCGGTGTAATCGGCTCTGTTACAGGAACCTGTCAGTTTTTCAACATATCAGGTGCTCTAGAATGAATTCAAGAAATGTTTCTCTTTTTTACAATTCTGGTTTCAATTCTCTCTTTTCTTGTTTGTGTTTGTATTGCTATGGGAAGCAGGGTGATTTGGTCGCGAAATCACCATTTTTTTTATATGAATTTGTGTTAAATGTATCAGACAATCGCTTGCAGTTTGAAGCTCAGATGTTCTTCGCCAGCAAGAAGAAGTCACCCTGCAAAAGGGTAACTGGCTTCCAGGTTATTGTCGATGCATTCAGCAGAATATTTATTATTTACCCGTTGAGAAATTTTCGACTTACATTCATTCTAATTTTGTTGTTCTGTGGATGCAGTTTTTGGCGCATGACCCGAGCAAAGTGTTGGTAACTTGTGCAAATTCACAGGTTAGAGTCATTGATGGTATGGATGTGATCAGGAAGTACAAAGGTGTGTTTTGATTGTTCTTATGTGTTCTTCTTTGATCCATATCTCAAAAATAAACTCAGTTTCTCTGTAACCAGGTATTCGAAATGGAGGGAATCAGATTTCTGCTTCGTTTACATCGGATGGGAAACACATTGTCTCAGCTTCTGAGGATTCAAATGTTTATATGTGGAACTACACCGATCCGGTTTCAAATTCTTTGTCACAACCAAAATCCATTAGATCATTCGAGTGTTTCTCCTCCGACGCCTCAGTTGTCATACCCTGGCCTGGCTTGAAAATAGGGAACTCAGAAAATGAGTTAAGATCAAGAAAATATGATCAGAATTCTAAAAACTCATTACCCTTTTCACTATCCGCTTATTTCTCTTCCGGTGGCCAAGAATTTTTCCTAGATTCCAACCCGAGGGGATCCACGACTTGGCCCGAGGAAAAGCTACCGGTGTCCCATCCCCGAGATATGACATCTTCAATGTGTAAATCTCAGTACAAACTTCTCAAGTCTTGTTGCCAAAGCACTTCATCCACTTCTCATGCATGGGGTCTAGTCCTTGTTACAGCAGGTTGGGATGGAAAAATCCGATCTTTTCATAATTACGGGTTACCGGTTCCCCATTGAACACAAGGTCTCTCATGGATTGAGAACCTATGCTGCCAGATGCACGCACCCCTTCGCCTCCCCGGTGTAGTTTTGATCACATCCTTTATCCTTTCGAGGGGCGGACCTGACCCATATCTCTCGACTACTAACGCATTGCATGCTCAAGAAAGTTGGTCCTTTCATGGGGCAAGAATCGACAATCAGAATGTACAAAAAAAAATGGGCACAGATAATTTGGATTTCGTTTCAGCTGAAAGATCTTTTGGGAGAGAATGAATTGCCTAGCTGGTCGACCACGATGGCTGCCTATAACTGTCACATAGAGTTAGTTTTGGCATTATTCCTATTTATTGGCGTACAGTGGGGAGTGGGGTATCCAAATGCTTCTGCACTTGTCAATACAAGTTTGAATGGGGCTGGGAATTGAAGAGTCAAATATGCAAAAAGTAAATCAGAATTTCATTTGTTTATTGTGTGATATTTGCATTTGGTTTCTGGCCCAGCAAAGGATGTGCAAGTGTGTGGCAAATGGGGGTGGGGCCTTGGCCATTTGTTCGGAATACGAGACGTGGGACTCGGCAGGGGGAAGCTGGTGGCGGATATTGGTTTTGAAGGAATCAGTGGGGAATGCAATCTTTATGGTTTATTTGGTTGGTCTGAGTCATTGAGAGATATTTGTCTGCAACATTTTTTTTCTGTTTTTATTCTGGCCTGAGTTGCTCCCTAGATGACCCGTTCTCCGGTCTGCGTGTCGACGGCTGATCGGTGGCTCGGCCGTGAGTTTCTGGCCCGTTCTTTGATTACATGTTTCCTTGAAAGAAAGGGGCAGATTTGATTAGCTAAATCTCTTTGAGGTGACATGGACCATTTGGTCATTTGTGCGACATGTATATGTTAGGCATGTAAATGATTTCATCGATTCTTGGCTCCAAATTTTGTTGTGATGAATAAAAAGCTAAAGTTCCACTTTTTTTATATAAGAAAAAAAAAATTAATCTTCTGTTGTGTACCCTATAATAAAATGATAATAGGATTGGACCCGGGTGGGGATGTCTTCCTCCCCATGCCCGTGCCCGTCCCAATCCTTAATTTTTTTAATCGGACATCCGCATCACGTGCTTGCGGCGACTAATCAACCAAATGACCTCAAACTCGTCTCGATTCAGATAGGCACGGGCCAGACCCCGAACTCACGAGTGAAATGGTCATGCCCAGATATTTAGCTTCCTCCGGATTTTTTTTTCCTTTTTTTTTTTTGTTTTGGGTTCGGATTTGGAAAATGGAAGGCCGAATCTTGCAAACTGACAAAAATAACTAACTGAAGTTAGACATAAATTATTGAAATTGGAGTGGTGGACAAAAACCCCGCATTAACCACGCACATGTAATGGATATGTGCCCATATCTATACCCCAATCAGTCAACGTGTCTGCACCCCAATAAGCATAATTGTTTGACATATATATTCTAAACATAAACACATAATCATAATTTGATAAAATTTATTATTTTTTAAAAATAATTTTCATGTTACAACTTACAAGTAATGTATCCGGCATCGAAGTCTCAAGTATAGGATGAAGTCTCGAGTTCGTTATTCAATTATGACAATCCCCTCTCCCAATTAAAAAAAAAAAACTCACAAGTAATATAATAATTACTTTAAAATTCAAAAAATATAGATAAAAATATCTTAAGAGTTTTACATTTTTTGGGAAAATTGATAATATATGGTAGTTATACTTGTGGGTGAGATATACATTTACTAAAATAGAATTTTATGATATTTATGTTAAATAAATATGTATTATTTTGTAATTTGAGATCAAAAGTAGTTATTGTAAGGAGTTCAAATTTAATAACATAATTATTGTATATCGTCTCGCTCTAATCCCTCGACGAAGAGTAATTCCAAACCTGTCCAGCATACAATATATATAATGATTTTTCCTTCCAATACACAATGTTTGTGAGTAACACTCTTGTGAGATGGTCTCATCCGTGAGACGGATCAACCCTACTCATATTTAAAATAATAAGTAATACTTTTGGCATAAAATGTAATACTTTTTAATGGATAACTCATTTAAGAGACTCGTCTCAAAAAATAACTTTTGAGACCGTCTCATATGAGTTTTTGTCAATGTTCATAATGTGATTCACATTCAAATCTACATCTAAAATTAGGGGTGTTCATATTTTGGATAAAATCAAAAAAATAAAAAATTCAAACCGGAAAAATCATAGACCAAACCGAACCGAAAACCGTATTTTGTAATTCGAATATAAATATTAAAACCGAAGTTTATTTGGTTCGATTTTAGATTATATATGTCAAAACCGAACCGACCGAAAAAACCAAAATTGAATTAAATTAATAATTTTATTTATATTATATATGTTATGAGATGATATTTAGTGAATGAATAATTATTTTGAATAATTTTTTGTTGATTGTTGTTTATTTAATCATTATTGTTGTTTATGTAATTTACAGTTGATTAGTTAATTTTTTTTAATGTAATTTTTAGTTGATTGTTGTTTTTGTAAGTTATTTATACTTTATTTTTAAAGATTTTATTAAGAAATTATGTAAAAAAACATATTATATTTGACAGTGTATTTATATTATTAATTTTAATAATTGTATCAAAATCGGAATAATTGTATCAAAATTTGTGTTATTTTTTTGAAAATATTATAAGAATGTGGTTTGATGTTTGTACTTGTATTGATTGTTATTTTTTGTTTCTTCACTATATGACTATAACTTTATTGTGTTATATATTATTAATGATCAAACTGACCAAATCGAACCGTATAAACCGGTCCATTATAGTATAAAAACCGAACCGAAGTAGAACGGTTTAACTTCGGATTACATTTTTTATAAACCGAAAATTGAAAAATCGAACCGAAATTAAACAAATTAAAACCGAACCGACCGATGAACGCCCCTATCTAAAATTTTTAAAAATTATCATAGGACAGGGGCCCACATATTAATTAGACAACGGTTAAAAAATTTTGTGAGACGGTCTCGCGAGTCTCACAAAATTAAACCACGAGACCGTACTCATAAGCAACAGACTAAAGAAAAATTCATGCATGCGGTAGCATATTTCATACAGTTAAAAATAATAACATCAAATTAAAGTTTCATTGAGATACAGAACAAAGGATAAATTCAAGGTATTTGTTCAAAATCCCAATCGGCCAAGACTGGCCCATTCTCTCTTCCGGGCTTGGGATTTCGAAATGTTTCGCAAAAAAGAGCCCGAAAATTCTAAGCTATACGGACGTGAGCGAGATACATCTCATAAGTCATATATATGATTTACTGAATGCATGAAATTATGAACGAAAACGAATCGATTTCGTCAGCTATTCGGAGCTCAGTTCGTTAAAAAAGTTCGTTCGAGTATATCGAGTTGAACCCGAGATTGATTTCGACTTTGACAATTTTATCGAGTCGAACTAGGGCTGATCAAAATTTTCAAAAACCGCCCGAACCGACCGCACTACACCGCACCGCACCGTTGTATCTCATTTTTTAAAATAACCACGGTTAAAAAAAAAAAAAACCGCCCCGCCCCCACGGTGCGGTTATAATATTTAGTCAAAACCGCACCATCATGTACAATTTTATTTAGCTAGGGTTGTATTTAATAATGAACATTATATACAAAATAGATTTCCTACTTTTGTCACCTCCACTCTCTCAACTCTCCTTCAATTTTTTTCCTCTTTTTCTCTTGTTATTTTGTCGCTTGATTGTTATTTTATATAGTTTTATTTTGTTTATTATAGTTTTCATTCATTATTCTAAATATTTTGAATAGTTCTATTTTTTTCATTTTATTTATCATAAAAAAACCGCGAACCGACCGCCACCGCTTAAAATCGCCCAAAACCGCGAAATCGATTTTACATGCAACACCACAATTAAAAAAATAAAGTATAACCGAACCGCAAGTGACAATTCAGTTTGAATTTCTTCGAAAAAGCTGCAAAACCGCACCGTGATCACCCCTAAACCGAATTGAGGTACATGATATTGGGCTAGTAAGCTTGCTCCCTCGAGTTCGACTCATTTAGGTGGCTCGTTCGTAGTTGTATTGTGAGATATTTAGTAATAGATTTTATAGTGGTGTTATTTTTATTTGGGAAGTTGGATGTATTTTGGGATGTTCAATAATGTGATGAGTTTATAATTTTTTGTTACTAGGCTTGTCGTTTTAGTTATTTATGAAAATGATATGCTCTTTTTAATTTGAGTTAGGTTTAATTTATATAAAGATTCATTATATTGTATACTCGAGCTCAAATATTATGTCTTGATCGATTTTTTTTTAAAATAAAATTAAACTTGATCTTATTTGTATGCTCGACGAGCTCGGAAAAGGGATTGTTTAACGAACCAAACTCGACTTAAACTCTTTAGATGTGATAAACAAACTATTAATGAATTGATAAACAAAGAGGAGCTTAGGTGCCCCTCAAAATGAAAGTGAATTAATTGCAAATGCAGAGAGTAAACCCGTATTTATAAAAGGCAAAGTAGGGGACCACAACACTTTGTAGGGGACCACAAGTGTGTAGTTCACGGCTTCACGCGCATCTCCTTTAGAGCTCGCCCTCCAAAGACAACCAAGACACAAAACCAAGTTTACCACCCTAGTGCTCGTCCACCCTACGGTTCGTCCACCCTAGGCGAGCCTCTCCTCCCCTTCCTTCTTCTACCCTCTCCACACATAATTTCACATCTCCAATCTACATTGTCATAAACTTTTGACTTACTTTAGAGACCCCATGACTAGGGTCCAACTTGATAGGGCTCTCCCTCACCCCTTGGGAGCCAACATACACCTTCTTCAACACTTCTCTCATGGGTCTACCCTACCCCTTAGAATGAGACTCGGACCTTAGTCTTTGGTTACGAGTCTTCATTGGGCTCAAACACGTGATGAGTCCACTCATGGGATATCACATACATATATATACACACATGCACGCATACACACACATATATATATACATACATATATATATTAAACGAGTCTCATAAAAAAAGCTCGAACTGAGCTCGAGCTTTTATATATATTAAATCGAGTCGATCTCGCGAGCTTGATATTGTTCGATTTGGCTCATCTAAATCCTACACGAAATAAGGAGCGAGTCCTTAAAAAACCCCATGTGATCTAATGATTTTGGACCTAAGAGAATTCTGAAGATGGTGTTTGGCTTCAAATTTCCGTGCAGGATGATAAAGCTATTTTGCAATCAATGAAGTAACAATGAAGAAACAAACTTTCTAGATCGGTAGCAGTTAAAATAATACCCAGTTATTATTATTTTTAATAAAAATACTTCCAATATATATCAAGAATCCAAATTGGAATTTGCCAATATAGACGAAACCATAATCTAAATGGATACGAATTAATATTTCGCATCAACTGATACTAGCTCGCAAAATATCACACCCTTCTTGGCAAGAACCTAACATTGGTATTGTACGTAGAAACATCATACACCAAGGAGCCACATGTTATAATTAAATCGGATGACCCAATTTTTTCTCTCGATTTTATATATATTAAATTTAGTCTATTTATCAATAACTTAGATGATCAATTTTAATTTTAAAAATAAAAATATCCGAATTCAATTCATAAAAAAGGAAGCTAACAAAGTCTATATAAGGAGTGTTTGCAATATATTATGTTTTTGTACATGATGTGATTAAATTTATAGATTGTAAAAAAGTGAACAAAAATCAAAAGTTGGTAGTGTTTGAAAACAAAAGTAAAAATCTAAAAATCAAAGTTGGGTAGTGTTTGATAAATAAGTGATTATATGATTTTATAACTAAATTTTTTATTAGAATCACTTTTGCAGAATATAATCACCATATGACTTACTTTTGAATTTCAATTAAGTTAAATATAACCTAACATATAATTTAAAGTGATTTTTTTAAACTAAAATTTAATAATCATTTTTTTAATGATTACAAACACTCTCTCTCGTACTCTTGTATTTTAATTTTGTTGGATTTACATGTTTTGTTGGATTTACATGTGAAGGTGAGGAGATATATATAATATATGCTTGCAAACAAGAAAAATTCCCAACTGATCCATCACATCATGTCAAAACATTTTAATTTGTAAAATTTTGATGTGGTTGGGGTTCCAAGTTTGACCTCAAAAACTAACCCCCACCTTTTTTAAATATTTTTTTAATCACTCCTTCCTATGACTTGTCCACATCACATTCAATGCCTTTAATAAAGTGTATGTAACCCTAATAAAAATACACATGAATCATTATCGTGTACTTAAATCAGTTAAAAAATAGAATAATATTCCATTAATGTGGTAAAAAAATGTGCTAATGGTAATGTAAAACGAGATTGAAGAGAGAGCAGACTCTTTTGGAAGACCAAACTATTTAATCTTGAGTTGATAGCAGTGCTGAATTCAACATTATTTACTATAAAAACTTTAATTAATTTTCAACTATTATACATACTAACGTGGTATAGACATGTATGCTTAGCTCGGTCAAAATTTGACTAAGTTCGAGTAGCAAATATGTGTGTTCGAGTAGCTTCACGAGCTACTCGATAATATATATAATACAATATAATATAATGCATATAATATTATATATATTATTTATTTATTTATTCATTCATTCATATTTATTTATTTATTTAAATATAAATATTTATTTTTCCAGCTCGAGCTCGAGTAACTCGAAATATACACGAGTCGAGTTCGAGTATGAAATTAATTACTCGATCGAACTCGAGCTCGAGTAGTATGATACTCGACTCGTCTCGACTCGTTTGCACCCCTATTGTATGCTCATAAAATATAATTTTACAATAACTATAAAATAATGATTTTAAAAAAAAGAACTATAAAATAATATAATCGATTATGATATTTGGTGGAAAATTTTCTATTTTGAATTATTATTTGGGTTATGGATCGATCGTGACAAAGACAAGCTGAAAGATGATTTGCACAAAAAGATAAGTTATTAAGTGTAAAAAAGGCAAATTAAGAGCAATTTTCGAAATATTGAAAAATATTTCACCAAAATTAGCTATATTGTGATTTTTTTTCTTTATTAATAATATAGATAATATGCATGCACTCGTTTTAGTGAATATAGTAATAATATAGATAATTTTAGATAATATGCATGCACTAGTTTTAGTGATTATATATCAAATTTTAATTCTGAAATTAATCTAATAAAAATCTGTTATATTACCAAAATTATTTTTTATAGGCCTGCTGTGAAAGAAAAATAACACAAAAACCATTTAAATTATAATTATAACTATAACGAGCATATTGTAGTCGAATATCAAAAAGTAAAATAAAATTACTAAATATATAATCATAATTCATATGTACACCTGTTTTTATTTTTGGTATGCGGAAAATTATTTCTAAAAATAAAATAAATTAGCCAAAATTTATTTTGAAACAATTATTATTTTTTAAAAATAATTTTATCCCGAATATATAAAGAAAAAGCAGAAAGGTCGCATGCTTTTATCTGCCCATATAAAAAGACTATGGATAAGGCAATTACTAGAGAGAGAATGCTTTTTTTTTTATTATTTATTTATTTATTATTAATTAATTAATATAATATCTATTTTATATTGCATTGCAATGTCGTGTCTTGTCCCCGATGCGGTGCGAATGTTGGAAGCATGGAGGCACACCAGAGGGCGAGAATGGCGGTAAAACAATTACTAAATTCCAAGGTCAAACCCCACTAATTCAACCCTTTTTTCCCAGTGCTTTTTGACACACGCACAATACAATAGATCAGCAACTTTTCAATCGTAACATTTGCAACTTGAAATCCCAGCAGAGTATTGAGAACTTTATTCAAGGTGGATTCTTTATTTCTTGTTTCTTGTTTCTTTTTTGGTTGTTGTGTGTGTTGTTATTTTTCTGAATAGGATTTTGTGGATGGATATTCTGTTTTTTCTGCGCTAGGGTGTAAAAATCGAAGTTTGTATCTTGTCACCAAGAACTAAGAAGGTGAGTGAGGCTTATTTTTTGCTCTTTCCTCGTTTGATTCATTTCTTTTTGGTTTTTTTTTTATAAAAAAAATGATATAGAAGAAAAGATTGTTCTTTCCTGTTTAGAGAATGTTGTTTCGTACGAAACGGACAAGAATCAGCACCTAACAGCGATGATACTTGTTTGACGAATTTGTAGAGTATTGAAGCGTTCCCTCCCAAGATTTGCAAGATGGGTCGTTTTAATCTAGAAAATCTGAACTGCCCACTTGGGGGTGCTAATGACGATGGCGGCGGCACTCGCTGCGGCGACGGTGGTGTTGGTGGCTCTGCAGGAGGTTATAAATGGACTGATTTGCAGACATTTGACATTTTTCCTTCTTTGAATTCCACGACCGCATCCAATTCTTCAGGTGAAATAACATTACAGTTTATCTTCTTGTTTTATTCCTGGAAAGAATTATTTTTCATCAATTATCAACTGTTGATGCAGGAGTAATAGCTTCAAGTGTGGGACTGGCTTTTACATCTGCTCAATGGATAGAGCTCGAGAGACAAGCTATGATCTTTAAATACTTGACGGCCTCTCTGCCTCTGCCTCATGATCTTGTCTATCCGCTTTCACTAAATTTTCCTGCTCCGGCTCCAAACCTTCCCATTAACTGTAAAAAAAAATTTTCCTCCTCTTTTTATGTCTGACTTGATTTGGGTTTTCTTCAATTTAAACCGTTCCATAAACTTTTACGGCAGTGAGTGGTGGAGAAATATGTAATGCCAGATGTTTCAAGAATAGAGATCCGGAGCCAGGGAGGTGTAAGCGAACAGATGGCAAGAAATGGAGGTGTTCAAAAGACGTGGCGCCGTTGCAGAAGTACTGTGAGCGTCACCTGCACAAGGGTCGTTTGCGTTCAAGAAAGCCTGTGGAAGCTCGAAACAATAGCGAAATTCGCAAGAAAACACGCCTTGAACAAGGCCCTCTTCCCACACTTGAAGCCTACAGCACTGCATCCAACCAGATTTCTGCTCAAAATGAACCCCATCTATTGATCAATCCTACAGAATCTGACAGGTTTGTTGATCATTTGGCAATTGGTAAATAGTTGGTATATATGATGATAAAACTTGCATTTTATCAAATGATTCAGATCACACATGAGATTGAGGCTCGCCCTTTGTTTGCATGTGTATTTGTCTTTATATTCATTGGTTTTACATGTACATTAAAGGAATGCTGGTTTGATGGAATTCGCGTCGCCTGAGAATAATTGGCAACACTTGATGAAGAAAGCGAATCTGGATTTTTTGGCTAATGAATTCTCCTCCACTCGTAGTTCCAATCCCATTTTTCATCAAGCTCGTGTCGAGACTTCAAATCCATTCCCTTGCTCTAATTTCATGCCACAGACTGGAGTCATCAATGCTTGGTCAATGGATAATCACGAAAGCAGTAAAAATGACAATGCCACATCCTGCCCCGTGTCGCTGCAGGGGAATTTGTCCCCTTCACTCAATTTGTCCATGGCTGTGGCTTCTGGAAATGTGTTGGATGGAGAGAGTAGCAAGTTTGATATTGAAGGTCTTAAAGATTCTGATGATTATGTCACAGACACAAGATGGTTACCGTTTTCTCGAGGAGGGCCACTTGGAGAAGCTTTGCAGCCATTAGCGATTGGGGTCGAGGGCTCAAATCCAGCTTCTCCCTATGATTCTGTTCACACCACAGCTACTACAGTTTCATCCCCGTCAGGGGTTCTTCATCGGACATTGTTCTCACACTCGGAAAACAGTGTTTGCAATAGCCCGGCAGGTGCCGCGCCTTCCTTGGAATATGCATTCCAGTGGTTCAGTTAGAGTCATAAGAATCTAAGAAAATGCTCTGTTTTTCCCTCAGTTCTTGAAACCGGTTTCTATATTTTTGGTGGTGGTTCTTTATGAAGTTATTTACTCATTGATTGGTGTCATTTTGGAACTCTTTTTTTTTTGTTTTTCATTTGCATTGCAGAGTTTGATCCATTTGCTTGATGTGCTGAGTGGAACTTTGTGTTTCCTCTGATGGCAAAAACGTATTAATGAAAACTCGTAAAAAAGAGCTATAATTTCAAGTTTTTCCTTTTCTTTTAGCCGGTGCATGCTTCAAACTGATGCAAATAGAACAACCGTGCGTGAAAAGAAAACCTTCAGATTACATATTGAAAAGTAGAAAAAGATAGACTGTAAGATTGAGAATAGGAAAGGGATCGGAGTTGGTAATATGAAAGCATGCACAGTTTTCACTTGATTTAACGATAAATTGGTATCCCATGGTGGAACAATATTATCCTTATTGGTCCCGTTCATCAGGATGACATATTAGATATCCTCTCGAGGCCAAATTGATTGCCATGAATGCTCCTATACTTCGGGGAATTCGTGTTACCATCTACGTCGTCTCCTTCCATAAAAGACAGTCTTTTCTTTACCGAAAGAGTTTGCTCCCTATTCGGGCTCAAATACCTCAGCTTTGGCACGCTGTGGGATCTCACTCGAGCCATGGCCGACGCTGTGGCGGCCATAAAGTTTGGTCGAGGAGGGAGGCCTGAGTCTTCGGTACTTATTATTCTGTGGGCGCTGTTAGAACACAAAGCTGGCTTTTCAGAAGATCGATAATTCTTCTCCTCTCCTTGACAACGAGGGCTGGTCAACTGAACTTGTATATATTTTGGCGAGGATGGACTATGAGGTAAGAAATTTTGGTGTTCTCGGGCTGGGGGGATATGAGATGATCTGATACTTTGTTTCTTATGTTGATGTTGTGAGGAGTTGTACTTGTAAGAAGTGTCGATTTCAACAATATTCTCGAGTATTGGATCTCTTTGATATGCTATTTTCTTGCTTGAAGATGCAGATTCTCCTTCGGAGAAGAAGAATCGTTCATCATCCAACTTTAATATCTGCGAGGCAGTGATGATGAGATCGATAGAGCTAACAAAAAAGATGTGGAATCACATTTGGATGCACTGCAGAAATGCATTAGCAGAGGCAAAGCAAGGTTCTTTACCTGTTTGAGTGAGCACTTTTTACCTCGCCTAATCAGAGCCTGGATTTCCTCCTGTGTCCATGGATGCTCGCGCGAATCATTTGTAGACTACATTGTTCAAGATTTCCAGAGGCTACAGTTATTATATGCAAGAATTCGAATAGCTGTAGCTTTTGAGGCGCTATGGTTTGAATACTTACAAATGCATGGGCACTCTGGGCCAGGTAGAACATGGAGCCTGGACTTGTTCCTTCAAATGATAACCTCCTGCGTTCTTCACATACTCGCGTTTGTACTCGGACCAGAGATTCGATACATCGTAGAGTCATCTTTGCTCGTTTCCGGATGTTGTGTCCCCTCACTAGAGCTTGCAGCTTAACAATTCCCTTCAATGCAAAGAGGGCTCTCCTTGCCTGCGTACACAAAGGCAACATTCAACATCAGATAAGTTCATTTTTTCTGTAACAATTAAGATTGTACTGGCTAGATCTGCTTACATCGGTTAAAGGTGGGCCTTACTAAAGTACCTATGAACATATTAAAACAAGTAAATTACCAGATAACGTCTGAAGGCTGTTTGAATCACAAGAGCAGCAGCACTTCGTTCTTTATCATCAGCCAAGCAAAAAGTCGGTTTTGTGAGCCTAATAATCTCTACGGCGGCTTGTGCTGTTGCCACCGCAGCCTCAGCAGCAGCTGTGGTCGCCATAGCCACAGCAATTGCACGCCTTTGGTCGCGTACGCACCTCTCAAATGCTTGTTTTTTGACCGAGTTTTCGCCATTTTGAATCGGAGAACTTGTAAATTCTGAAACTTCATGTTGTATAGTAGTTTCTTGACAAATTGGTTTCAGAAAAATCCACCTCCTCTTTCCCCTCTTCTGGAAATCCATAAAAAAACATAGATATGCTCATATTAGATTCTTATAAAGAAAATATTCATCACATTTTTTCTGAGGTGGGTTACATGCCAAAGTCGATGTTATTTTGAGTTTAGAAGATATATATATATATACCTTATCATCATCTTCTTCCAATACCTCGTTTTCTTCCCTTCTGCTGCTGCTCCTCTTGCCATTATCTTTCGGAGGAGTTCTGAAAGCCTTTTTCACTGTACTGAACCATGAATTCCCACCATTTTTTCCCATCTGATGCAACGGCTTGCGTTATTTGCTGAGTTATACGTACATATGACCTCTCAGAATGGAAATCTTTGCTCTGCTCCGATGTTTTTAACCCTCTTTCAGCAGAGAAGGGGACAGAATAAAACAAAGTTCTGTCAAGTAGTATTCTTTTTTAACTAATGGCATGTTGTTTACTTCTGCTAAATTTGGCATGGAGAAAAATTGTGTTGGATGTGTCGGGGAGTTTGTGTGCCATTCGGATGCATGAAAGAACGTGCTTTTTTTTTTTTTTTTTTTTTTTTTTTTCTCGAGAATGCTGAAAGCTGTGAAGGGTGTGGACTATCTTTCTTTTTTGGTTCCTTGAACAAGCTTACATGGCTTCACGTGTTGTTGGATGATTAAAGACAACAAAGCTTAGTAAAATCGTGCTCTTGTTAGATTAAGATTAAAGACAACAAAAACAAAGCTAGAGATATCTCAGTCTTCTTCACCACTCCAATTCCATGTTGCGGGTTCGATCTTCGTGTAGCCCTGCTGAAATATTGTGGGGTATCGGCGTATCGCTCGTGCACATTTTTCGATTTAACCCCGCATGAGCCAATGAACCACTGACACATGTGAGATGGGATCCCCGAATACGATAGCATCGACATATCCCAAAATCAGATCAATTCGGTTTATGGTAAAAACTCGAATCAAACTAATTATATTATCAATTTTTGCAAAATGACATCCGAAACAAATCACTAATCTTTAAAAACCAAATCAAACCAAACCTAGGTTTGGTTGATTTCGGATCCGTTCGGTTTGGATGATCAACTTTAATTTTTGTTCGGATCAAGTTGATTTGGACGATCAACTTTAATTTTGTTCAAATAAATTTTTTTACTATTTTTAAACATGATTTAAAATTTCCAAACCATTATAATAAATAGATAAAAGTTAATATTCATATGGATATTAGCATTATAATGTATGTTAATGAGACTACGAATTTCGTATCAACAATATAAATTCTCAAAATGAAAATACTTTACCATCATTCACGTGAAGATTGAGATATATTGTAAATATATTTATCTTATATCCATTCAACTTTACTTTAAATAATCGGACAGCTTAAAATTTATAAACGTTATATCTATTATAAAATTTTGATAATACTAATGAGATGATATGAACTAAAAATTTAAATAATCTATACGTATATACTTAAATATGTTATATGTTTATAAAATTATTTTGATTATTTCGATAAGTTTATGAAATTGATTATATTGACAACCGTGATGAATTTGAAATACAACTCGTAGATTTTCATCGTAACACTACTTTGACATATTATTTGTACTGTACAACCTTATGCTTAATGATATTTTTTTTTGGGATTGATTAATGAATTTTATCTATGGATTTAAAAAAAAATGTTGGGACCATTAAATAAAATTGCAAAAGATTTGGGGAGAAATTCGTAATTTGAGAGACCTGACTACCCTAAGTTAAATTAAAAATGAGATAAAAGTTGAGTTTGCTCCTCATTTCCCCCAACTGAGCAAAGCCCTAAACTTGGCCATTAGCACGATAGCCGAAGCGAAGTTTCCAACCACAACGGAGAGGTACGAATGGAGCTGAATCTATCTTGAAACTCCTAAATTTTTCGTCGTCGTGTAATTAATTTCGAGAAATTTCAATTGTTTGGAAAATATATATTTGTATTTGCACTTCGAAGGGGATCCATTGTATTCACTGCTTGCAGAGGGTTGAATTTCGAGATTACTTCTGTGCTGATCTAGTTATCTTCTTGGTATGTCGTTCAGTTGTATTATTTTGCTAGTAAGTGGTTTTATTGAGTGATTCTTTATATGCTTGATTTAAATGAATTTCAGTTGTATTATTATTATTATTATTTTTGGTTTTTGTTTTGAACTGGAGGTTCTCTCCATTTTCAGTGGAGCTAGGTCAACACTTGTCAGTTTCAATTCCTAAACTTTCTCTCACGATTTTCTCTATGTTCCAAGGATTAGTCTGACTGGCACTTGAACTCGTAAAAAGAGCAGATTTGTATAAACAACGCCATTAAATGGCATATACAGGCATTTTGCTCTGTAAGCTTCTCTTGGGAGAGGACTCGGTGAAGTTGAGAAATTTCTGTATGGACTAATTCAGAAGATTAAAATAAGTTTGATGTTGTATACATTGATTCCGATCATACTTGAACTCCAAAGTTAGTCGACGTGAAATACATTGTGCATGGTAGAATGAATTTTTGGCTTCTTTCTGGGACTATATGTTAATTATTTTTGTCTTTAATAATCTTTTGCAAATTGTGTTCTTGAGCCACTGTCCTATGCCATAAAGCGAAGAACATTGATTTGTGACATGTGACTGTCCTCTGTCTAACCTTCCAGGTGCCCTTATTGTGTTGTTTTCGTTTTTTGGGGGGCACATTGTATTTAAGAATATCTCTTGACTCTTGCATTGCTGCGAGAGTGGTCTACAAAAGCTGTGGTAGTTTTACTGGGTCCTTCCGTGGTAGCATTTTAGCACTTTTTGTTTCTTGTGAGGTCCATCCATGTGGCCTGAGTTGGTTGAATTTTCTTCATGCACCTTTTTGCTTTGTTGCAACTGTTTCCTTGCAAATAATGAGGTGCAAAGTATCGTGATTCAGTTACTGTAGTTGTCATTTATGATTTAACTAACTGATGTGCATTCTGTTCTACGTTTCTCTAGTAGTCTTTAGCCATTTACCTTTGATAAAATTGAACTAGCACGCTTAGTTGATTCAAATTTTCAGTGTAATATGTCATACTGAAAAGGCCATCAATATTAAGCCCCTTTTTGCATGTTTTACGGAATCATTGTATCCCTCATGGTTAAAAGAAATCTAATTAAGGTCACTGAAGTATATGGTAATATTACCTCATCTTGTGACGAATGCTTTGTTTATGATAGATATCAAGAGCTTGGACCAATATGAGCTTTGCAATGATACATAGGGATGTAGAATGGGAGTTAGAGAATTCTGGGTGGAGTTTTTGTGATTTATATATATTTGGAAGTTCTTGCTTGTTCTCTGAAGAGCTATTCACCTGCAAAAATTTTAGAGAGGATGGGAATCAATATTTTAGTTCAAATAAATAGTAGCTTGGGACCATCTTGGAGCACATGAGCAATGGAGCTTGTGGAGCACTGCTCACCTCAAGGATTGCTCTCTTGGTTTGCTTCATAAGTATTATTTTGTTTTGAATTCTTCTTGTCAGATCATCCAGACCGTGTCACATAGAGTTCATTTATCATAAGCAGACATTTTTTATTTTCCAAATTGGTTCCCAATTTCTGAAATATTTTCTTTTTGCAGCACTTTAGGGTCTGAAAATGAGTGGTCGTTTCTCTCGCTTAGTTTACGTTGGAAATCTTCCGGCCGATATAAGAGAATCTGAAGTTGAAGACCTATTTTACAAGGTTTGAGTTGAATATTTGACATTTTTTGGGCGAAATTTTAGGCTGGCAAAGATACTCGTGGCTTTGTAGTGTGGTTGTCATTATATTTTTGGTGAATTTTTTTCGGAGATGTCGTATGTTAGTCTATCATCTGATAAAGCACTCGTGATTTTTCTAAAATTTACAACTTATGTAAGTTCTATGTCAAGCATTTAAACAACTCCCATTGAACTGTTGATTTCCAAAATTGTCTTGCATAATAAGTAACCTTTTTCTTGTGCAGTTTGGTCGCATATTGGATATTGAACTGAAGATTCCTCCACGCCCTCCATGTTATTGCTTTGTGGAGGTATTTTTCAACTATGTTTCCTTATAGATGCCTGAAGAAATTCATAAGACAAACGTATCATGCACTTCTTAAGCTAAGAAAATAACCAGTGGTCTGAAATCTGAATCTATATTTAGTTTGAGAATGCCCGGGATGCCGAAGATGCTATTAGGGGTAGAGATGGCTATAACTTTGATGGTTGTCGACTGAGGGTGAGTTTATTAAATTAAAATAAGCATGAGGTTTGCTTTATATTCAAGTCTTCTTATTTCCCTCAATTTATTGGTGGCACTTCTCCCTTTTCTATTCTTTCTTGACATCTTCTGCTACTCAATTAAGGTTGAGCTTGCACATGGTGGTAGAGGACCCTCATCATCTAATGAGCGCCGTGGTGGTCATGGCCGGACGTCGGATGGCGGTGGTCATGGCCGGACGTCGGATGGTGGTGGTCATGGCCGGACGTCGGATGGTGGGCGCCATGGCATTTCTCGCCATTCAGAATATCGTGGTACTTTCCAATTTACCTTGTATTATTATGTGGCTTCATGACTTTACTCTCTTCAAATTACGTGATTTGATTTTCTTACATGCGGTTGTTTGGGCAAATAGTTGTTGTTCGTGGGCTTCCTTCTTCTGCTTCTTGGCAAGATTTGAAGGTCTGTGGGATATTTTATTTTCAAACAGTTCATGCCTTTCCAGCGGACCCCAAATTTATCTTTTCTGCAAAATTTTCAGGATCATATGCGAAAAGCTGGGGATGTTTCTTTTGCAGAAGTTTATCGTGACAGTGAAGGCATTACATCTATGATTGTTTACTTCGTTTTGTTTCTGGTTTTGGTTTCGTGTTTTTACATATCTTTATGTACCCACATAAATTTTGAAGTTTTTAAATATTCACCTCAGTTGTCAGTGCTGATAGCTCGTATCGAGTTGTGCTTATAATATCTAAACAGAAACAGTGGTTCTGTAGTTTCTGAAATTTGTGTTCGAATGCAGGAGCCTATGGCCTCGTTGATTATACCAATTACGAGGACATGAAATATGCTGTAAGTTGGCTTCCTCATGTGTTTTATATTTGATGTGATCCGGTCCTGACACTCTTTGTAATAAATCAGATAAGGAAACTTGATGATACGGAGTTCAAAAATCCTTGGACCAGAACTTATATCCGGGTATTTTCCACTCCTTTTCCCTTTCAACTTAGTTTTTATTCATATATCATTATACCTTCAAAAGCTCCGATGCAACTTATAGTTCTCACTCTTGTTGCGATACTTAGTGTGCTTTTGAAAATTATCAATAAATTCCACCCCTTATTTGCCGCTTTAGTTTCCTAGAATTTTTGTTAATAGATGGCAGTAATTTTGAGTATTAGTAGTCTTTCAGTGTGATCTTCTTTTATAATGTATGTGTGCTCACACTATTGGGCTTAGGTTAAGGAACACAAGGGCAGTCCATTAAGAAGCCGAAGTAGGAGTCGCAGTAGAGGCCGAAGTCCGAAGAGGAAAAGAAGGTAAAGTTATGCGCAATATCCTGAATTATTTGTATTTTGATCGAACCGAATAGTAAATTATCAAATGAATCCTTTCATTGGGCAGCAAATCGTCGGACCGATCTGCTTCCAAATCACCATCTGCATCTCCTGCTAAACCTTCTAGGTAATGGCTTCAATTCTAAGCGTCTAGTCAACATTTTATTACGTTCATCCACTCATTTTAAAATCAGCATCTCCGTGACTTTGCTTATTTGTGCGGACTCAGGTCCAGATCCAGGTCAAGGTCAAGGTCAAGGTCAAGGTCAAGGTCAAGGTCAAGGTCAAGGTCAAGGTCCAGGTCCAGGTCCAGGTCTAGGTCCAGGTCTGCTTCCCCAAAACAGGTGAATACAATTTTGTAACTCTAAATAATCGAATAAAAAATCCCTTCCAACATTCAGTCGTCCCTGGTTGTACACTGCTTTTCAAGTGGAAAGATTTGAAGTTCACCAGGCCTGACTGCTGCTGCTTATAAGTCCTTGCGTTCTTTTTCTTGTCGAATTTTGGTTTAATTCTGAATTGAAGTTCGAATTTCTTGTGGCTTCAGGATGGTATAGATTCCTAGAATATTATTGGTCCCGCCTGGAAGAAGAATACAACAGATTGGAACATGTCTTTTTTGAACGATTTATGTTGTCGGATATTTTTTATTTGGATCTGCGTGGATCTAACTTTGAGTGACCTGGACTTATATCCATTAATTGCTTAAAACTTCTTTGGATGTGGTTGTATTATTACTAAGTATTAGTATTTTGCCACTTGTTGAATATACGAGCCTGTTTATTAATTTTTATCGCTAAAATTAGTAAACATGGTACCAAAGAGACCAAATATGCGGCAAATTAATTTTCATTTTAATAGGTCATCATGGTTTCGATTATATGTTAGAATGCTACCTCAGTTAAAATATATTCTGTTAGAAACTGTTCACAATTTGTGCCAGCATATTTTCGAAACAAATACATGTGTCAATCGACTCGATATAAGCATATAATCCTTTGTTCCCAAAGTGAACTATGTATCAAAAGAAGGCGCACGTCTAACCTCTAGGCTTCACGGAAATATCGAGTTGGTAGAATGAGTGAGCATTCAGTTCAATAAATTGTCGTGAGTTCGATTTTTCTTAATGATTATTTTTCGACGAGATTGTCGCACACGTCATGAAAAAAACTTATATCCAGATTAAAACTAATTAATAAAAGTATTCTTATCATAGCTGAATTTTTAATATCTTTTTTAAAAAAATTATCAATTTGAATGCAAATCTAAATATACAAGAAATAAAATTTCAATAAATTTAAATTTTTTTTCCCATCGTTTTGACCGATAGATGAGATCAATTGGGACTTGAGCTATAAGCTTCGATTTAAAAAGAAAAAAAGAAAAATCCAATAAATAGTTACCAAAGTTTGCGGAGCCCTAGTTTTTAATTTTGGGGATCAAATTCATGGCCTAGTTTGGGCCTTTCTCAACCCTAATCTCAACCCTAAAAAGGGCAGTTTCAACTTCCAAGTTTCAATAAATAGCTGCAAAACTCTAAACCCTAATTACACACGCTGAAGCCGTCCGTAGATCGAAGATTTGAACGGTTAAAATGTCGACAGCAGAGCTCGCATGCACCTATGCGGCCTTGATCCTTGAAGACGATGGAATCTCTGTCACTGTAAGAATAGAAACGTCTCTAAATACTTACGTGATCGGGTGTGATGTGTTTGCCCTTTGACAAAAAAAAAGTTTCTCATTATTTGATTTTGTTCATCAGGCGGAGAAAATCGCGGCATTGGTGAATGCCGGTGGTTTGACCGTGGAATCGTATTGGCCGAGTCTATTTGCTAAACTTTGTGAGAAGAGGAACATTGAAGATCTTATCATGAACATAGGCTCCGGTGGTGGTGGAGGCGCTCCCGTTGCAGTTACCGCTCCTGCTGGCGGTGTTACTGCCGCTTCCGCCGCCGTGGCTGCTCCAGCTGCCGAGGAGAAGAAGGTGCTAGTTTACTTAAGTAGTGTTTGGGAGAGCTTCTAGGAAGCACTTCTCAACTTGTCGTTAACAAAATTTCACAAAATTTCAAAATTTTGTTAGTTAAAAGCTGATAAGTTCTTCCTAGAAGCTCTCCCAAACACTACCTTAGTTCCTTTTCCTTTGATTCACTATTTCATATAATTAGTTCGAACTTGAGTTTAATGGTATCAGTTGCCTAATGTTTTTTGCGAATCGATCGTGTGATATTGTATTAATTTTTTCTTTAATAATTTGTTATCCAGGAGGAACCAAAGGAGGAGAGTGATGACGAATCGTTATTCAACTTGTTTGACTAGAAGCTGTTACATATGAGTCCTGTCAGCCTAGCCTAATTTGAGTTACGAGTAGCTGAGTTTTTAGATTTTGTTCAACTTTTGGAAGAATTAGTATTCACTTTGCAACAATTATCTAGTGTCCATTTTTTTACAGACAATGAATTTGGTATGTCAAGATTTATTTGAAATGTTTGATTTGTTTTTGTGTTTACCTTTGATGTTTCGAATATGCCTCATTCATTCTCAGATCATTAAGATTTTGTTGTTGCCTTGGTATAATTACTATTTGAAAATCTGCAATTGTGGGTTATCGATCATTTGGCCTTAGTTGTAAAACGTCGGTCCCACGAAATGTTTTGATTTATGTGGTTAAGTGATGCCTTGATATTCAAAGCTGTCCTCTTTTCCTGTCTATTTTCGTTCCAATTATTTGCTCTCGGTTGTTTGTTGGATCCAACATCATGAGTGAAGATGAGTATATGTCTTCTGGTGATGTTACTCAACCATAATTATTTGGGATTCTTCTCTCCATTCATCTTTCACTTGACTTCTAAAATTTTTTTGGCTTGTTAGTGATGTCTGGATTGTTTGTTATTGCTGGTGTATACGGATTCACTTGTTCCCCTTTAATAAATCTCAGTTGATTTAGTGGTGCAGTTCTTTTTTATTATTATTATTAGTACCTTTGTATAATGCATATTTTTGAATTAGACTGAGTGGGGTTGAGTCCCTGTACTCTTTAGTCTGTTTCATCCCCTTCTAGAATGAAATAATTATCATATAAAGTATGAACCTTCAAGTCTCTAATTTTTGTGCATCCATATTTTTGCTCATGTTTTGGGCCTGTCTCATGCTTTGTGGACCTGATAGTATCTTTGTTAGCATGAATTGCTCTACTAAATCGACCAATGGGTAGAGCATTCCTTTATCCGGAAATTTGACTGTGATTTCCCAATAAGTTGAATCAAGTCTGGTCTATTTTATGCTGACTGATACGGAGTATCATATTTGTTTTGTTTTGTTTTTTTTAAAAAATTAAACAGCGAAGAATACAGCTATTTATATACAAAAAATAAATATAAAAAACTTAATAGTCTTTGTAACGATTATGAGAATCACATAATGTACACTTGTTTAGAATGCAACTTTCACTACAATATATTATATGAGAAACGCATAATGTACACTTAAAGATGATGGTTGGCCTTACCATATTGAATAGCTCAACCATATTTTTTTTTTAATTTTATATTTGACTTGTTACAGTTCTCTAGCTATATTTGATGTATATCCAACTCCGGCTATAATTGATTTATATCCAACTCCGTATCTATGGACATGAAATAGAATTATTTTTCGACTTAGTCATATTTCGATCATCAATATTTGACTTTTAGATCATGTTTGTAGGTCAAAAAGTAAAAAAATAAAAAATAGGGCACTTGAATGTGAACGAGGTATGGTTGTCTGCCATACAAATGTGGCAAGTGGTTTGAATTTTTTTATGTTCCAACTATAAATTAATGATTCAAACACTGACTTTTGGTAGACCAAGAAGGTCAAACAAGACAGCTGAGAACTGGTTGACCAATCCTTACCTGGTCGATTCTATCATATATATGCTGTTACTCTAATTCTTAACCCAAAGGTTATAATAATATGGTCTATGAATATCTTTTCAAATAAGGCAGCACACTAATTAAAATTACATGAAAAAAAAACAAACAAATGACTCTTTTATAGCCTTTAAATTAAATACAAAGTTAGAGCATATTAAGTATTAACAGTGGCGGTGCCACGTTACCCATGGGTTTTCTTTTCTTTTTATTTTTTTTATTTTTATTTTTATTTATATAGCTTGTATACCAAGGACCACTGATAAAATAATACATCTGAAAGCCGAATTCATTTTTTCTTCTATAATTTACTCATTCGTTTCCAATTCCTTTCATCTATAATATTTGTGCTATGATCTTCAATTTAAGCATGGTCCTCATTATTATACTAATATTTTGTTATACACGTTGTGTACTCGTATAATCCGTTTTTTTAACGAAAATAAAAAAAATAAATTTTAAAATTTTAAAAATACAAAAAATATAACATTTTCCTAAACAAATAATCACAAAACGCAATAGATATATCAATTTTACAAAGCGAGTGACATTTTCGTAAATAAAAAAAACATTCAATGGCACAACGTTAGTGTCATTTTGGTAAAATAATAAAACATATAATGACTAAAAAAAAGAAAAACGTCTAATAATTGTGGTTTTATTGAAAATTAAATTAAAAAATAATGATAATTTCAAATAAAAATTTGTCAATTAAATGAAAATCAGTTAATTAATAAGATATAATAAATATTTGATCTTTGTTATTTTCGCCATTGGCCCCCCGAGTATATCGTATAATCGTAGCATGAAATATATTACATACAACTTTATCAAACACCTATCAGTCTATTCCAAGTGGTACTGTTTTTATGGAGGCGAATATTATCCACGTGTCAAATAATTATTTATTTTTTAAAAATAATTAAAATTACCCAATCAGACGAAAAGTGAGCGCGTTCCAGTTACTTCCAGAACGGATTTGTATGAAACGCGTTGAAAGTCTTCAAACAAAGGAAAGTTTCCTTCTCAAACACAAATTTCACCATTCTATAAATACCTCTCTCCTCTCGACTCAAATCTCCATTAGCAGCAAAACCCACATTAATTCCAAAAGAAGATCAACAATTCGAAGTCCCTTTCTGTTTGTTTACTCGATCTCGAATCAAAGCCATGTCGACGTCTATTTTCAGTTCATTCGATGTGCTCTGCGCCGAGATTTTTGGCCAGAAAGTGAGCGCATACAGCACCCAAATCTCGCAGAAATCGGCCGCCGCCAAGATTGATGATACCAAGAGTTCTAAAGAGGTGAAGCGATCGCCGCAACAGGCGAAGAAGCCGGAAGTTTCCCGGAGGCCGAGATTTGCGCCGGAGTTCGATGGGGTCCATTGCTTTGAGACTATACTCCCTTATTGAGTTTCTTTTCTTGATGAGATGGGAATAGAGAAAGAAATCTATACTTGATTCTTTTTAGGGATTTTTTCTTCTTCGTCTGTTGTAATTCGTTTGTCTTTCGGTTGGGTGAAAGGCTTATTCTTTTTGTTTAATCTGAATTGATCGATTGATTTTCCTGAAATTTTTGGAGCAAAGATGCATGATGACAGTTAATTTTCCAGTTTCTTCTGTTCTTTTTCTTTTTTTTAACAGCCTTTTCTTTATACTTTGAAATCATATGAAAATCAGTATGTGATTATTTTGAAATTGATGCATAGGGTAATCTCAAACTTTATTATTAGTTTTTTCTTTCTAAACAATTTTTTCACGTTTAGATTAGATTATGATTTTTTTTTTTATAATTTTAAACTTATATGATCATGTATAAACTCGAAAATTATTTAGGTTTGGATGAAGATAAATAAATATTTTATTAGTTTTAAAAATATTTAAAAGCTTATAAGTTACAACTATATACGATATAAATCAAAATAGATTTTTTTAGTAGATAAAAATAAAGAATTTTTATAATTCGAGACGAATACTTTTAGAAGTTCAAAAAATATATTAATCCATTTACATCCCTCAATAGCAATAACATGATGATATACGAACATATATATATACTAGTCGAGTTATTTTCTCAAAAAAAAAGTATGTTCTTTGAAATCTTTTTATTTTTAATAAATAACCAATTAAAATAGTCATCAAAGCTTGATGTCTTTCGCAAACACTTGGCATCAGGCAACAAAATATAACAAGAGAACAAACACAACACATAAGATAGCACAGAAAATGACAGTCCTTTGTATAAAAAGAATATGGTAAAGAGAAATGATAATTTGGATCTCTGCGTGCGCAACATCAAAGCCGTTGGATCATGTGGATAGTAAACCTCACATGGTGTCCACTTGATCCAACGTTGGTGTTTGGTGTCATGCACAACACCAGATCCAAAAGCGAGAACTGATGGTGTTTACTTACACCGATGCTGCAAATTCTAAGCACATCTCATATAAATATATGTACACACGAAAAACACAAATGATCCCAGAAATATCCTATACGAGTTACACCACATATCTCCCACCAGGAGCTTTTTGCAATAGAATTCGGGCTATGAGCTGTAACGTCAATATTTGCTGATTCAAAGAATTCACTTCAGTGAAGCCTTTAAAAGGCAGCAACCTGTGCAGAGATTAGAGAGGATGAAACTCCAAAGAATGTTTTATGACTTCTTTCAGAATTTTCTTTGTCATATGCAATGTATGAGATGGCAAGCTGTAGGAGCGATATCTATGATCAACAATGTAAGATTACCCTCCAGCTAGCTTTCAACTGAATAAGAGACCTCTGAGTAGTCTTCTCTGACAATTTTATCCTAACCAACATCCCCGTGTCGCTACGAATAGCAACAAAAGAAGCAACTAAAACTCTAAAGAGTGCATTGGGATTGAGGTATTTGAAATGATATACTTCAAAGTCATTTGATTGTTTGGATGGAAAAGTTACTTTCCGATTCACAATTGGAAGAAATATCCAACATCTTGGTTATGGTACCTTGACATTGAGAGCCACAGAGCTCTTCAACTAAGATGGAGAAAGTTGTTTCATTTGGTAAGAGCCCATTAGTTAACATCTCCTCCAAGACCCTGATCCCTTCATTTGCAATACCCACTTTGCAAAAACCTTTGATTAGCATGTTATAAGTAAAAGAGTTAGGAGAGCACCCTTTTTCCACCATGTCGTCCCACAGCCTTCCAGCCTCACACAACTCCCCACTTTCGCACATTCCTGCAATGAGTGTGTTATAGGTCAAACCACTAGGAATTGATCCCCTTTCAAATTCGCCAAACAATTTCCTTGCTTCCCAAACCTTCCCTTCCTTGCATAGCCAATAAATTAGCGTGCTTGATATCGTGTTATCTGGAGTACAGTTTTTTATCAGCAGTGTCCTCCACAGTTCACATGCTTCCTCAACCTTCCCTTCCTCACACAAGACATCTATCACCCTACAACACAATGCCGAGCTCGGTATGTACTTCTTGTCGAGCATTTCACTAACGATATTCACTGCTTCCCCAGATCTCTTTTCTTTGCACAAAGCCTCAATCATTACACCGTATGTTACATCATTTGGTTCAACCCCATTCTCCTCCATCTCATCCATCACTTTCGTAGCCTCAACAAACCGGCCCAACTTACAGAACCCGTCCATCAAAACCGTGTATGTTGTTGCATCGGGCAACCAACCTCTATCCAGAATCTCATCAAACATTTTCTTTGCTTCTATCATATCTCCACGATCAATGCATCCTCCCATGATCGTGGTATAACTCACAACATTTGGCACCATCCCTAATCCGGGCATTTCATCCAACACCTTAACCGCACTCTCAACGTCTCGCTTCTTGCACAGAGCTTTAAGCAGTATGTTGCCAGTAAACACATTCGGCACAATGCCAAACTTTTTCTGACAATTCTTGAACATAATGTACACCAAATCAAACATTTGATTCTGCACTAACGCATTGAGTAAAGTGTTGAACGACCGAACTGACCTCTGCACACGAAAGTCATTAATTTGTAAGAATACTTTGATAGCTTCTTTAGGTTTGCTAGCAATGCCGTAGTTCCTAATCAAAGTTATGAATAAATTCTCGCCGCTTTTGATATGAGAATTCCGCAGCTCATCCAAAAGGGAAGGTATGGGTTCGAAAGCGCGCGCGCGAGAGAGCTTGTGGATGATGGAGTGGTAAGTGTCGTAATTATGAAGGAAATTGGGATGGTAATTACCGGCGTAATGGAAAATTTGAAGAGCGAGATCAGTATTTTGCTGGCGTGAAATGATGGAGCAGAGTCTTTTGGGAAAGAGTTTCTGGGGCCAGGGTTTGATCGGGGGTGTAACAGTGTAGGATTTGAGTAGCTGGGATTTCGATTTAATGGCTGATAGGTCTTCGTGGAAGTCGGCGGCAGCGGTTGAAAGCAAGACCGAGCTGTTAGCGGTGGTGAAGCGGCGGCGCTGGTGAATTTGCAGCCGACCCAACATGATGCGGAACACCGGAAACTTCGGTTGTGTGCGCTGTGAATGTGATGCACTCGACGTGTTTAGCAACGAAGGTTTTTTTTTTTTTTTTTCAATCTATTTTTATATTTAATAATTAATAGTATATTATTAGCAAATTGAATTATATGCAAGTTATTTGATGAATGAATTAAATCACGATAAAATATGAAATTTGTTTTTTGCAATGATATTTTTAACATGTTTCGGTCAAGAATTTGGATTTATATTAACGGATGACCTAACTGTATGTATTCAATTATGAATGATTCAACACATAAAAATGGGTTTGAGCTACATACTATTATTATATCCAAAAACATATATTGAACTCTATCCAACTGGACATATCTCAACAGTTTAAAGCAAACAAGCTTGTATATTTAAAACATGAAACTCCCTATTTCAGTAAAATCTCATTCAATGAAATCAAGGTAATTACAATCCTTCATGTTTCAGTAATCTACTAATCTTATTTAATGAATTCAGATTTGTTTCAAAAGTAATGCACCAACTATGGACTGAATTTGCCTGGATATTATGCCGCTAGTACTTGTATCTTGTTTCATTGAGTACTATATCTATATTTACTAATGAAAAAATACACAACATTGCGATTAATAAATACACAACAATCAAGAATAAAAGTAATTGCAACTGATAAAACCTATGAACCAAAACTATAAAGAATATAGGGGAACCAGCAAGCACGAGCAGGTATCCAACTCTTTCAGAAGTAAGAAGACTGATCATGAAGAACATTCAACCGAGCAAGTATTCTAGCAGCTAAAGATCTCAAGTTGCTGTTTCCTCTCTGAGTCAAATCCATCAAATACCTCTGAGTTAGTTGTCCATACTTCTGTTTATATTCTAGAATTCGAAATATCCTCTCCAAAGAGCTCAATATCTTCTCTTGTAACCTGGTACATGGGCTTGGGTGACTGATTAGTTTAATCATCTCTGCTATTGCATTTGCTTCCTCCAAGACCTTGCAACCATTTTGCAAACTTTCGCCGTCTATCAAAGTTAAAAGGGCATCTAAAGCTGCCTCACAGGCTTCCGGATTCGGTTCCCCCTTCAGAACCTGAACAAGAGGCTTTACTGCACCTGCTTCCAATAGGCAAAACGAGGATACAACTGTACAAATACCTCGGTGAACTTGGCAGAATTCGGGTAAAGCCGAAAAGCACCGAAACACTGGACGCCTACAGATTTGCCGACTCAGCTCCGGGGAACTAAGAGAGAGCTGAGTTAAAGAAACACCTATTTTCCTTCTTGTTAAACTGCTTCCCGTCTCTAGCAGCGGTAGTAGATTGTCAATGATGCCTACTTCCACTACCTTTTTTTGCAATTCCACATTTGTCTCAACTGTTAAACGGCATATAGCTCCTGCTACGCTCTCAGTGAACTGATTTTTTTTGCTTCTAATAATATTATCACTGTTGAAAAGAGAAGTTAGACTACTTGTGAGACAGTGGGATTCCAAAAGCCACTCAGAGATTTGTGCAGATCCCGGAAGGTTAGCAATTGTACCCAATGCTGAGGAAATTTCTTCTTCATTTTTGGAATTCTTGATGATCATGAGCAAGGCTTCGACTGAAGATTGTGTTATGTGGTCCAAGATTTTGGCCTCATCATCATCTTCGGTTAAGCAACATAATAACATGACCGCATTTGCACGTAAAGTGGAATCATCAACCTCACACAATCCCAACAACATTGGTATGGCCGAGCACTGTGAAAGGCGTTAATTAGAAGACAAATTTTCAATAAAAGCATACTTAGTAATCAACTAAATAAGATTACTAGTCAACTACATAGACGAGATTTTGTTTTACCTGTCTCAATTTTAACTTGATAATAACAGCAGAGGGTGAAAGGCAAAGGGCATGAAATATCTGGAGAATGTTTTGCCTCACACCGGGTCCTGTAAAATTAATCAGCGAGTATAATTCAAGAATATCTTCGTCCGATTCCAACAACGGAACTGAAACTGCAGCAGAATCTTCAGGTATGGTCGATATAGCTAGATTTACAATGATTGCAGACACATGCTCGCGCAATTTTTCTGATGATGTCTGGTGATGGAGAATCTCAAACAATGGTCTGACAGCATGCTTTTTTATCGCCTCTTGCCCATTCTTTTTTAAGGTTGTCAGATTCAGAAGAGCTCCAACAGCAACTATTTTCATCTCAACATCATCATGGGAGACCAAGACAAGAAGAAAATCCAAGACACCATCTTCTACTAGAGATGATTTGTTATGATTCGTCAATTCCATCTCCCACAGAGTTTTTGCCATTGCCATCCGCACATGATCGGGCCCTGTCAACAAAAATAATCATGGGGATAGTTATGTATCAAGAACTAGCACGAATATAACAGCAAAGATAGTAACATACTGGATAACTGATAGTTAAAACAAGTTTTCAAGATATGTACCAGCGGAGAGACGGTGCAGAAGATATTTAAAATAGTTATTATGAGCCATGAGAATGACATTGTCATCCGAGAATGCAAGATTATCCAAAACATTCTTCGCATCTGTGGCAGCTTGATGGTCTTCACTGGTTAACATAGTTACAAGAAGAAGTATGCAGCCTTGAACATTACCAATATAGTCACGCACTGATTCACATTTCGACAGTTCCAGTAGTAATGCCACTGCCAATTTCCCTTCCCCAATTTGCCTTCCAAGAGACTGAACAATGTATTTAATTGCATTCTCAACTTTAGCAATGATGTCCTGCAAGATATATTATATCGGGAAAAATTGCATGAAGTAATATGCAAAACTTGACGTGAAATCATTTATCATTATATCAGAGAGGTGATTAAACGTCTCTGAGTAATAATGAACATAATCGTTTTAGGAGAAAACATAACTGAGAGTCTGAGACTAAATTAGTACCTTGGCATCGTCATTATACTTTGCCAGCAAGCAAAGTATCTTAAGGGTCTGGTTCCTGATATTCCGATCTTTAAAAGGGAGGAGCTCAATAAGAGTAGGTATGTAATCCTCCAATATCAACCATTCTCGGTGTATTTCCCTTTGCTCGCACAAATCCA
Organism: Henckelia pumila; assembly: GCF_033568475.1. Taxonomy (NCBI): domain Eukaryota; kingdom Viridiplantae; phylum Streptophyta; class Magnoliopsida; order Lamiales; family Gesneriaceae; genus Henckelia; species Henckelia pumila. The sequence continues at coordinate 3,197,215 of NW_027331831.1, forward strand.
GCAACTGTTTCAGACAAACAAGAACCTCCTCGCGCACTCCTGATGATAGTTTTGATTTAAGTGAAGCAAGAATGATCATGGTATTTCTGTCCTTCCATTCTTCAATAGCAATCCTCAGGGTTTTGTTAGGCCTAAGCATTGAAGAATCCAATGGAGTCGAGGTCAGAGGACACGTGGGTTTATCTGCTAACCACTTCTCTATGGAGCTCCTCTCAAAAGTGTACCCCGAAGGAGTTTCCACAGGATCAACCATAACTTCTTTAGCGATTGGGCAATTGAATGTCATTAGAGGTTCGAGCTGCTGCATACCTAATGATTTTCTCTTGATTAAGTATTTCTTTCCTCTATCTTCTAACGACAAAGCTACATCTGCCCTTTCTAGCAAAGCTATAATCTGATCCATCTGTATGGCTTCAGCCTCATTTTTTCGCAACCTTACATTTTCTATTTCACTCTTGAATTCCTCGAACTCCCTTTTCAATGCTGTACGATCAGTCGAAACTCCAACAGCCTTTGCAATAGAGACCAACAAGTTATTGGCAAAAGTACGATCCACACTCCTTTGGTGTATTCCAAATTCTATTTTTTCCAAGATTTCTTCTTCAGCAATGGCATCCTTAAATTCCGCATTCTTCATTTTATTAACCAACTTGTCTATGTCGTCTCTAGTACTCAAGGAAATATCTAGAGAAGCGAGTGACAAGCAACTCATTGCGCGGCTAATCTCTTGGGTAATATCCCCTATACGCTTAGCAATAGACCTAGAATTTACAAAGAGATAAAACCTGTTTCTGTTACTACAATCCTGGATCAGTTGCTTTGCCAGCTTCGTTTGATGGTTTAAAATTTCCACAACCTTTCTCAAGCTATCAGAATCACACAAATCCTTCCTACGCAACTCACTCAATAGGGGAACGATCTTATGCAAATACTCCGATAGTTGGGCAAAACTCTTCTTTCCAATGATCACATTGTTAGAGGCTACCCCTAGCTCAATGATTGCTTCTATTACCTGAGAAGTAACTTCCATTACGGCATCAATTGACGAGTCAGTTACCACATCCATGACCATTATTCAAGAACTAAAGATTTCACAGCGAGTTTTGGTCTAATCCCCTTCAAGAATTCACCCAACATATAACTCATTGTCTCCAAGCAAAAAAAAAGGGCACAAATCTCTCTTACATTGCCTCAAATGCCTACATTCAAGAATACCCTTAACAATAACTATAAACGAACTTCCTTCTTTAATTCATAAAAGCAGCAACAATAAAGAATGCTCGGCGAAAGGAAACAGGCAAACATTAAATTCGAGCACGGCCTAAACCCGTTTCTTATCGAAAGGCCACAATTTTGCAGAAGCCAAATTCAGAAGAAACTATCTCATGACAAATTTCTCCAAAATGTCAACAGAAGAAACAATTCAGAAAACCTGAGTCCCATTATGGACTTGACTTTAAAGCTTTCCCAAATCTCCTCGATCAAGCAGAGATTATTAGCCCCATAAAATTAAGAGACTCGACAAATTGATATCCCACGCAAAAGTGCCAATAATCCAACAATAAACACTACTAATCACAACAAGAAAACAAACTGAACTTGCTCACATCTTTTCTCCACTGCAAACAGAGTCGTAATAGTCAGCGCAAATTCATCAAATCTCAAGTTTTGTAAACAAGAAAGCTGGCCAGATTACAATAACTGGGAACAGGAAGACCATGTACAAGAAGACCATAAAAATGAATCAGTGGAAAAGGTATTGACTTTCTATTCAAAGACACCAAGATTTTTTCAAGAACATGAGATTCATTAAAAATATAGAAACCCAGTTGAATCAATTAGCATGCAAAGCAGCCCATCATAGCATGGTACAAAAAAAACAAAGTTCTGAAGCAAGAAACTGGACTAGCTAGAACTTAGAAGGACTATACCGCGGGGGATTGAATTTTCTTTAGTAGTTGAGCTTCATTTATATGTGTGGTACTCGTCAAAATTCTTTGCGATTCAACTGTAATTGATAAAATATTTTAAAGAATTTATATATAATGTTCCTATTCTTATTTAAATTTTGTAATTGAATTTCATTTCCAAATTTTTTTTATAACATCTATAAGATTAGAGCTTTTTACTTCATTCTTGTATTTACCAAAAAAAAAAAAAAAATCAAATCAAATTTTGGTTGGTTGCTTATAAATATATCTGACAAACTTCTAGTATGTTTATTTATAGAGGTTATGTGGCACTATATCACTTGCTTACTCTTTTGCAAATATTCAGCTTGTATTGTATCACATATATAGTCGAATTTTTTTAAAACATATATATATATATTCTTGTTAAACAAATTAAAATAAAATTTAAAATTTCTGATTTTTAATAAATTTTTTAGATTGTTTTCATAAATTTAAGATTATATATATGTGCGTATATATATACGGGCGGGATGAAGATTATATATATGTGTGTGTCATACACAGATTTGATGAAGACTTCCGTTGTTGCAAACTTGCAATTGATCTTCCACTGAGCGGGTCTTCCAAGAAAGTTCGATGTATGATAGTTAATAATATATTATTAGCTGAGAGAATCTTATAAATTTGATTTAATTTTTTCACCATTTTAAAGCATTCAAACAAATATTAAAGAAACAATCGGATAGTCCTAAAATGATTTTGGACAAATTTTTTTAATTTTTGGAAATATAACATTCTCTAGTGTATTTGAAAGTTGAAACACATCAAATACACTTGAAGAGTATTAGTTTTCAAAAAACTAAGGCCATTTATTAAAATATTTACGGTTTTGTTTTTTCAAACCTCTTAACTCATATAAAAGATCTATGAAAAGTCGTTAGGCTGGGATAGTTAGCAAAATATCCTTACATATCTTACATATAAAAAGAGAAATATGTATTAATTTAAATGTTATAGGTTTTTTTTCCCCTATATCACTGTTTTTTGTTTTAGTTTTAAACCTACTTAGACTTAAGAATTTTAGAAATCATATATACCAATAATTTTATTTTGATAATAAATTTAAGGTAATATATAATACATACAAAACATATAAAAAATGACTCCGATATTTAACCTAATTCTCATTAATAGCATATTTACTTGTTTGGAATTTATTAATTTCATTGTTATTCATTCTGAATATTTATTGAAATCCTAATAATTCGTGCATGTGTTTTGACTTCTCTATGAAAGGTACAAAGTATATATAAAATTTACAAATCAAAGCTTTAAACTAGTATATGTCAGCGTCCATTTTTTTTAAAAAAAAAAAAATAAAATAAAAAGAGTACATGTCAGTGTCACCGACTTCTTTAACTTTTACAAAAATAATTTTTTGAATATGGGCAAGTTAGAAAAATAGATAAAATTTATAAACATGCCTTATGTTTTTTTTATATATATAAATATTGTTCAGCATATCTTCTTCTTTCTGAAGGATATGAATTTTTAACGCAATAAATAAATGTATCAACACGATAAAAATAAATAAATAAAAGATAGATCTCTAATCCAAAAATTAAACTTTTTCTCTATATTTTCAAAAATATTAATTTATTTCAAGTGTTTAAAGCGGACCCCGCCTATTTATTGCCAGAATTCCGTGTTTCAAATACCGACTCTTCGTATTATCTATTTTATGAAGTATGGCTAAATAATAAAATTTATTTAAAAGAGAATATCATTAATAATAATATAAATAATTAACGAGAGTTATTATTTGGAAAATTTGACGCTGACTTTGTTGCAACTTGCCACTCAACTTCCTGGAAACGTAGACGTTAGATGCTCACCGTCCATGTCCAAAAAAACAAGCAATTTATTAATTATGGACCCAACGGCAAGAGCATACATGTTTCGTGTACACAGACTAAAAATATTCTTGGAAAATCAATTATACATATAAGTTTCTTACTTTATTAAGTATTCTAATAGCATATAAAAATTTGTTTCGATACATTTGATGATCGGAATATATTAGGAGAAGAATAGAAGGCAATTCATGTTTTTATTTCTTTATCATTATCGCGATGTAACGTGTATCCTCACCTGTTTTGATCACAGAATAGATGAAACAAATTAAAAAAAAAATGAATTTTTGTTTAAGAATGAAATCTTATTGAAATTGTCCATATCCAGTTCATTCTTCTAAACCCTGTCAAATCCCTAAGGCTCAGTTTGGTATGAATGATGAGATAAATAATATATAGATACGTAATGTAATGTAATAAAAAAATAAATAAGAAATGATATTGGATATTTGATTTGATTGATAGATTATAGTTTATTTGATTTGATTGATTAAATTTTATGTAAAAATGATAAATTACCGTATTATCTTTTTAATAATAAAAAATATAAATAATATTATTTATAAGAGGTAATATAATAATTTCAATTCAATGATTTGATTGATATAAGATAAATAATTAATGATTTGATTGATGTAAAATTATAATTAATAAATAAATAAATAATATGATGAGAAGAACGTGTGATTATACAGGATAATTTTATACATAGATTATTAATAATGGTACCAAACGGAGCCTAATATGACTAATGCACCCTGTCAAACCCCTAATATGACTAATGCACGTACAAAATATTATTTGAAAAACAAAAGTTTTAGGGTATTTAAAGATTAACTCCCGAAAATTTTGAGATTTTTCCAAAAAGACAAGCCTATGTCAACTAATATTTATTAAAAAAAAAAGAAAAAATAAGAAGAATTCATTCAAGAATTTTTATAATGTTGCTGGACCCTGTTCCATGGTTCCATAGTCGAGAAACAGCTAAAGAGGAAGACTTGGCAAAGGGTTTGGAAGAGAGAACAGCTGGCCGATCCTTTGCTATCTTTGATTAAGTCCAAATAATACCAAGCCACCAAGGATTTGTTTCGATATTATTAATGTTACTTTAATTTTTTAGAATATGCATAACAATCTATATATATCATGTCCGTGACAATTATCAAACCTATGATTTTTCAAAAATATATTCTAGAAAAATATTATATATATTTCTATTTTTTGTTATCTATGGTTTTAACAAAATATTGCGTCGTAAAGATTTTATATCATATGTAATATGAGACACAGTGTTTTAAAATAATATTAGGGCACAACTAATAAAAAGTAATTACCATATTAAGATAAGTGGATATAGATGAAATTGAGTTTTGAGAGAAATTAATGAATTAAGTGTTTAACCATTTGGTTTTAATTTTGAGAATGAAAATTTAAGAGTACAAATTAATTAAAACATTCCAAATAAAATTTTGTGAAGGAAAAGCTGAGAAGAGCTTCAAAGAAGCTCTACAAACACTAGCTTAATTTGATGGACAAAATTAAGACTTCTCATCAGAGCACATTCTAAATGTCAACAAATAATGTTTCATTTTCAACACGTATCTTTACTACTTTTGTCGAAGAAAGAATCCAACGTTTACGACTAAGGTAGTGTTTGGGAGAGCTTCTAGAAAACACTTCTCAGCTTTGTCTTCACAAAATTTTGAAGGTAATGCTCGTAAATGCTTAAAAAAAGTTATTTTGGACGACTACTTTACAAAGTTTTCCGAAGATATGAGAACACCAACTCAAATCGCTCTAGACAAGCAAACAAGAGGAATAATTTATAGACCAAAAAAAGTGTCTCGAACTGTAGCATCATACTAATGGCATGAAAATCCGAACATGATAGATGGAAATTATACCATTTGGCAGAAGGATAAGAAGTTCTTTACTATAACTAAAATCAAAATATTCATATAAGAAAATCTAACCACCTCCTACTGTAAAGGTTAAGTTATCGACTGCAAAAATATAACCACTAAATATGTCATGAAACCCTCATCGGGCGTATCCCACTTATTGATGTAAGAGCAATCTACTTAATCACTAACCTTGTCATCAAATCCCTGATTCAAGTCTTGCCTGCTTTTTCCTCTCTTCATTTTCGCCTTCACACGAGATTTTGTTATGAGGGTCTGCACTGTGTTTGCGAAATTCCCAGCAGCCATGATTATGAGAAGAATCCCACAGGTAATTACCTGAGATAGATGGACCATTTTTAGTACCTAACTAGGCAAAGTTGATCAATCACATACATTCAAGTAACAGTAAATCAATCAATTGTATTATTGTAATAGTTCTAATTCCCTTTTTCTATACAAATAAACAAACAAGCAAGCAGCAAATTGCAGGTAAAAATATAACCCCGTAACTTTACCTGCCACTCGGAAGTAAAACCACCAAGTGCAGTTTTAAGTAGTGAGACCCCAAGATAGGCCTCAAAACCCTGAAAACATAACATAATGTTTACTCATTCAGAACAGTTTTTTGGTGGTGGTCACCCCAAAGGATGTGCTCTCTAGAGAAAAAAGCACATTTTCCAAAGGAGGAGTTTATTCAAGTACAATATGCAATATTCGAGATTCTATGATGAACAGAACTTAAACATGGGATACCTGCAAAGTAAAGAGGACAGGAAATAGCAGCAATAACTGACCCTCCACCCCAGCAGTTTCTCCCCAAACCACATCCATTCTTCTGGCCTGCACGGTAAATACCCATAAAAAAATGTACAGAGAAAATGAAAGATCATTAAATTTGGTTCACGGGACGAGTCCAAGTCAATCAGACTATTTTTTTATATGACTGAATATGTTAATAGTTAATACTTGGCACAAATTCAAGTATTAACATATTATGAACCGGTTGGGACCTTTCCAGGATTTAGATTGCAATCAATGATGAAAGTTAACTTTAAGTGACAAAATTTTTTAAAAATTGTTCTCACAAGCAAATTCCTTCCCTCTCAATCCACTGCAAGCATTTGAAACCCAGCAAACTCACATAATTTTCAGACATTATGATTTGACAAATAATATCATTTAACAAAAATTATGTTCTCAACTTTCTCTTCTCAAATCTCAATATTTCAAAACATCAAAATCTAAATAAAATTTATTTCGAAGTCTCCAAACCATAAATTCGATTGATAACTTTTCAGTCATAGCAAGAAAATTTTGAACTTGGAGTAGAGGGAAAACATTTAGTAGTTGTGCATTTCTATAGGTGTGCTTGAGTGTGTCTGCATGCATGTGGGGAAAAGCAGGACCGCAGGTGACAGTCCATACTGGAATACCATGTCTGCACCTGCTACTGTATATGGGCACTGAAAAGCTGTAAAAGATTTTTAACCGATAAACTCCAAGTACTGAGAAACGAGAGGATTGACTAGAAGAGCACAACAACTACCCGTCAGGAAAAAACACGTATGAATTTACCTTGCCAAGTGCAATGCGTGTGTACAGTCTCTGCCTTTGATATCTATTCTGAAGAATCATGGAGACTCCTTGCATAATTGCCCATTTCAAAAACAGTTGTACACCTCTCTACAATAGGCATTTTCATTTCAATAGTCTTCTATAGCAGGAAAAGGGTAAAAAAGAGAAGAAAACAGCTAATGACACTATGCCAGGTACACACGTTAATATTGATTACTGAGTTATAATGTGTTTGGATTGATAAGAAATGGGATTTGGCATTGGATTCCATTTTGGTGTTTGGTAAGAGTTTAAAATATAATGGTGTGAATTGATAATATAAATTTTTAGATAAATGGTATTTTGTAGAATTTACAAAGAAAGACTTGAAATCTACAAGTAAGTTAAATAAATATATATGCTTTAAAAAAATTTATTATTTTTAAAACTCAAATCCTATGAAATCCCACGAATCCGACCAATTTCATGAGAATTTCATTCAGTTAAATGAAATCCCATCAAATACCATCAAATATCAATCCCGTTTCGAAATCCCATTTTACCAAACACAAATGATATTTGTAATTCCAAATCCCACCAAATCCTGTGGTAATCATTCATTCCAAACACACTGGTGGATTAGTGCCTGTGTTTTTGTTAGGCAGTGAAATGTTGAATAATGCATAAATACCTGTTTTTGGGAACAATCAGGTCCTCTCTCTATCTCCCATGTAAGACTTATGAGAGCCATAGCCATAGCATAATAGTGATGTTTAATCCACCTGCACAAGTAAATTCATCAGCTATGAAAGTATATAAAACCGTGAATATCCAAAACCATCACTTACAAAAGTACATAATACTGTGAATGTCCAAGAATCTCAGCCTAGGAAAATAAAAGTAAAAAAGATTCTACATGAACCAGAGACAGTAAACATCCAGTTGAAAGTGTATCCAAGAAATTTTGGAGAAAGATCAGCCGGATGACCATAAGTATCTTGTTCAAGATTTATAGACGAAGTCAGACAACTCGAATAAAAGACATACTTTTTATTTTTGTTTTCAATTTGATTATCACCACAATTGTCCAGTAATGGCTCCAGGGAAAAGGCACATACAAAATAATAGAACTTCATTTCCTGGTCTATTTTATAAAGAGCACAGTTATAGTATAAGGAAATACTGTTTCTACACATGCTGAATATCCATCTCTGACCATCAAATGAAAGAAAAAAGAAAATGGTGGCAAGTTATCAATCTCCTTTCATTGAAACCTATACCTGAGTGCAATAAATTCCTACACATAGTTGATCAAAACAAATTTTACAAGGTAGATGGATTCAAACACTTGTTCATGAGTCAGACAGATGATTAGTAGTTGGATTAGAGATTAAGCAAATTTATTTCAGGAATGCAACCAGATATGCGGTAAGACCTTCAATAGTCAATGAAGGTCACAGTTTACTTGACGAAAACTGATGTCCTCATTACAAAATTTGTCTGCTTACAAACTGATGGAAAAGTAAAGTGGTGCACATTTCTTTTCACTGCTAGCTCAAAGGGTACTCCACCATCCATAGGTGATTAGATGTAGACTTTTTCCTAGATTCAGTTACAGTCAATGTTTAAAGTAATGTGGATAAATTTAAGCATCAGAACTAGAATAATCTCAATACAAAGGAAGAAAGGCGGGCCAGCAACTATATTCTTTTTCCTGAAAGTTGTGCAGCTCCTGTAGCAAGCAAAAATCACGTAAACTTGGCTTCCATATTATCATCAATCTCACTCTTACTTCAAAGAATTAAATATTTGATTCACACTGGAACCACATAAACCTCAACATCAAAATCTGCCAGGTCAATAAACAAAACACAGAACACTAGAAACGAAGGTTTTCTGATTCCAAGGAAAACCTTAAGTTCACAACAAGTATTAACATAGACAGAGACAGGTGGAAAAGAAAGCATGACACTGTAAAGGGCCTAACAGCCAAACACGATTTTGGAACCTACATCAATCAAAACAGAGAATGTATGAGCCATGTCAATTACCATGGGCGTATGCCGCTTCCGTTAACTCTCAAAATATTTTCTCTCAATGCCAAACTTGTGTAGAGATACAGCAACCATGCCTGGATGACAGAAATTGAGTAGGCTACATTTTCGCATCAATGATACGTAAAAGAAATAATTAAAGGTGATATACCTGGTAAAGTTGAACTGGCAATGCAGGCAAACATCCATCCCAAATCCATGACCTTAACGTCAGCAGCAGTGATGGCAAAAAAAGGAACAAGCACGCTGTTCTATCCTGTCATGAGATACGAGTCATGCTAAAGCAGACAGGTAACATTGCTTATCCATCAAATGGCTAAGAAGGTTTACAAAGCTCAAGACAACAAACCACCTCAACCTATATGAATAATTTCCCTTGGTGAAATGAAGAGAGTTAAAACTAAGTAACAAAAAGTATAGCGGAAACCAAAGAGGAAAATTATCGTAGCATAAGTTCAAAAATATTTAAAGATGAATCATACTCTGAACTTATTGTATTCCTCTTTCACTTTCAGTTGCACATCCTTTCTGTTCGCCCGAACATTAATAGGACCAAGAAACATCCTCAAAAAACTCCCTACGGATACAGAACGAAAACAAGCACCCTCAGAATCGATTTTCACATTAGAATCAACTCTCTACCAACAAAATATCAATGGAATAGAATCCCACCATGAGATTTGGTCGGGAGAAATGCAGCTGCGTCACCTTCGCTCAGGACATATTTCGCTCTAACCAAATCATCTTCCAACTTGAGAAAAACAATGAAAAAAATCAGCGCAAAGCTTGCCTATACAAAGACGATCCATTTGGTAGGTAAAAGCATCAAAGATTAAACTATATTTCCTCAAACAAGAATAAAGTGCCCGTCTTAAAATTCCGTAGCGTAATTGAGCACAACAAAAATAGAAAATCAAATGGCTCTCCCCTTTTCAACATCACCATGGATCAAAGGGGAAAAAATTTCCACTAAAAACATATCAATAACAACAGAACATTCCTATCGCGTGCATGCGCAGAGATAAGTCAAGTTTAGAGCTGAGCACAAACTTTCTCGGCGTGTTTGGAGCTCCGAAGAGAGGAACGCAGGGAACCGATGTGAGAGTCGAGTGACGCAACGCGCTGGCGGAGCGCGTCTTCTTCGCGGGAGGTGCGGGATATGAGGGACGCCGCTAAGTCCTGCAACTCCTTGGCTTCTTCAACTAGCCTGGAAACCTGGCTCCCAACATCTCGATCGGCCGGCGATTCACCCATCGGAGTATGACGGTGCGTGCGTGGGAATTTTTTTTATTATGGGGAATCGGGAAAACGAATGGTTACAGAAGTCACCAAAATATTCAATTCTATTAAATTTTAGGGACGACATCCACGTACTCACTTAACCCATTTATTTATTTATTGTTTTTCTTTTTTTCTTTTTTTAACGACAAAGAATTGCATTGGTTATCATTTGGTGGGGGTAACAAAATTAGGAATTGAAATTCGAATATTCTCGTATTTGATGGCATACGACTCACTCAACAAATTTGATATATCAATGGTAAATGATTTAAAAATTTCTACCAACCCTTAAAATTTTATCTTAATTTTTTAACAACAATTTTCTTTATTTCAACTTCCTATTGGTCTTCATTTTTGAATTAAATATTATTTAGCAACTAATCCTTTGTACGTGGCATTGTTAACCTATCGAACCAGTCCCGGTCATGCAAGACTATCAGTTACGCAAGGTTTCCAGCCGATATACTCCGAATTAGGGTCCAACATGCTTCCGTAAGATTAAATAAATTTAAATATCTCTTTGACCAAAATGTCGTTGGGTCATACCTGCCGAGTTATACGAAGTTTTCCTCACACTCCAACCACGCAGTTGCAACAGATGATTTCTGCACAAGCTTCTTCAACGACACCCAGCACAGCCTTAATTCGTAAGCTACCTTAAGGCGTATGGTATATAAATTTAATTATAAAATATGAGCATGAAAGAACAAGAGGCTTTAAAGAAATTATTCAGACATGATATTATTACATAAATCAACTCCTTTGAAGAGGAGAAGACAACTTGTTTAGCTACTCATAGTAACCTTGTTCTTGTAATACATAAAGAAAACTTAATACAATAGAGAGAAAAATATTACAACAATTTATTTGTAAGAAAACTGAAGAGAATGATCGATATCTTCAGCTTCCTTGAACGCTTGTATTTATAGCTGAGGTTCCACTCGTTTCACCGAGAAACTTTAGGGAATCTTACAGTTATCTTCTATTTTTTTATGTCATTATTGATGACATCTTTTACTAGTGAAAGAGGCAGTTGTCTTGTATTTTTTATCCCATTATTGATGACATCTTTTACTAGTGGAGGAATCACATGTCTGCCACTTTCTTTTGGCTTTATTCTCCTCACATGCCCGCTTTATTGTTGTCGGGGCATCTTTTGCTTTTGAAGTAGGCCCCTGTGAAAACGCATCTTTGGTGGTCCTTGTCCACCTTTGCTTGTCTCAGAAAAATCTTTTCGATCCGTTCGGGGTCTGAAGTTTTTTTCGAATTCTGGCTCCTTCTGGTTGGGACACTCTAGCTAGGCAGATGTTCTCTGACCATCTTCCGATATGAGCCATGTTACAAAATTTTCGGCGAGTCTCTTTACTCCCCGGCAACTTGTTGTTCCATAAAAAGTTTCTCTTCTTTTCGAAGAGTTCTTCCGCAAAAGCCGTAGTTTTTCCTGTCATTGTGTTTAACAGGAATGATCCGTTCACAAAATTATGATAAAATTTGAACGAAAACTTGACCTTGTCCATTTCGGTGAGACAAACCCAAATACCCCATGTCCTTCTGGTTGAGATTTTATTTTTTTTCCAAAAGTGAACACTAATGGTATTTCCTCAGGAATAGGGTCCTTAATGAATCTTTGATTATTCATGTCAGGTCTCCTTAGCTTCATGAAATGAAAGAGTTCGTGTAATCATTTCCCTGTTGGTTCTGGAGCTGCACTAAAGAAATATAATTCAAGTACATCTCCTCTGGACAAATGGTCATTATTTGCCCATGTTTCTTGGACTGCTTCCTGAATCCATTTGGGTAACTGTGATATCTACGGGAAGCTTGGTGACGTTGTATAAACTGAGGTCAAGTCTCCAAATTCATACCAAAGCTTTACATCCTTAGGATTGACATTGTTTTTTAGCCATACCCTTGGATATATCCCTGCAACATCAACCCTGCAAGTGTTAGGGTTAATTTCACTTCTTGTACTTAATTTATCCCACCTCTGTTGATAAACCTGAAATGAAGAAATAATAGCTGAATTAGTATCGATCTTAGATTTGCCCTTGTCAGTGTTGGGCCTAAGATTGATCTCTTCCTCTTTTACCCCAGAGGCGGAGGGTTGACTTGATGAGGAATCCTCATCAATTGTTGCTTCATCTAGATCATCAAAAGCTGATGATAGATTAGCACTTGTTTCTTAAGTTTTAGCTTCCTCAACATCTTGTTTTTCAACCGGTGGTTGTATTTCTTGTTTTTGTAAAACCAATGGTTTTAGCCTATCTTGTTTATGAGAAACCAATGGTTTCTCTATGGCCTTCACAATTGGCCCTTGAATAGCAGCCATAGTTGTGTTTGAGCTTGCATACACCCTGTAATTCGATTAGATACTTTGATCCGATCAGCTTATTGTAACCTGCCGGCCATTTCAACATTAATGGCTAACTGGTTGAACTCGGTTTGAAGCAACCCAAGGTGTTCCCTGAGATGCCTCTACATTTTCATGATGAAATCCACGTCACTGCCTTCCATCTCTTGTTAAAAAATCTGCAAGAATATTTTCATGAGATTTAATAATAACAATATCAAAAATATAATTTTGACATAATGCTTGCCATCTTAATAACCTAGCTTTCTCAGGTTTAGATTCAATTTTATTTTTTAAGAAAGCTTTTACCTGGGTGTTATCGACCTTTAGCGTGAATTTTTTAGCAAGTAAAAATAATGGCCATTTTTGAAAGCCCTTTTAACTGCATAAAATTTCTTTTCGTTGATATGCCATCTGATGGCCTCTGATTCTGAAAAAAGACCGCTACAGTATATGCATGGTATTTCTCCATCCGGAGTGATCTTGGTAAGGACTGCTGCCCACCAATCGTCACTAGCATCCGTAAATAAAACCAGATCATCTTCATCTTCGGGTATAGCCATTTTTGGGAGATTCTTACATATTTCCTTTAATTGGTTTACCCCTTGAGTATGGTCTTCGGTCCATATAAACCTAGCATCCTTTTTTAACAAAGGAATGAACACTTTTATGTACATTGCTAGGTTGTTAATGAACATCCCTGCGAAATTAACTACTCCAAGAAAACTCTGGAGTTGTTTTATGTCTTTGAGTTTATCTGAAAAATTCTTTATCTTTTTCACAATATGGGGTTGTAAAATTATTCCAGTTTCATCAATCAATACCAAGGAATTCAATTTTTCTTGTTGCTATGACTGCTTTCTTTTCAGATAAGACCAGTCCTTCTTTTTTACAAATTTTAGAAAAAATCTCTAAGTGTTTAACGTGTTCGTCTATATTTTTTGATGCTATAAGAATATCATCAATATAAACAACATAAAGTTGAAATAATCTTTAAAAAGGTTATCCATCTTTTTTTGAAATATCTGGGGTGCATTAGCCAATCCCATAGGCATAACTTTCCAAATATAGTGTCCTTGTGGAGTAGAGAAGGCTGTGAATTTCTTACTGCCTTCTTCCATTCGAATCTGGTAAAATCCAGACTTACAATCAAATTTTGAGAACACTCTAGCATTTCGTACACAGCTAATTAGGTGTTCTCTACTTGGTATGAAGTACCCATCAAACTCCAGGATTTTATTAATACCTTGGTAGTTAATAACTAACCTGGGTTTCCCTCTTTTTATTTCATCATGATTTCTGACTAGAAATCCTGGGCTGCTATATGGTGAAACTCCTTTTTTGATTAGACCAAGGTCCAAATGTTCCTTGATAATTATTCTCATATCCCTTTGATCTGTTATGTTTATCGGGATAGACTTATATCTGACGAATTCATACTCTTTGCCTTCCTTTAGAGTAAGACTAGCTTTGAGTTGATTTCTATCCCACAATGCCAAAGGATGCACGTTGTAACTTTCTTTGAGCCTCTTTTTGACATCTTTAAGGGATACCTTATTTTATAACTCTATATCTCTGTGATTTAGAGTCACCTTGAGAAGCTCCATATCCTCTGTTTGGAGCTCTTGTTCTGTTGTTATTTTCAACATGGTTTCTCCAAACCTTCTTGGATCTTTCATTTTTGGGTGAAAAAGTTGTCCTTTATCACCATGCTGGCTGCGAAATATTATCGGCAATTGTCGATAAAAAGCAACTTTGAGCCTTTGAACGATAATTTTATGATCACAAATTGTAGTGAACATAAGTCTTCTTGACTCATTGTCTTGTGTGTATTTCTTAAACATTTGTAAGAAGTTATTTCCTAATAGGATATCAGCTCCTGTATCATGGAAATAGATTGGTGGTGTCTTACCTTGTACCAAGGTGTTTGACCTGCTCCTCCCATGAAGATTTCTGTTTGTTTTATTCCTTTGCAAAGAATTAAAATTCTTCTAGAGAAATCCCGCCCAGCAATTTTTGGCAATTCTTCTTCACATTCTTCAGGGAAGACTCTGAAAGAGTGGGTGCCCGGTTAGCCAACTTGTGGCTAAGGGCTTTTATGACTCTATGTAAAACAATCTTTTGTTTAATATAATTTACACTTTTATAATGGCATTGACTTTATCTTTATTCATATTGTTATATTATGATATACTATTGTTGTTTTGATAAAGACCTTGAATATACTATAGTGTATGTAAGATGTGGTAGCACATGGGGATGACTATCATGAAACACATCTTATAGTCACTGTATATTCTAAACTGTTCCTAGTCAATTGAGCCGTCCGCAAATAAGGATAAGGATCGCTCGAGATTGAGACTAGCATTTGTGATGCCGAGTACCACGTTTCATTGGTATGGAACATAGAGATGTTCAAAGCATGCAAATGGATATTCATATGATGAATGATCGAACTACCCTATTCGGACTTTCCAAGTGGTTATCACTTATCGAGTGGATAAAGTCCGCGGTTTTGGTTGTACACCATTAGTCCTTATTACTTGAAACATCATTGAGACTCTATATGCTAGTACTGTACTTTGACTCGTTTACCGACTCTATTGGGGTCATCAGGTGTCGGGATTGAGTACAGTTACGACACATATAGGAGTCGATGCTTTGTTGTCAAGGATTCATCACATACTTTCAAGTGTGGATATCCTATGCAATCTGAGGAGATATTAGTGTGACGAATATCTGGCCAGAGTACATGATGTGTTTTAGGTTAATGGGTTTTCCTAGTAACACATGCGATGTCACTAATAGATCTCCAAGATGTTATGCATAGTTATCGAATCTCGAACAACTCTCGATATACCAATGGTTGTTGATTCGATCGGGATATATGGATGAAGGGACCGTACTGTACGCTAACCAAAATTTACTGGTTCTTGCAGGCACTATCAGTAATACCTAGGGAATCATGGGGCGATGTTGCTAGGCGCTCTTACCATCATTCGATGGGTAAGTCGAAATTTGTTGTTCCGAGTCACAAGGAGTTGTGAGCCCACGGCTAGCTGTATTCCTGAACCATTGAGGGTTACACAAGTAATGGATTACTAAAACCCCGTAGAGATAGTTAAATTTAAAGAGTTAAATTTAATGAAAGAGAAATTGGACTTCTTATCTAAAGGAAGTAAGATTTCCTAAAATGACATAGGGATGGGCATTTTTGGAAATCACTGAATTCGGATTCAGAAAAATTATCTTGACTCTAAAAGATGCAGAAATGGTTTCTGTGCACATTGGTGAAATCAGTTTATCAATCGGAGTCACGATGAATTTTATATTAATTTCTATAACAACAGGCTTGGCTTGTTGGGCTTAAGTTATGGATTGTGGGCTTTAAGGAGTTAGAGTCCTGATACAATTATAACTAAAAATTATCTATAAATATACTGCAGTGTTCGAAAATTCCATAAGATTTTCAGTCTTGCAATTTTCGAATTTCAGCCTATATTATTCAAGGGGATTTTCGAAATCCTCTGTCCCTTTTGGAGAAAATTCGCGTTGTGATTTTTGTGAAAAATTACAATCTGAATTAACAGATCATATCTGTTTATTCTCTACGCAAACTTCTGATTGATTTCTAGTGCAGTCAATCAGAGGATTTTGTTTTCTATTCGTGGACCTGATTGAAAAAACGTTCGTTCATCAGTTCCTGGGATATACAATAAGAGCAGATTAAATTCTGTTGGTGTTCATAATCTCGCTTCGAGATTTTAAGGTAAAATATTTAATAGTGATTATTTGTTTTACTTACACAAATTTAATCGTAAAGTTTTGATACCCAGATATGGAATCGTTCCATATTAATAAAATAAATTTTTAAACTTCCGCTGCACCGGGTATCAATTCTAATCTGAACACAGTTTTCCAAAAGTGGTATCAGAGCCAGGTTGCTCAGATCAAACGATTAAATTAATCGATTGTACAAAATTTTTAAGCCTCGGTTTTTGAAACAAAACGAAAATTTAAAATTGAAATTTTAATGGGCAAATCGGGCAGCGATTGGATCGCTGCCCAAGGGGCAGCGACGGGCTGCCCAGCCCGGGCCCCTTTTTGGGGAGCGGACTGCCCGGGATTGTCCCGGGCAGCCCGGAAAAATTATTTTTTAATTTTTAATTAAAATTTTAATTTTTGAAATTCTAGTTTTTGATTCGATCGAAAAATTTTTTTGATTGGTTCACGAGGCATCGGATCGAATTGTTCGAGTCCGAAAATTTTAAAATTGATTTTTGGATAAATTTGAATTTTTGGAAAATTTATAAATTTTATCCGTTAAATTAAATTTTATAAAATTAATTATTTTGGTACAATTGATGATAAGATATGATCTTATGGATGGATAAGATAAAATATGATTTTATCTTTTAAATTATGATGTCTTTGCATGTTTATCCAATTATTTAATTATTGAATTAATTAATGGATAAAGGATGATCGATTGCCATGACCAATGTTTTAGGTGTATGTTAGGTGATTTACATTTGTCTTATTGTTGTTGGTGTTTATTAATGGGCTTGGTTTATAGCCCAATATGATTGTCATATATAATAAAAGTGAGCCTGGTTTATGGCCCGTTCCCATCCCAAAAAATTTATCCCATATTTGTCATCGAAATTTATTGTAAATTTATTAGACTTAGTGGGAGACAAAGATTTGAAGAAATGGTGGGCCCAGCAGACAATGAAGACCGAAGAAATATAAATTGGAAGCACAATGTAATAGGATTGCATTGCATACTTGCATATCACCTAGGATTGGACTTAGACTCGTGATTGGCAACCACGGGTCGATTAGTTAATGGGATCGATCATCCTTAAATAATATATGATATTATTGATGTATGCATGTTTAGACAAAATTATATGAATCCCGCAAGCATACATAAATTGCATGATGAGACAAATTTTCAAAAATTAAAAATCCCTCATTTTAAATATGATTTAAAATTGATATCAAGATTAATAAAAAGGGAATTTAAATATTGTTTAAATATTCCTACCTTCCATCAACGATCAATGTATGAGATGCTACCCGCGGATACGGTCCGGCTCATATTATTTGGGGGGCCCGTTCATCGGAAAGCTGTACATTGGATCGACACATGTTGTAAGTTGGGTGGAACTCCCATAGGATTGGCTCATATTATTGGGAATCCACATGGCGACCGTCCATCACAACTTAATATTGATGGGTTATCTTGACATGTCACAATAAACGGCGTCATATTATTGGGCCCTTATTGGACATGAGGTAAAAACATGGGGGTTACTTTAGAAGTAATTTGGCTCTACCTTTTGAAAATTATGGTTGGCTGATCGAGCAAATACTACCACGAAAAATCAACGTAAATATATCTATCAATTAAGCTCGAATAAATCGCAAGTGCACGAGTCAAGTAATAATATAGTGTACAAAGTACGAGTATCGTCCCACAGAAATTGATTTATGACAAGATTACCTCAAATATGATTCTTTAATTAGTTAAAACGAGAGAGAGAATAAATTAATAAACTAAAATAACAAGATAAATTAAAATCAAAACAATAAATTAAGTTCAGAAAATAAATAAACGATTGTTAGGATCTCGGTTCACCTACCCCTTTTCTCCTCTAATGATTGAATTTTAATTCTCAAGTTATGCTTTTGACGGAATTCTCTAATCTATCAATATACTCTCTCGAGCTATATTAATCTAATTAACGAATTGTAATAACCAAGTCTTCTTGTGTTATTTAACAATTGCAATTGCATTAACGATTTGTGGAATCCTCTAGCTTTCGACCTGGTGGACTATGACTATCAACATGTATCCAACCTCATATCTCTATGTAAATTGTAGATCCATGGATTATATTACCCTATCATGTCATAAAATCTCCTCTCGGTATCAATTATAACACATAAAATCAATAAGAAGTTGATCAATCTCCAAAATTGCAATAAACACAATAATATAATCAAGAATGCTTAAAAATCAAATTCAATCTTCAAGAAGAAATCAAAACAAAGTTTTGAGGGTAGGATCCCCTAAATCCCAACAAATAAAAGAAAAGAAAAAGAGAAAACTAGTTTGTGGTTCTTGAGTTCTTCACGTCGTCTCCCTTTTCTCACGTTCCTTTCTCTCCTTTGGTTGATGGTCGCCTCCCCTCTGCGTTTGTGATGGTTTTTGGAACCCTTAAAACGTCAGATTTTTATCTATTTAAAGTGCTCAAGAGTTCCTTCTATGTAAAACACCCGAAAAAATAATTTTTCCAACTTACGCGGGAGCGCCCGAGCGGTAGAAAAGTGCAGCTCGCGCGCTGGGGCTTCTGTTCTGAACTTTTTTCTCAAACAGGCATGCGCCCGCGCGGTAATAAATAGCAGCCCGCGCGCCACTATTTTTTCCAGCGCGCAACAATTTTATAAAATTCATAACTTGAGTTCTAGCCGTCGGATTGAGCTGAAATTTTGACAGTAGCTTTAAAACATCTTAAACTACAATATGGACGGTGAAGATTTGATTTAGAGCTTCCTAAAATTAAATTTGAATTTTTTACCAAGGCTGCTCCGTAATTCATTCTTCAAAAACCCATTTCCTACAAAATTAACCCGGAAAGTGAAATGCTCATGCATGAGATTAATTACAAATAAAACATATAAAAATACACAAGAAACCATATGAGTGCATGCCAAATAGACATAAAATAATGCACACAAAATGCACTTATCAACACCCCCAAACTTAACTCTTATTCGCCCTCGAGCAAGACATGCAAAAATAAAATGCAAACAAAAACATAAGTAAGGATGATTCAATAATGTACACAGCCTCCGAGAAGTTCAATCACAAAACAAAATCACCGACATGCTCTCAACTTTTCATAATACACCTTCGGTTTAACGTGAACGTGTGTGTGTGAAATGTCATTCCAGTTTCATACAACTTAGACCGAATTCGTTTCAAAACTGCTTAGCAACCTATGACAAATTAGTGCAAGTTTCACTCTTCAAGTGCTCATTCCTTCTAACAATCTCTAGACTAAACCAACCTCCCTTGAGATAATGAATTACACACCTCCGGATTTTGCACCCGGTATTGCTTTAGCCCCAATAATTACCCGCTGACTTAGCTATAACTGGCTAGGATACGAAAAATCATTCTATTTTTTCTTTCTAATCCCCTCGTCTATAGCCCGGATGGAGCATCAATCCCATTTAATCCGCATACTTAGCCTTAAATTTATTTATTCTTTTTTTTTTTAGGATTTTAATCCTTTCAAGGCCCGGATGGAATTGTAGATACTTTTTTTCTAGGTACGCCCAAGATCATAAGTGTAAACTAGAGCCTCATCAAAATTCATAGAGCACAATCAAGATCCACAAACCACCTATTGTCGTGCAATGGTCAAACAGACAGAAACTTCATCAAATATTTCGCTACAATTCACTGGTCTAACATTAGTGCTTAAAAATATTCACGATTCAACCTACAGTTTCTCATGTCCAGTCAAGAGCAAATTTTTTCAAAAAAAACATTTTTTTTTTCAAAAAACTTCATCATCATTGGCTATTATGACTCATCCTACCCATAACAATGCAAACAATAACTAACACAAACTGTATGCAAACAAATACGAAACACGAAAGATGCAACACAAACACATAGACAATGCAATACTAGTCTACCCCCCATACTTATCCAAAGCATTGCCCTCAATGCTTCAGAACAATGAACAGAATGCAAAACGAACAAATTCAAAACAACAATAAACACAATGAAAACAAAATAACACTCCCCTAGTCAATCATCGTGGTGTATATCCATCTGTCGCTGCTGCACCACATTTCTTAGGCCATTAATATTCCAAAATATTCACCTTGCAAATCAAAAATTTTGAGGGATTAAACATGATCAACTCAATATAAAACAACAACTAGATAAAAACTAACACTAAAAAAAATGATGTAAAAATCTTGGGTTGCCTCCCAAGTAGCGCTTGATTTTCAGTCTTCGGCTCGACCCTCAGAAGCACTCATCAAAGAGCGGTTGATGCCCAAAGTAAGTGTCATATGACACCACCAATGGGTGTTTGTTCCATGTGCCCTCAAGCTTGGCCAGATGTAAGCAGTTTATGCTCATCACCTCAACAACACTCCATAGCAGCTGATAAACATGGGAGGAGAACATCTCTGTAGGTTCTCGGAGAACAAATTCTTGTGAAATTTGTGTTGGCGGTGTATCTGCATAAATTTTCTCCTTCAGAACTTCTTCCGGCTGAGGTTCAATGGGAAGAGAAAACTTAAACACCTCTAGATATTTAGAATGAATTGATTCGCACTCCAAATCATGGTTCTCTAAGTCATCATCATCGAACCAAATTTTGGGAATCACTGTTTGAGTATCTTTCTTCACTTCATGTTCTCGGTGGTCATGAAAGATTGATCTATTCACATTCTCTATCTGCTCGACAAGGTGGCATCGAGAACTGATTTGATCTTCTATAGCTGTCTCAGTCAGTGCCACGTACTTGCTCACCATATCCTCTATTGACTGCAAGATCAATTGAGAACAACTTACCTCCTCCTCTTGAAACTCAAATGGTTGGTCTGAAAACTCTGGGTAATGAGTATCTTGCGGGTATTGTGGCTCCAAATCTGTGGTGTAAGATCCCAATACCCATGGTAGTCAAATTCTGCCATATCATCTAATATGTGTATTGCACTGTCCTCATCGCGGCAAAATAGTGAACAACCAGTTTGCAAAGCTCCATTAATTACCCATCTCCTTGTCACTGCATCCAAACCATTAAGAAAAAATTTAAGAAGAGAATAATTAGAAAAGTCATGATACCGAAAAGTATTCGCCAAATAATTGAATCTCTCCCATGCTGCGTAGAATGGCTCTCC
The DNA here is from genome assembly GCF_033568475.1 of Henckelia pumila. Taxonomy (NCBI): domain Eukaryota; kingdom Viridiplantae; phylum Streptophyta; class Magnoliopsida; order Lamiales; family Gesneriaceae; genus Henckelia; species Henckelia pumila. The sequence continues at coordinate 3,219,121 of NW_027331831.1, forward strand.
ATGTTGCTGGGTAAAACTCGTGAATACTTGTCGATGGAACATCTCAAAATATTACACCAGATAAATTCCTGCAAAAATAAAATAGAAAACGGTAGATCACGCAGGAATAAAGTAAAATAAATAAAAGAATTAACCAAAGAAAATAACAAAAAGTAAAAATTGTCAATTTCAATCCCCGGCAACGGCGCCAAAAACTTGATCGAGCAAATACTACCACGAAAAATCAACGTAAATATATCTATCAATTAAGCTCGAATAAATCGCAAGTGCACGAGTCAAGTAATAATATAGTGTACAAAGTATGAGTATCGTCCCACAGAGATTGATTTATGACAAGATTACCTCAAATATGATTCTTTAATTAATTAAAACGAGAGAGAGAATAAATTAATAAACTAAAATAAAAAGATAAATTAAAAGCAAAACAATAAATTAAGTTCAGAAAATAAATAAACGATTGTTAGGATTTCGGTTCACCTACCCCTTTTCTCCTCTAATGATTGAATTTTAATTCTCAAGTTATGCTTTTGACGGAATTCCCTAATCTATCAGTATACTCTCTCGAGCTATATTAATCTAATTAACGAATTGTAATAACCAAGTCTCATTGTGTTATTTAACAATTGCAATTGCATTAACGATTTGTGGAATCCTCTAGCTTTCGACCTGGTGGACTATGACTATCAACATGTATCCAACCTCATATCTCTATGTAAATTGTAGATCCATGGATTATATTACCCTATCATGTCATAAAATCTTCTCTCGGTATCAATTATAACACATAAAATCAATAAGAAGTTGATCAATCTCCAAAATTGCAATAAACACAATAATATAATCAAGAATGCTTAAAAATCAAATTCAATCTTCAAGAAGAAATCAAAACAAAGTTTTGGGGGTAGGATCCCCTAAATCCCAACAAATAAAAGAAAAGAAAAAGAGAAAACTAGTTTGTGGTTCTTGAGTTCTTCACGCCGTCTCCCTCTTCTCACGTTCCTTTCTCTCCTTGGTTGATGGTTGCCTCCCCTCTGCGTTTGTGATGGTTTTTGAAACCCTTAAAACGTCAGATTTTTATCTATTTAAAGTGCCCAAGAGTTCCTTCTATGTAAAACACCCGAGAAAATAATTTTTCCAACTTACGCGGGAGCGCCCGAGCGGTAGAAAAGTGCAGCTTGCGCGCTGGGGTTTCTGTTCTGAACTTTTTTCTCAAACAGGCATGCGCCCGCACAGTAATAAATAGCAGCCCGCGCGCCCACTATTTTTTCCAGCGCGCAACAATTTTGTAAAATTCATAACTTGAGTTCTAGCCGTCGGATTGAGCTGAAATTTTGACAATAGCTTTAAAACATCTTAAAAACAATCTGGACGGTGGAGATTTGATTTGGAGCTTCTTAAAATTAAATTTGAATTTTTTACCAAGGCTGCTCCGTAATTCATTCTTCAAAAACCCATTTCCTACAAAATTAACCCGGAGAGTGAAATGCTCATGCATGAGATTAATTACAAATAAAACATATAAAAATACACAAGAAACCATATGAATGCATGCAAAATAGACATAAAATAATGCACACAAAATGCACTTATCATTGGCTGATATTATTCAGGATCATGATTTGTCAATTGAACTCCATGTTCTCACTAAGGAAAACAGTTTTCCGTTTTCACTAGAGGGTAGTGAAATCGTTAAAATAGTGGGAGTGTAATTCATAAAATTAAAATTCGCCATATTTTATGTCTTAGTAAATTAATTAAACAATCATTGATTATTGTCTGTTTCCTTTTCAGTATACTATTACAATGACTTCTCGCAATCCACTGTTTTCAATTCTCGAACAAAACAAATTGACTAGCGCAAACTATATGGAATGGTTCCGTAAGTTGAAAATTATTCTTACTTCGGAAAAAGCTTTCTACGTGTTAGAGAAGCCGCCTTCGAAGGAAGCCCCGACTAATACAAGTCCAGAAGAGTTGGCCAAACTTGATTTATGGTGGGACCATGATATCAAGGCCAAATGCTACATGCAGGCTTCGATGTCTGATGAGCTTCAAAGGAGATTCGAGGATACCGTGAATGCTGCTGACATTCACAAGAACCTCAAGGAACTCTTTGGAGCTCAGTCAAGATCGAAGAGGTATGCCACCGTCAAAGAGCTCATGACGAGCCGCATGCGAGATGGAACTTCGGTCCGTGAGCATGGGGTGCGCATGATTGGGCTCATTGAAAAGTTGGTAACACTCGACTTGACTTTGGAGCATGAACTTAGCGCGGACTTGTTGCTTCTATCACTTCCTTCATCATTTGACGGTTTTATGATGAACTTCAATATGAACAAGATAGAGGTCACCCTTGAAGAGATGGTCAATATGCTTGTCATATATGAAGCCACACTAAAGAAGGATAAATCGGTACTCTTGGTTGGCTCCTCTTCTAACTCTAAGAAAGGACCAAGTGGAAAGGATAAGAAACGTTCTGCCCCGCCCAAGAAGATTGTACCAAATAAGAAGGGAAAGGCCAAGGCTTCAATTGGGTTAAAAGATGAAAACGTTTGTCATTACTGCAAAAAACCCGGTCATTGGAAACGTAACTGCAAGGAATACCTCGAACAGTTGCGAACTGCAAAGGGTATGTTTTAAATTGAAATAAATGTTTCGCTTAATACTTCTTCTTGGATATTGGATACCGGATGTGGATCTCACATCTGCAATGATTTGCAGGTGATGACAAGAAGTCGTAAGCTAAGGATGGGTGAGACCCAGCTAAGGCTCGGGAATGGTTCTAGAGTCGAATCCAAAGCTATAGGAGACATTTATTTAGTTTTGCAGAACAATTTTAAGTTATTTTTGAGAGATGTTTTATATGTTCCGGATTTGGTCAAAAACATTATATCTATTTCTATGCTTGATAGAGATGGTTTTTCTTGCAATTTTGTGAATGGAATTTGCAATATTTAAAAGAATGAATGTTTGATTGGAAATGGACAACTTGAAAATGATCTATATAGCTTAAAATTAAAAGACGTTCCAATTAATTATGTTGATAAACCGGTAACAACAATTAAAAAAAAGGACGATAGTCAAAACCCGGCAAACCTTTGGCATGCTAGGCTAGGTCATATTTCCTCAAGGAGGATGAACAAGCTAGTGGGAGAGGGCATGTTTGATATGTCTGATATTAACTCTCTACCTACTTGTGAGTCCTGCCTAAAGGGAAAAATGACTAAATCTCCTTTCAAAGGGAAACCTGAGCGTAGTCAAAATCTGTTGGATTTGATCCATACAGATGTTTGCGGTCCATTTAGGATTGGTACTAAATGTGGCAACACCTACTTCATTACCTTTACTGATGATCATTCTAGGTATGGGTATTTATATTTAATGAAATATAAGTCTGAAGCATTTGAAAAGTTCAAAGAATTCAAGGCTGAAGTAGAAAACAAACCAGGTAAAAGTATTAAGGCACTTCGATCGGATCGAGGTGGAGAATACTTAAGTACCGAGTTTTTGGACTATCTAAAAGAGAATGAGATTCTCTCTCAGTGAACTCCTCCTATGACACCTCAGCTTAATGGTGTTTCGGAGCGTCGCAATCGAACTTTGTTGGACATGGTTCGATCCATGATGAGCTTCACTGAGCTCCCACCTTCGTTTTGGGGCTACGCGCTTGAAATGGCGGTATTGTTGTTAAACAACGTCCACACTAAAGCAGTAAATAAAACACCATACGAGTTATGGAATGGCAAAGCTCCTAAGTATTCGTACTTGAGGATTTGGGGATGTCCTGCTTACGTGAAGCAGACAGTGGGAGATAAGTTGGATATTCGATCCACTTTATGTTATTTTGTAGGGTATCCGAAGAATTCAATCGGATATTATTTCTATCATCCTGCTGAAACAAAAGTGTTTGTTTCAAGGAATGCCACCTTTTTGGAGAAGGAGTTCTTATTGGATAAGAAAGGTAAGATGATGGAACTCGAAGAAATTCGAGAAGAACCCGAGATACAAAATAGTGATCCTACACCTCAAGAATCATCACAAGACACGCCTATTACTAGGATATCCGAGAGGACTTCTAGGCCTCCTATTAGATATGGTCTTCTTCTTGAAGGGGATCAAAGTGAACCCGACATTGGATGTGATCCAAGAAACTTCAAGGAAGCAATTTTTGATGCGGATTCGAATTTATGGCTTGAAGCTATGCAATCGGAAATAGACTCGATGCATTCTAACCAAGTTTGGTCTTTAGTAGATCCTCCCAATGGAATTGTTCCAATTGGGTGCAAATGGATCTACAAGAAAAAGCTTGGGCTTGATGGAAAGGTATTGACCTACAAGGCACGATTGGTGGCAAAAGGTTATACTCAAATACAAGGAGTTGACTATGATGAAACTTTTTCACCAGTCGCAATGTTCAAGTCCATAAGAATCCTTATTGCCATAGCAGCATGGTATGACTATGAGATATGGAAAATGGATGTAAAGACTGCATTTCTTAATTGGAACATTAAGAAAGAGATCTATATGATGCAGCCTGAGGGATACACATCCATGGGAAGCGAGCATAAGGTATGCAAGCTTCAGAGATCAATCTATGGTCTCAAACAAGCATCAAGAAGTTGGAACCAGAAATTTGATGAAACGATAAGGATTTTGGTTTTATCAAGAACTCGGAGGAACCATGCGTGTACAATAAAGTAGTTAAGAATGCGGTAACATTCTTAGTACTTTATGTTGATGACATCCTACTCATGGGGAATGATGTAGGGATGTTGCAGTCAACAAAGATATGGTTATCAGGTAGATTCTCGATGAAGGATTTAGGTGAGGCATCCTATATTCTAGGAATTCAGATCTATAGAGATAGATCTAAAAGAATGATAGGACTCACTCAATCAACCTACATCGACACCATATTGAAAAGGTTTTCTATGGATGAGTCCAAGAGAGGACATCTACCTATGTGTCATGGAGTTTCTCTATCCAAGTCTATGTGTCCCAAGACTGGCGAAGAGATAGAGAAGATGACACACGTGCCATATGCGTCAGCCATAGGTAGTATCATGTATGGGATGATATCTACCAGACCGGATGTGGCCTATGCTCTGAGCGTCACGAGCAGATACCAAGCCAATCCCGATCAAATGCATTGGAAAGCCGTGAAGGATATTCTTAAGTACTTGCGAAGGACTAAGAATTTGTTCATGGTTTATGGAGGGAGAGAATTGAAGTTGGAAGGCTATACCGACTCTAGCTTCCAATGTGACGTGGATGACTCGAAATCAACCTCTAGATTTGTATTCGTGCTCAATGGCGATGTTGTCTCTTGGAAGAGTTCCAAGCAGGACACCACAGCGGATTCCACCACTGAGGCATAATACATTGCAGCATCAGATGCTGCTAAAGAGGCGGTTTGGATAAGGAAATTCATCCAAGAGTTGGGTGTAATTCCTGAAACTGTTGGTCCAGTCCCGGTGTACTGTGACAACACGGGTGCCATTGCTCAGGCAAAGAAACCAAGGTCTCATCAGAAGTACCACATCATCCGGGAGATCGTGGAAAGAGGAGACATCAGTGTCGAGAGAGTGGTCTCTACAGACAATATCACTGATCTGCTTACTAAGCCCTTGCCAGGACCATTGTTTGACAAACATCACGAAGCAATGAGATTACGTAGTATGACTAGTTGGCTTTAGGGCAAGTGGGAGATTGAAAGAGTGGGTGCCCGGTTAGCCAACTTGTGGCTAAGGGCTTTTATGACTCTATGTAAAACAATCTTTTATTTAATATAATTTACACTTTTATAATGGCATTGACTTTATCTTTCTTCATATTGTTATATTATGATATACTATTGTTGTTTTGATAAAGACCTTGAATATACTATAGTGTATGTAAGATGTGGTAGCACATGGGGATGGCTATCATGAAACATATCTTATAGTCACTGTATATTCTAAACTGTTCCTAGTCAATTGAGCCGTCCGCAAATAAGGATAAGGATCGCTCGAGATTGAGACTAGCATTTGTGATGCCGAGTATCACGTTTCATTGGTATGGAACATATAGATGTTCAAAGCATGCAAATGGATATTCATATGATGAATGATCGAACTACCCTATTCGGACTTTCCAAGTGGTTATCACTTATCGAGTGGATAAAGTCCGCGATTTTGGTTGTACACCATTAGTCCTTATTACTTGAAACATCATTGAGACTCTATATGCTAGTAATGTACTTTGACTCGTTTACCGACTCTATTGGGGTCATCAGGTGTCGGGATTGGGTACAGTTACGACACATATAGGAGTCGATGCTTTGTTGTCAAGGATTCATCACATACTTGCGAGTGTGGATATCCTATGCAATCTGAGGAGATATTAGTGTGACGAATCTCTAGCCAGAGTACATGATGTGTTTTAGGTTAATGGGTTTTCCTAGTAACACATGCGATGTCACTAATAGATCTCCAAGATGTTATGCATAGTTATCGAATCTCGAACAACTCTCGATATACCAATGGTTGTTGATTCGATCGGGATATATGGATGAAGGGACCGTACTGTACGCTAACCAAAATCTACTGGTTCTTGCAGGCACTATCAGTAATACCTAGGGAATCATGGAGCGATGTTGCTAGGCGCTCTAACCATGATTCGATGGGTAAGTCGGAAATTATTGTTCCGAGTCACAAGGAGTTGTGAGCCCACGGCTAGCTTTATTTCTGAACCATTGAGGATTACAGAAGTAATGGATTACTAAAACCCCGTAGAGATAGTTAAATTTAAAGAGTTAAATTTAATGAAAGAGAAGTTGGACTTCTTAAGTAAAGGGAGTGAGATTTCCTAAAATGACATAGGGATGGGCATTTTTGGAAATCACTGAATTCGGATTCAGAAAAATTATCTTGACTCTAAAAGATGCAGAAATGGTTTCTGTGCACATTGGTGAAATCAGTTTATCAATCGGAGTCACGATGAATTTTATATTAATTTCTATAACAACAGGCTTGGCTTGTTGGGCTTAAGTTATGGATTGTGGGCTTTAAGGAGTTAGAGTCCTGATACAATTATAATTAAAAATTATCTATAAATATACTGCAGTGTTCGAAAATTCCATAAGATTTTCAGTCTTGAAATTTTCGAATTTCAGCCTATATTATTCAAGGGGATTTTCGAAATCCTCTGTCCCTTTTGGAGAAAATTCGGGTTGTGATTTTTGTGAAAAATTACAATCTGAATTAACAGATCATATCTGTTTATTCTCTACGCAAACTTCTGATTGATTTCTAGTGCAGTCAATCAGAGGGTTTTGTTTTCTATTCGTGGACCTGATTGAAGAAACGTTCGTTCATCAGTTTCTGGGATATACAACAAGAGCAGATTAAATTCTGTTGGTGTCCATAATCTCGCTTCGAGATTTCAAGGTAAAATATTTAATAGTGATTATTTGTTTTACTTACACAAATTTAATCGTAAAGTTTTGATACCCAGATATGGAATCGTTCCATATTAATAAAATAAAATTTTAACTTTCGCTGCACCGGGTATCAATTCTAATTGATCTGAACACAGTTTTCCAACAGACTCCTCTTTTTGCTGTACAAATTTCTGCTCCCGAGTCAATATAAGTTGCAAAGTATTCAGCCTTATATTATTCATACAACATTCCTATTGAAATGTATATGGAGAAAAGACTTGTTGTAATTTTTTAAAGGGATTACTAAATGGCCCTGCCATTTTTAACAGACTGTGTTGCAACTCAGTAATCCTATTAAGACTTTTCACCTTTAGTTTTCCTAAGGCTTCAGAAGGTAAAGTATGATTACTTCTTTCTACTTCTTCGATGCGTCCTAGTAAATCATGTTCATGACTTACTAATTTCAATAGTTGCTTCTTCCTCTGTTTGTAAACAGAGTTTTTGAATCTGTTTAAGGGATTGTCTCTTATTCAATTATCTTGGTTTTCCATCTCGTAGGATTTTTATTGAATCCTCCAAGTCTTCTCTTTTGCCATAAATTCTATTCCTTTTTCAAGGCGTTTCCATGGTTTATGGTCCTCCAGAAATTTTAGGCCAAGAATGAGTTGATCCATCTCTTTTCCTGGAATTCCACAGATTTGAACTTCCAATTCTCCAATATTTATCACTCCTTGGTAAGTTCCTTTTTCTTGTTGTTCCAAATAGTAAATTGAGTTACAAGGGAACTGATTCCGATGACTTGTTATTTCGAATACTATTTTCACTTCTTTCCATCCTTCTGGAGATCTAAGTTTTCCTATTATAGAAAACTCTTTTTCTTTTGGTGGAATTTCTTGAATAGGAGATTTGTCTCATCTCCTACTTGTCATTTGGTCTCCTTGGAAAGATAACCTTCGGGGTTCTATTTTAAGGTCTTTGTATAGAACAGGTCTGTCTTGAATTTGAATGTCTGTTTCCTGAATTAAAGAAAACTCGATTCTTTTCGGGTATATTGCATGAGCAACTTTCCCAAATATCTCTGGAATTTCAATGAACTCATTTCTAATAAATAATTCAGAATGGTGAGTATTAAAAAGAGCATATGAAATTTGATATGTAATAGAATATGGCCTATTACCTTCCTTCATTAGTCTTTTTTCCTTGAAGTTTTGATGCAACGTCAAGGCTCGACTAAAATCTCTATCAGCTAAATTGTAGGCTACTCTTGGATAAATAACTCCCACAATTTTTCCTGCGCACAAATTTCCTGAGATAGTTACTAGAACCGCATCTTGTATATTCCCCATTCTTTTATCGCACACTACAATATCTATGGGTGAATCTATTCCTTCTTTAAAAGTAGCTTTGATCATAATCTGGATTGCTCCAATATGAATCCAAGACATTGTCTTTGCTACTTCTGCTTTTAATTTCTATAATTCCTCTCGAATTTCTTCAAAGGGAATCAACTGCATCTCAATTTGATTACTGGTTAATTTCATAAGAATCGTCATTTCCCTTTTGGATACCTTATAATCAAATTATGTCTTCTTTGTCTTAGCCCTAGATTTCGTAAAACTCTTTCAACTTGTCCTGCCGAAAATCCTTGGTACTTCTGTAGTGTTGGATTTTCTCTCATAATCCTTTGAACCATATTATGAGATATCGTGGTTTGACTAAAGAACCCAGCCAAACTTTCATGTGTTTCATGTCGAAACACCTCCTCTTTACTCTGATTCTGATTCTGATTCGTCCTCAGAAACTTCTTGACTAAATAATATCTCTTCTTCGTATATGCTTTCATCTGACGGGATATCCTCAAATTGATATACTTGGACTAGATCTTGAAAGAAAACCGCATCATCCATATCTGGTGTTGCTTCAAAGAGTTTGATTCCTTTTTTCTCGTTTTCTGGACAATTTGTAGATATATTTCCTTTTGCTTCACATGTCCAGCAGTTGCAATCCTTAAAACTTTCACTTGCCCTTGTATGAGTTCTTCTAAAAGTTCTTCTTGATGGTGCTCTTCCCCTGCTTTGTGATGAGCCTGTTGCTGGAGACGTTCTTGTAGATCCACTTCTTCTACCTGATCTATAGGATCTGGCTTTTAGTTTGGACCCAAATGTTCTTGGTTTCCAAGAACTCTTCATTCTTTTATTATAGGGATTATTTCTGAATTTCTTCCTTTTAAATCCCTGTGTTCTGTTTCCAATGATCGTTGAAAGATCATTTTCTCTACAACACAAAGGTGTACGCTTATCTATACCCCTTATTCTTTTGTAGTTCTTTTGTAATGCTGTCATATGGCACCATTCTGCCAATTTTCCTTTCAAAAAGGACGCGCGTCTTGCCAATGTATCAAGATTACTTGAAACGTATTCTTTAATCAGCATTTCTCTCCAGGGACTTGGCATTTTTGCAAAAAATAGCTGAATATCTACATTTTTCTCGACTCCCGAATTCCATCTGTATTTAGTGAATAACATAATGTATTCATCAACTAAACAGATATCATGTAACTCGAGGCTATACAGAGCTTGAGTATATCTTCTCTTTTTCTCTGTATCTTGATTATTGAAATAGTCTACCCATATGAATTGTGCTTTAAATAGGGTGGCCATTCTTTCTCCAATCTCGCTGAGGGATTCTCCTGCTAAGATTGATTCCTTCGTATCTGGCATAGTCATCTCCCATGCGATCTTGACAGATCCTATTAGACTCATTTCTAGAAGTCTAATGAATCCTTCTTTATTGAGATCTAATGTCCCTGCAATTCTCATAGCTGACGTTCAATCATCTATAAGATCTTCTCTGTTTTTGAAGTCCAAAACATCAAGGTTTAACATAACCACATAAGGATGTATCGGGTCTAAAACAGTTTTTTTCCATAAGGAGTTTGATGTAGTGGTATTTTACTCCTTCTTGATCTGGTTCCTGCTGGATGTGAATTTTTTTCCACATGGAACTCACTATGTGGTTCTTCTGTTTTTACCACATATCTTGGGGGATTTCCCATGGGTTGTTCGCCCTCAGGGGAATTCATTTTTAGATCTACAACTTTGAGATTCGCAAAAGAATACGCAAGATCTTGTAGATCCTCGAGATTTAATCTTTCTAAAGTAGTCATCAGATAGTGTTTTTCTCTGATACTGCTTTTATAAGATTAATCATCATTTCATCATTAGTTAAAGGTTTTTGAACCATTTTGGTTTTACCTTTCTGATGTAACAAAGGTTCGGTACCAAACAAGAGTGGTAACCTTCCTTTTGTATTTCCTTTTCTAAAACCAGAAGTATGTTCTAGGTTTAGGATTTTATTTTGAAGATCCTTTAGAGTTCCAAGAATTTCTTCTTGTTTCTTAAGGATTTCTTCAATTTTTCGAGGTATTTCATACAACTGATTGCTGTAATATTGTACCGTCTTTTGAATTTCTCTAAGATCTCCGGAGAGTTTAGAGGAATCTGGGGTAATCTCTAAAAATTTAGAGTTAGAAATCATTTTTCTTTATCTCTTCAAATTTTAGAGCATTTGTGAGGACCTCAGGTTACTAATCTCGTCTTAGGGCAATTAATGATTAATAAAACAATTAATCAACAATAGAAAATAATACAAACCAAGAGCTAAATTTATTATTTTTTTTTTAAACTTTCCAAAGCCTCGCTCGATCCGGCAAAATTAGCCGATCGAGCGAGCTATGAATTAATACTCTCGGGTCTGCACACCAAAGCCTCGCTCGATCCAACAAAAATCGCCGATCGAGCGAGCATGAATTTTTCTCGTTTCTGCCCATAACAACAGGCCTCGCTCGATCCGACAAAAATCGCCGATTGAGCGAGCATGATTTCCAGAAAAAGTTCAGAACAAACTTTGCTGTCAAAACTTAGAACAATGGCAAGAATCTTCAATACAAATCGATCATAAGCATGTTATAATATCTCAGAACATGCATATATACATATAGCCATGCTCAAGCATCAAATCTTAAGATTATTACATCAAATAGATAGCATAGAGGCATGAAACAATAAGCTACACTAAATCTTCACATGTGAGCTTCTAAATCTCAAGTTTCATATAAAAATCAAGGTTATCAAACTACCATTCTTTCTCTTAAAACCCGAGTCCACACTTGCTAAGTCTCACTTCCGAGCTGTCCATATCATCTCAGACTAGCTCCTGCCCCACCTGTTGTGATGCACACATACAAAACAAAACAACAGCCGGATAAACTCCGGTGAGAAAACAATCTCAGTATAAGCAACATATATAAAGCGTTAAATAAATCATATCGACTCTATTTCAACTCGACTCAACAAATAGAGTAATTAACACTTCTGTCGATTAAGAATTGATTCATAAAAACATCGTTGCCATCAAGATTCGTATCCGATCTTGACATGGATATCCATCTATCGTAGCCATTCTGGGCTAGAAAATAAGGTCACCCTCCGACCTTGGCATAGAATCAATTCATATCATCGTCGTATCAAACTCATATCGACTCAAAATCAAAGATCCACTCCTGGGATGGATCGAAAATATCAAAATCAAATTGAAATAATAAATACGTATGTGGTTTTGGCGGGACAACTCAAGAAGAATCGATCCTGAGTTTCAAAATCCCTGACTCTCGATGTCGTCATTATACCTTCGTAATTCTTGATTCTGAATGCTTCAATCTGAAATATAATCATCGAAACATATATATCAATCTTCATTCTAATCATTCATATCAGAATCAATTCAAATTCATCAATCTATCTTCAATCAAACTCATTCAAACCTTCAACTTCTTCATATACGATACAACTCGGAGTTGTGAGTCGTTAGCCTTCGAAATTTATCCGAAACAGAGAAATAAAAATGCTAAATCATCGATAACATTTCAAATATAGTCTTATCTCAGTCATAGGCTATTCAAACAGCTTCAAAACATCAATCGACGGCGTAGCGATTCAAAATCGGAAATCGATGACATAGCGATTTCGAATCAATCTTCATATACCAAATATATCATCATTACAAGTACCAAATCAGCATACCAGCAGGTATAAACATCGAATCACATGCTGGAAATCGTACTAAGTTCAATCGCTATCAGTTCGTCAATTCGGTTGCGATATCGGAATACATATACATGTAAGAACATGTACAAACATGCAATACTGATCTCTTAAATGGATTGAGCTCATATCACATCTGAAATGTAACGATTATCATCTAACAAAATCAGAATACGATCCTCAGATCATTGGCTCAATCGTAGGCTAAAAATCTGGTTGCAAAACATAACCGAGCATCGTAGCGATTCATATTCGGGATTCGACTCGGTATGAAACTTCAATTCTAATCTCATATCAACTATATGAATCACATATCAGCTACTTAACATCATATTCTCGGCATATCAGCAGCATAACATCAAGATACATGCTGTAACAATTCATTCAAATGCATACGATGTTAAATAACCAAGTCGATGTCGATATGGACATGTAGAAACCATCAAAACACATGACATAAGTTTAACGTCTGATTTCTGTCATTTCTGGATTTCGAAATCTTGATAAATCAACAAGATACTTACATCAAATCGAAGTACTTGTCGCAAGGATTCCAGATAATCTTTCGGAATCGAAAACGGACGACCGACACAAAAGTTACGCCATTTTGAAAATCGTCGAAGCAACAAAAATGGAGGGATCGAACTCCCCTGTTCGTGGCTCCATTTTCCGAATGAATTTCCTCCAAACTTACACGTATTTCATCTAATATATATATATAAAATCGGATATGCATGCATAAATTGCACTATTGCCCCTGGCCTCTTCCAAAAGGTGCAATTCAGTCATCGGCCTTCTATTTAATTCAATTTCAATCCAAAATAATTTAAGAATATTAGAATTTAAATCGAAACTCTAAATATTCCCAAATTAAATATACTCGAATTAAAATAAATTAAATTCGAATCAATTAAATAATCCCGACCATTTGCACTTCAGCCCTTCAAAATTCGATATTTGCAAATCAATCTCTGATCGGATTAAATCTTCGAAATACGTCATATTAATTTCCGAAAGTTGGAATTTAATCTTCAATTCCATCAATATTCAAATAGAATATTTATTCTTCTTAATCTAAGAATTCCCGGAATTGAAATCTCAAAATCCGTAAATTCTCAAATTAAATATTTTCGGCTCAGAAATTAATTCTATCATTTCTTCAGCTTCTCAAATCAATATTAACCCGAAATATGGAATTTAATTCTCAAATCCCATAATTAAGAATTTAATATTTCTGGGCCTTACATTTTCTCCCCTCTAAGAAATGATTTCGTCCTCGAAATCACAGTCAATTTAAATATCAAGTCTGATAAACTGAATGATTACCTGAAGCGGTTCTCACTTCAATCATCCAATTCTGATCTTCGTACTTTATTTCTTCATCTCTTAGCAAATTAATTCTTCGGATCTGCTTCAATTGTCTTGTACCTTAATTAATAGAAGAGAATATTTTCTAAGTTGTTTCTTTCCTTACTCAAGGATCTGTCGAAGAATTGACTTCACTCAGAATTTCTTCCATATCTATTGTATTTGATTAAAGTACATAGGAAAATTTACTAATATTTCATTACTTAAGATATGTGGAACAATCAGATCCAACATATCAAGCTGAAAGGAATACTTTTTTCAAATCGCATCATCAATTCTATCTGACATTTCAGTCAGTAAAATCTAACTTCAATGACGACTTGTTTCTTCTTCAAGATCAATTCATGCCCTAGGCAAAGCATATCTCAAGTCGACAATGTCATTCTATTCATCGTTTCAAGATCTTCCGAGTTTGTATCTCAAACACGGTTATTTCTCTATTCTGAATCGAATGATAATTCAATATAACTCTCCTGTTAACAAATCAGTAACAGCTTCACCAGTTATATCTATCATTCAATTGCTAACTCTGATTCGTCTTCTATGTTCTCATTTCAGATAGATTTATAGTCATAATTTTTGTGTATCTCAAATCATATCTGATATTGAATACGTCGGTAATATCATAACCATAAAGAAATCTGATTTCTTCTCATCGTATCATCAAATTATCTTCTCAATAGCAATTCAATAACTATCTTATTTTTAATCAAGAATATTTTTGAGATTCTGAACATCAACTATTCAAAGTACGATCACTGTATCAATCATATAGCTGTTACAGGACTTATAATCATTAAATGACAAGTCATCAATCCATGAATACCCAATCAGGTATTAAAGTTTTGAGAATATTCTCACAATCTAGAAAATCAACTCAGATAATCTATCGATCAGAGAATGGTATCATGCAATCACATCTAACCAAACTCTCAGAACATCAATCAATCAATGTCATATCTCGATCAAAGAACTCTAACGTCTTCATCATGACAATAGATTATAATCATTCCTGTAAGTTCATCATCAAATCCTTAGCTTCGTCACGGCTAACAACTATCTGTTCATATCTGTATCACATCTTATACAGCATATTCTGAAAATTTGATTTATCTATCAAAGACTATTATGCTGTACTTTACAGATTTCAAAGTATTCAGAACTTTTAATATTCTATATCATGTCAGATATAGGTTATTTCTGAAATTATATTCATCTACTCTGACCATTCTTCAATTCACGTATTTTCGCATCAAAAAGTATTCATACACTGAGCACAATTCAGTGATTTGATCGTACAGACATATCATTTTCTTCAGTAATTTCATCAATGTAATCATAACTACCACCTGTTTACCTCATTTATACTGCTTCATCATAGTAGTTTCGCAAAATCTTCTTTCAGATCATATTCTCGTTCTAATTCTAGAGTTCCTAAAATATCACTGAACTCATCTGGTCAACGATTTTCTTAAATTAATTAGAAATTCTTTGTATGTTTAACTTCGAAAACATACTATTACTGTCCTATCTGGTTGAATAATTACTGACTTTATCATTGTGCAATTCTTTAAATTCTGATATTCATTTTTGGAAATATCAGGCACAATTCATAATATCATTCATAAAAGAGTTCATCTATTCGGATCTGAAATCTATTCAGATCTGACATGAATCTTCATATCTCCATTCTGGCATTCTGTATTGAATTCTCATCGCTTCAATTTGATTTTTTGTGTTTCTTTCATCTTCGTAACAATTCTGGCTTCTTTTCAATTAGAAATCATTCTGATTGTTCTGCATTCATCTGAATATTCGAACCAAAATACACAGAATTCTGAAATCACTTAATTGAATGCCTATTTCATTCTTCATTTTATGTCCCAAAATACTAGTAACTCATATCATCTAACCCAAAATAATGGATCATCTTCGAATTTCCTCTATTAGTTACGAGTCAAAATCTTAAAATACGCTGAAATATCCATCAAAGGATCAATAATTCTCAAAATCAAAATCAATAAATCAAGATTGAGAAAATCCTTCAATCAAGGTCATCCACAACTCAAAACGTCTGGATAACAAACTCTGCACAGTGAAAACAACTCACTTGCATCGCATACTCCAAATGAGTGAAATAATTCAGCGCGCCATGAATAACCAATATTAAAGATTTCAAGAACCATAACTCCTTTTGATGTAATCGATTCAGCATAATCAAAGAAAAAACTCATTTGTAATTGATTGTCATATCATCATCGATTCGATAAACCTCAACAGCACCATTCATGTCATCAAGTCGCTATAGAATTCCAGTTCAAAACTTAAACTAAAGTCAAAATCTTACTGGAACATATATCAGAAAACTTCGACTCATTGGCACATCGACCAATGCTAATGTAGATCATGAACATATCTATGACATTGAATATTCTGATGTCGAAATCTGTACTTCATATAACAAACAGGAATGATAGAACCTTAATTCGAGATTCTATATCATATCATCATATTCATATGCACATTATGTTCTTGCTGATCTAATTTAATCGTTTCTGATCATCAATCTTCTGTTATTCTGTATCAGGTTATTGCATCATCATCTATCATGCAACCTAAACAGATATCTCATTATGAACAAAATCATGTTCAATTCATTTCATCGAAGTAGTAGTTCCATTCTTCAGTTCAATTCACAATTTCTTTTTTCGGATACAGAAGAGCAATATAATAAGCTTCATTTATCATATAGCTTCGTTGCACCAATAACATAAACAGGTTAAAACAATAAATTTGTTACCTGCAATTTCATTTCTGTGCAATTTCATTCGGATCCTCTGTATACTTCTGTAACTATTCTTCATTCAAATCTTCTCTGAGTCGAATTTGCTTCTGACATATACTAGCACATCAGCTTGTACTGTCTTTACACTGATTGTTTGGATATCTTCCTCCAAATTGAGTGTAGTAATCTTTGACTTTCTCTGTATTCAGACCCAAACAAATCTGTATCGGTCCGCTAAAGTGAGGAGACTCTCTTCATATTGTTTACTTCATATCTGTCTTGAAAGAATAAGTTCAGCCAATTGTGATGATATCATCCACTGTAGCAAAGCTATAATGCTATTCTTTTTGTATCATCATTCAGTTTCAATTCTCTTCGTTCAGTCAATGTCTTCCAGAAAATGTGTCAGGCATCAATATATATTCAGACAGAATCTTCGAATTCAAGTCATAAATAAACAACTCAATCGTGAGCTGCTTTATTATCATGGACAATTCAAAAACTGATAATAGGCTTGAACAGCTAGAAATATATCCTTCATAATCAAAATATTCAATTTCGAGAGATAATTCTTTCTCATCAGTTTATCTGTTGTGGCAAAGAATCGTTAAATCAAACTCTGTTCGAAGCACTTACCAACAAATAATATACCTCCGTTCTGTCAGAATTTCTCAGTCAAAAGATATCAGCTAGTCGCTAGGTCTTGAAGTTGATAGACAATCAATCTGATACGATATTCATCTATATCTGTCAGGTATCTGAACAACTGATCAAGTTCTTCAGACCAACTTCTACCTACAATAACATCGATTCATTTGCTGATATTCTGTTCTGTTCAATCAAAATACTTCATTTATCTGAGCAATACAATGTTGTTCTATCTGATCAGACAATTCTGTTCAGTCCGGCAAGACACTTCTGATTCAGTCTGGGGTGCTTACGTCACCCAAAGAACACTGTTTTCTTCGATTCGGGGTGCTTACATCACCCAGGGAGAATCTTATAATAACTTCGATAAGACTTCCCAAACTTTACTTACCAAGTAATAAGAAATTCAATAATTTACGAATCAGTAAATCGGGCAATTTCATTTCAAAAAGTAGATCATGCGCACATGCAATTTCATCAAATCAGTAATGCATAATCATGCAATACAATAAATGCATGTGACTCAATCTACCCCGCTCAGCTTCTATCTCAGTCCTAGAAACTTACGCTCTGATACCACCTGTTGTGAGGACCTCAGGTTACTAATCTCGTCTTAGGGCAATTAATGATTAATAAAACAATTAATCAACAATAAAAAATAATACAAACCAAGAGCTAAAAAAATTTTTTTTTTTTAAAACTTTCCAGAGCCTCGCTCGATCCGGCAAAATTAGCCGATCGAGCGAGCTATGAATTAATACTCTCGGGTCTGCACACCAAAGCCTCGCTCGATCCAACAAAAATCGCGGATCGAGCGAGCATGAATTTTTCTCGTTTCTGCCCATAACAACAGGCCTCGCTCGATCCGACAAAAATCGTCGATCGAGCGAGCATGATTTCCAGAAAAAATTCAGAACACACTTTGCTGTCAAAACTTAGAACAATGGCAAGAATCTTCAATACAAATCGATCATAAGCATGTTATAATATCTCAAAACATGCATATATACATATAGCCATGCTCAAGCCTCAAATCTTAAGATTATTATATCAAATAGATAGCATAGAGGCATGAAACAATAAGCTACACTAAATCTTCACATGTGAGCTTCTAAATCTCAAGTTTCATATCAAAATCAAGGCTATCAAACTACCATTCTTTCTCTTAAAACCCGAGTCCACACTTGCTAAGTCTCACTCCCGAGCTGTCCATATCATCTCAGACTAGCTCCTGCCCCACCTGTTGTGATGCACACATACAAAACAAAACAACAGTCGGATAAACTCCGGTGAGAAAACAATCTCAGTATAAGCAACATATATAAAGCGTTAAATAAATCATATCGACTCTATTTCAACTCGACTCAACAAATAGAGTAATTAACACTTCTGTCGATTAAGAATTGATTCATAAAAACATCGTTGCCATCAAGATTCGTATCCGATCTTGACATGGATACCCATCTATCATAGCCATTCGGGCTAGAAAATAAGGTCACCCTCCGACCTTGGCATAGAATCAATTCATATCATCGTCGTATCAAACTCATATCGACTCAAAATCAAAGATCCACTACCTGGGATGGATCGAAAATATCAAAATCAAATCGAAATAATAAATACGTATGTGGTTTTGGCGGGACAACTCAAGAAGAATCGATCCTGAGTTTCAAAATCCCTGACTCTCGATGTCGTCATTATACCTTCGTAATTCTTGATTTTGAATGCTTCAATCTGAAATATAATCATCGAAACATATATATCAATCTTCATTCTAATCATTCATATCAGAATCAATTCAAATTCATCAATCTATCTTCAATCAAACTCATTCAAACCTTCAACTTCTTCATATACGATACAACTCGGAGTTGTGAGTCGTTAGCCTTCGAAATTTATCCGAAACTGAGAAATAAAAATGCTAAATCATTGATAACATTTCAAATATAGTCTTATCTCAGTCATAGGCTATTCAAACAGCTTCAAAACATCAATCGACAGCGTAGCGATTCAAAATCGAAAATCGACGACATAGCGATTTCGAATCAATCTTCATATACCAAATATATCATCATTACAAGTACCAAATCAGCATACCAGCAGGTATAAACATCGAATCACATGCTGGAAATCGTACTAAGTTCAATCGCTATCAGTTCGTCAATTCGGTTGCGATATCGAAATACATATACATGTAAGAACATGTACAAACATGCAATACTGATCTCTTAAATGGATTGAGCTCATATCACATCTGAAATGTAACGATTATCATCTAACAAAATCAGAATACGATCCTCAGATCATTGGCTCAATCGTAAGCTAAAAATCTGGTTGCAAAACATAACCGAGCATCGTAGCGATTCAAATTCGGGATTCGACTCGGTATGGAACTTCAATTCTAATCTCATATCAACTATATGAATCACATATCAGCTACTTAACATCATATTCTCGGCATATCAGCAGTATAACATCAAGATACATGCTGTAACAATTCATTCAAATGCATACGATGTTAAATAACCAAGTCGATGTCGATATGGACATGTAGAAACCATCAAAACACATGACATAAGTTCAACGTCTGATTTCTGTCATTTCTGGATTTCGAAATCTTGATAAATCAACAAGATACTTACATCAAATCGAAGTACTTGTCGCAAGGATTCCAGAACATCTTTCGGAATCGAAAACGGACGACCGACACAAAAGTTACGCCATTTTGAAAATCGTCGAAGCAACAAAAATGGAGGGATCGAACTCCCCTGTTCGTGGCTTCATTTTCCGAATGAATTTCCTCCAACCTTACACGTATTCCATCTAATATATATATATATAAAATCGGATATGCATGCATAAATTGCACTATTGCCCCTGGCCTCTTCCAAAAGGTGCAATTCAGTTATCGGCCTTCTATTTAATTCAATTTCAATCCAAAATAATTTAAGAATATTAGAATTTAAATTGAAACTCTAAATATTACCAAATTAAATATACTCGAATTAAAATAAATTAAATTCGAATCAATTAAATAATCCCGATCGTTTGCACTTCAGCCCTTCAAACTTCGATATTTGCAAATCAATCTCTGATCGGATTAAATCTTCGAAATACGTCATATTAATTTCCGAAAGTTGGAATTTAATCTTCAATTCCATAAATATTCAAATCGAATATTTATTCTTTTTAATCTAAGAATTCCCGGAATTGAAATCTCAAAATCCGTAAATTCTCAAATTAAATATTTTCGGCTCAGAAATTAATTCTATCATTTCTTCAGCTTCTCAAATCAATATTAACCCGAAATATGGAATTTAATTCTCAAATCCCATAATTAAGAATTTAATATTTCTGGGCCTTACAGCATTAGTCGCAACCTGTTGTAAGTAATCTATTGTGAATAGATTAACTTGTTTATAGGATTTCGTATGAATAAAATCCTCTTGATTCAAACATTCGTTTGAAGTCATCTTTTTGTAAAATCTTCTCCTCAACAAAAAAAAGCATGAATTAACGAATAATATTATGTCTGAATAATTAACCTAAAGCTTTGATACCATTTTTCCGCATAATTCTTTATACTGCAAATGAGCACAAAATCTCCAGATTCAAGCATAAAACATTTACAAGTTAAGCATAGAACCTATAGATTTCAAGCATAGATTAGCATAAATCCAGCACAAAAATTAAATATTAAAATATTTAAGTATGGTGGTTCTAGGGAGTTATAGTAAAGAATATTTTGCCTAGGGAGTTCTAATAAAGTTAGGAAGGATATTAGGGATTTTAGGACAATTCACTCATATATTAATGAATTGTTATTTATAAATAAATTTTAACTAAATAACTTGACAGACTTGGGTTATAATTTGAATATTTGTTAAAAAGAGCCCGACATTCAAACTGAATCAACATAAATTGTGAAATTCAAACATCAAGTCGAATAAATCTCGAGCTAAAAATTTTGAACGAGCTTATGAAATTGTAGCTCAAACTCAAATTTCTAAAGATAAATAGTATATCACTCAACTCAATTCATTTTTTTGAAACGTGATACTCTTATGATGGAAAAATTTCTAGAGAATTACTATTATTTAAGAAAACAAAATATTTTAATGTCGAACTAAATCTGCAAATGTATTATAGCATATTATGAAACTTGAACTGATGCGATGTTTTCACTCAAAAATTATGTCAAGTAAAAGATAGTTCATTCATTCAGCTCTGAACTGAATTTTTATTACATCATCATTATTTTCTATTATCAATTGTCAAATCTTGGAATTAAAATATTATCCAGATACCAAATCTGGCCCTAGTACCTTCGAAAATTGCCCCTTCCGAACAAGTTAGACTAGATTAGCTGAAAACATATATACAACAAATTCAAAAATACCCCTGTTTGCATGAGTAGCTCGGCGTTACCGGACCGAACCAGAGCAATGGGTTTCTCTAGTTTGGTCCCTAGTTCCCACTGCCCATTACACGAAGCATAACTACATACAAACAAGAAAGTATTAATCACGCATGCTTCAAGTTTCTTGTATAAGCACGGGACTTCCAGATCGCAGAAAAAATTAGCAAGGCGGAAAAAAAGTCATTGAATTCCCAACTGATACTTTGGCAATAAAAGCATGTACCGGGGCAGTTGGATTCTCCAAATACCTGTATATGGGCCTTTTCTTATCATGTGCATAGTATGTTGTAAGAGTTCTTTGGAGCTTAGGTTCAAATTATACATTCGCCACGCCACCGCTTCACGTTTCCTGTTCCTCTGTGTAATTCTCGAGAATAACAGACTTCAGCGCATCATCGTGCAGTGTATAAGATAAATAGAACTCCAGGAGTGAGAGACTTTAACCGTCGTCAGTGGCGTGAACTCGGTTGCACTAACGGTCATTGCAGCACATGCACTTGAGTAGCCGGCCCCAGAAACCAACAGCAGCTTTCTGTTCTGTTGAATTTACCGGATCCTTGAATTTCGCCTTCTCGCTTAGTTCTTCAAATGAGTTCACAAGATTCTGAAGCCTGGCAACATACTCGATCAACAAAGAAGTAAATGTTGCAAGCGACAATGCACTAGCACTTTCGTACGTCCTTATTTCACGCTCATTGAAAGCGGTATCACCAATGAGGGAGAGCCGAGAAGGCCACATTGTCTGCTGTCTTAACATATCTTCACCAGAACCCCACTGTGACACAGAGATGTTGACAGACACATTTGGATTCTGCGGATCATAGTGTGATGATGGTAAAGGTGCTTTTAGATTGGTCATAGATTCACTAAGTGAATTTATCACGAGTGGTTGCTTGTTTTCATTATCTTTGAGATCTTGAAGTAGTTCAGGATCGGGAAATTTCTTAGGGCGGTTCTTGATTTCCCAACTCTCTGCATTAACCAAATGATAAGATTTTTGGTCAATCATCAGCTGCAAATCCTCCGCGGCATCATGAACCTCCTGAAGCAGGTCTCCCGGATTTAATTTTTCCATCTTTTCTACTTTTTCACCAAGCAATCGTAACACTTTAGCTCCTTCAGTCCCAACTCTTTGAATCTCTTTCTTAAAAACCTGCCTCAACTCAAGTGATGCCTGCAAAAGAGAACATAACTGGTTATGATGTGTAACAAGAAATGGACTCTACTCTCTTTGGAGTTCCAAGTTTCATAGATCAGGGCAGGTCATGATACATTAATCTTTTTAATGATGAATCGTATATGATGCCCTCTAGCGGATTATATAATTACTTCTGATGGCAACCAAACAAATGCATAAAGCACATTTCTTTGTTACAAACAGGAATATACAGTTAGGTACCAAGGCAATCACTTGGTTAGAGATGATATTGAGCAATAAGAACTCTCATTCACTAGCTTCAGCATGATAAAGTTGTCAATAAATTCCGTTCAAGAACCGCAAATCATCGTAAGACGCACGAAATCATCCTTGATATGAATGTGAGCAGAAAAGAGATTCAGTCCACCCATACACAAACTCAGCTGCATGGTTCTCTCATTCTCTATCAGAAATAATATGCCATTTACCATACTTGATTTCGTTGAGGGTAAGGCGTGGCCGCGTGGGGTTTAGGAATCAATCCCATTTTATTGCTTTCCGTGTTTATTCAAAATATCCAAGTCCATTTGGGGAATGTTTTTTAAATTTCACGATTAACTAGCTGGATTCAAAACCAATCAGGTCCTGCTAAAGCTTCAGCTCCTCAAATCTCAAGGTAAAGAATCTCAAGCTCAAGCACAAGTTGCAAGCTGGCTCAAAGATGAGCTTGGGCTCAAGTTGAGAACATGTCCGTAAGTTCATGTCACAAGTTCAACTGACGAGTCCTTGACTTATTGACTTGTTCATAAATTTTAAATGCAAGACCAACAATTAAATTTTTCATGCAATAGCTTAAGTTGATTTCAAGCTTGAACTCCGGAGCTTCAACTCAGCTAAACTGAGTTCATGTCAAATCGGCCCGACAAACTGATGACCCAGCTCAACTTGACAAATACCCTTGGTGCGCAAACTAGCGCAGAGCACATTCACATGCAAAGGATGCTGCCAGATATTTTGATTCTTATTACTTGAAGTAACTTTCCTTTTAGTTTAGTGTAACTTTACGAGTTCAGGTAAAGGACTTGCATCTGCAGAATATAAGATCCTGTTTTATATAAGCACAGGTAGAGTCTGGGCAAGTCCCATGCATATGTATGGCAAATGGATCAAAGGCAACATCTATCCTTTTAGCATGCCATGAATGCGAATGCTAATGCTGCAGTGGCATAGAACGAAAAATTTCACAAAAACCTGTATTTCTGCGAGTATGCACCCATGCATTGCCATAACCATGAATGCACAATGCCTTAGAGCACCGCTAACTTTAACATATTCATTCCAAGGATAATTGAGCATTTTGTAACGACCATGAGGTGGTTCCCATACAGCAAAAGCTAGCTGCACAAAGAAAGTTTTAATGAAACTAAAATTTACATTTCTTTGCCAGGTATTCTTTGCTATGTGTAAAGCATTAGACAATATTGAATACCAGGGACTCCTCTTGGCTTGTGGACTCAACTGCAGCTCTATATCCTTTGTACAGGGGATCATCAGAAGCCTGGTAGAGAAGAATCTTTGAAGGAATTCTAGTGTATTCAACACACTGCAAGTACATGCTGATACATCCTGAACAAGGACTCGAGTAATCGATTTAGAATACATTTTGGTCGACATAATAAACAGCAAGTTAACAATAGAAAAGGAAACAGATATATTTACCTTCCAAAGAACTAGCGACCCCCTTAAAATTTTTTGTGACCAATTTATGCAAATCCTCGCCAGCCCAAATGGGGTAAATACAAACATTTATGATCAAACAAACACCAGCACCAACAGCAATAAACAGCAACCTAGAGACAGCTGTTCGAACAAAATGTGAAGATCCCGATACCAGCACAATGCAAAATGTCAGCAAGAACACCCGGAATCCATATTCATACTGCTTCATGGCAGGGTGCAACTTCAAATAACTAGCCAAGGAGCCTAATAGTCAGAAAAATGGGGGAAAACCCAATCAATTGTGATTCAGGCGCTTCAAGAAAATCAAATCATAAAAATCGAATTGGATTAACAATGTTAAATGCAACGCGAGAAAAATATACCAGCAATGAAAATGCTGACAACCACCACTACTTCTTGGAATTGTCCAGCCATCTTAGATAATTCTGCAATGCCCAGCGATAGTGCTCCAGCAGAAAATGTCCCTAATGCGCGGTTGAACCCTTTGTTCAGTGTCGCCCCTTCACATGCATGATACACCCATCATCAAGTGGTTATATTTGGTTGCAAAGCAGATATGAACGTTGAATAATTTTTTTTATTTTTTGGGTTGGGGTGCGGTGGGGGGAGTTATATATGTCGGCTTAAGTCGGCTAAAGCAACGAAAACATACAAGGGAGGGGGACAGGGACAGGGACTAGGCAAAGATAATCGAGAATTACACCAGCCACCTAAAATGTATGAACTGAGCTAAGAAGGTAATAAACATTACAAAAACAGCTATACAAGCTTATGAGAAGTAAGTAAATTAGGAAGCCAATTTTATTCATCCCGCAGAGCTCTCTAACGTGTGTGAAACTTATATTCGGTCAGAGTTGAACCCAAATGTTCTCAAAAACTGCAGTGGCTAATGGATGAGCAAAGGCATTACCATTCCCATGTTATTTATATGACGCATGGCCTTCCTTCTTCATAAACCAAATAGTGGGATGTTTACATAACATTTAATGGGATCAAACCTTTAAATCCATATGCCTCGAAATTAAGTAAGAAACTTCACCATAAACAAAGTTAGACTTATTTCATTCAACTTTTATTTCTCTACATCAATTTTTCGGCTCCCATCGGTAGATTTTGTTTCCATTCACAGCCAAATTTCTGTGCCCTCTGATTGAGAACTCTACCCGCCTTCTCCCTCTTTATTGCCACAGGTCCCATTGCTGCTTGGCCAACACAGGAAAGAGAATGAACATAGAAAATGCAGCACACAGAGTTTGATCTGATGATTGCGTTCACGGCTAAATTCTTACGGGCTAAAAACATATAATATAATTTAAGGAAACGTAGAGCTGGTCGACGCTAATCTCAGCTCCCATGTAGTATCCGCCACAACTTTCATTAATCCAGTTATGATGATAATCAGGCAATCAGCAAACAGTGAAAGGCTAAATTGCCAAAAGACACTCCTCTACAGTGATTCAAAATCATTTAAAGTAAATAGACAAACTTACCGATGCTAAATTCAAACACGACAACAACAGTGAGGATAGCCCAGATGGAGTATTGGCTGATATATCTTAATGGGTCTTTGAAAAAAATAAGAATCGAAACCAGAGATAAAGCAGAACCCATCTTAGCTGCAAACACCACCTTCCTAGGATCAGAACGGCCCATTTCATATGCCCTAATCGTAATCCCCTTGGCATCTTTCCACCATCTGGAAAACCTTTCCAACGTGATCCGATAAAGCCGACGTAAACAACCCTCATGACGATCGTAATAGGCATCTAAACCCTCGTCAGAACAATACTTCCTGGAAAGCAATCTCTCTTTGCCTCTGTCCACAAAACTCTGCCTAAAAGATCCGAGATTTGCGGCCATTAATGTTAGTTTCGGAACCCAGAGCTCACAGCAACAACAAAAGTAGCAGAGTTCCAATATTCCTGGACATGGGATCAGAGTGGAAAAATTTGAATATAGTTTAGTAGTATAAAAATGGTGGGTAATCCTTTGCTAACAAATCCCTGTGAATGGGTAGTTGAAATGAAATGACGATTAGGCACGCGGAAGGGGCGCCACGTGAGAGGCCAGTAACATGTTAGCTGCCTCTTCCCTCCTCAATTATTATTATCATTATTATATATTATAAGATTTCAAATTTTTTTATTATTTTGGTATTATATACATATCCAATATATTTATTTATTTTATTATCTCACAATTTAAGGTCAACTATTTTTAAACTTTTATTACTTTTTCACCGATCACTCATTTTATTTTCACCTACTTTATTGTTCTCTTGCTCTCTAATCGAACGTTATAACTATCAATCAGTCAATGTAATCAATTTACAAAATTAAATTATATATAAAGATTTATAATTTTTTTTATCAATATTTTACTTATATTAAAAAAAATTGTATGAAACTTCAAAATTTTCACCACACATTCAGAAATGTGGTATTAAAAAAAGGAGTGGAGAAGCTACAAAACCAACTATAACTATCAATCAGTCAATGTAATCAATTTACAAAATTAAATTATATATGTACATTTAAGATTGGAAAAAAAAATGTCTCTTTCAAAATACAAAACCAACTATAAACTACATTACTGTACATATTTTTTGAAGATTGCTATGCTATGCTATGCTATACTTTCTTGCCTCTACTTTTTCCTGATGTCTAGCGATCATTGAGTACATTAGGACCACCGGTGAATGTGGAAAGCAAGCAATGTCTATAGCATCGTGTTGTAGATAAAGTGCAACACCATATTATATGTTTCCAACGGGTCCAAGAATTTGACTTGATAATAGCTGACAAATGTAAGAAAAAAGATGTCATTCAAGGGTAAATATACATGCAAGGCGGACGCTTACCTTCATGCCTGTATGGAACAGTCAGAGAGCGTCAGCCGTTTTAGTTTGGTAAGGACTTCTGGTGCTCTTCCTCTGGTGATTAACTCCATTAGAATGCGGCCAAAGCTGCACATGTTGCCTAAGCCTTTAGCGGCTACTATACCTAAATGCAAGCAACAGTTCTTAGACTAAGTGTGTAACTGAATTTCAAAATACATGACATTAATTTTAATGATGTTCACAAATATTAAAGCCTTTATTAACATAAAAATCTCACCTGCATATTCTGGAGCAAGATAGATGAACATTCCGGTAAATCTAGCAGCAACTGCAGCTTTCCCACATGTGCAAGCCAAAAAGAGCCAGCCTGAAATTTGCAATCCTCCCCTCGTATCATCACCAATGAAATTTGCAATCCTCCCCTCTGTTGTGCTAAATAGCACCGGTACCCAACACTGCTAGCAACATCCAATGCAATAGCTAGCGTTTCTGTCCATTCCAGGGGATTCGATCCTTCTTCTTTCCATCATAGACAGGATGTCTCTCGTATCCATCTTAGCAATATCGCAAATGTTTGACCAGGTGCCTATTTCTAACTTCTGTGAGAACAGAAATCTCAGATTTGAACACGTCTAAATAGCAATCTTAGTCCCGTCATGCAAACTCCACTTTATAAAGAGCTCCAAATCCACCCTGTTGAATACAATGTGTTCACTGAAGTTGTTGTCACATCTCTCAGCAGTTGGCCAGAAATCACCAAGTTACTGGCCTCAACAATTTGAAGGTCACATGGCCCGTTGCTTCCTTGGTTGTGATTCTCGCTAGTCCTATTATTAATGCTTGAACTGGTAATAATATCTTGACAGCGTCTTCCTACCTTGAGAGGCACCTTGAGAGGCAAGGATGATAACCATAGCGCGATGAAACTACACTATGTTGGAATGCTCAACTTTAGTTCAATCAAAATGGACTTCATAACATTCAGTTCTTCCATGCTCTATGCGTTAAAAGAGGAGCAAATACGTGCCACTGTGAAGTTGGTGGTACAATATTTCCAAAAATGAACTGCAAAGTTTTGTGTTGTTCTGCCTCTCTTGCGGCCGAAGCATATCCAACACATTTTACAGATCATTCGGATGGAAACTATTCCCTCCTCACCAATATCCTTTGCATGAGCAGGATCCATTCTTGAAATGGTGGAAACGGCTTGGGTCCCTCAAAATGATTTCATGTTCAATGATCCTAGAAATGTAACTAAAAGCTGTGTGACAATCACCGCAGACACGCAAGTTCTTGGTAATCCTAATAGGCACGCCGGGACCTGTCGTAAGAATGCCATAAGCAAGGGCCAATTTCTCGCTATGTTCAAGTAAAAGATCTCTTTTCTCCTCGTCATCTACATCATGGAGAGCAAAACTTGTCTCGGGAACATAACCCAAGATTTTGATGCGATATATCAGATCATCAAGTAGATCATAAATCTCTTTAGTCATTGGATGGGATTTGTCCCCAACAAGAAAGATTGTTGTCCCTTTCTTCCCTTGTACCCAACTGCAGCCAGGTCTCTTCTTGATCCCAACATGTTTCATCAACAATCGGATTCTGGCAACATCTTTCCACTGCCTAGCACAGGCATATATGTTGGAGAGCAGTGTGTACAAGCCATCATTCTCGAAGTTTAACTCTAACAACTTATTAACTGCAAGCTCTGCAAGCTCCACATTCCCATGAACCCTGCAACCACTAAGCAGTGCCACCCAAACTATTGGACTGGGTTCCATCGGCATCTCCTCTATGAGCTTCAAAGCTTCATGCAAGCGTCCAGCACGACCCAAAAGATCAACGGCACAAGCATAGTGTTCCACTTCTGGAACCACCTGAAATTCCTCCTCCATCTTATTGAAGTAATTAATTCCCTTCTCCACCATTCCAGAGTGACTACAAGCATATAGCACAACCACAAAAGTGACCCCATCAACATGGAGACCAGCTTTCCTCATCCCACTGAAAACTTGGAGAGCCTCTTCTCCACGACCATGCATTCCGTATCCAGTCATTATAGATGTCCAAGAGACTACATTCTTATCAATAATTCCATCGAAAACAACTCGAGCGGCATCAACATTTCCAGATTTGGCATACATGTCAATAAGGCAATTTGACACAAATAGCATACCCTCTTTGTAACAATTCCTCAGTATATAAGCATGGACTTCTTGGCCAAGTTTAAGGGCACCCAGACGTGCACAAGCCACCAACGCACAGGATATAGTGAATGTGTTTGGCATAATGCCACATTTGTCCTTCAGCATTTCAGAAAAAAGTTGCAAGGCATCATTGGCGTCTCCATGTTGTGCACAACCACCAATCATTACAGTCCAAGTAACCACATTTCTACTTTCACAATCAATCGAACTGAATAATTTGTGTGCTGCTCTGAAGTTCTTGCACTTCGCATGCAAATCTATGATGCTATTGATCACCATCATGTCCCCATGATTCTGACCATCCAATTTTAAAATGTTTTTCAAAACATAACATTGTATTTCCTTTCCCTGCACCAATGCACCGACTGCAGCACAACCAGATAAAATTGACACCAATGTAACTTCATTTGGTTGCGATCCAGAAAATATCATCTCCCTAAACACGTCAAGGGCCTCATAGCCAAGTCCTCTCTGTGCATAGCCTGAAATCACAGCACTCCATGTCACCACATTCAACTCAATCTTTTTCACCCTCATTCTCTCAAACAATTCCAATGCGTGATCAAATCTCCCAATCTGAGAATAGCCACTAACTAGTGCATTCCAAGACACCAAGTCCTTCACCTCCATCCTATCAAATACATTCTTTGCCTGGTCCATTAATCCACACTTTGCATACATATCAACAATTGCGTTCCCCACATACACATCCTCAAACAAACCTCTCCTAATCGAATATCCATGAATTTCTGTTCCACTCCTCCATGCTTTAACAGAAACGCAGGCTGGGAGCACAGTTACCAAACTAACGGCATCTGCATTAAAATCACCATCCTTAACCATAGCTTCCAACATCAGCAAAGCACTTGTACACTCCCCAATCTGAACATAAACACCCATAATCGAATTCCAGGAGATCACATCACACACCCCTCTCTCAAGCATTTCGTCAAACAGTAGCTGCGCCTCATCACTTGCCCCACAACGCCCAAACATAGCTACGGCAGCATTGCCTACAAAAACATTGGAGCAAACATGGCCAGTAACAAACGCAAGCGCGTGGACAGCCGACCCAGCAGCGAGCAAAGAAAGTTCCCCACATGCCTTAAAAACGTAAGGAAAAGTGTATCCATCAGGAACCCAATCAAGAACCCGCATTTCACCAAACATGCCGAGTGCATTCCTGTGATCACCAAAAGAAACTTTTCTTTTGATGAGGTTGTTCCAAAAGAAGACTTCGGGACGGGAAGGTGAGATATAACGTAGGACATTGAGAACATCTGAATGGGCATTGTGGGATAGGTAATTGGAGAGTATTCGGAAGGTGACATCCGGATTTGAGCGGAGAGGGAGACCCCGAACTAGGTGCTGCTGGTGAATTAGCTTCGCTTCAGTTATAGAATCGCGCCGTTGTTGTATAGCTGAACAGAATCTGAGGCTGTAGATGAGACAGCGGAGCGCGGCGGCGTAACGTTTGGGCTTCGGCGGGAATGATGAGGGAAATAGCATTTGACAAATTGCCAAAGCTGACTCTGTGGTGGCAACGCAGCAATGGGCTTTTTATACGTGACAAACTCAAGACTGTTGGGTCTGTCAGAAAAGGGTGCTTTAAGTGGAAAATTTTAAATTTAACCAAAAATGTAGCTTTTGATACGAAATTTTGCTTGTCTAAGTTTTTTAAATAAAATTTTTATTTTATATATTTTTTTTGAGATATATTGTATACTTTCTCAGGTAAGGACAGCGAGTCAAATATTTCCAATTCACCTTGAAACATCTCGATTTACAAAAGTCATTTCGTTCGCATGTGCATGCCTATTTATTTTTTTATTATGTAGTTTTTATCTATCCACAATCAATATTAATTCATCTATCAGAAAATATTCTTATACGAACATGCAAAATAGACTGTTAGACATAACCAAGAAACAAATTAATGATAACTTACTTCATATATATAGAGAGAGAGAGAAACACCGTCTTATTCTGAAATAACAATAATAAGATTCCAACTTAGAAGGGAATTAATCTTATCGTCGCAATCCAGAAAAAGAAAAAGTGTACGAGTCTAAATAAAATGTACATTCATTCAACCATATAAATAAATCTACAATATGTATTCCTATCTCCTGCAGGCTGCAGATAGATCCCACCATCCTCTTTTCTTTCCATGTCCACACAACATAAATGTGTTCCGACTTCAAATCTGAACACTTCAGCGTGATATTCAGTCGGCCTAAGGATTTTTCTTGCCGGAAGTTAATAAGTTGGGGGATTCAATGAACTAGGATGTTGGATTTTGTCGTTATTATAGCTCTTCTAAAATGTACACGCAGCTAAGACTAACCGTGAGAGACCGATGAAGCTGTTGCTACTGATGGCGCCCGAGTAACTCCTCGTGTAGCCTACTAAATACCAGGCTAACAGGTATACAAGCAACAGCTGTGGGTACAGATTCGGTTTTTATCAGCCCATCCACAAGGTAGTCACTGCTGCAGCTGCCGCTTCGCATATCGTTACGACGATTTTTCGGCTCTGAGGCGATAGAAGACAATGTTCTTATCTTCTGACTAGTAGATGGGCTAATTTTCCTTGGGGAATTTTTGGAGAATATCCTGTCAGCAGAATAGTTGGTAAAGATTGGAATGGACATATTTGCTTTCTGGCCTTGGGTGGAGCCAAATGGAAGCTTTTTATCTTGAAAGACCGGTCGAGCTTGATGCTTACTATCATTTTCAATCGATGAGTACAAATGTGGGCGTGGAACACGGGAATTTGCAGTCCTACGACCAGTCCTCCATGAGGGGGGAAGCCTGCTAGGACTCTCCAATGATTCGGGGAAAATATTATCAGCCGTAGCAAGAAGGTTTTCTGATGAACCACTCTCAAGCGCTTCGATTTGGATGGGATGACCAATTATAGCATGTCCATTTAGCATACTCAGCATTGAAATCATAGGAACATCCCTTCGGTAGTTGCTGGCCTGAACTTCTAAATCCACATCTACCAACATGATCCTACCACCAAAATGATGCCTATCAGCAAACATAGTTTCTGCGTACTCACGACTATCCTCCCAAAATCCTCTTTTTGCTGAGTAATTATTCCACGTCAACACATCTGAATCTATGATATTGTGATTAGAACGACTTAGACCTGTTGATCTATATTTTGCCGCATGGGTCCTAAAACTTTTCTGGCTTGAATCAGCCTTGGTACCACCGCTGGTCCAATTGGAACTTCTTCCATTCGTATATTGTCTGAATACCTCTGAATCAGTTCTGTCGAGTGACCGTTTTCCAAGACCGCGGTTATTTCTTTTCCTTTTCAACTGCCATTTGGATACACCTGATTTAGTTGGTGCAAATTCATTTGGGTTGGATAAGTCATCTGGAAATGTCAATTCATCAGGATCATCACTGTTAATGCTTCCATGCCCTTCATTGGCTTCAATTCTTGGATATTTAGGTCGCAATTCTATAGAGGCAGAACCATCTGTATAAAAAGGTAAAAAATGAGCCTATGAAACCACACTATTTTTGACAGTCATAGGGATATGTAAATCAATCGTCCGTGGATGATAGGAACAGCAACCACCAAGAATCAACTAATAGATCAACTAAAACAATTGTTCTTAAAGCACAGGCCGACCGGCCGAGTCAATTATCATCTTGCAAGTAGATCATCCTTCACATGGTGTGGATTTCATTAAAAAAACAGATAAGTTGGCAAAGAAAATAATAAATTGCCAAAAACAGAAAATGAACTGCCAGGCTCTAGAAGCTGGTCATAGGTTTTTCAAAAAACGATGAGAGCACACAGAACATAGGAAAATGTGCTAGTTTCATGAAAGGATTCATCGTGCTAACCAGAAAGTGCAGTCAAATCATCATCTGAATCTGATTCCATAGAATCTGTATCAGAGCAATCTGTTTCTGTATCCTCTGTAGACCCAGAAATATGCTCTTCACCTAAATCCGAATAGGGCAAGTCTTTTTCTTCAAGCTTGGAAACTGGCATTTCTGAGAGCGAGGACTGCAATCGGCTGTCATTCAAATAATCTCCAGAATCATTCGATAGGTAAGCACATCTGCTCCTCTTAGCACGAAATGAAACTCTGGACAGTTCCTCTCCTGACAGATAGAAACAGAATCGTCTTCAGGGTGGGTGAGACCCAAAAAACAGGTAATTTAGCAGACAAGAGAGTGGCTTCTATCATGTCTCTAGGTTAGAAAATTCTCAGCCAACCCCTCAAACGAATTTTCTCCTTCTGTCCTTTAAGCTTTTGGTGCTGGACATAGTTTATCATTCTAATTCAAGGGTCAAATGAAAAGCCAAAAAAACAAGGAAAACGAGAAGTTGGAAAAAAATGAAGCTATTGAAGAAGAAAGCTCACTAATTGGTGCAGTCCGGAGACCAAAGTCCTGTAATCCTCGCGTCCGAGGCAGCGCATTGGCACTATCATCATCTCCGCTCAATTGACTTTCCTCTCTAGCAATCACTTCATAAAGACATACCTCTGCATTCTTCTCAACAGGAGACAAACCAAGCCTTTCAGATATTTGATCTGATCTGGATTCAATTTTATTTCTGCCTCCATTTCCCAAATACTCTGAAGATGTTGCAGCATCTGGTGACGATTTGCTCCTATGATTAGAAGAATTTTCCAATTTCCCATATTTAGTCTCCAATAATTGCCTCTCTAGTTCAAGAGCGTGTAGTATTGCATCTTCCCGACGAGCATATTTCTCTCTTTTCTTAGGAGGCATACCCTGAGAGGCTTCAGCCCTTTCTATACAGTCATCAAACTCACCACATCGGAATGCCTTTACGCGTTTTGACTTCTCCAAATTGTACCAGTCCCTGGTTGTACACAGCAAAAATATTCATAACAAAGTAAATAGAGAAAGGCAATAGCAAATGACATTCATTTTGAGATCAAACTGCACAATTAGCTGCTGGATTTAAAAGTTTCACAGAAAGCATTTACTCTTTTGAATTGTGATCTATAATAAATTTCTAACAAACTAATCAAATGCCACGTAAATCAATGCATGTGAAACAACTTGTACTAAGGAGAAACATTTGCTTCCATATCACATTCGACAAACAATACATATATTCAGTTCCCCGTAAAGATTTGATAGAGATACTCCAGGGGACCACGAACTTCATTGCTGACTAAAACATTTGGACTCGTGACACTTTAGTCCGCCCTTTTATCACATTTTGAGCCAAATAGTTGTTCATGTGGCTCATGAATGACTCGGACAGCATAGGTCATAAACCAATAGCTGATGATTTTTAACCATTTGAAGGTTGGAGAGAGTAATTGCATTACTTTTTATAGAATTGTATCACATCAGCGAGAATTTATACACTATTCTCAGTTGAAAATAATGAATTAAAAAAACACCATGGAGAGACACCATTATAAACCAATTTGAACTTTCCACAACCAGATGTAAGACAGTGGCATCACAACCACCACTCCATCCGAATGTGATCCGCTTATCACACCTTAACACATCAACGCAGCTGGGACTCTAGAATTCAAGAAGAAACCTAGAAGCTCTCACATAAACAGCAATTTGTCCCACAGGCTTAAAATTCATTCACATGTAGCACTCTGCATTATGCAGTGCCTCTAATACCATTTTGTCAACCCCCGAGCCCCCAAGTCCCATCACACTTACCTACAAAATGGGCTCTGCAAGCAACTATTTCGCATCCATTCTTCCCTACAAAAATATTTGACTCGAGGAAGTCCATTGTCACACATTTTAAACCAACTCAAATAACCTCTACAACCCAATGCAGGAAAGAAGCATTGCTACTTTGCATGACAATCAAGAGTCAAAATAAGAAAAATAAAAGGGAAACAATAATTATCAACTTTAATAGCAGAGAATGAAACAAAACATGAAATTTCAGCCCAATTCTGCTCACACCCATAATAAGATTTAAAATATTTAATCAAAACAAAAATGAAAATGAATTACATTAACACCTACCAATGGGCAATGAGCTCGGACAAGACGGGTAATGATTAAACAGAAAAAATATTGAAGAGACGTCAGTCAAAAAAATTAGCGAAATTAAAGTCATGCTGTAAAGCTAGGTTGCAGCTTAGTAACATTGATGACAAATCCTTCTACCTTTGATGAGTATATATTTGAGTTCAATGCAGCTAAAAAAGTAAATCATTCACAAAAAATGTTACCCCATAGGTATCACGAAAAGTAAAGAGGCAGCAATCAACACAGAACCATTACCAAACACATCCACCAAAATGACATACATAGCAGCACACCACCACAAATATTCACAGAACTCTTCACTGGAATGAAATTTTTAAGATCATGCGTAAACTCACACGCTAGCATCTTCCCTCCCAAGAAGCTTCACAGGAGTTCCAGATCGCGGAGATGTTATATGAGACAAAGATAGCTCTTCCTGACCAAGTATTTTTCCAGGCCACCAAGACCCATTGCGCCTCCGAACCCACACTATACTCCCCACACAGCCATCGGCCATTTCCCCAGATTCTGAACTACCCATCTCTCTACTTTTCCTCTATATATATGCTATAAGTATTGAGGTTAAAAGAAAGAAGGCACATAAACAAGCGTATAAACCCAAAAAAAAAAAAAAAAGATCTCTCCCTCTCACCCTCTACCCGCCATATCGATTTACGCAGCTCACTCTCTCATCTTTCTATTTTACCAACAAAAATTAGGACTGAGTCCTCGAGACAGATTATTTCACCTTATTACCACTTCCAACGAAATAATTAAAAGGAATCACGGATAGTACCAAAGAGAAACACGCTTTGCTTTTTTGATCGACAGAACAAAAGTACTGTACCGATTCCAATCGGTAAGCCACCCACAATGAACATAGGGAAACAGCAATTCTCATACGGATTAAGAAGAGACGGCGTTTCAACGAGCCGAATGTTGTAATTGAGAAAAAAAGGGGGTAGGGTTAGGGTTTCCTTCAAAATATTGGGGAACTTCACAATTAGGGCATTCAAATGAAATCACGGAGACTGATTGGCGGTTTGATTCAGGAAAACAGTGGATTTGTTATGTGCGAACTTTGGGATTCAAGCCTTGAACGAAGTAGGTGAGTCTGGTGCGTGACCTACGTGGGTTGACTCATAACAGGGCAACACAGAGAATTAGAGAAACCCATAAAAATGTCCAAATTCTAAAATAACCCCTTCTAAATATGAAATTGTGCTGAGACCCAAACATGATTATTTTTTAAAAAAACAATAGATCGATCACATCCATAATAATCTATACTATTTTATTAAAGTTGAGATATGTATAATAACCGTTTTTTCTCACCTAATGTGAGGACACCAAGTTTTTTGTCAATTTTATCCTTTGAACCCCACCTTCCCCAAAAAGTGGAATTCAGTCACTGAACCATCAACATTTCTTAAAAAAAAAAAAAATTGAACAACCAACACGTTTATTCATATTTTCACACGCAACGCGTGTGCCTATCCCGCTAATATTTTTTAATAGATTTGGTTGAATAAGATGTTTTTCGAAATATTCATCGATGAAACGATATCATTAAAAAAAATGTATTTTAAATATATATATATATATATATATATATATATATATAATGTTCAGTTTTATATTAAAATTCAAACCAAATCATATTTTATTGGTTTTACAAAATTTCAAACGAACCCATTGGATGAGGCTTGGTTTCACACTTTCATAAGAAAGTCAAGTGTTCATGTAAACACCTTATATGTGCATTTTGAATTTTTGATAAGCCCTTCGTCTCTTTTACTATGATCTCAATTCTACAGAATGGAGAAAAACACCATATATTGTCGTCAAATATAACATTGATGCTGCATTATTTTTTTTCTCGAAAATAGGTGCATGTGCTTTGGAATGGTGTTGAGAGATCACGAAGGATAGTGTCTTAGTTGTCAATCTAAGATAGTTGAAAACTTGAAGGCTCGTACGATATGAAAGAAGGAGAAACCATGGGACTACGTGAAGCATTCTCGTGGATTTGTGAAATGAATCTTCATCGAGCGATATTTGAGATGGAAGTCCAGTTAGTTGTGATGGTCCTTGACTCTTTGAAAGAAGATGATGAATTTGTAAGTCGATTAGAAAATGGAGTTATTCATGTTTTGGCAAAAGAATCCAGTTCTTACGCAAATCCTTCCCATTGGTCGAGTCCGTCAAATCATGTTGGTGATCTTGTAGCTTGAAGCTTGCATTTCATAATAAAATTTCTTCTTTTGACTTTAAAAAATAATAATACATTTACACTATTTTTTTTTTTTTAAAAAAAAAAAAAAAAAAAAAGGAGTGACTCGGCCTGACAGAGAGAATGTGTTTTTTTTTTTTTTTTTGAAAAAGAGAGAATGTGTTTTGATTAATTTAAAATATAACCATTTTAAAGCACTACGTTGAATAATTGAAGTCATAAACAATTGTGCAGCACCCCATTTACAGCAGCGGAGTCATGCACAATCTGCAATGGAACCAATAAACGGATGCTGGCTTCAGCATCATTCTGCCCATCCCTCGTGTATGATCTTCAATCTCCATATCTGTTTAGGATCTAGATCACAGCTGGCGAATAATTTTCACTGCGAAGTTATTTACATTCTGCATCAACTAGATCACCACTTGCAAAGAATTTTTCACTGGAAATTATTTACATTCTAACTTCAACTACATCACCATCTCTTAACTCTGTACTAGGCAACACCAAGTGCCCGTTTACTGAAACCAGCTTACCTTCGAACCCTATTCTCCTAGCAGCATCAGCAGCTGTGCTGCCAGTACTCAATCTCATTATATCACCATGGGGCCAACATACAATTGCTACTTCACCAAGAGATACTGATTTCCTAAACTTAAACTGCTGTAACCCAGCTTCTGAGCGCAGTTGTTCCTCCCACTGAAGCATTGTCCTCAAGAGTTGTACCTGTTATTTAATGAAACTTGACACGTGGATTCATAATTTTGAACCAAATAAACA
This sequence comes from Henckelia pumila, assembly GCF_033568475.1. Taxonomy (NCBI): domain Eukaryota; kingdom Viridiplantae; phylum Streptophyta; class Magnoliopsida; order Lamiales; family Gesneriaceae; genus Henckelia; species Henckelia pumila. The sequence continues at coordinate 3,257,821 of NW_027331831.1, forward strand.
TAAGAATCACCTCATTTTAAAATCTGTCAATTGCCAGGTGATTGGTGTGGAACAGTCATGATGGATGCATCAATTTTAGTTTGATGAAATTGGAGAGAATAGTTCATTCTTCATGAACTTCATATAGTCTGATGCCAAGGAAGATATACCTTGTTGTTGATGCCAGTGTCCAACAATGATGAATTAGAGGTGAAGCTCAGCCTCTCCTCAATAATTGAGTTTGAAACAGTAGAATCAATGGGTTTCCCTTCAAAAACATCTGAAACGACACCCCAATATTCAGCTTCTTCCCACTCTGTCAATTCAATGACTTGGATAAAGGTTGGCAACAGCCGCTGAAATTGATCTTTCTGCAGATTCGTATGGTAACTTAGAGTGTGCTGCTGTCGAGCAATTAACATAAAACAGGATATATTTCCAAGGCAAGAAAAAGAAAACATAAATTATATCAGCACACAGAAAAGAAGAAACAGGATATGCATTCCTTAGAATACCTTGTGGTATATCCCATCTCTGCTGAGAGTGTATTTTTCCAAGCAGGTGCACCAATCCCCATGTCCAGGTTCAAACCACCATTCATCAGACACCTTAAAATTACAACCAAAACAAAAAAAAAACAAAACAGGTAACCCTTTTAAATTTTGTTGCTTAACAAATTCAGATAACTCACACTTGAGTAGTCATACACAACATTTATACGTTTACGACTCTACTGAAAACATTTTCCCTCAGGTTCCAGGAAAGAATACAAGTTTAAAACAATGCAAAAACGCCACATAATATTACACATGAAATATCTTTGAAAATGTTAGATTCTTACAAGTGATTAAATAATTTCATTACGAGCTTTTACCCTGTTCCACAGCATTCTTTTACTATATTAGACAGCCTATGATAGATAAATATAGCACCTTTTTGTACAAATTTGCGTAAGCCTCCCATCTTTTTATTTGGTAAGATGATCTCCGTTCTGCTACAGCTTCTGAAGCTGCTAGTCCAAAGCTTACAGCAACAAGCAAATCTCTTCCGTGGTTATCAACTCTGGACAGATAAATGTTTCATGCACAATTAAGAGAAGTTAAATGCATGGGTCAAAGCTGACAAAAGTAGCAAGATACCTAAGAACAACAGCAGCAAGTAACTGGCCTGCTTCCACTCTCAGAACCGGATGCCCTACTTTAAGTGCGCCATATTTTAGGAGAGAAATATCCTCAAGAGAACCTTGATCTTCCATTTCCTTCGAGAAAGTTGTCGAGGCATCTAATTTGGGCTCAGTTACGCTACTCTCGGAGGGCAATAAAGTCTCAGTCTCCTTATAAAGCCAATGTGCAGCAAGACCATGTTCAGCATATTCATGCATCCTCTAAAATTAAAGAATCGTCATCAGGCATTAGCAAAATTGAATTGTTGCCACTGAGAGTCCTGTAAAAAATTTGAAGAGTCATATACCTGTGTTCGTATTTGAACTTCCAAAGGAGAGCTGTCTGGACCTTGTACTGCAGTGTGCAGTGACTAAGAACGGGGAACCACATAAGGAGAGATATAAGAATTACAGCACAAATTCTTGCAAAATATTAGCACAAAACTAAATGCAAAAGCTATAATGGAATTTTGACCTGGTAGCCACTTGGTTTTGGGTTGACAACGTAGTCATCAAATTCACCATCAATAGGGGTCCAAAACCTGAATGCAGGAACAACATTTTATTTTATAACTCTTTTCACCACAAAACCGACTTGTTTGGATGAGATTTGATTGTTGGCATATACTTGTGGATAATGTTAAGGAGATTGTAACAACACTGAACTGCCTGTCCATGTAAAGTCCCGTTCTTGTCCCCAACAATGACCCTCAAAGCACGGGCATCATATACTTTGTCGATGCCCACATCTTTTCTCTTCATCTATGGAGTGGTGAAATCAAAATGAACACTGGTTAAAAGCTCGTGTCACAACCAAATCAATAAAATGAAGAACACTTAAAGTATCAATATTTACAGCAAGAACAGTTTTAACTGATCGCGACATTGTCACAGAAAAAGCTCTCAAAAGTATAGCATATCAAATACATGAGCAATCAAAACTAAAGCAGGGCTTTCCTGAAACAAAAAAAAAAAAAGAAAGAAAAGAAAAGAAAGCAAGCTAAAAATGTACAAAGAGTTGAGTCTTGACAGAAACGACCAAGCTGTCATCATTAAGTCAATTCCTATGCATGCTCTGTGCAACTTATCCTCATTTTTTAGATGCTTGATGCTTCTGCCACATTCAATTTTCAACTCAACGCACTCAAATATTACATTTTAATAAAAGATTGATTGATTCCACCAAAACAGTATCACGTGTTAAACTCTGAAGAGCTTAAAAAAACCCAAACCAGTATTAAGTTTTATAATCAGTATATCAAATATATTATAGGTAGTACCCAAATTCATACCTTGCTGTAGATGCTATACAAGCTTTTAAGGCGTCCGGATAAAGTTACTTCCATTCCTGGAACATATCTGCAAACATTATGTGAAACAAAGTTAACAAGTGGGTTTCAATCATGCTCTTTAAAAATCAGCAATATCACTCTGTTTATATCATTATGTATAAATGGTTAGCCTACGATGTTGAGATAAATAATTCCCGCTCCAGTGCTTCCTCACAGAGAACCAGAGATGCCAAGGCAGACCCAGCATCCCTTACAACCTTGGGTTTTTTAGGTGTATCCTTGTAGGTTGCTTGAATTTTCAAAAAATGCACACGTTTCTTCCTGTCCAGCATGAGATCAAATGGTAGAACAGCTTGCAAAAGAACCTGCAGATTCAGAACAAGAAAGGAAGAAGATCTATATAAAGCAATTGAAGTAATGTATGAAGACAAAAATTGAGACTATCTCGAGTATACAGGGACAAAAATTACACCAACATCTACACAGAAGAATAGGTGGATACCTTGCAATTGTTAGAAAAAAGCCAAACAGTGCAGTACATATATTACTGATAATCACCTCTAAACATGCACATAAAAGGTTTAACGTTCAGATATCTGAATTTTCAACATATTTATGCATATTCATCAAGTGATAGAAATAAGTGCATGCTGCTCTAGGTTCACGTCAAGACACATTCGAAACTGTTACCTTCATGCTTGTATTTTCCTCTTCCCAGTCTCCAGGTTCTCCACATTCAGGGAATTGTATTACAGTGTTGGACTTTGCAGATATTTTTCTTTGATTTACAGCCTTGCTGCAACTCCACATTGAAGCCAAGTCAGCCCGTAGTTGGCGAAATATTTTGGGCTGCACGTTTAGGCAAGTATCAATGGGTGATGTTTCCAAATATCGATGTCATGTTTTTCAATTTTCATAAAAAGCACATTTAAAGAAATAATTGGCAGTAAACCTCAAGGACAGCGAAGCACAGGTCTTCGAGTTCAGCTTTTAGGGCCCACAAGCCTAATCTGGAAGCAAGTGAGCACCAAATAGCTAATGTCTCCTGTGCAACAGCTTGAGCTTTGGTTGGAGGAAGAGCGTATCTGTGAAAACCCATAACCAACACCAAGTGACAAATATCTTATTTCAAGAAAACAGTTGAAAGGCTAATGTGAGTCCTTCCGACGAAACAGAGAATGTGGAACTAAAGAGCGAAAAAAGGCTGGCCAAACGTAAGTGGTAATAACACATGAATTTGTTGTCTACATGCCTATAGACATAATCTCTGACAGATATATGTAAAGAAAACAGAGTAAGCTTCATATAAGTACATTGTTCTCATGTTATGAAGCCGATCAGCAAGCTTTATGAGAACTACTCGTGGATCATCAACCATTCCAAGCAGCATCACTCGTAAATTATTTGCCTAAAAGACAGATTACTAGGCAATTAGGCATGAATATTCAATTTCAACAAAGTTATATCACAAACAACCATATAACACTAACTCCATCAATTTCATCCTATTTAAATGACTGCGACATTATACTTTTTCCTCAGTGCTCGCTGAGAAATTATGCTGCTCAATAATGTTATGATTAAAATATCAATCAACGCAATTGGATATGAATATAATTGTGGACAAGAGTATAATTGTACTGCACGGATATTACGGCATTTATATATGTACTTTGAACCCTCAAACACCTTATTCACGCATGAAAGTTCAATCGAGTGTGATCGAGAAAGCAATAAACCAACAATCCATACTTTTTAAGTATGTGGCCATGAAAAATGTTAGAACATACAAAAAAAGAAGTATAGTAGTCTTCCTCGTCATGACATGTCGGATTCCTGGTTATATCGAACATCATTGGCCTCTTTGATTTGATCTAGTTTAAAACAAGAACTCACTCAGCCGTTGATTCTGAAACTCAATTTCTATAAACAAAGGGCACGGGGGCACTGATTCAGCAACATCTTGGGGAAAAAATAAGGTCTTCGGCATGCCATTATGATTGAAACTTCTAAAGAATGTCTCTTTAGCTAATTGTTTGCAAGATAGCAACAGTGTGCACCTCTTCATGGCTAAAGGTGGTCTGACTCTCATTCATCCTGCGGTGCCTACGCAACAACTGCGGAAAAAATGGGTGCAGGATCAATGAAAACGCTGACAAATTTTAAAAGGGAGAGTAGATGTAAAGTGCGATAGAATGATATCATGGAGTGCACATAGCAATAGAGTCAAAATACCATGGTTAAGTCCTGACAAGTCACACATTGGAACTAACAACAAAACTGTGGGACAACCTCATAGTCCTCCCACAAGAGATTGAATTGTTACTTTATAGATACCTTGGCATTTCAAATGTGAACACCAAGGAGTTAAGAGTTCAAAATTATATTGATACGTTAAATGTACCTGATTGATATAACTTAGTCTGGAAACTCCACCCACCAGTTTCGCAACGTCGGCATCGAACACCCGCTTTATGCTGTCCAAATTTTCAAAAGTGTCATCGGCCACGTCGTGTAGGATTCCAGCAACAACTGTATCAATTGCCTTCAGAAAAACATTTCGCCACTTCAAAATACGAACAGGTAGCTTCAATAATGAACGATAGAGGCACTCAAATAAACACCAGACAGGCAACTCTATGTTATCAAATACGCAATTTACAGCCAATGAAGCAAATGTCTTTGACGATGCTTTGACAGCAAAAGGACATGACACGTGTCGGTTTCTTGTTTATGGCATGGTTAAATTAGAGAAATTTCAGAACTTAATTTCAGGAAGCAGCATTTAAATTTCAGGAGGTAGCATTTAAGTACTCTGTTGCCATCCGATGGAATTAAACCGGCTAAAATTTTTCCTGTGTGAATACAGTGGGATAAGTAGGGGTCCCCTGTCTTCCTCATCTGGCCATGATGAGCTTTCCTTGCAAATGCTATTGCCTTCTGCACCTGCCTTCACATAATCAGGGTTTAGCAGGAATATAGCAGGAGAGCATTTTGGCTTCAAATGAACAGATGCAACTAAAGATGAAGCACCTTTTCGTCTTTGAATATAGGATAATCAGTGACATCTACACCATCCAATACAAGAGATCCTGCACCAGATATACTGTGATTGTCACTCAAATAAATTAGAAAAACTGCAAAATTCTTATCAATCCTTTTCAAATACATTTTAGTGTTCCGAGGTGCTGACTTAGGAAATTTCTTTTATGTTGCTCCTGCTATGTAATGATCCAAAGTACCACAGGAATCCAAAGAAGCATCTATGGAGCAAGAAGATTACAGGGGGGCGAAGACACGAAAATTTTATTTGAGAGATTTTTAAAGGCAGGAAAAAAAAAAGGAACTGGGAGGAAAATTTCATCCTTTTTCACCTACAACGTCTCACTTCCCTCCTTTTCTTTTTTCTTCTTCTCTTTTCTCTTCCCTTCTTTTCCACTCCAACTTCCAAACTAAGCCTTGTACTAGGATCGACTTATGAACTCCATTTTATATTTCACTCTTCCATTGTGCTTAACCGCTTATTTACTCAGCTTTTCTTCGTAAAATAGGTGCTACTCTAAGAAAGCTTCGAATTTGTCATTTGATCAAACAAAGATGCTTCAGAACATAAATACGAGGCCATGAAATTAACTACCCATGAAATACAAAAAGAAAAAGAGAGAAATAATTTATTTATTTTTTCAATAAAAAAAAAACACGAGGAGATTCGACTTGCCGGGTTGCTCATTCACTTTAGGCCACAAGAAATCAACTTTGGTGGAGAGGCAGGCCCCCGAAGCAATTGCAACGGCAGTGACCGCCACTTGCGTGATAGCTGACGTCACAGCTCCATGCGCGGTACCGGAACCCGCGGCGGCAATAAGGTTACCGGAAGTTAGCACGGAGCTCAAAGACGATGGGACGGAGAAAGTGGTAACAATCTGATCCACGACACACCTGAATTTAGCAGAATCACGGAGATTCTTAGCGAAGGAAAATGGATTAGCTCGGAAAATTGTAGAAGTTTTGGGATTAATTAACATCGTTGAGGTGTGGCATGAAGACATCAGAGTCCTCTGCTGGTGGTTGTGGCATCAAATTATCACACTACCCTCCCTCGCCATTCATTCAACGAATCCTCCTATATATATATATATATCATTTCATATAATAATAATATGATATTATATATTATATTATATATATATATATATATAATTCAATAATTGTAAGTATGTGATATGATCATGTGATATAACACAAAAAATAATTAATTAAATTAAATGGGGGGAAACGACAAAGAAATAAAGGGCCCGATATTTTTGCAAGATTAACATCGACATCTAATGTACTAATTTAGTAATTTTAATTTTAAGCTAAATAAAAATGGCCACTGAATTGAGAGTTGAAACTGTGCTTAACGAAAAGCGTAAAATCCGAAAGTAAAAAATTTTTTTGACGAAAACGACTGTTTGAAGTTTGAACATAAATGTTCAAAACTTTTTTAAAAGTTAATTATTTTATTGTTTTAATCAATCAAGAAATTTATTCGTCATACTGTTTGAACAATTTAAAAAATGTGAAATTTTTTGTATTTTTTGTTTTGTGACGTTGAATTGTGATGCTGATGATTGTTAAACGAATGCTCCGAAAATCTTGAAGTAGTATTGAAATATAATGATAATTTTGTTATTGATGAGCAAAATTCATTCGTGGAGTTGACGATCTTGAAATGGATTTTATTGATTAATGCGAAAAAGAGCAAATGATGTATTTCATTTTTTTAAAAAAAAAAAGAAAAGAAAAACACGCATGCACAAATTCAAACATCTAAAAATATAACTTTTGGTAGCCAAGAAGGGTAAATACATGAACCAATCCACTCAATGGATTAAGAAACTCGAAGAATCAAATTTTGCCAAAGCATTTGTTGCAGTATTAGCCTGTCTTCGAACATGATGAACTCCAACAAATCTATTGTCCAATAATAGGCATTTAATTTGATCAACCACAACCCCATAATGTCCAATAAAATCTTAAGTATATGTCACTGCTTGGACGGCAGCTATCGAGTCTAAATACACGTCGACATTAGATATATTGAGCATCTTGCTGAAATTTATGTCATACAAACAAGCCCTGAGTTCACCCCCAAAAACAGACCTTGGGCATCGAATTTCTGGGTTGTAGCTCCAACAATTTCACCACAATGGCCTCTTGTGATCGCCCCAATCGATAAGCTCACTTTAGCCTCATCAAACCCGCATCAACATCCAAACGAAAAACCCCCGACGAGGTTTCATCCACGTCAACTGAGATTCCACATGATGGATTTGTGAAGAAGATGCAATCGCAAAAACAAATGATATTTTCATTGGTTGATCAAAAGGGACAGTGTTTTCCAAACACTTGTGTTGTTTGTAGAATTTTGTATCGCAAAAACATATGATATGTTTAATTAGTTGACAAAATGGATAGTGTTATCCAAACACTTATGTTGTTTGTAGAATTTTGTTAACCATTACCTTTGTGTCCACATTTCAAACAAGAGGTTTTCCCAAGTTGAAGATCATCAAGATTCGTTTCCGATTGATTATGTCACGAAAATATTGAATGTGTTAGCTATGATATCAAACAAAAAAAAACCTTGATCATTCAAAGTCAGTTATTTTTTTTTTCAACTAAAACAGTGATGAACATTGTATAAATAATTATTTGAAATATTTTAACCTTCACATCTACGCTTATTTTTGACTTATTTACTAATAAATAAAATGCAAGATACACTGCTAACACCGAAGACAATATATGTCATGTTATTCTTTTATACAACACATGCACGGATCTAACATTTATTAAAAGATACCGTTTGACAAATGAATATGTAACTTCAATAATATTTATGACATAAAAAATTATAGATGTTATAGATATTTGTTGTAGATGATCACTGAAATTAGGTTTATCATGTTATCTACTATTCAAATCTGTAAATACACTATATAAATAGAGGTCTCCAATAGTGAATAAAGCACTCTTATTCATTCTCTCAACTCCATATTCTTTATAATTTTAACACGTTATCAGCTCGAGTGCTCTTTGAGGTAAAACTCACAAATATTTTTTTTTATATGAATGCTATCGATGAAGCACAATATTTAAATTGATATTGATGCTCTCGAAATTGCAAAAAATTTTGTTTTTTTTAAAGTTAATATTTCTTGTTAATGCTCTTGAAGTAGCATAATATTCAGATTTGATATTGATACTCTCGAAGTAGTACAAGTTAAAAGTTATGTGGATGTTCTTGAAGAATACATTCATAACCTTTTATTAATGCTCCGGAAGTAGCATTACTCCAATTTTATATTGATGTCCCTGAAGTGACGAATATTTAATCTTCAAGATCTATGATTTAAGATTTTATATCTTTATGATGTTTTTGAAGAATATCAATTTAAAAAGATATATGAAATTTAAGATGTGATTGAATTGATCTTTGTGACTTGTTTTATCTTTTTAAATTGATATTGATTTATTTGCCATTGTTTTAATTTTAAGTCATACTTGAGACGTTAATATTGTTTTTTTCTAATTTTATGTGGCATATCCGTGTGTTTTAGTTTATATTTTGGTTTAAAATTTTGAAAAACGATTTGATTTTACTAATTTTAACCAACACGTTTGACTTATTATTATAATATATTTATTATATCTTTGCATTAACTTTAATTTTTTTAATGTTTGTGAAAAAGACTCGTTTTTAAATATATATATATATATATACGTGTTAGTAAGTATTAATGTGAATGGTCTGTGTAAATGAGCAACATGATTTTGCTTATTCGAACTTTATCTGCATTTTTAAAGATTTTTTTTTTTTGTTAACGAATATTGTAGGAATTTTAATATTTGATTTTTGTATATAGATTTCATCATGTCGAACATCACTAAACTTGAATTTGAAGCACTTGATTTGTCCGAAAAGAACTACTTGTCATGGATATTGGATGCCGAGATCCACCTTGTCTCTATGAATTTAGAGGATACAATCAAAGAAGAAAATGAAATGTCCCAGCAGGATCGTGCAAAAACACTTATTTTCCTTCGTCATCATCTCAACGATGGGTTGAAAATCGAGTATCTCACTGTGAAAGAACCACAAGAGCTTTGGAAAAACCTAAAAGAAAAATTTGACCATCAGAGAACTATTGTTCTTCCAAGAGCTCGATACGAATGGATGCATCTACGCTAACAAGATTTTAAGTCTGTAAGTGATTATAATTCTGCATTATTTAAGATCAGCTCCACCCTAATACTCTGTGGAGAGAAAGTCACGGATCAAGACATGTTAGAAAAAACATTCTCCAATTTTCACGCATCAAATGTGCTCCTGCAGCAGCAATATCGTGAACGTGGATTCAAAAAGTACTCCGAGCTAATATATTGCTTACTAGTTGCTGAACAAAATAATGAGTTACTCATAAAAAATCACCAATTGCGCCCAACTGGATCTACTCCATTTCCTGAAGAAAATGGAAATGCATTTCCTGAAGCAAATGCTAACTCAACAAAAAATCATAACAATGAGAGCATGCGTGGCCAAATAAGAAATTATCAACAACAAATTGGAAAGAAACATAAGACAAGCCACCAACAGTGGAATTCCAATAATGAAGAAGCAAATGAAAAAAGTTCAAAGGAGTTTGAAGATAAATGTTATAGATGTGGGGTGGAAGGACATTGGTCTCGTACAGCAAAACATCTTTTGGATCTTTACCAAAGCTCGATGAAGGAAAAAGAGTACAGCGGTAGATGCTTCCCCTGATCTCAATCATCTAAGATCCTTTAACTGATGCATCCCTATTTTGTGCACCAATTTCTTGAAAGTTGATGTCGGCAGTGCCTTTGTAAATAGGTCAGCTACATTATCACTTGAACAAATCTGATGGACATCAATATCACCTTTTTCTTGAAGCTCGTGTGTGTAGAAGAACTTCGGTGAGATATGCTTTGTTCTATCCTCTTTGATGTAGCCCCCTTTTAATTGTGCAATGCATGCAGTATTGTCTTCGAATATAACTGTTGGGCTATCTTTGGTTGTTGGCAACCCGCATGATTCTTGGATGTGTTGCGTCATAGATCTCAACCATATACATTCTCTACTTGCTTCATGCATTGCCATAATCTCAGAGTGATTTGAAGATGTTGCTGTTAGGGATTGTTTCACTGACCTCCATGATATGGCAGTGTTTCCTCGTGTAAACACATAGCCTGTCTGGGATTTAGTTTTATGTGGATTGAAAAGATAACCTGCATTTGCATATCCAACTAAAGAAGGCTTTGATTTTGTTGAATAAAATAATCCCATATCGGTTGTACCGCGAAGGTAACGAAAATGTGTTTTACACCATTCCAATGTCTTCGGGTTGGACATGAGCTATATCTCGCTAGAAGATTAACAGAAAATGCTATATCAGGACGAGTATAATTTGCGAGATATGACAATGCTCCAATCGCACTTAGATGTGGTACTTCTGGACCTATGATCTTTTCTCCATCTTCAAGCGGTCGAAAAGGATCTTTGTTAGCATCAAGTGATCGAACAACCATTGGTGATGCTAATGGATGTGCCTTATCCATATAAAAACGTTTTAATACCTTCTCTATATATGGTGATTGATGAACAAATATCTCATCTTGTAAATGTTCAATCTGTAGTCCAAGACAAAATTTTGTCCTTCCCAAGACTTTCATCTCGAACTCATTTTTCAAGTAATTGGCAGTTTTAGCAAGCTCTTCTGGAGTGCCAATAAGATTTAGATCATCAACATATACCGCCACAATTGCAAAACCCTTATCTGTTTTTTTATAAATACACATGGACAAATAGCATTATTTGTGTACCCTTCTTTTAACAAATATTTACTAAGACAATTGTACCACATGCGTCCACATTGCTTTAATCCATACAAGGATTTATGCAGCTTTATTGATAACATAGTCTTGGGAGTTGCGTTATTTTTTCTTGATAGTTTGAGTCCTTCAGGGACTTTCATATATATATATATATATATCAAGTGAACCATAAAGATAAGCAGTTACTACATCCATGAGTTGCATATCTAGATTTTTTGATACTGCTAAACTGATCAGGAATCGAAAAGTAGTGACATCCATCACAGGCGAATATGTTTCCTCATAGTCAATTCCAGGTCTTTGCGAGAAACCTTGGGCTACGAGTCGAGATTTGTATCTTACAATATCGTCATTTGCATTCCTCTTTCGCACAAAAACCTACATGTATCCTACTGGGATTATATTTTCAGGGGTTCGAATTATGGATCCAAACACTTTACGTCTTTCTAGTGAATCTAATTCAGCTTGTATGGTCTCTTTCCATTTTGGCCAATTATTTCTCTTTTGACAATCATTAACCGATTGTGGTTCTAAATTCCCATTATGCATAATGTCAAAGGCCACATTTAACACAAAGACATTATCAATAATTGTATTATTTTGATCCCACAATATTCGAGATGATATGTAATTTGTTGAAATCTCATTATTTTCACCAAGTTGCAATTCTTCAGGAATATTTCCTATACCAAGTTCATTGATTTCTCTTACAATATCATCCGGAATTTCTTCTTCGGGAGCTTTTGGATTTTTTTATCTTGTACCTTTCTTTTCGAGGTACAGTGTCCTTTGAACCAATTGGTCGACCACGCTTCTGGCGTATTTTAGATTCGTTTGCAGGTTGAATATTAGTTGATCTTACATGGATATCAATTTTCACAGGGTATTCTCTATGTGTATATGTGACTTTGTCACATTCTTTGTATTGACAAAAGCATCGGACAATCATTAACCGGTTGTGGTTCTTTGTCATAACGACCAGCCTCCATTGTTCTTTTCACATTGAGATGACAATAGATCAAATCTAATAAAAGATTTTTATCTCAAAATTAAAACACGAATCATTATCAAAAAACGATTTATGATTATTATATCAAGTTATTTATAATAAAAAATAACTGGTCTGAAAAATTCTACTTCCATTCAAAACCAGGGTTGGCAAAAATTCCCGAAATCCCAACCCTTCCCGAATCCCATCTCATTCTCGTCCCGAAAAAATCTCAACCTGAAATTTTTTCGACCCGAACTTTCGGGATTTTTTCCATCCCGATTAATATCGGGAGCGGGATCGGGAATAAAACCTTATCCTGACGGGATTTTCTACCCGTCCCGAAATAATATAATAATATATTTTATTAATAACTTTATTAATATAATAAGCTAAATATTATTAGGTTTCAACTCATATAACACTTAATTGTGGACTTAATTCGCATAATTTTTATTGTTGGGACGATCAAATTGTAAAATCACGAAATGTCATTTTACTTTTGTGTATTTTTTTAAAAATTAAATTAATTCATATTTATAATTATCTAATTAGAACAAATATGTAGAACAAGACTCAAGAGATTAATTTGGCAATCTATTTAACAAAATTTATTTAGCAATTGTATCCGAACATTTTATTAATAATTATCCGATATATTTTTTTTTTTAACAAAACTTTAAAATATTATCCGAAATATTTTAATATTATATGTTTTAAATTGAATATATAATTTTATTTATAAATATAAGTTTCTAAATAGTATATTTAATAAAATTATCACATTTTTTATTTTTTGAACGAAGTCTTGAATATGAAAAAAAAATTGGGATTTTCTCTCCTTATCCGACACATTCGGGATCTCAAATAGTCGGGTCCGAAAATATTTTGGATATGAGATCGGAAAAAAAAATAATTTTCCCGATTATTTTCGAAATGAGAGTTGGACAATGGTTTACGGAACGGGTCCGACCATATTCTACACATGTTCAAAGCTACCCTCCAGTATAGTTATTTAATATTTCATATGTGAAAAGTGGGAATGTGGGATAAAAAGGTAGCACAAGAAAACCAGGAGCAGGTCATTAGAATTCATTCTCTTCCAGAAGCTCACCGCCAAAAATGGAAGTCCAAGCTCTGAAGTCTCCATTCCTTTGTCCACCCCAACAATTCATACTATATACACAGCAAAAACTCCCTAATAAACCCCTCCTCGGCAAATCTTCATCCAAACCCAAATTTCTCTGCTGCATCAGACCCGACCCATGGACTCTCAGCGATGGCAATCCATATTCCAAGAACCTCAACAAGCCAAAACCCAAGTCCAAAAACCCCAAGAACCCACTTCCCGACGACAACGCACGGCGGATAATCAAGGCCAAGGCGCAATATCTCAGCGTGCTGAGGAGGAACCAGGGCTCACGCGTCCAGACTCCCAGGTGGATTAAACGCACCCCCGAGCAAATGGTGCAGTATCTGGAGGACGATAGGAATGGACATCTTTACGGCCGCCATGTGGTGGCGGCGATTAAGCGCGTTAGGAGTCTCTCGCAGATGTCTGAAGGGGCGTATGACATGAGGGAGGTGATGGGGTCGTTTGTCGCGAAGCTTAATTTTAGGGAGATGTGCGTGGTGTTGAAGGAACAGAAGAGCTGGCGCCAAGTCAGAGATTTTTTTGGTTGGATGAAATTGCAGGTTGTTTTCTCTTTTTCTTTTCCATTTATATTTCGTTCCAAAGCATGTCTGGTAGTGAGTCCGACTGAATCAACATTCACATTAGTAAATACTTATACTAATCTGCAGTGGAAGTACATCTGATGCAAAGGTCATTGTTTGTTAGTGTGTTTGACTGGGAAACAATGTTTAACATTTTGGTTATTTCATGCATTGAAGAGCCAGGGAGCAAAGTAGGATGCTATTTATTTCTTGTTGCGCCTTCTTCATTTTATTTTGTTCATAAGTAAATTTTTGCCCGTTATACTTTATATGGAAACAAACTATTGGATTATGGTAATTTGAAAGGAACAAAAGGACTGCTACATGTCAAAGACAGACATTGATGTTCATTTGCAACACTTTTTTTAGGAGACCTGTGGCTTAGATACTGATTTCATGGCAATTGGGCCGCTCTTGTTTCTAGGACTCGTTGCTGGACAGTTTTTTTTTTTTACTTGAAAACAATCTTTCTTGTATGATTCTGCTATTAATTCGGTGTAATGTTAGATTATGCCCTGACAGTTGAGCTACCGGCCTAGTGTTATAGTCTACACTCTTGTTCTGCGTGCATATGGACAAGTCGGGAAAATCCAGCTTGCTGAACAGACTTTCTTGGAAATGCTCGAAGCAGGGTGTGAACCTGATGAGGTTGCTTGTGGGACAATGTTGTGTTCATATGCCAGATGGGGTCGCCATAAGGCTATGCTCTCATTTTATTATGCTGTTCAAGAAAGAGGGATAATGCTGTCAACTGCTGTTTTCAACTTCATGCTATCATCTCTGCAGAAGAAATCGCGTCATAGTGATGTATTATTTGTCTGGAAGCAGATGAAGGACAACAGGGTGGCCCCAAATCAATTTACTTACACGGTGGTCATTAGCTCTCTTGCGAAGCAAGGTATTTCTGATGAAACTTTAGAGACTTTTAAAGAGATGAAGAAATCGGGTTTTGTTCCGGAAGAGTCGACCTATAGCCTTTTGATCACTTTGAGTTCCAAATGCGGGGACAAAGAAGAGGTATTCCATCTTTATGAAGACATGAGATCCAAAGGAATAACTCCCAGCAATTTCACATGTGCTTCGCTACTGGCAATGTATTACAGATATGGAGATTATAGGAAAGCCTGTTCAGTTTTCACTGAAATGGAGAAGTATGGCATTATCGCAGATGAAGTCATATTTGGTTTAATGATTCGTATATATGGTAAACTGGGGCTGTACGAGGAGGCACAAAAGACTTTTGAAGAAATCGATAAATCTAGCCAGCTTAGTGATGGAAAGACTTATGCAACAATGGCACAAGTCCATCTCAGGTTTGGGAATTTTGAGAAAGCTTTAGATGTAATGGAACAGATGAGAACTAAAAACATATCATACTCAAGATTTTCATATATCGTACTGTTGCAATGCTACATTGTCAAAGGCGATCTTCCATCTGCAGAAGTTACATATCAGTCTCTATTGACGACTGGACCTCCTGATGCCACTTCTTGTGACGATATGCTCAATTTCTATCTGAGACTTGGATTAGCGGAGAAGGCAAAAGATTTCGTCTCGCAGATAAGGAAAGGAGAAATTCAATTTGATGAGGAGCTTTTCAAGACAGTGATGAATGTTTACTGCAAGGGGGGCATGCTAAGAGAAGTGGAACAGTTAACGGCAGAGTTGAAACTAACTAAAACACTGGAAGACTCCACTTTTTTCCAGACATTATTTATGGCAACCAATGGACCACTTGGCAAATTGGAAGAAATGGTTCGATTTTTTGAGCCCATCGATCAATCTGGTGCTATGGCCATCGAGCTACTTGTAATGCTTTGTTTGGAAGCTCAAGATTGCACACAAGTGAACGAAATTCTCAAATTGTTGCTTAAAACCAAAATTGGGGAGTCAGTTGGCAACTATGTTATTAGCAAACTTTCCAGAGAAGGCAAGGATTTCCTTGTATTCTTTTATTGGATAATTTTACATATTCTGCTCTAACTTTTTAACAAAATCTTCATCTTGGATGATATCTTAAGGATTGATTTGAATATCTATTGCAGGTGACTTGTGGAAGGCCGAATATCTTTATGAGCTAATGACAAAACTTGGTTTCAGATTAGAGGTTACTGCAGTAGGATCTATTATTAGCCTTTATGGAAAGCAAAAGAAGCTTGGAAAAGCTCAGGAAGTCTATTCAACCGTGGCAGGCTCTGGTACAACAGGAAAGGAAACCATATATAATTCAATGATCAATGCCTATATCACCTGTGATAGAGAGGAGGAAGCATACTTCTTTTACAAAGAACTAACTGAGAAAGGACACAATTTGGACTCGGTTTCTTTCAGCATACTCGTGAAAGCTTTGACAAGTAACGGTAAGAAATGTTCATTTCAGGTTTTTTCTTGATTTTGGATAATTTAAAATTTGAAAAGTTTAGGTTTTACATTATCCTTTTCCACCACCTTTAGCTAATGCAGAAGCAATAGCTGAACAAAAGGCCTCATGCTATGGGGAGGTTTTAGGTTCTTCGTTAGGTCGATGATGATGGATCCACCTCGAAAATCTACTCTTTCTAACTTCTGAGTTAGGCGAGTTTCTGCATTTATGCATTTCTAGATTCTAACCAATTTTTTTTAGCCTTTTACCTACCTGTGATTAGATTCCGACAAATTCAAACCAGGAAAAGAATCAAATACTTTATTAATTGAATACCGTCACTGAACTCACCAGAACTCACCACATTATTAAGACACAAGTCGTTTTGCCAGTCTAAAAGCCATGATTATTATCTCATGGTTATTATGAAATTAAGCTTGGATGCCTAACCTTATAAGGTGAAGTGTAGAAGTTCCTCGAATTTCTCCTACCGTCTAGTCTGGCTTATGTTTCTCAGTTAAACATCTATGGCTAATGTCTTGGTTAAATGAAAATTGATTTCTGACTATGACATTGATGCTAAATCTTGAATATTTATCATGATTATACACAGGCAAGCATACTCATGCTGAGGATGTCATTCGCAATAGCTTTCATGACCATTTGGAGCTTGACACGGTGGCCTACAACACTTTTATCAAAGCCATGTTAGAAGCAGGTAAAATTGGTTCAGACATTAATCTTATGGCTATAAAATCGTTGGCTTAGCATCTAAGGAAACATATTGACTGATATTAGTGGAGTAGGTAAATTACGTTTTGCAGTCAGCATTTATGAGCGGATGCTTTCCTTAAACATTTCTCCTTCAATCCAGACATACAACACAATGATAAGGCAAGAATTAAACTTTGATTCTAATACTCCATCCAGATTTTCTTTTATTTGTGAATAGATTGTGTATTTGTGGGTTTTTGAACGAATTTTGTTGGTGCAGTGTGTACGGACGATTACGAAACCTGGATAAAGTAGTGGAGATGCATAACATGGCTCAAAACACAGGACTATCGTTGGATGAGAAGACATATACCAATTTGATTTGTCATTATGGAAAAGCTGGTACGACATTGACTCTCCAATATTATGCATTTAATTACCTTTAAGTGATGTGCGAAGTTTGTTGTCTAATGTCAATCTATGGAGGATTGGAGTGTGCGTTATAAGGGGTTCCAGATTACAAGGATGAATTTTTGGTTGGGCTTTGATATGAACAAATTGGCTAAGTTAAAAATATATATACAACTCTCACCAATTAAACTCTTTCAAACAAATACCCATGGGTCTCGGTTATCTGTATGCTTCATTGTACATTTATATATGCCAGTTTGAAACCACTATTTTGCAGGCAAAGTCGTGGAAGCATCGGCTTTGTTCAGCAAAATGCTGGAGGAAGGAATAAAACCTGGGCAGGTGGGTACATGGAGAGAGCTTGATATATGTTGCCGTTGATATATACAAATTTTATACAAATTATGCTGTCTGAAAAAGTAGGCATATAGGTGATAAAAAAAAATTTTGGGCTTACAGATGTGCTACAACATAATGATCAACGTATATGCTGCCAAAGGACTCCATCAAGAAGCAGAGGAGCTTTTCCAAAGCATGAAGACCAATGACATTTCTCCTGATTCACGGACCTACCTCGCTCTTATTCGAGCATACACCGAGGGATTGAAATATTCAGAAGCAGAACAAGTTATTATGTCCATGCAGAATGAAGGAATTTACCCATCTTGTGCTCATTTCAACCTCTTACTCCGGGCTTTCGCGAAATCGGGGTTAATGGGGGAAGCTGAAAGAGTATATGGAAATCTTTTTAATGTCGGGCTACATCCCGAACCCGAGTGCAAAAGGATACTCCTTCGAGGTTATTTGGAATTTGGGAATGTGGAAGATGGGATCATCTTCTTCGAAAGAGAGTGCTGTTCTGAGAAACCGGACAGGTTTATTTTGAGTGCCGCCGTGCATCTTTACGAGTCTGCAAACATGGAATCACGGGCCCAAGAGCTTTTGAATTCTATGGACAGTTTCGGCGTCCCATTCTTGAAAAACCTGGAAGTGGGATCAAAGGCAAAATCCCCTGTCGTGTAAGCATCAAATTATCATATAACTTACTCAGAGCACTACAATGGCGCTGCAGCTAGCGCGCACACTGTATTCACAGGAGACAAGAATATGTCCATTTCCCGATTTACCTTAGAAACATGGGACTATCAATAGGAGTTGATCAATTAGTTCACCATTAATTGTTTAATACGAGTAGAAACAATACAGTGGACATTTATCAATCCGTGTGTATTCTATTGATTTTTCAATGACCTTAAATCTATAATTAAATATCCACATTTAAATTTACCCGTGCTAACCCATTGAAATTTCCCATTTCCAATACACTCACTGAGGTAGTTCTTTTGATTATTTACTATACAATTAGCATGTCTGAAAAAACGGCATTGTTTTATTTATATATGAATAATGATGATGGTAAAAATTGCCCATTTGTTGAAAAGAAAAGTCGTCATTTCATCTTCTGTAATCAACTTATTTTTACTTTTTATCCAGACCTTAACAGGGCTAAACGAATCACGTCAACGAAATTACGAAACAGTTCATGCTATCCTCAGGATAACTACCCTGACTTGATCTGGATGGACCAGATCAAGCAACAGATCAAATTATTTGACCTAATGATGTGATCTGAGATCACTTTGAGGAAACTACCCACATCGACCAAACCCACGTCAACATGTCTAACCAATTTAGGATAATTTTACTTATTTCGAAACTGGATATGCTAAATAAATCATAAGCTTTTGAAACTTTTTTGTTACACAAATATTTTGGTCCGTTAAATCCGTTATCCAGTTGTTCTATTGATCCTCGTGTGAGTTGGCTCAGCCCATTGAGCCCTGGCCCAGTCATCCTAGCCTGGCTCCAACCAAGGAGACAAGGAGTCCATCTTGATAAAACCTTGAGATGAGCCCAACTCACCTAATGGCTTTGGTCCAACTAATGAGCCTTCATTTGATGAGCCATGGTGGCCCAATTCTTAGGTGGTGACTTCAACTCATCTACATTATTAATCAAAGAACAGTGGAAGAGAAAATAGTCGATCCCGAGAGTCAGAGCCTGAACCAGCTCAACAAGAAGAATCGAATAAAAGTGGAATTACGAAACTAAAAGGCAACCCATTCCCATCTTACCTGAGCACTTTGAACACACATAACCCCAAGTAGTAATCTGTAAATGTTTTCTTTCCAACGAAGGAAAGGAAACAATCCTTTTTGGGTCGTCTCTCGTTTCTTTAGCGTCAATTACCGTTTGTGTGAGGCCAGATATGTGCTTCTGTCAACGCGATTGAGTTAAAGGTACGAGCTTGCTAATTACTGTCTAGTTTTTATTAGTCTTATCGAAATGGAAATTTCCCATTTGGGTTTCTTCATTGGATTGCCATTAATTGGAATACTTATTTCTCAAGATTCTTGTTTTGGACTGATGCTGGTAGGTGGTTTTCATTTACTTATTTTCTTGTGTGATTGATGACCAAAAGGAATTAGAAACTACAGTGGTTATTGATTTCTCGGTCTTGTGAATTTACGTGAATTTGTTTGCGTTTGATTGATACCAGTTAAACCCTTTATTATCACTATGAAAGATTGATTCTTCAAACCGTGGTGGACGATTTTATGCCAAAAAATGTATTTTTTAGTAGTTGCTGCTCGGTCCATCATCTTAAACTGTGTATGTGGTCTAAAGCGATTCGCATCTTTCAATCAAGTCCTTGTTCTGGAGTCTTGGTATCTGCAAGAAAGGTTGCTTCTATAACATGATGTAAAAATTATTATCTTATGAAAAAAAAAAATTCGGGAAAAAAAGCTGAGCTTTTCCATGCGATTTGGTTAGGAGTATACTGATCTATGTCTCACTTTTACAGGTGATGCTGACTTTAATCAATCCCCAATCAATTTTATGTTTGGCTTGGTTATTGTTGGATGTGAAGTAAATTATTGGGGGCCAAGACTGGATATTTTGATCATTGACTTATTTTGGGTAATAAGGAAAATGCTAGTGTACTTGAGCAGTTGCATTCAATAGTATGACTATTCTTATTCCTGACACCCAACTTAAACTGTATGAAACAAGTCACATAGGGTGTCCAAACGTGAGTGCAGTGCTAGGTTGTCCCTATGTTTATTGGCATACGCACACTTGGATGACTTCTTGAGAATGTAAGTTTTCAAAACGGTGCAATATGGTTCTACCTTACTACAGTGTCCCGATTGCTGCCAATTCTTTGTTACTCATAGTAAGAATGCTTTTTAGCTTAAAAAAGAGAATGCTTTTCAACAGAGAAATATACCTTGGAAGTTAAATAGCTATTCCGACTAATTGTGACGATTGAGTTCACTGTTGGTCTAGGTTTAGTAGATCTGTAAATCATATCACATTCACAGACTCACATCCGCACGATTGGGTGGAACTGTTCAATCTCAAAGGAGATATATACAATTCTTTATGTGGGATTAACTTCTTGTTGGATCAATGTTTTGAGCATTTACATAGCATATGTGATGTATCATATTGTTTATGGCGGTCGCCCATGGCTTCTTTTCAAGCAATTATAACTTTTATTTTTCCTTGAATGACCCCTACTTGTTTTGTTTTGGTCATTAAGCATGTGGAATACACTAGGGTGTCAAACTGTTGTTTGGGTAGCTTCTCTCTATGCTTACTGCTTTGAGATATAGGCTTATAGCTTCTCTCTCTCTCTCTCTCTCTCTCTCTCTCTCTCTCTTTCTCTCTCTCTCTGTTTTATTATTATTATTATTATTATTATTATTATTATTATTATTATTATTATTATTATTATTATTATTATTATTATTATTATTATTATTTAAAATTAAATGCTTGCACTTCCGAGTAAAGAATATAAAAATGACAATACATCTTTACTAGGCTTGAGGCTGAATGGCTGGCATGGATAATGTTGCATAAAAGGATGAAGTTATTTTTGAAATACGTCAAATATTTACCGGGGATTGATTCAACATTCTTCAATGGTAAATCTCAAAGTTCCCTGCCATCCAAGTATATCTTTTAGGCCAATACAACCACCTGACTTAGCAGTTCTGGAAAGAATTCATGGAGATCTGTTTCCAATAAGGTTGGAATAACCCCCTTACATTCATGCTCATAAGTTTCATATGTATCTTAATATTTTTGCTGAAAATTAGGCAATGATTAATTAGGTATGAATCTGAGTTTTTTCACAATGTTGTCAATGGCCGCGATATTGTGTCCTGGGGAGCTGTTGACCAAAGCCAGGCCAATTCAGAGAATGGTGAACTTATTGGATTTGTGACTGCCAGAGTTGTTATGGCGAAAGAGAGTGAGGTGAGTCTCAATGGACGTAGTAGTCATCTGCTGTTAAATCTGCTACTGAATCAGAATTGTTGTGTGTGCGTGGGTAGGTTGGTTGGGAATTAAAATAAAATAAAACAATTTAGTGGGAGCAAAATCACTTGTATTTGTGAGTATAATGCGTAAGCTGTACAAGTTTGAAGAAAAATATAGGAGAGAGAGCAACTGCATCTTACAAGTTTGTAGCAAAATTTAGGAGATCTAGAGAGCAACTGCACCTACCCGCTCACCTATGGCTTCACCACCGGTTTAAATACAGGTCCTGAATTAATTGGGTTTTAACCCGTGAAGGGCCTCCTCTTCTCTCCTGAGCATTACTGCCTATTGGTGTGTGTTTCATTCAAGAATTCTCTCTCTATAACGGAACTTCTAATGTTTATTGTACGCTTTTCTGTTCTTTTATCGAACTGACTTTATACCTACCAGATAGAGGATTTACTCAGCTTTGACTCGCCAAACTCTGATCAAACACTGGTATACATCTTAACACTGGGAGTCTTAGAGTCCTATAGAAATCTGGGAATAGGCAAGTTTCTTCTTTTCTTTCTTATGTCCTCTTTTTGGATATTATCTTCATCCAATGTGTTGAAGTAACAGTTCTTGAACTGAGTATTCTCTGATTCTGGATTTTCAGCCAGTTCACTGATAAACGAGGTTGTAAAGTTCGCCTCTAATATCTCAACGTGTCGTGCTGTTTATCTTCATGTGATCTCTTACAATATTCCAGCCATACATCTTTACAAGAAAATGTCCTTTCAGTGCTTACGGAGGTTATACAATTTTTATTATATCAATGGGCAGCATTACGATTCATATTTATTCGTCTACTATGTGAATGGAGGTCGATCTCCTTGCTCACCTCTGTAAGTGAAGCCTTTCCGTCAAAAGAGCAATAAAAAAAATATCAATGGACTATAGATGTTTTAACTGATGAGTTTGTTTTGCTATCCGCAGAGAACTTGTCTCGCTATTTGTTTCTTATATAAAAGGAGGTTTTAAATCTATTGCTGCAAAGCTGTGGAGAAATGAAGAGAGGAAGAAATTCAAGTGGCCCAAATTCAAAGAGTCTGGTTGCCTTCTTCCCACTGTACAAAACAAGAGAATTGTTACGTCGGACAGCGCCCGATCCGTGCCAGCATGTGTAATCTCTTAATACTGGTTGACTTTGCTTAGTATACGAAACGTGGTCGGGGCTTAAGAATCTTAGCAAGTATTTGCCTTAAATTCTTGTCAAACCATCGACTCTCTTGAACAATCAATGTGTACCACTACCACTACTATTTACTTGAGGGATGTCATATAGTTATTACCAAAACTGGTGTTTGGTGCTATTTATACCTTGCTTCTTGCTGCACCCATGTCTCTTGTTTCATTTGTGTGAAACAGTGGAATGGAAGACGGAAGTACTTGTCTTGTTGAAGGATGTGTGTTGCATGAGTGTTTTTTTTTTTTTTTTTTTTTTTTTTTGGTCCTTTGTTGACCAAATTTAATCGTGCAAGTCTTCTGAAAAAAAGGCCAAAAATGAAAGAGAGAATAAATTAAAACAAGTCAAAGGACGAAAAAAAATACTATAAATGAAATAGACGAAAATAGAATAATATGCAAGTTACATAATTAAAAATATAATTTCATTAAAACGAAAATAAAGTTTGAAAAAATAAAAATTACAAGAGTAAGTTTCTTTTTGAATAAAGTACTTATAAAATGTGTAAATAAATGTTTGGACAGTTATGGTATAAAAACATTTTTACAATAAAAAAAATAGTATATTTTGTTTTCAATGATTGCTTTTAATTATAAAAACGTTGAAAAAACGCATATCAATTGTTGTCTAAAAGTTATACTCCAAAACACATTTTTAAAATATTTTTCAGAAACATTTTAAATTTTTTTTCTGAACACATACTTTAAAATTTTTGGACTTATAAAACGAGTTATTTGCACCAAATACCCCTATGAAATATTAAAAATGCGCACTTCTCTCCTGCAAAATTTTAATAGGCAACTTCAACTCTGATCTTTTATAAAATTAGCACACGTGCACCTTTATATGAGCGATTGTTGCACACGCGCCCTCATGCGACTGGAGAAACATTTTGATTTTTTTTTTGCACCAAATACTTCTGTTGAATATTAAAAATTGCATATTTGACCACTTGAGAGTATAATTTTTAAATTTTTTCAATCCATAAAATCCAATTATAAAATATTTATCAAACATTTACATTTTATGAATTTTTATTTAAATTTATTATTATTAATTAATTTGTTTCTAAAAAAAATATTATTACTTTATCTTGATATCATTATTTTATTAAACTTACTTCGTGCTTCCAACTTTTCAATTAAATATACATTCATGCATAAACAAGGATTTAAATACATAAAAGTATCAAAATATTAAACTAATTAAAATGATAAGTTCAAGCATATTACTTTTTTGATTTAGGACTATATAATATTGAACCAAAATCTAAATTTTTGAAAAGATGTATTGCACAATTTGCAATAAATAATAATAAAAATAAAATGATTATATAACGATAAAATTTACTATTAATTCTATATTTAATTGAATAAAATAATATTTTTAATTAAATAACTATGAAAAATATTAGTTATTTTATCTTACTATTAGTTATACAAAAAATATATTTTAATAGTAAATTTTAGAGTAAAAATTAATTTGGTACATGAACTATTGGTTAAATGTCAAATTGGTACACGAACTTTTGTTAATGACTTAATTGGTACATGTTCACCTAATTTTGACCAAATTATGATGAAAAAGGGTATAATAGTCTTTTGATGATATAAATTAATTAAAACATTAACATTATTTTAGTTTCAAAACTAGCTTCATTATTTTTGTCCATAATAAAAATCGAGAACGACTTTCAATTTTTTATTAGTCATGTTCTCTTATAAAAGTATTGTGTTTAAATAAATTAAACTTTCAATTTTTTTATTTTATTTATATTTTTATGACGTGGAAACCCACAGCCGCTACCTTTTGGTGCGTACTGGGTAAACACACTCGGACTAACACAATTTAGTTTTTTATTTGTTGATTAAAAACATGTGGCATGTTATAGAGAAGTTTAATTGGTGTTTCGATGAGTTTTTTTTTAAATATGATTTGAAAATTTAAATTAATTTTTAGTTTAACTTATCTAATATTTTTATTAAAATATATATTCGATAAATTTTTACATTGTTAACATATTAAATTTTTTTTTATCACAATCACTATTTATTTATTATTTTTTTTCAAAATATTATCGAGAAAATCATGTATACAAAAATCAGAATTTTAGCTATAAAATATTTATTTATTTTCTATGGTATCAATTTATTTATTTATAATTATTTAGATATTGTATGCCTTAATATAATTTATCTAATCTTTCTCGTTGAAATATATTATCATCTAATATAATAAATATTATGTACAAATAAAAATTTTAATCAAATTAATTTTTACGTATAAAATACAATATACAAATATATCAAATATAAATAAAAAATAAAATATGCATTTTTTTTGTAATAAAGGGCAAATTGGACATTTTACATAAATGTCACCGAAAATTGACCGGAATCCGGCGGACATGTACCAATTAAGCCATTAACAAAAGTTCGTGTACCGATTTGACATTTAACCAATAGTTCGTATACCAAATTAAATTTTACTCGTAAATTTTATCATTATATAACCACTTTATTTTTTTATTATTTACTGTAAATTGTGCAATACATATTTTCGAAAAATATAGATTTTAGTTCAAACATATATAGTCTTAAATTGAAAAAGAAATATGCATGAACTTACCATGTTGGTTCAATATTTTGGTACGTTTAGATATTTAAATCTTTGTTTATGAATGCATGTTTAATGAAAAAATTGAAAAAACGAAGTGATTTAATAAAATAATAATATCAAGATAAAGTGATAATATTTTTTTAGAAACAAATTAATTAATAATAATAAATTTAAAATAAAAATAAAAATTCATAAAATGTAAATGTTTGATAAATATTTTATAATTTAATCTTATGAGTTGAATAGATTTTAAAATTATACCGGGTAAAACCGACCCTGATCTTCCTTTCGAGTAAGTTAAATTTGTGGTGGCCGTAGAGGGTTTTTGCTTGTGAAAATCTTGGGCTTTATTCAAAGTAGGCCGTACCCAAAGATATAATGTCTTATTGGGCCACATTAATTATGAACTCTATTAACAGCCTGTAGGTCGCCCTGTAATGAAAATGACCTGTTTTTATAATTTTATTTACGTTGTGGAGTTTGCCAAGTCTGTGGGGTTATGCTTGATCTGGATTCTGCTGTTTCCAAGTGCCAACACCTTCTTACGAGGGCATTTATTTACAGCCACCATTCCCCATATTTTAAATATAATATATACTTTATGCTATAAATATTTAGGACAATATCTTCGATCATGACTATATCTTTAGGACAATATATTCGACGAACTAGATATGATTTTCCATGATGCGAGGCAGGGATGGAGATTTTTAAAAAAAATTCAAATAAGATAGACTAAAATGATTTTTTTTATCGAGCAAGGAGACGGTATGAATAAATCATTTTGAAAAATATCTGTTATCGTAAATTTGAAAGGTAACATAAAAAATATATGACAAAGTTGAGGAAGGCGGCCGGTTGCACCTCCGGTCCCCCCTTGATATGAGGTCGTGCATTTGAGAACGAGAAAAACTAAATATGATCCATAGTCCATACTTTACCATAGGACAAACACTTGGACTACATATGATCAAATTTCAATATATTCAACGTGTGTTGTAGTGAAAATGATGTTCTAGAGAAAAATGAATTTCTTTTAGTTGATATAATTTGTTTGGTGGAATATATGGATGAGATTGGCTAAAGCTATAATGCATTGCTCTCTCAACCCAAACCACAAATGGGGAAAGTAAACCAAATGGGGTGTTTCCTACCAAACTTCAAATCATCCCAAAGTAGCTTCGTCCTTTATTATTCACCCAACTTTTGCTTCTCAACTATATTAGCAGCCCTTGTGAGTGATAGGTGCATAACAATCTCTACTCAAATTCAAGCGAGATATTTGGATACTAGTTTTTGTTCTTTTTTCCCTTAAAAACGAAAAATTATTTGTGGCATAATATGAATCAAAACGATACATTGATGTTCCATCCGTCTTAGATATAAATGTCACATTTCTTTTCTTATATGATATGACTCAAATATACAAGTAAAGTATTTTTTTTCACTACTATTCATTGAAAGCACTCATTAAATAATGACAAAACGAGAATTAGAACTTGTTTTTCTTATAATTCTCTCGATCTATATGCTTAAAGGAATTATGTATATATACATGCATTTGATGCACTTGTTCTTGTCTCTTTGTTGATATTATGTGAAACTCATGGGCTTTAAACCCAAAAGACGACATAATGTCTCGTTGGATTCTAGAAGAAAGAGAATACAGGCTGTTGGATTGGATGTCGTGTATTGAAAATGTTGGTTGCAACTTGGCTTGGTTTGTGAGGTGGTTGTGTTTGATCTGTATTCTGCCGAGGCAGCTGTTATTGCTTTATTTGCTTTTATTTTTATATTATATATTTCATTCATTAGAGTCATGCATATATGGACGGCTCTTCATATTCCTAAATGAAATTTAAATAATACTATTCAAGGACTTTTCGTAAATTTCGTTGACTACTAATATATATGGAATATATCAAATTTTGATGATGTACGAAAGAGAAGAAAATAACACACAAGTGGCTTTCTCGTATCATTATCACTTTTTATGACAAAGAACCAACCATCGCTATAATTTGATGTATATTACATAAATCTCGGATTAACACAGTAGCTTCAAACTCCTCGAATTAATACAGTAGCTGCAAACTACATTAGTCAAGTAAAATCGTACTAAATGATTCATGTGTGACGAAATAATCACCAAAGTAATTGGATTTGGTAAACATAATTAAACTTTTGATAATTGATCAAAACGCTTATTCACTCTAATATTTAGTATTTTTTTTTAATTTTGAGATTAGAAATGAAATTGACTCAATACTCGACTCATTAATACGATGATGTCCTACTTGATTTGAGATTAGGAATGAAATTGACTCGTACTCAACTCATTAATAACGTGATAAGTCCTACTTGAGTACTGGCGATGATGTTAGTTCCCAATATTAAATAAACAGTTATAATTTAGGTACATACCACACGGTCCACATCTCGTCTCTAAAAACCTTTTATTCCATATATATCATATTTTAATTCATCATATAAATGGTAATATTATTATATACTTCGATCATCTGCACGCAAGATTTAAACTTTAATGTATGATTATAATTTTATGCATAGTAAACATTTCCACAACTAATTAAAAAAGTGTGGTCTTATAAATAAATGGATTGATGCACATTCATACAAGTATCAAGCAGTCAATATAAAATTATGTCTCTCGTGGTGTTGTGAAATTACATCTCTCAATTCTCCTTACCAACATTTTTTTGGATTAGCATGTCACACGAGGTTTTTCTATTGTGGTTTATCTAATTAACGTAATTTTCAGACTATTGCGTTAGTCCGAAAGTTTACCCGATGCGCACCGAAACGTAACGGCTGCGGGTTTCCACGCCATAAAAAAAAGATTTGAATTATATTATATATATATGTATGTATGTAAGTATGAGTTTCAAATTATGGATGTAATTAAATGTTTATAGATTGTTAGTGTTTGGCAAGGAAGGCTAACCACCAGCTTCCCAACTATCTACTACTAACTCCCCAGCACTCTTTCAATGCCAAGAAAACATCCAACTCACGCACAACTACCAGTCCTCCCTCTATATATATATATATATGCGCACACACAGGCACGCACACATTCATCTACTCACCCTTTCAAATCTCAATTCGCCTTTTCAGGATTTAGATTAGATACCCATTTAGGAGTTTTGTATACACGTGTACGCAGCTGGGGGGTAATGGCACCTGCGGCTGCTTTTTGGGTTGACTCGTCGATGGGCACCGTGTGCGTAATGGACGCGTCGGGGCAGCTGGGCTCGGCCCTGGTGCACCGCCTGTTGCAGAGAGGGTACACGGTTCACGCTGCGGTGGACAACCACGGGGGTACGTGCTTGCCATGTGTTTGGTGTTGAGTCTGTGTGTTGAGTTTTTGGTTTCAGAATCTGCGGATTTTTGTTTTTGTTTTTGTTTTTTTCAAATTAAGTGGATTTTTGGATTAATATCGTGTGTACATACGGTACATGTGATTCATGAGCTGACGTTTACGAATTTCTGAGTGGCTTATGGGTTGAAATGAGTTCGCCTGTCTAAAGTTTACTTTTTTTTTTTTTTGTTTTCTTTTTGCCGTCCAGTTCTTCGATTTCTTGGTTGTGTTCAGGCAATTACGAAGTCTTGCGTTAATAAATTGTTGATTTTTGTGGTCGTAAATCATATGAATGTTGTGGTACTGATTTCAGATGAGTTGTACGAGGAGAGGCAATGGGGTAAATATGGTGAAAAGTTGAGAGTATTTCATTCAGATCCATTGGATTATGGTAGCATTATTCCGGCACTGAAGGGATGTTGTGCCTTGTTTTACTCCTTCGAGCCTCCCTCCGATTACCCAACTTATGATGTACGTGTACACTTCTTTTTCTAATTGGGAATCACAAGTAATGAATTCACATGAGTAACATAGGGGGTCGTGTATACAACAGGAATATATGGGTGAATTGGAAGTAAGAGCGGCACACAATGTCCTGGAAGCTTGTGCGCAAACACCCACTATTGACAAGGTTGTTTTTACCTCTTCTGCGGCAGCTGTCATCTGGAAGGACAGCCAACAGCGCTCTAATAACGGCGTCGAGGACGACGATGATGTTCGTGTTGACGAAAGAAATTGGAGTGATATCAACTTTTGTAAAAAATTTAAGGTACTCAAACAAAATAATCCATTTTGTATGTGCTAGTATTTGAATTTTGAAGTGAAAAAAGAATGATATATAACATCTTATTTTTCATGGATCTTTCATAAAGAGCCTCATCCACCAGTCCACCGCACAATTCCCCGAAACTCTATAGCTCATCTTGGTTTATACTGCAATACCAGTTAAAGACAGTGGAACAGAAGTAGTGATAAATATTCTCTTAATAACATTTAATTATATTGTAGAATCTTTTCTTTCGAATGAACTGGAGGTACCTAAATGCAACAGCTGAATGTTGAACTAAGGTAGAAGTGATGAAGTGAGAATTGTTGAGCAGGGGCAGGAACTTAGCATTAGAAGATTCTTAAAAAAAACCTAAGGGAGGCAAAACACTTGTTTATCCCATGTTCAAACATATAGCAAAATACATATTCAGTGAAAGGGTTAAAGGGATCAGGAGCTATTGCTCTGGCTGGCCACGTACTGTAAAGTAGTATACTAGCAGAGTTGATTGGATCAACAAGACACCTGATTATAAAATCTTGTGTTGTATGTTCTTACACAGTTATGGCATGGAGTATGGAAGACGGTAGCAGAGAAGACGGCATGGGCGTTGGCAAAGGACAGGGGGGTGAACATGGTGTCGATAAATGGAGGCCTGTTAATGCGTCCTGATTTGAGTATAAAAGACCCTTACTTATTGGGGGCGGCGGAGATGTTTAAAAATGGGGTGTTTGTGACTGTGGACTTGCCGTTCTTGGTGGACGCGCATATCTGTGTTTTCGAGGATTCTTGTTCCTACGGCAGATACCTCTGCTTTAACCGTATCATTAATTCGAGTAAAGACATCGTTAAGCTCGCGACAATGCTCTTACCACCAACTTCTGATGATGATGCTTCAGGGTTGGAAGAAGATGAGAAGAGCTGCAGTGTGTACCAGCAGAGGATTAGCAATCACAAATTGAATAAGCTGATGCTACATTTTGATAGTGACTATAATGCTGCTGCTGCTGCTGCTGCGCCTGTATACTCGCAACAATGATCCAGTATCATGATCCCGTGATTCATTGTTGTAAAATTATTATGCTTGGTACCACATACAAATCTTAGATATTGGTAACATTGTATAATCAGATGCGATGCGTATACAAAATCAAATGTATTTTTTCATTGCTTTCACCCCAATACTCCAAACGGGGTTCAAACGGATTGAATCGAATAAATATATCAAATGTTCGATGAAAGCTATTCATATTTGTCTATTTTTGAAAATAAAAACCATGAGTCTTACTCTCTTACTCACCCTTATATGTTCGATGAAAGCTATTCATATTTGTCTATTTTTGAAAATAAAAACCATGAGTCTTACTCTCTTACTCACCCTTATTTTGAAGTCCAAATTGATCTCACAAGTCAAATAACAAAATCTCCAAAGCAAAACGGCTATAGTAAATAGTCAATATCTGAAATTTTGTAAAAAAACTAGGTCCGAATCTTAAGTTAATGTTATTGCATGAATTATTACCGCACTTGTCTTTTTTCGATAGTTCTCTGAAATATCAATAAGGCAATTCAGCACGATTATATTAAAAATAAACCATCATATAATACCATAGTCTGATTCTTTATTTTATTTTTCTTGACGCAGGACGAAGACTGGATACTGAATCCGAAATCTTTTCCCAACTACGGGAGAGTTATTTCACCGAGCTATGATATGAGGTTTTTCCCACGCCATGATGAATTACAGGAGAATCCTAAGAATGATTTGTGAATTTATCAGCATCACGAGCCAAAATTTCATAGCACAAACAGTCCTGAAACTGTATCTACAAATAATCAGACAGCCACAGGGACTTCGCACTTGCCAAACTATACAGGGTACTGGAGAGGATGTGATCTAAAAGAGTTATAATTTGAAGATGTGGCTTTACCAACTATATTTCAGGCAACCGCTTGAAAGATCATAAAACATGATCCAACTACATATACCGTACCTACTTACAGCTATACAAGCCCGGAATATGTACTTTTGACATACAGCACTCACTACTTGTCTCCAAAATCGTGAAAGAGAAGCAAAGAGGTAGTGACATGATCTTTCTGAGACACAAGCTGCTCAGTTTTTTGAGCAGGTTTTGAGGTTTGTCCCTCCCTGGGAAAGGGGAACGAAAGAGAGAGGGAAAGAGAGGCTGATTCCTCGTCATCATCTTCATCTGCTTTGATTGGTCTCGCATCATGGATGTATTCCTTGACTACCTTTCTTTCTACATTCCTGATTATTGATGGTTGGATGTCCGAAGTCAAGAATTTTCTTTCGGCCCCTAAAGCAAGCTCAAGGTTCGGTGCCCTATCATGATGCTGGTTTAGTTCCAATGGATTCGGTTTCCGAGGCATTGATCTGCCAAACAGCTGTATGCCCCTCACAGGATGTAATTCCATGGGGAAGAAACGCCTTTCAGCATTTTCTGAATGCCTGGGGATGACAGGCTCATCACACACTACATAGTCTCGATTCTCCAAAACCACGTGGTTCATCTGTGGTGCAAAACCATTAATACAAGAAGAAATCATCACGTACATAGAAAGATGAGTGAACTTTCACACGTCTATACTTACTTTTTCAAGTGCTCTGAGTGGTAGGCCATGTTTATCATCATTTTCAGGCAAAACTTGGCTATTGCAGGCATAAGGAGCTCGAGTTTCCATGCTTGTAGGCTTGGGATGCAGATATTCATTGTGGTTCAAGAGAAATCTGTTGATGTCTGTGTTTAGGCCTCTGGTGTCTCGGTCTTCCTCCACGGGAACTTTGACACATGTGGACAGATCTTCACCAACCAATCTCAACTTCACTTGATCTTGACTGCAGATCCTTCTGTCCAAGACAGTAGGTGTCTCACCTATGCCTCCCTCAGAGGGCATATCAAGGCTACACTTTGAAGGGTTGTAGGAAGGATGCGATTCCTGTTCTCTTTGTCTCACGTCTATACTTACTTTTTCAAGTGCTCTTACTGCAATGGAGAAGCTGGAATTTTGTCTACCATCCAAAAAATCCAAAGAAGATACTTTGAGATCACAATCTCCATTTACAGCTTTAGTTGACATTGCATCACAAAGGTTTTCTGAGGCATGGACTTTCGGCTCAGAGGATATATCACCGCTTGCAATCAAATCCTTAGAGACTGGTCTGCACCTATTCCCAGGCACGGAAATTATAGATGGGGGAATATTTTGAGGATCTGAAAACTGCTTCAAGGTGCCGGGAATATTTCGCAAGCAACTCTCTTCCTTTGCTCTGAACACACCCCAAAGGAAGAATAACATATTCCACCCTGCATGTAAATATAAAGAAAATTGCATCCTATCTTCTCTTACTATGAACAAATACCGAAAGTCATGGAAATTAGAACTTCTCAAACTTTTTTTTTGGCTTACAGATCATCGAAACCAGAATATTAAAAAGTTCATTTAGTGGGTCAAGGTCCAACCAATGTGGCTGCACCCAATTCTCGCATGCACAATCATTTTCAGGCAATAATATTAAGTGTTCCATAACGAAGTTCCTAAACAACTTAAACATGCCCAACACAAAATAGCAAACACTCGTTTCTTATTATATTATAGGTGTTTCATAAAATGAAAACCCTCATAATGAAAACTGCTCTCCCTTTAATGGTCATTGCTTACAACAATCTTCAAGAATCAAGTTACCAAATCAGGAGAAAGTGAACGATATCTAGTTTCTCGAGTACAGAGGAATTTAGATTGTTTGGCTTACTCTGGGAACTCTCAGGAAGTTGATTGGAAGGAAATATCAGGAGTTCAACGCCATCAAGACTCCCTTTGAGAGCAAGGTCATTCTTCATCATATTCTCCAACCAAACTTTGTAGCTTTTGGCATAGCTGTAATACAAGATGGCTACCTTCAAACAAAAGAAAATGGATAGAGATAAAAAGAAAAAGAAAGGAGAAAACCTTAATAAGTTACCTCTCAAGATCTTTAGCAAAAAAGAAAAGGGCAATGTTATCCTCCCCAACCCCATTTTCCTGAAACTGTACCGGCCAGGTGCTTATTCGAGGCACTTCATTTAGGACAATTCTGCTTTTAAACTTATCGACAAATTCTATAACTTTAAATGATGCACTTGTAGACATATGGGCTTGTATTCCATCCCATATAGAGAAGACTTTACCACCTTGATAAATCTCAAAGCTTCCTCTGCATTCAAAGGAAAAATGTGAGAAACAATATTTTCAGCACCAAATAACTCAACTGCACCACAACTAGATTCAAATATAAAACCAAACAAGTTTGCAGAAAAATATGCATACTGCCATATGTATTCATGCTCAGGACACGATTTCAAAATGAAATGCCCAGGCCCCGCAACACTACTGTATATGTCCCTGGAGGAAGCCTTCACATCCACTGGAATGCTTGGGAGTTCATCTCCTCCAGAAGAAAGAACCTCAGCCACTGAGGACAAGTTGTCCACAGTATTAAGAGTTCCATGAGAGTCAGCAGTCAAAGTTTGGGATACAGTATGCATCTCGGCTGCCACTGCAGAAGATGTCCCGATCCTCCTTCCAGTTGAACTTGATAAATGATCCTTAGAAGAAAAATCACAACCCTTGCTCGATGCTGATGTGTCATCATATCTATGCTTTTTGAAACCTATTGGCTTTCTCAACACAGCAGCCTCAATAGCTGCCCTCAGGTTATTGCTTTCTTTTCTTGAAGACTTTACATATGACATCCGAAAGTCGCTTCCAGAATCTTCCCTCGATGGTTCACCAGAATTTGTTAGTTCTCCAGGCCGAGCTGACCCATCAGGTCGGCATTCAATAGCATTAAAGTGTGGTGATTCGAAAACACCTGAGCATGATGACGAATCCTCATTGGGGCTAGTGTGGTTGGATTTCTCATCAAAGTTGTAAATGTCATTAGCAGACGATAC
Source organism: Henckelia pumila (assembly GCF_033568475.1). Lineage (NCBI taxonomy): Eukaryota > Viridiplantae > Streptophyta > Magnoliopsida > Lamiales > Gesneriaceae > Henckelia > Henckelia pumila. The sequence goes on from NW_027331831.1 coordinate 3,292,628, forward strand.
CCTAGGAGTATTGAGGCCAAATGTTGGTGGTTTTTTAAAATCACCTGCCCACACAAAGAGTATTTGGAGCAGCAAAAAATACGATTAAAAATTTAAATAGTATATCAGGTACCATTCCACAACTTTGAATCAAACTGTACCTACAGAACCAGCCAAATCTGCACTCCGTCGAGATGCAATACTGGATGATCTTGATAATGCCACCGGTTTACCAAGTTGTACTGGCTTTGTTTCATGGTGATTGATAGATACAGAAAGTGAACAAGGTTCAGCCCTAGATGCTATTTTTTTATCACTTCTTGAGGCGGAACTCATTGAAGTAGCCATCATCGAATTCATTGGCCTGTCCTCTGACCTCAAAGAGCTCTGCCGTTCAAATGAGCTTCGCAATTTTGTATTCTTAATATCCTTGATGTTTGACAGTCTAGGTGATAGCATCTTGGTTTTCGACCCAGAATAGATGGAATTTGTAGATTTGAATGAAATTGATCTGCCTATTGGTCTGGTATTGCCATTCTTAAGATGAACAGAGGCAATTTCGCTGGCTGATTTCTCACGCTGAAGAACTCGATCAACAAGTTTGACCTTTGGTTTTGAATTTAGAAATGCAAACGAATTAGATTTTGAGAATGTACCTGCGGAATTGGAAAAGTAAGTTCTAATTATTAAGGGACACTCAGGCAACAATCCACATGTCAGACCAAAATCCACTGCATCATACAATTTTTCTTTTAAAGAGATAAACCCCAGGTCCCAGGAATACCAGTGATCAATGATACATAACAAATAAACATGAGAGAACCTTGGAAACTCAGTGATCGTAGATCTGAATCAGGCCGCACTAATTCTGGGGTATTGTTAACCGTCACAGCATCAGAAGTTGGATTCCCATGTGAAGACTGCACTTTTCCCTTATCTAGGTTCTTTGAGGGATTCTCGTGAGAAAGAGCAGGCGCTTTCTCGGCCTTAGAGAGCTTCGGTGTCCCAACTGTTGAGTCAGCAGCTGGCTTCTTCACTACAGAAGAAACTTCAGTATCAGCATCATCTCTGAGCCTTTTGGTGGGAATATTCATGCAACTCCTTGTTCTATTTCCCTCGACATCAGAATTATTCATATGCTCACTACTTGCTTGACCGGAATTATTTTTCTCATTTTCATCCACCTTTCCTAACTTATCTCGTCTTCGATACCTCACCTTCTCGCTGGACTGGCATTCTTCACACATCCAGTCACCTTCAGGGACTTTGGTCAGCATTTCCCGCATGCAATAACTGAGACAGGATGTGCAGGTTATTGATATTTGAATAGCAACTATAAAAATTATGGCACAGATAGATGGAGACTAAATTTTTTAAGGCTTACGTGTGTTCTGCCCCATCACTACACCTACAACAGATAGCAAGCAAATCCTCTCGGCCTGCATCTCCACAGATATCACAAACTTTAACCTATTACCAGAAAAAGGAGCAACTTCAATTATCATCTGATCTGACAAGGATTAAGTTATAAATGAGAAATTCAAAGTCCATGAAGAAGCTTTCTCAAAAAACCTTTCAAGTTTTGGGATGAACTCTCCACATGCTCAATTATATATATATATATTTTTGATCAGAAACAAATGTCATGTTATTAATAGGTAAAAAAGTTAAAAGTTACATACAAATGTGGACCAGAGGTCCACGAGTTAGTCTAGGGGTCTAATATGAAGATTATGCTAATTCAAAACCAGACTCCAACCCCTATACAGATCTGAAATCGCAAAAGCTTGGAAATCATTTAAACTATGTAACCACACTGCTATTCTCAGTTTGATCTTATCCCAAATCTCTTCAATTGAGTCTTCTACGTCTTTCAAGAAAATACCATTAACATAGGTCTAGGCAATATTCTAATACAATGTGCTGATAGGATGCAGCATCACTTGTAGGCAGTATTAGTCACAAAGAAAGTCCACTTTCAGGGCTAAGTGTTTTCATCAAGTTTTAATAGGTGACTAAATTTTTCTATAAAATAACAGAATACCATTAAATTCTGCTTATAATAATGGAATTCGCCAAAAAAAGGATGATTAATTTGCATTGACGATACAGAATTCCTTTGTACCCTTGGTAAGTAAAGCAAAACAAAATTAGAAAGTGTACAGAAAACGTCCATCGCCGGTTAAAGATAAAACAAGTACAAGATTCTTCAATAATTAAAAAAAGAAACATGTACAAAATGTGAAATTTGCAGCAACAGATTTTAACATCAACATATACTCTATGTTTGTATCCAAACAGAATTCAGTGACACTTATGACTTATCTGCATTATCAATGATTAAAGGGGAGTCCGCCCATAAAAAAATAGGATTTATATCAAATTTGTTTTCGCACTTCGAAATATTAATATAAGAAATCGTTGACCACTCAAGAGTGATTAAAAATGAGAATCACTACAGAAAAGGATGTTGTTAAGGCTTGTAAAAAGTTTGATCAAACAGGATAGCACAAATGTCCTAATAAATAAGGATGAAAACATTCTTACATCCTGCTCCACCATATCAGAGTCCTCGGCCTCATCCATGGTATGGATTTCTGCTTTCATATCATCATTGTTTTCAGAGGACATATGAGCAGTAGCAGGTAGATCGCGAGACACATCAGTTAGCACTGGTCCAACCAGTGACGAATTCAATTGCTCCTTTGAGCTCTCCAATGATTCAATCTGGGGAATAGAACTCTTATCCACGTCTATTCCCCTTGAGTTTGAGCCACATAACAGAGAATTCACACTGGACGTATCTCGTACCATCAACAAGTCATCAGTACTTTTCGAAGCTGGAATTTCAGACAAACCCAGATGACGTGAAGATGATCCAACTGGCAAGTCACTAGAAGGCAACTTAACAGAGAATTCTCCTCTAATTTTACCTCGTCTACTATAATTTATCCTACTATGATTAACACCAAATTTTTTAATTTCATGCTGTGATAGAGTCTGAGAGTTGGTGGTCAGTTCACTCCCCTGAACAGTGGGGCAACCGGTGGACACGTAAGAGCAGCGCGGATCCATCCTAAGCACATTCTCAGAAGTGACATTTAGCATTTTGGTGGCATCACCAATTCTAGTGTCACATGACAAACAATCATCATAGCCTTCTGGAACTTTTTGTGCCTCAAACTTTGAGAGCACCACAGAATCATCTGATGCAGATGCATCAGGAGTCCTCAAGAATGCTTTGCGTATAGCAATTTCAGAGGAATCAGCACTTGAGTTCATGGTTTCTATAATGCTCATTTCGCGTCGTTTGCACCAGTTAGCCACTGTATGTTCTGCACAAATTTCTCCAGCGGATTCAACGGCTGATTTCATGAGAATTTGATTGTCATGATAGCAAGATGAGCAAGGGGCAGAGCACACACTGCACGTTCCAGACTTACTTTTATAGTCAACCTCTTGACTTGTATCAGAACAACTGAATCCCTTTTTAATTTGAGATATCACCTATTCAATTAGAAAACATGTTAGATATACCATATTGTTAACTGGCGAAACACAATAGATCCATCATTAGATTAAGAAATGGTGCAGCTTTTATTTTTTTCAGCACTGCTCAAAATACGAAGTACCATGTAGAAAGAGAAGTATGGGGGATGGGCAAGAGAAAGGTATGACAAGCAATCAAACTTGGACAATAAATCCATCATCAGACAAACTTGGACAATGCTCAATGTGTGCGAACAGATGAGGCAAACCGATAATAACATATTAAGAACTTTGGCAAAACGATATCTCTTGGTTTTCTATATTGTGTAGAAAATGAACATACAGCACCAGCAGTCTCCCAAATTAAAGATAACTTATACAACATCACACCCAATAAAACAAAATCGGAGATGATTTGATTTTGTCAAAATTCAGCTACGCCTTTGGCCTTTCTGACATTTTCGCTATATAATAATCGAGACTCTAATATGAGTTGATAGCGAAAGCACTCATAAGTCATATCATATCAAACATTGTGAGACTGCAAAATTTAAGACAAGCAAAATTCATTCCAATTTCCTACATAACAGGATCGGTTAAGCACCAATTATTTGATTACCCTTGTTTTGTTTTACAGCTGTTCAGTTCAGACCAGCAAAATGATAAGAAAAAACAGTGTCACGCAGACAGTTACCTTGTTAAAAATCAAGCATCATATTCTAGAATCAGATTTGAACTGTCATTCTTAATTTACTGACAAACTTTTCAAATGACTTTGGTTCATTTAGTTAGGTATAACCAAACGATCCCTAATACGTTCTTATCAGACATAAAAGGAGTTATCATAAATCCTAAACAAAGAGAAATTTAAAAAAATTTATTGCCTACTGAAAAACTGCATGTATCCATGTAGGCATTTATGGAGGCACCATGTAAGTCCTATATCACGATACTTACTCCACTCTTAAAATCTTGATATAGCATCATGGCAGGAAACATTAATTTATTTTTTTAGGGTCGAATGTCATGCAAGATAATGTTAGCGGCAAAGGTTCGTCGAAACAACACCTTTCTGAACAATATATGGTCAAGAAATGAGTTGATAACTTATGGGTGGTCACAACGCTGTATTCGATAAGATATCCTTACAATGAAAGAGAATATCATATCTTCATAGTCACTTTTATACATGAACTTTTGTTTTTGCTCGAATGTTAGCGGGTTGACCTCTCGTGATTTTACCATGTGTAGGTATTCTCTAAATCCATCCTATTGTGGGTACGCACAGCTGTTAAGATAGTCGGTGTCTGTTGCTCAAAGGAACACAAATGCATGTCTTAAGCACCAATTTAAATTAAGAACCTGCATTTCGATCCATATAGCAATGTTAATTTGAGGGGAAGTGTTCAAAATCAAATATTGGTTAGAAACTATATTGGATACGACAAAATTACTTTGAAATTTTAATATTACTTTCCGTAATTTTGATCAGGATAATTTCTTAGCATATTATATTTTCAGGATATAGTTTCACCTAAACTAGAGGTGGTTATCATGTTATAAACCAAGGCATGTAAATAAAAATTTTAGACAAACCAGAAGCAAAATTTTCTTCAAAACTTTCATTTTACCCCAAATTGAACATTTGAACTCAAATGCCTATTTACAAACTTTAGCGGGAGTGCTAAAAATTAAATTGGTTTGCAGCATCAATTTTGATATTATGAATTATTGAACAAACTTTATTCTTTAGCTACCATGCAACATAAGGCACGATGCAAAATGGTGCATGAAATGAAAACACAAACATAGTTCCCATACATGTTATAGCTCAGTTGGCCACCATTATTGGCAATATTGTTGTTTTGCAATTAGGCTCCTTCAACCAGCAAGAACGGAATAAACTTTATTGAATGAGAGAGAAAAAATCATATCCTTAGATGACCTAAAGAAAATTTCTAAACCAGTGCAAATTCAGCAATAATAAAAATTTCCCGTACAGTTTGGGAGGTGGGGGGTTTTCTAAGTCGTGGGCGTTTAGATGATATCACCCCAAGGTAATTCCTCAACTCACAACAAAGAAGGTAAAGCTAGACAAGCTTAAAAAAATGTACGGAAGAGCTTCTTAAACAAATTCTATGGCTTTCAATAAAAAAGAGTGAGCTACAGAGGGGGTAATAGGAAATGATAATACGATAAACAACAGAACCGACTAACCTGTTAATATCTTACCGTATCAATATGGTCTGCCTTGTCAACTGGAACTTGCATCCTACAATTTCTTCTCGAGCATGGAATCTGAAAAGCGCAACAAAAAAATATCCAGTCAACTAGCAGAACCATCCCGGACAAATAAGGACAACTAAATGCATAAGCTGAAGCACGAGCTAAAAAGTTTAATTTTCATGAATCCATAATTCACACATACCAACGGACGATAGCAGATAAGTGGAAAAAAATATCAGTAATCCCCAAATTGGCCACGTTTACAATTCAGAGCACCGTAAGGCAAAAGGCAAACAAAGGAGGGCAACAGCAAAACGTCTGCAATTTGGACACTCATCCAAATAGAAATCACGGAAACTCTAAAATTCGAAGCTTTAAAACCCAATCAAGTAAAAAGACCCCAATTGACATGCCTGGGGCTCATAAAGACCGTCTAGGATATAGTTCGCGCCTTGCGCTTGCTCATGGGCAACCATCCGCCGATCGATCAACCATCAAATTTCCAGATCAGTGCCTCCGAATCACAAATCGACATGCCAGTAAATCCCGGCCTCCGCCAATCTCCGTCAGATTAATCAATCAGTAGTAAGTAGCAAGATATGCATATAAAAAGGAATCGAATTCCAATTACGAGGCACCGAAGGGATATATTTATTTATATTCGGTCTAAAATGAATGAATTTACAAAGGGAAGATCTGGAAATTAACGCCGGATGTTCCCACGGAAAGAAGATTCGGGGAAAATAATTGATTGATTATGAAGAAAAACAAGAGGGTATTGCCTTCAAGTGTGCTTTAGAATCTCTCCTCTTCTCCCCGTCGTGCACGTTGATTTCCAATTCTCTCACAACACAACACATACGAATTTACGATGCCCAAAATACATCCTATTCCTCTCCATCCATCCTCTGTGTCAACCTCTCCTTCACTCTCCCTACACTCCCTCACCTTACGTATGAATACATATGTACGTATCAATGTATATATGTATGTATATACACACCCGCTGACACACGATTGTCTACGTTTTAATCACATTTTTTTAGTTTTTTTTTTCTTCTTTTCTGTTTTTTTTTTTACATATTCAGTTTATTTATATCATTTCAATTTCATCAAAATTGATAAATTTCAATAAAAATCAGAAACACACTTCACATATTGTTTTACGAATTACTCGTATCACGGATACCAAAACACTTGTAAACTATGATGCACACTTGGTGGAGTAGGTGACTAACCTAATTTGCAGGCTATTGCGTTAGTATGAAGTTTACCCATAATGCATCGAAAAGTAACGGTTGCGGATTTTCACGTTTCAAAAAAAATGTTTTTATTTTAAAATGAAATTTATCTTATTATTTTTACCTTGAATGATTATCTTTTGGAACTTGAAACGACATAAAATAATAGATAGAAAGAAAATAGATTTTTTGTTAGTAAAAATAACATAGTAAAATCATTTTATTTTGAGATGAAGTGCGTTTTTAGATTTTTAGTGAAACCAAAATTATGTCACGAGTTCATTTTTTTTTATTTTTTATATCATGAGTTCATTTTTTATTAGTATATAAGGTGTTTATGTATTATGGATAGTAATGGATGATGGAAAGATATTTGTTATCAATGATAATACGATAAAATCATGTTTTGTTTGATAATATGGATGATATTTCAGAGAATCTAAAATTATATCATGGCTTCGTTATGTTAGAATAGGATGCTCATGTATTATACATGTTTTGCGTGTGTAAAATAAAAGTTTTTTATATGTATTTTTTTAAAAAATAAAGAATAAAATGAATGGAGGGTTTTTGTGGGTAGTTAATTGAAAAAGATAATAATAGAATTATGATTTTGACATCCTCAAGTTAGTTTATCTAATAGCTTCATTTTTTATATAATAGTATAGATAATAATAATATACTACATATATTTTTCGTATTTGAAGATAAATTACAACTTATAACTATCAACTGTATTTTTCTAACTTCTTTAATCATACATTTTTCAAATAATTTTTAAATTTTTAAAAGATAAATTACAACTTATAACTAACAACTGTATTTTTCTAAATTCTTTAATCGTACACTTTTCAAATAATTTTTTAATTTTTTTTTAAAAAAACTTCAACCAGACGTCCTTTTGGGCGAAAAAAAAAACATGGTTTGGGCAATGAAGAAACGTTAAAACTTATATATTCCAAGTTCCAACACACTGATTTTACATGGCGTGTGATTGTCAAAAGGGGTTTTGTCTATGCTACCCCATTCGAGCAGCCGGAATGAGGATCCAATAGTTTATATTTTTTTGGACTTGATATGATCTTATTTAAAATGAGATCATATCAAGTCCAAAAAAATATGGATCATTGAATGCAGCACATGGACACATGTGCTAGCATAGACAAAACCGTCAAAATGATATATATGCGTGTTCATCTATTAAAAAAGAAAAAGATTTTAAATTTATTTTTGGATTGATTCCTTGGGAAGAAATCTCGGTAAGCAAATGAATCATACATATTTTACCGATAAACTAATGTCAATTAAATAAAATATTGCGGCGAACACATATTCTAGTAATATTTTTAATTGAACGATGATGACGTAGAGAATTTTAGACTATAATTGACAAAAATGGCTAGACCACCTTTCTTTTCAACTTTATTATTTTCTATTCTACACGTAATTGTGTGTGTAATATATATATATATATAATCATGATCCATTAGTGTGCAGGGATTTTATGTGCATCGCGGGATGTTCACGCGAACATCTAAAAAAAATCAGATGTTCGCAAGAACATCTCAGATGTTCACGCGAACATCACAGGGTGCACACAAAATCCCTGCACATTGGTGTGCAAAGGAACAAGATTATATATATATATATACATACATAACAAAATAAGTTAATTTTATGAAACAAGACTCTTATCTAACTCGATTCATAAAATTTTTTATTATTTTTGATACTAGAAATACAATTAGAACCATGTATCTCACGGATGAGACCTTTACTACGAAACCTACTCTATATATAATTGAGGTGAAATATTCAATTATTGATACAATAAATGATAAAATAATGAGAAATTGTCAGACTGCTAGAACTAGAAGGGTTCGTTTTTAAAAATTTCTGCCTACCCTCCCCTCCTTGTGACAGATGATAGAAACTAGATAGTACCTAAATCATTAATTTCACTTAATAAGTTAATTAAACTGGCCAAATTGATGCCTGCAAACATTTATTTCACTTAAAAAAACTTTGTATTGACTTCACATATGTTGAAGTAAAAGGTGAAATTTGAGATGGAAAACAAATTCCGGGCTACACATTATAGATTTATTTTTTTAAAGAATTTAGAATCCAATCACCTTTTTTTTTAAAAAAAAAGAGACAATTCACTAGGCTCGGGATTTCTCCTTTTACTTCTTTTGAAATTTCTTAAATTCTATTTTATTAATAATTAATAATTTACGGATTTTTTTATTAAAAAAAAACTTAAAAGAAAGATAATATTTTGATAAATACAATTTCTATATTGTGATTTTTTCTGAGCCGATTTCAAAAGTATTTTATTGTGTTTTGATTCGGCGACCATATTTATAGACCGATTTTGTTTCTTCGTTTCGAATTCAAATTCAAATCGAAAAGCTATCTGAAAGAATGGCTTCCGACATGAAGGGTTTCTTCAAGCAACAGAAGAGGAAAGCGGGTATCGCAAAGCCACCATCGTCGAAGAAAACTCCGAGGTCCAAAGCTTCTGCTTCCTGCGGATCCGACGTCGTACAACCCCCTGCTCTTGTTTCCCATGGCTCTTTCGATCTCCGGGGTTTGACCTCTTTCGCTTTCGTTCCTCTTCGATTCAATTCAAATCCAAGTATTTTTTAAGAAACAACTGTATTTCGCGGATTTGTATATATATATTTGGGGGTTTTTGCTTGATGACTGCTTTAACATAAGCACGATATCATACAGACGAATATGATGGCAAGGAGGATGTTCTCAGGCAATTTGACATGAACATGGCGTATGGCCCTTGCTTAGGCATGAGCAGACTCGACCGATGGAAGCGCGCAAACGCCTTAGGATTGAAGCCTCCAGAGGAGATCGGGCGGCTTTTGAGCGCCGGTAAAGCTAACTCCGAATGTTTGTGGGATGGGCGTGTTTAGACTAACCCTATCTCCTTCGATCGATTCCATGTTTGTTACTATCTTCTAGTAAGAGTTTTTGTTGATAATGTGGAGTTTGGTGTGGATGTTAAAGTGTTTTAATTTTATTTATAGATGAAACAAGTTTAATCCTTGTGCTACTTCATGATTCTAGTTTACATCTTTTAAACTAGTTTTCTAAACTTTAGTACAATCTTCCAGCTTCCTAGTTTTGAAGTTGTAATGCACCAGTTCACTCCCATTATAAATGAATCGTTTTTGGTTTTCTTGAATTCTAATTTCTAACCTATGTGAATGTTATGTTATGTTACATTACACCTTGTGATTTTACAATCTTTTTCCATCAAAAAAATTAAAATATAAAGCTTCATGTGATTTTTCTAAGAACATAGTTTTAGTCCTTCCTGCCAAAAGAAGAATGGGTGACTAATAAACTAGATGGATGATGCTCAGCTCAGTTGGTCAAAAAAATGTACAACTAGTAATGCAATAATTTGGCACGCGATCTCGCCACCTTATACATACTGGTACTGTGATAAATATTTGGTCACGTCATCAGCGACGTCATATGCAGCCTCCACGCATTTGCCCAAGGCTACACCAGACACATAGTTACCTGCAAGAATCAAACCTCCGAAACCACCCTTATTGAGAGCAGTTTTTGCGGTGTCCAACACATCCAAGTGACCTATCGTGAACTGTGGAATAGCTTGCGGCCAGACACGTACTCCCACCACAAATGGATCTTGTGCGTTTGACCTTATAAGCATCTTCCTGAGATCACGATCCACTGTCTCCACGAGTTGGCTTTCTGTCTGATAAAAGTGTAGGAAATGGGAAATGCAACAATGAGCATAAGATATATTAATATGGAAACTAAAGCATGCTTAAAGTGAACCACGTTACTGTTTTACAGCACACAAGAGATTGAAAATAGGGGAAAAAACGTTAATACTTAGTTCATAATTGGAGAAATAGCGGTATTAAGTGAATCTGTTTTCCTTTTTCACTAGTTTGATATTCTATGAGAGATGTTTGATACGATATTAATTCAACACTTACCATAGGCCTAAGCTACCAACACATTACACATGTTATACAGTTCATGGATCAATGTGTACCTTTGATGTAATGCCGGAATTGGTTGCTCCTCCAATATAGTTCAAAAGAAGAATCTGTCCCGGAGGTGCTCGGTTAGGAAAAAGTGATGAGCTGTATATGGTTCCTGAAAGATGGAATGAAACTAAGTAAGGTCATTGCAGCCGCATACAGATCTTTGAGCAGCACCAAGAAAAAACTTCCAGCTAATTATACATTGTAGTAGACACAAAGGTCACACGGAAATCCATAATTATGATTCAGATTGACCTAAAGTTTCCACCCCTTGGGAACGAGGGTGCAACTGCCCAAAACCCTTCAGTTCACCATCTATCAAACATTCAGCTCGAATGGCTTCTTTTGGATATGAAACAGTGACCGCAGCTACAGGTGGGTAGTAGAATTTTGATAAAGCATCAGCAGCAACGTCCTACAAGAAATCCACATGAAAGCTATGTAGTTATTCAATATCAATGAAAGGCAGCACATAACATGATGTGCATCAGTTAAGAAAATTATGTTAAAGCGAATCACATTCGAATGAAGAATCAAAGCCACATAATTTTAATACAAAATTTAGTGCACAAACTAGGGGTACATGACTCGAGCTCTAAAAATGTTAAAGGCCCTTTGTCCAGGTAAATTAATTTTTGGGATCAGTTAAAGTAGCCCTTTGAGTAGTTTACAATTAGTATTTGTTTAAAATTGAATACGGATAAGAGAATCATATTGCATTATGAAAAGGTTGACTAGTTTTCTTATAAGAAAAAATGATGTTTTCACATTAATATAATTGAAATTAATTCTTATGGTATATAAAATATCGCTCAATACATAAATAAATAATGATAATAAAAGGCGCGAGATCAATCTGCTTATCTCACACCCGTAACACATGCATAGAAAATGCACAAAAATAATAAGTGATCAAATCTTGTCCAATCATCATGACGAGTCACTAGATTATAATCTAACCACAAGCATCCAACTCACTTCAGTTTTTACACAACATGTGATTAAAGGGAGTCCTTCTCTAGGTGTACCATCAAATGTAGGTCAATCTGTTTCCTAACACAGTGCAAGCACCGTAATGCAATTTGAAGCCTTCTGTAATTGAGGCCAAACTGTTGCAAGCCGTCTCCTATATTTGGTCCCTCTTTTTCCCTTGTTATAACCATTTCCATTTAAATCAACTTGCTTCTAGCCAAAGATGTGCAATATCTATGTGCACCTGTTGTGTGATATGATGAGGCAGTTACTTGATAAGTTTACACACATCCCAGTCCTAGCCTGCTTGATAAGTTTACACACATCCCAGTCCTAGCCTGATTTCTTCTTTGTATTTTTTATCCAGATATTTGGTACAGCATGTTGCGCCCATACTGCATCCAGACATTTGATATTTAATTGATGCATATCCCCTCAATCCTGTAAAAATTGGAATATTTCTATTTCAAGTGATAGCTAGCAACAATAACTTCCAAAATTTTCCGCATTTTGACCCTTAATATGCAATCAAATTCCCTTCCTTCATGAGAGAGAGAGAGAGAGAGAGAGAGAGAGAGAGAGAGAGAGAGAGAGAGAGAGATGGTCTTCACATTCGTCGCAAGCTTGACAAAGCTCATACCAATTAAGAGAAGATTACATACAAGGTATTTATCCTTTATAACACGTAAAGAGTATTTAATTTATCAAACGGAAAAAATCCAATTAAATACTTGAACCCTGTTATCAAAGCAAAAACACTAGCCCACTTTCCTGTCATTCCTTCTCTTCAACAAGGGACTACAGCATAGGTCAATAATGTTACATCGTAAACTTACCGAAAGAGGCCGCAATATCGTGCTTGCCACATAGGATGGAACAGTCATGATGACAGTTTTGCTCTCGAGTGAAACCACTCCACTAGGGGTTTCATATGCCAATTTATACACTCCATTATCTGACTTAGTGATACTTGTGAGTTTCCATAACAGTTTGACCCTGCCTTCTAATCTGGAAATATGGGACACCAAACGCACACAATGAAGATTAAACTAACACTAAGCAATTCATATGTCCTTATAATTGGCTTGTTTCCAGAAGCAATCTCCTCGTGCATAGGCACTATCATGACTCCATTTTAATATTTCTTTTATTTGAAACTTCATAGGTTTGAAACACATCGGCCCAAAGATTCTCTTGAGAGTAGATAGCAGACAAGATAAGAAAATTACTTCAGAATTTTTGTGACATGTCACATGCAAAAGCGACAAGGGTGTCAAAACTGGTTGGGCAGCAGAAGTATCATACACATACGAACATTTTGAGAAAAGAAAGAAGAAATTCGAATTTTTATTTAACTGGAAGACCGAAAAATAAAAATTACCTCGATGAAATTGCATTAGGCAGCATCGAAAGGCCCTTTCTGAATGATCCTACTGTTTGACCTTTTGGTTTGGGTAAGCGTCTGTAGATACACTTGTTAAAATTTCAAGCATGCAGGCTTATTATACAAACACAAACAGAAGAAAGACTTTAGCAAGTATGCCATTACGGATCTCGAGGTGGCTTAGAGCTACCAGATTTCTCCTGGATTGCTTTAAAAGTTCCACCTATGATGCTACCGCCATTTTGCTCCAGTTTCCAGACTTTACCAAATGCCGCTTTCATGCTCAGTTTAGAGGGGTCTCCAGCGTAAACACCTGCATCAAATGAAACATGAAACATATTTACATTCTTCTCTAAACCGTAAAACTCATACAGGATGCTGATTAGCATTCTAAACATAATGTAAAAAATGTGAAATCAACAGACAATGGTAAACTATAACATAACAGATCATGAAGCACAGTATTACCATCTTCCATCGCATATGATGGATCAAGCTTACCGCAATCCAGAGCACATAATCACTGGAAGACCAGGAAGAGTTGATAAAGGAATGAATAAAACATTTTCGACAACACCTAAAAGTAAAAAATATATACGAGGAAGAAGTTTTAAGAGTACCAGAGCAAAATGGCTCAATCAAACGCTCAAAAACTTCATCTCCTAGGTTGCGTCTAACAAACTCTTCGATGGATTCCTCGCGACCCTGTAACCTTGACAAAATTTTCAAATATGAGAAGAAACTAGAAATACTAATACGTCAGAAACTGGAAATACAGGAAGGGTTCAGGGCACAAACTGGAGGCGGTGGCCGAAGACCGATAGCACCAAGACCTGCTCTAATTTTACCAGGAAAGCTCATTAAGTCAAAGAAAGGGAAATCAGAAAGCTTCGAGGGCACTGGCCTCAGCTTCCCATTCCATAGCACAAAGCGAGGAGCATCCGGGTCTCCTAATACCAAGTCATCCTTCAACCCACTATCCACCTACAGACATGCATTGTTCTTAAAATTTTAAAAATGATTGCATAATCCCAGCCCATGAATACCATTTCAGTTATAATTAACAGCAATACTAATTAGCAAGTAAGCAGGAAGATATGAAAATGATCTACACTACAGGGAGAACTGAGAACAAGAAAACATACCGCCATGGTAAGCATGGGGTCAGATGGTTGGAAGCTGTTTGGGCCTTCCTCCCAGAGATATCCATCCCTCTCAATGGTGGTGATGTTTCCGCCCACTCGATCTCTGGCCTCCGTCACCACGACATTAGAATTGCCGTGCTTCGTGGCTAAGGCCTGCGCGATGCACAGTCCACTGATGCCAGCACCGACTACGACGCAATCCAGCACCGATTTCTGGTCCTCTCTCGACGGAGAATAAGAAACAGAGGTGGGCCCCTCTGCAATCGAGCATCGAATCCTGCGGAGCCCGCCCCTGGGTGATAATGTGACGGGAGGTAAAGAAAATGGAGGCTGCGGTGGCTTCTTGAAGGTGGGAAAGTAGTTGTGAGTGCAGGTGAAGCTGCCCATGAAGCGATACTACGGCGGTGGACTGGCGACGCAATGCCGGAGAAGAGGAAGAGAAATGGGGGTTATCTTATCCTTTACCCGCGCTGGATACATTAACGTGGACTTGGACTTGGACTTGGACCTATTACCGTTTACATGTAAGCACCTGTTTACTGTTAACTTTAATTTTGTTCAAATAAATATTTTTGACAAATTATTTAAACACTTTTAAACTAACTATTATTATTTATTATGACTTATGAGATAAAATATGCATACAGATATTAAATAATTAATACTGTAATATATGATAATGACATTAAAAAATTTATTTGAAATTAAACATATAATTTATATAAATTCTCGAAATACATTAGTTAAAAAAAAAAATCCACCACCATCTTCTAGTTATTGTACTTCGAAAAACGATTGATGTTTATCTTCTACATCAATTCAACTTTAGTTTAGCTACTTGAAAAGGCCTAATATTTGTAAAAGAAACGTCTAGTCATTTTTTTATGATAGGATGACATGATATAAATTGAAAAATGAAAACTATATGCACATAATTTATAAGGTTATATATTTATAACTCGATTTTCGTAGAGGTTTTATCTGATTTACCGTCACTTAATCCACTGAAATCATATAGCACGCGAGATAAACTTAATAAAACATAATCATCAATTTAACATCGAAAATCATTCAAGATAAAACAAGAACATGAGAGACTATTAGAACATGTCCACTTTGAATATAAAAGCTTATGGTTTGCTTTTGAAACCACCCAAAAATTCTTTTACCAATAGAGATATCATTCTATATATTAACTCATGATTTTTTTCTTGATCTTTAAATGTGGGACTTTGGTTGAATACCCAACAGCGACAAATCAACCTATACACCACAACTATACAAACTTACATGCACTTCATGTAACAACTGTGGTTTGCGAAGAAGACAATCCCAATGCTAGCGATGACTGTAAAATTTTGTTGCAAAATGTACACATGGTTTTTTTAATACTGTCGCGACAGTATACAAACAGTAGTTAATGCTTGATAATGACGATTTTTTCGTTGATAATGGCTTTTTTTTGCAGTACTGAATTAATGCACCCCACTAGTTTGTTATATGCGCGCGCGCGCACACACACACACATATATATAAGTAAAATGCATGTGCTCCGCATGTTAGATCACTTATTTTACGATCAATTAGTTATATAATTGAATTAAAAATTATACTAATAATGAAATATAGTGACAAGTGTTATATATATATATACATATATATTGTAAATCATGTCATATATTCCAATATGCATCAACTTCATTATCTAATTTAAGAAAAAATATTGACTCAGAAGTCTATATATAACTTGAAACATATATAATATATCAAAAGCCAAAAAATCAAATACCTTGTAAAAATATTTAACACATCGAGTACAAAATGATATATAAACATAATTATAAAGAATTGAAAATGGATATTATATTGACTCAATATTTAATGATAAAAAACAATGAGAAATCAAAGCTTATGATATAATTGTAATAATTAATATTTAGATGTAATAATATATGAAATTAGTCTTTATAATTAACAAATAATATAATAACTAAAATTTCTAAGTTGCTAATTTTTTGTCATATATTTTATTATTTTATCTTTTATTTGAATTTTTCAAACTCTTATTTTAATAATAATAATAATAATAATAATAATAATAATAATTTTTTAATTATTTATTTTACTAAAATATGATTAATTTAATTAACATAAAAATATAACAATTAAAATAAACTTTAAGTAAAAAAAATTATAATAATAATTTAAAGTACTTTAATTGTAAACTTATTATATATTGTTGGGTGCAATAATTGTCCCTGTTTGATAGAGTGATCGAATCATGATGTTTGGGCTGCTGTGTAGTTAAAAGATTTGAGTTGCATCATTACCACCAGCTATAGCTTTTGGTAAAGCGGAAAACGTTCGGTCTTACATATATTATCACTTTGTTGTTTTCTATAAGAATTATTTAAAGTGTTACATAGAAATATAACAATTAAAATAAAATTTCATAAATAAGTAAAAAAAATTATAATATTAAATTAAAGTACTGTTATTTTAAAATTATTATATATTATCACTTCGTTGTTTTTTAAAAAATTACTTAGAGCGTTAAAATATTTAAATAATATTTAATATGTTGATATATTAATAGATCACTCCATTTATTTGCATTAAAAACTTTCAAAATTATATCAAATTGAATTTTGATAATAAATGTTTTAATTTTTTATAGTTAAACAAAATACATGTAAACAAAAAAAAATGAGGAAATATTTTAACAAAATAGTTTTTATATTAGATGTAATATAAAATTAAAATAACCTTAAATTTACTCATATTAATTTTTCAATTTAACTATATATTATTCAACCAAAATCTAAATTTTTCGAGAATATGTATTGCAGAATTTGCAGTAAATAATAAAAAAATAAAGTGGCTATATAATGATAAAATTATTATTAAAATATATTTTTCATATAAATAATACTAAGATAAAATAACTAATATTTTTCATATTTATTTAATTAAAAATATTATGCCATTCAATTAAATATAGAATTAATAGTAAATTTTATCATTATATAACCATTTTATTTTTTTATTAATTATTGAAAATTGTGAAATACATCTTTTCAAAAATTTAGATTTTGATTCAATACTATATAGTCCTTAATCAAAAAATTAATATGCTTGAACTTATCATTTTAATTAGTTCAATATTTTGGTACTTTTACATATTTAAATCCTTATTTATGAATGCATATTTAATGAAAAAATTGGAAGGCGAATTGAGTTTAATAAAATAATGATAAAGATAAAGTAATAATATTTTTTTAGAAACAAATTAATTAATAATAATAAATTTAAAATAAAAAATAAAAACTCATAAAATGCAAATGTTTGACAAATATTTTATAATTGGATCTTATGGGTTGTATAGATTTAAAAATTATACTCTCAAGAGGTCAAATATGTAATTTTAATACTTCACATGGATATTTGGTGCCAAAAAAATCAAAATGTTTGTCTAATCGCATGAGGGGCGCGTCGCAACAACCGCTCATATGAAGGGCATGCGTGCTAATTTTATAAAAAACTCAGAGTTGAAGATGTCTATTAAAATTTCACAAAGGAGAAATGTGCATTTTCAATATTTCATAAGGGTATTTGGTGCAAATAACTCTATATAAATATATGCATAACATTTCATTTATTAAAGTGATCATATAAATGCATGATGTTTTATTTTTATATTAGAATGTATCTTTCGTAAAAAAAATATAAACAATTATTGGATTATAAGCTATACATTAATAAATTTAGATAATGACCAATGTTTTTCTTTGAAATAATTTAACCATTGTTTAAACAACCAAACTAATACAATAATCATGATAAAAATAATATAAGTATAGAATATATTATCAAATGCATAGAACTTTGAAATAAATAATCATAATAAATAATTGAGTTTTTTATAGTTCAATGTGATTTTTTTTTCGGGATCATAATTATATTCACAAAATATGATGATAATTTCGTATAGCTCGATTATATTTGATTTTTTAAATGAAATTTGATATTTACACTCTATTTTGTGTTACCTACACTCAAAGTCATGTGTAGAATGAAGTGAAAATTCATTTACAAATGGAGTACAAATAACAAAAAATGGAGTGTAAATATCAACTTTTTTTAAAAAAAATTAATGTAAGAAACTTTTCATCTAATCTTCGCCCGGGCCTCATTTTTCTTTGGACCGCCCCTGATCTAGATATATGTATTTTGGAACTTCTAGTGTCTTTTTCTGACCTGGTGTTGCGTGACATCAATGCAGTATTGACGCGTATAATACCACATGAGTACATTCGACGAAAAAGATTAAAATTGTCAAAAATCGAAAAATACATAATTAAAACTGAATTTGATAATATTAAAGATCAAAATCGCAAAATTAGCCTATGGACGAAATTTGCACTTTCAAACTCCTCCACACGCAACCTAAAAGACAATAAAGTTTTGTAGCACCCCCAACACGAAAATGGAGTATATATCTACATTTCCTGCGCATGCACGTGGCTGTGCCCTCGTCGTGGACCTCACTGTCTAGCAACACAACGCACCATGAGATTTTCACTATGCATTGCATGCATGTCGCGCACTTGTTTCATTTGTGTAACAAATACGAAATTTTAGCCAGATTAATCCATAAATAAAGTGATAAGAAAGGAACTAATTAAAGGTAATGTTTTTAGGAACAAAATGGAAATAAGACGATTATCACAAAATTTAAAATGGAAAATTTGTGGCCTACAAGTGTGAGCAGAAGTTGACCAAATAGCAAGAAATAAGCTCACATAAAAAGAAAAAAAAAAAGAAGAGAAAACTCTCCAATGTTCCACATAGGCTGTTCAATAACCGTCGCAACCCATTGTGACAGTTGCGACGATAGGAAATGTGGCGTTATGGTGAACCGTCGCAAAAGCGTTTCAAATACAAATTTACGACGGTTGTTACAACGCTAAAACCGTTGCAAATGCTGAAATTTTTTTGTCTTATAAGCATGTGCATGTAACCATGCTGAACAGCAGTCGTCTTCCATTCTTTGCAGGCGTCAATTTGAACAATTCCTTGTTTAATTTACAATATAATCAAACAAACAATGACTTTTGAGGTAATAATTTTAGGTTTATTCACTGTTTTATTCTTTAAACTTGCAATATTGATCACCTGCTAGCTTTCTGTTTGCATGAATATTATTCATGTAATGCAAACAAAGTGCGTCTTAAAAATATTCTCAAACACTACGTAAGAGTCATACATGACATGCACTTAGTCTAATTACGCCCGATCGCGAGCCTATTAGTTTCGAATGTCATGTGGATCAAAATCTTAATTTTCTAGTGGTTAATTATAATTTGTTTTTAAAAAAATCGAATTTGCTTAATTACTATACCAGTGTTTATAACCGAATCACTTTTAAGTTTTGAATTTAGCAGTTGAAAATGATATGAACATCCATTTATTATTTAGGCGAGAACAATTTACCAAAAGAATATCCCTAATTATGTGCTTGATTGAAGTCCATAATTTTCTACTTTTTAAGTGGTATAAAACTTTTTTCTTTCGAAAAAAAAAAAAACGTTTTCAAAAATACACTTCTAGAAAAAAAAGCATTTAAAATAACATCCATAACATGTGTTGGATAAATTTCCTAGAATTTTAATTTTTCTTTCTTCCTTCCTTTTTTTTAAGGAAAAAAAAAGGGTCTCTATATCCAAACACGTCCTCCTATTAATGGCTAGCGTTCAGTTGAGATGTTTTAGCAAAATCAATTCGTCGATTGATGATATGATTCATGTCCTCATCAGACTCCATCTTAAAAAATGGGATATTTTTCTCATCAGACTTCATCGAATTTGAAGTCAGATGGGCAATTAATGATTCATTCTCTCCAAGTTTTTAAAATTCTTCTTTATAATTTTTAGGGGGGAATTTTTTATAATTCACCCCCCCAAAAAATTATAAAAATGACGATCAACTAAGAATTTCGTGTCTCTAAACTAAGGAAGCTATATCCACTCCTAGTCTCCTACACAGGAAATGTATTTAAAAATCACAAAACACACATGATATGACTTATGAGATGGTCTCAATTGTCAAATTTGTGACACTGATCTTTTGATCCGGTACAACTCATTCAAATTATTATTTTTATGCTAAAAATATTAATTTTCATTGCAAATATAGATGAAGTTAACCCGTCTCATAAATATAAATCTCAAAGCCCGTCTAATTCTCAAAATCAATATATGGGTATTACATAAAATAAATGAGTAAATTAAATCATTTATATAGCTATATATGTTAGGGATAATTACAATAAAACACTATGTGAAAAGTCTAAAATGCATAAAATCCTTTGTAAGGTTTGGACAGAATCACAAAAATACCAGAAATAATTTTTCGAGTGTGTTATCTTTCAATGTTGTCAACACTTCACGATAACATTATGCAGCAGAATAATTAACTAACAGCAAAAGTAAATAGCACACAAATATTTATGCACAAGTACTAAGTACTTGTACAATGCCTCATGGCAAAATAATCACTAAAAAATTAAATCAGTTTATAAAAACCAATTAGTGATTGTTTTATGAAAAATCTACTTTTCTCAACAGATTGAGAAAATAAAAGACTTCCTAAAAACTAGTAAGAACTAAAATAATAAACCAATAGGAAGTTCTAAACCGAAAAACAAAAACCAAAGAAATACTTTCTGAACAACACTTCACTCGTGTGTTCTTCAGTGTTTCCAACACTACTCGGCAACACAACGTAGCAACGATGAACACTCCAGAAATTCTTCAACAATCTATCTTCAAAGCTCCAGAATTTCTGCAGTGATTCTCTATGTATTTTGTTCTCTATGTTTCACTCTCTTGATCTCTCTATTTCGTTGTCTCTCATATGATCGGTCCAAACACTCCTTTAAATAGATCTTCAATATGTTTCCATAAATAACAACCTACAAAGCAAGAAAACAATATATCATCATAAATCAAATATTTCGAATCAAGATATAAAGATTACCAATTTTAAAATTTGTTCTAAGAAAGGCAAAACTATAAATATGGAAATTGAATGCAATAAGGAAATAATTTAAAAGATATGTGCACAACATGTTCTTTCAAACTCTCTCTTTTTGCCTTTCTGGACAAAATACACACACAAGTGCAAATAACTCCCCCTATCTTATGCAACTAAAGCTCCCCCTCAATTTAATCATCTCAGAACATAGTGTTGTGCGGTCGTGTTGGCAACACCAACTCTCAACACTTACTAGATCAGAGTATCAACTAGTTTGATATCATATCAGAGAGTGGTAAGGAGCACAAACTAATCAACTCAGAAATATATTTCGAACTTAGAGCAAAATAACAAAAATAAATAACAAAAATAAAAGATAAGAATAATAAAAAAATCCTAAAACCAATTACGATCAACCATAACAAATCATCTTCCTCATCTTCAGCTTGATCAGCACTTGATCCTACTCCCCCTTTTTGTCCAGAGGGTCCTGGTAGTCCAAGTTTAGTCCTATACTCAGCCATTAAGGCTTCATAGTACTCCAGATCAGCTTTGGCTTGTGCAATTTTCAGTTCAGCATGAGCCATTTGAGCACGAATTGTAGTATAATACAACATAATCACAGCAGTGTTATGAATGGTCATGGGTGGAACAGACTCAGTGTTGGAAACACTGGGTACAGCACCAGTCCATGGTAGATCAATCTTCCTATTTCCCTTCAGCAAACCAGGTGCGATCTTGATAAGCTCATCTCCTCCAATCAATTCTTCATCATCGTCTTTCGTGAAGACTTGAGATTCCAGCATACCATAGATCAATGAGGGAAACGGAAACTTAATTGCTTTCCAACCACCTTCTCGAAAGGTCATAATATTTTCAAACACCAAATTTCCAAAATCCAAAGGAGCTTGAGTTCCAATGGCAAACAGCGCAAGGGCTTGTGGCTTAGTTACCACTGTTGTATTAGTAGATGGCGTCCAATTCCTAATCGCAATTTTGTGAAGCACAGAAAAGAAAGAAGTAAGCTTTGCAGCTGACAACCTGTCTGGGTGCAGTGGAAATTTTGGAACCATTCCTCCAGTGATCACTTTAGTGACTTGATCAATATCCTCAGTAACTGCATCGTCATCGATATCAGGAGTATTGTAGTGCTCATTGATCAAAACAGGAGTAAAATCATACACCTTTCCCCGGATGTACACTTATCCAAACTTAAATGATTATTCATATCCAGTCTTTATGTTCAGATTGCAGTAAAATTCTAACACAACTCTTCTTGAAAATGGTCCGGCAGTGGTGACAGTAGAATATAAATTCTGCTATTTCAAGAAAGTCACCAAGTTCTGCTTTTCGAAAGACACTTCATCAATATTTCTTTCTTCCCAACAGTCTTTTTCAGAAAGAGTATCCCATTCATCAGCAGACTCATTTGAATAAAACTAAAGATGGTATGCCTTTGCAGGGTCAATATCAGAGTCAGATTCAGCAGCAGTGTTGTCATCAGTGTTGGCAACACTGTCATCAGCAGCTTGTTCCTCAGAACTTCCAGAACCATCAGAAGCAGCATCCTCATAATCTTCAGCCTCAGAACTTGAAGAAGATGAACTATCAGACTCCTGGGGCCGGTTATTCTCAAACTCTTGCAACATTTCAGCATCTAGTTCATCACCATCAGATGGAACCTGTGAAGATACAACTGGTTTAGCCTTGGTCTTTCGAATATTCGTCATGAAAGAGGCCAGTGAAATTTTCTCATCAGTAGAAGTTGGAGCCTCTGTAGTTGTCTTTGTGGTATCATCAACAACAGCAACACTAGATGGCTCTTTCTCAGTAGAAGCCACATCAGTAGAATCTTCATCAGAAGAATCATCACCACTAGATAAAACTCCTTTCTTTGATTTGACCTTTTCAGCAACAGAGGTTTTTGTCCTAGCAACCACCTAAAAATTCTGATCCGCATAATCATCTTCAGATGAGAAATCTGGATCATCCAAAATAGGACGTGAAGTCTCCCCCTTACCACGAAATCTCTTATTGGTAGTAAAATCGGGGTTGAAGCCCACTTGGCGCTTTGACCTTCTCGCTATTGGCTGTGTTGGAAACACACGATTCAACACTGAGAAATCAGGAGAATTCTCAAGGTCGATTTCGTTCCCGGGTTCTCCTGGAGCAATTTCTGCCAACGGTGTAAGTTGAATGGCAACAGGTACAATCGTGAGACTAGGATTTCCAGAAGATATCTCCGAAGGCTTGTCTTCCTCTTGATAACCCATCTCTGATCGTATATCATGCGAATCGAAACCTTTGCCTGCCATTATGAACAATTTAGAAAGTAAGGGTTTCAGAGAATTTTTGCAGAGAGAGTTAAAAAAGGTTGAAGATGATATGATCAATTTCTACAGTGATAGAAATATATAGGGATAAGGAATTCAAACGGTAAAAAATCAAAACCCCTATCTATCATATCAGACTAAGAATCTCCCCCTAACAGTAACAATTCTTCAACGGGTAAAAAATCTCTCTAATTAAGAAAATTAAATTTGATTAATTAAGGATACCCTGAAAACTCTCACCTAAGAATATATCAATCAATGTTTTCATAATCGGACCGGTGATCGAACCGATTTACCTTAAAAAACGGTCTAACCGGTCGGACCGTTTTAACCGAACGGTCGGACCGAAAAATCGTTTATATAATATAATATAATTAATAATATATTTTAAATTTTTAAAACCTAAAAGATGTATATAAATAGAAAAATATATAGATTTATCATAGTTTGAAAACTAAATAACCATATAAATATATTCAAAATATTAATTTTAGTTATATATTTTTTAAAAATTAATTAAAAAAATCTAATATTATTAAAATAATATTTTTCATGAAGTACAAATTTCAAATAATGTTGTATAGATATATTAAAATATTAAATTAAGGTTTTAAAATTAAAAATATATTTTTTCAAAAAAAAAATAAAAAATCGAAAAACTGGTTGAACCGGTTCTTGACCGGTTCTGGGCCGATTTTTTGACCGGTTCGACCGGTTCGAAGCCGGTTCAACCGATTCGAAGCCGGTTTTGACCGGTTCTGACCGTAAAAACTGTTTTTAGGAGCAATCCGGACCGGACCAGTGACCGGTTCCCGGTCTAACCGGTTGAACCGGCCGGTCCGATCCGGTTTTGAAAACATGGATAATCCCCAAAAAAAATAACTCCACATCGAGGTTTAACGCCACTGAACCATATTTAATCACAACCAATTCAATTTCAGCAAGTTGGACAATTTTTCTAATTTTTGTTCGTCTTTGAACTTTTAACCCTGAGCACGATATGATCACAATAAATGCAAAATGCATGAACTAATTTATGTCTAAAACAGAATGTAATGATATTAGATAAAAAAAAATGCATGCAAAGTGTGTGCAATACGTGTTAAACACCAGTATTGGAAACACTTCCCAACAACAATGTAGTCTTCAAAATAATTTTGAATTTGTCACACTTCCAGAGCCATGTTTTTCTCCTTTTTATATTGATTCAGAAGTGGTAGCCTGCACACTAAAAGAACGGTCTTCATTGGACTCTTTTAGGTAGCTTTTTCCAATTTTCTTTCGATTTTAGTTTGATTTTCAAGACATTGGTCCCTGAAATTTTATCAAACCATGCTTTTTAAATTTTAAAACCACTTTTCACATGTGACAAGATCATGGAATACACGAACATTCCTCAACTACTTCGTGGTTTAAAGCATATTTTCATGGCAAGTGTGATCTGAAAATAACTTTGACAGAAGAACTACAAAGTGTCAGTCAATATTATCAAACAATGCACAACATAAAACATTATGAATATGCAGTATGCCTAAAGTCCTAAAAATGCACATGCATGTTTGGTGTTGTTCGTCAGTGTTGGCAACACTTAAGGACATCAACCGTAAGTGCTTATAAAGAACACATGTTGTGTGGGGACCTCGGGTTGCTAATCTCTTTTTAGGGCAACTAATGATTAATTAAACAATTAATCAAATAATTAAAGAATAATAGATCAAGAGCAGAAATTTTTTTTTTTTTTAAAAAAACCCTAGCCTCGCTCGATCGGTTAAAGTCATCCGATCGAGCGAGCAAAAATATCAAAGTCTCGGGTCTGCAGCGCAAATGACCTCGCTCGATCGGGCAAAAGCTACCGATCGAGTGAGCAATAAAAATCGAATTTTCTGCCCATGAAAAACAGGCCTCGCTCAATCGGTAACTTTTACCCGATCGAGCGAGCCATCTTTTGCTCGAATTTTGCTGCTGTTCTATTGCTGTCAAAACTTTAGTACAAGGTATATATCATCATCCAAATCAATTCTAAGCATGTTATAAAATCTGAAAACATGCCTACATTCATATACCAAGTTCCTATTATCAACTCATACAATTTAATACATCCAATGAATAGCATAAAAGACATAAATCAACAAGCTACACTAACTCTCAATAGTGAGCTTCTAAACAAGATTTCAATGTCAAGTTCAATGCTATTTACTACCATTCTTCAACTTAACCCGAGTCCACACTTGCTACATCTCTCTCCCGAGCTATCAATGTTCTCTCAACCAAGCTCCTGCCCCACCTGTTGCAATGCACACATACAAAACAAAGCAACAGCCGGATAAACTCCGGTGAGAAATCATTCTCAGTATAATCGACATATAAATGCGTTAAATAAATCCATATCTACTCTAAACATGTCAACTCAAGAATAGAGTAAAAATAACGCATATATCGACTCAAATTTCAAATCAAGATTTCAATTTATATAGCGCGCTTATCTCAAGAATTGATTCTTATCACTTCGTTGCCATCAAGATTCGTATCCGATCTTGACATGGATATCCATCTAACGAGTTTGTAAACGACTCGCAAATAAGGTTAACCGCAACCTTGGCATAGAATCGATTCAATATAACATCACATCAACTCGAATATAAATATTCACTACCTGAGATGGATCGACAACATCACAATCAAATCAAAAACATAAACAAGTATGTGGTTTTTACGGGCCAACTCAAGATTAGTCGTTCTTGAGTTTCAAAGTTCCTACTTCGCGATGTCGTCATTATACCTGTCATTCTCGAGTTTGTCATGTTCCACATCTGGATAGGAAGTACAACAACTCCTACAAGAATCTGATCATTCAAACATCAATCAATCTTCAATCAAATTCACTTCAATCTTGATCACTTCTTCTTCGGTTTTAAGTTGAGGTTCTTGAGTCAATAGTCTCCTATTAAACTCTGAAACATATCATCAAAACATACATATCAAACTTCATTCTATTCAATCATTTCAGAACTGAATCAAAATCATCAATATAGATTCAATCAACATCATTTCAAACTTCAACTTCTTCTTATTCGATATAACTCGGAGTCTTGAATCGTTAGCCTTCGAAACTCAACTGAAATCGAGAAATACAAATGCCATAACATTCATAACATCTAAACAACTATCTCAACTCAGTTATAGGATATCAAAACAAAGTCAAAACATCAACCGGCGGCATAGCGATTGAAAATCGGGAACCGACTCGGTATCGAATTCATTTCTAATCAACTCAATCATTCGTATCACTTATATCAGCTGAATTCATCATATAAGCAGCTATAATCACATGTTAACAAGTCAAAAACATGCTGAAACCATGACAAGTTCGTTTCTTAATTCATTTCCAATCCGACTGCGATATCGAACGGCATATGAACTCAAAGACACAACATAGTTTCATAATCTGATCTCTGCCATATTTCGTTCTTCAAAACATGCCGAGAGAACAAAATACTTACATCAAATCGAAGGCCTCATCGCAAGGATTCCAGAACATCTTTCGGAATCAAAATCGGACGAGCGAAACAAAAGTTACGGCTATTTGAACAAATCGAATTCAAAAGAAAAGAAAGGGGTTCGAACTCCTATGTTCATTTCTTCACTTTTCTGAATTCATGTCCAAGATACACGTTGCAAGCTGATAATCAAATTAAAATCAGATATGTATTGCATAAATTACAATTTAGTCCCTCAAGTCTTCAGTAATTGCAATTCAGTCCTCGGCCTTCTTTTTAATTGAATTTCAATCCAAAATAATTTAAGAATATTAGAATTAAAATCAAAACTCTAAATATTCTCAAATTAAATATACTCGGATTAAAATTAAATAAATTTGTATTAAATCAATAATCCCGGCCTTTTGCACTTTAGCCCTTCAAACTTCGATATTTTCAAATCAGTCCCTGATCGGGTTGTATCCTCCAAATTAATCTTCGTTAATTCCTGAAACATGGAATATAATCTTAAATCCCATAAATATTCAAATCGAATATTTATTCTTTTAATTTAAGAATTCTCGGAATTTAATTCTCAAAATCCGTAAATTCTCAAATTAAATATTTTCGGCTCGAAATTAAATCTATCATTTCCATAACTTTTCAAATCAATATTAGCCCTTAATATGGAATTTAATCCTCAAATTTCATAATTAATAATTTAATATTTTCGGGCCTTACATGTTGAGAGATTTCCTAAGACTGGAGAATCTCTCGAAGTCTAATGCTTTTGTAAAAATATCGGCCAGTTGGTTATTGGTCCCGACAAACTCCATATGGATCATGTCCTTCTCAACTAAATCTCGAATGAAGTGATGTCTTATGTCAATGTGTTTAGTTCGAGAGTGTTGTACTGGGTTTTTTGATATATCTATAGCACTTGAGTTATCACAGTACACAATTGGTGTTTCACTTTTAAGACCATAGTCTTATAGCATTTGATTCATCCAAATTAATTGAGAACAACAACTTCCCGCTGCCACATATTCGTATTCAGCAGTGGAAAGTGACACACAGTTCTTCTTTCTACTATACCATGAAACCAAGTTGTTACCCAAATAAAAACAACCACCCGTGGTGCTTTTTCTTTCATCAACATCTCCTGCCCAATCAGCATCACTATAGCCTACCAAATTAGTATTGGTTTTTTAGTGTACCATAACCCCAAGTCTAAAGTGACTGCAACATACTTCAAAATTCGTTTTACAGCTTTCATATGTGTGACTTTAGGATCAGATTGATATCGGGCACACAAACACACACTGAACATAATATCAGGTCGACTTGCACTCAAATACAGCAGACTTCCAATTATGCTTCTATACAAAGTGTTGTCAACACTGTCAGCAACACTGTCTTTGCACAGTTTTTCATTAGTTCTCATTGATGTTTTCATATGTCTAACATGATCAATACAAAACCTCTTTATCAAATTCTTAGCATATTTGCTTTGACACAAAAATATTCCATAACTCATTTGTTGGGCTAATTGCATTCACACCCCCCTGTGAAAAGTCTAAAAGGCATAAAACCCCCTAAGAAATATTAATAGGCTAATGCATCCCTTAGTTTTTTAAAATGTAGCATATTTCACCCCTATGTTATACAAACTTGGGCACATTTATACCCTCTCATAGGGGTTTTTATGCTAATTTTTTTAAAACATAGGGTCTAACATGCTATTAATTTTACACAGGGGGTTTTATGCCTTTTAGACTTTTTACAGGGGGTGTGAATGCAATTAGCCCCTCATTTGTTTTACTTGTAAACCTAGAAAGTAATTCAACTCACCTACCATGCTCATTTCAAAGGTATCAGTCATGCTTTCAACAAAATCATTCACAAGTTTTTGAGATGAAGCACAGAAAATTATGTCATCAACATAGATTTGACAGATAAGTATGTTACCTTGTACTTATTGAACAAAAAGTGTTTTGTCTACCTCACCTCTTTTGAATCCAATGTCAAGCAAATACTCCGTGAGCCTTCCATACCAAGCACGAGGTGCTTGTTTCAATCCATATAAGGCCTTCTTCAACTTATAAACATGATCAAAATTATGTGGATCTTCAAATCCCTTAGGTTGCCTTACATACACTTCTTCATTCAAAATTTCATTCAAAAATGCACTTTTGACATCCATTTGAAAAAATTTCATTTTCATGTGACATGCAATAGCCAACAATAATCTCACAGATTCTATTCGGGCTACCGGTGCGAAGGTTTCATCAAAGTCCACCCCCTCAACTTGTGTATACCCTTGAGCTACTAACCTAGCCTTGTTCCTTACAATATTTCCTGAGAGTATGTGGAAGTCATGCATACTAACCCACTCATCTTTCGATAATCAACTTTTTCTTTTCTCCAGATTTGCATTCTTCCTTGTGCATCTCCTATGATTTGTGAAGTAGGATAGTTTTTCTGAATTTTGCTTGGTACATCATGTCCAGCATCTTGTATTTCATCTTCAAAATCATCCTGATCTTCTGTACTCTGTTCATCCATATTCAGTGTTGGACTTAGTGTTGTGCTGGGTGATTTTTCAGGTGGGACTTAGTGTTGTCATCCAACAGATCATGAATATTGTCTTCAATTGTTTTCTCCTTCAGATCTGCATAATCATCAAATACCACATTAATAGATTCAATGATAGTTCTAGTTCTCAATTTAAACAAACGATAAGCTCGACTATTCAAAGCATATCCAAGAAATAAACACTTATCACTTTTTGAATCAAACTTAGCCAACTGCATCATGTCATTCAAAAAATAACATATGCATCCAAAAATATGAAAATATTTAAGGTTAGGCCTTTTTCCCATGAGAATTTCATAGGATGTCATATTAGAACCTTTCCTTAAATACACCCTATTGGATATGTGACATGCAGTATTGAAAGCCTCAGCCCAAAATCTTTTTGCAATATTTTTGGAGCTTATCATAACCCTTGCCATCTCTTGGAGGGTTCTGTTTTTCCTTTCGGCAATGCCATTCTGTTGATGTGTCTTAGGTGCTGAATATTCATGTGATATACCTTCTTTTTCACAGAATTGATCAAACAATGAGTTTTCAAATTCCTTATCATGGTCAGTTCGAATCCCGATATCCTTCAAAGCATACAGATTAGTAATCTGTTTTATTAACTTTTTGAAAGCTTCGAATGTTTCAGATTTTTCTCTTAGAAAACTTACCCATGAGTACCTTGAAAATTCATCAACACACACAAATGAATATCTCTTACCTCCACAACTTTCAACCTCCATAGGTCCCATTAAGTCCATGTGTAGGAGTTCAAGACATCGTGTTGTCCCACAGTATTGTAACACTGGATGTGACACACGAGCTTGCTTACCTTTCTGACAGTCTCCACACACGTATGGAACTTTAGAAGTTAGATTTGGCATTCCACATACAACATCATACTGGCTTAGTTTTTTCAAAGCTTTGAAGTTGGCATGTCCCAACTTTTGATGCCATAAATTCAAATCATCAACCTTGGTGAATTTGCAAGAAAGTTCCTCTCCAAGTTGATAACAGTTGTCCGATGATCTAGACCCGGTCAAAACACACGAATTACTCTTATCAAATACTTGACATAAATTTTTATCAAATTTAACATAAAGATCATCATCACAAAGTTGACTAATGCTAATAATATTAGCATTTAATCCTTCAACATGTAGAACATTGTGAAGCTTAAGCAGTCCTTCTACATTCAAGGTGCCTTTTCCAACAATCTTTCCATTGGCTCCTCCTCCATATGTCACTTTTCCTTTATCCTGTTCAACATAGTCAGAAAGATACTTCTTCAATCCTGTCATGTGACGTGAACTGCCACTGTCGAAGTACCAATGACCTGCAACATTAATTTTCAAGTAAGTATAAACGACATTACAACTAGATTTAGCTTTTGGTACCCAAACCTTTTTCTCAGAATTTTTCTTCCAGACAGTGTTCTGGTTCAGTGTTGGCAACACTGATGGCAAAACTTGTCTGGTCTTCCAGTACATATAGTCATACCTGAGTTTAAAACAGTAAGGCTTGATGTGACCTTGCTTGTGACAGTAATGACAAACAAACCTACGCTTTCTTTGCTTTTTTCTTTGAACAGGAGCTTGTGTCTTCAATGGAATTGGTTTTTCCTTTGGAATTGCAATTGGAATACTAGCAGAGTTACTGTTCTCTTTGACAAAAACAGTTTGTGACGACTCCCCAACTTCAAACTTGCTATTATGAAATCCTAGACCAGCTCTATCATCTTTTTCCATCATCAGAATTGAATCCAACTTGGTCTTGCTTGAATTAAACTTTGCGAGAGTTGCATTGGCTCTTCCAAGCTCTTCTTTGACCTTGCCTAGTTCTAAATCCTTCTTGCTCAGAACAACTTCTAGTCTAGCCACTGAAGCTTTCAGTTCACTGTTCTCCTTTGTTAAAGCAGAATTTGACTTGTTCCTTAATATCCAATCATTATACAATTCTTCATACATCTTCTGAGCATTATCCCAAGAAATTTCTACTTCACCAGCTTCCTGATTTGAGTCTCCAGAAACAGATGCATTCAGACAAAGTACCTTTTGGTCAGTGTTGTGACCAAGTGTTGTGACACCTGTGACAACACTGTGTTTCTGCTGTACCAGAACTGTCAGTGCATTGTGAGTCTCTTCTTCTCCTTGTTATGTACCTTCCTCATCTTCATCATCACTTAGGTAAGCACACATTCCTTTGCGAAGTCTGGTTGGGCACTCATTAGCATAGTGACCGAAGCCTGTGCACTCATGACACTTCACAGACTCAAACTTCTTTGAGATAGTCAGTGTTTTTCCTTCTTTCTGAAAGTGATTTTGACTCTTTGAAGGAATGGTAGTCTGTTCTGGTCCGCATATCCTCAATGGTTTTCCAACAGCAAGAGTATTCAACACTTTAGGTTTCTGACCAGGTTTCTTATAATCTCTCATTCTCTTTAAGTAGTTACCAAATTGTTTGGTAAGTAAGGCAATAGAATCATCTCCTAAGTCAGACTCGTTGACTCCATGTGTCAGATCAACAAAGTCATTGTATGAGTCATTGGAAACTTCAAGTGCAATAGACTTACCTTTGTCTTTTTTTCCAAAATTCATCTCCAACTCATAAGTTCGAAGTGAACTCATCAATTCATCCAATCCCAAAATTTATGTGTCTTTTGATTCATCAATAGCACAAATCTTTATTTGAAATCTTTCCGGCAGTGATCTCAACACTTTGCTCACCATACGTTTATTTGAAATAGCATCACCAAGATCAATTGCCTCATTCTCGATCTTCCTTAAGCGGCGTTCGTAATCATCGATTGTCTCACTCTCTTCCATTCTCAAGTTTTCAAACTGAGTAGTGAGAATCCTTCTTTTGGTTCGACGCATACTTTCGGATCCTTCACAGTGCATTTGAAGTTTTTCCCAAGCCTGTTTAGCATATACACAGTTAGTGACTAGTGAAAACATATTAGAATCAAGAGAAGTAAATATAGCATTAAGGGATTTGTTGTTCATATTTGAAGCAACAATTTCATCGGCATTCCAGTCCGTTTCTGATTTGAGGAGAAAATCTCCTTCTCCATCAGTTCTCCTTGGTGGATTCCATCCTTGTAGCACACGCTGCCATGCCTTTTCATCAATCGATTTGATGTAGACACGCATCCTGACTTTCCAGATAGCATAGTTGGATTCATCCAAGATTGGAGGACGTTGAGCAGTTCCTGAATAAGGTATCTCCATTGTGATGTCCTGTCAAACACAAAAACAGAATCACACTTAGTATCGTCAAGTGAATGTCTCTGACGCCAATTGTAAGGTTTGGACAGTTTGAAATCAAATAAATACCAGAAATAACTTTTCAAGTGTGTTATCTTTCAGTGTTGTCAACACTTCACGATAACACTATGCAGCAAAATAATTAGCTAACAACAAAAGTAAATAGCACACAGATATTTATGCACAAGTACTAAGTACTTGTACAATGCCTCATGGCAAAATAATCAATAGAAAATTAAATCAGTTTACAAAAACCAACTAGTGATTGTTTTATGAAAATCCACTTTTCTCAACAGATTGAGAAAATAAAAGACTTCCTAAAAACTAGTAAGAACTAAAATAATAAACCAATAGAAAGTTCTAAACCGAAAAACGAAAACCAAAGAAACACTTTATGAACAACACTTCACTCGTGTGTTCTTCAGTGTTTCCAACACTACTCGGCAACACAATGTAGCAACGATGAACACTCCAGAAATTCTTCAACAATCTATCTTCAAAGATCCAGAATTTCTGCAGTGATTCTCTATGTATATTGCTCTATATGTTTCACTCTCTTGATCTCTCTATTTCGTTGTCTCTCATCTGATCGGTCCAAGCACTTTTTTAAATAGATCTTCAATATGTTTCTATAAATAACAACCTACAAAGCATGAAAACAATATATAATCAGAAATCAAATATTTCGAATCAAGATATAAAGATTATCAATTTTAAAACTTGTTCTAAAAAAGGCAAAACTATAAATATGGAAATTGAATGCAATAAGAAAATAATTTAAAAGACATGTGCACAACATGTTCTTTCATCCTTTAAAAATATTAATATAGTGTAATACATCTTCCATTTTTTTCGGGGTGGGGGAAAAAAAATCAAACACCATGTTAACAAAACTCAGGACATTTACCCAATTCGTGAGGAGTTTTATGAATAATTGTTTAAAAAACACTTGGTTCTAAATGAAAGTAGTTTTTTTTTAAAGTAGTTTTAAGTACAAGGTGTTTCACTTTTTTGAAATTTTATCAGGGATGTCCATGATGCATTTATAAGTGGAGTATTTTTATTTATTTATTTATTTATTTTTCATTTTTGGTCGGAGAATGGATCAAAACTTTAAAAAAATTATATCTGCTATCGACTCACGCACGCAATAATTCGCGAGCTTAAATTTTTACATCGATTAATTGTTTTGAATGATGGTTAACAAATTATTTAATTGTTTTAATATTTACTAATGTACGCAGAGTCTTATAATATTTTTTATTCAATTAATGAAAATAAAATGATCAAAGTAGCTACTCTAATGAGCCCATTATTCATTATATATTATATCGTATAAGTTGTCATTCATATGTCAAAAAAATTAATTAATCAACAATGAAGTTCGAGATTTCGGCGAATTTGTTCTAAGTACCTCTCTCTGTCACTAGAAAAAAGAAAGATTTCTCAGGAAGAATTAGATGCTATGCACACATTAAGAATAATTTATCCCCATCCCATTCTATGATGCTGTTAACTGTTTATAGTTGAATTGTAAAGCATAAAGAGATTTGACTCACCTGTTAAATTTTAAATGGAGACCAGAGGAGATGCTCATAAAGGGGAAAAAATAAAATAAAATCACCGGTGGATATGAAAAGTGGGGCATCTGAATTAATATCATGCGTTATTGCTTCCATACATTAATGATTCTCCAGCAATATATATCTACCATTTGTCCATTTGGCTGAAGGCCATCAAACAATGGGAAATATTAGATGCATTCGTAATTGTAAAATCATAATTAGACAATTAAATCACGTGCGGGCATCCGTCAATTATGAACGGAATAAGATTAAAAACGTATAATATCGATATTGTTTTACACCGTGTGATATCATGAATTGCTAATATGAGAATGAAAATTGTTGATATGTCTTGTGTCGCATCAATAATTATACCAAAATATATGAAAATTAAAGGTTTGTGAACCAATATAAATTTTGATGAGTCAGTGAACTAAAATCCAAAATATGACGAGTTTGAAGATAGAAAAACTATTTTTCATTTATGTTTTTGAGATATTAATCAATTAACGAGAAATTAAAGAATGATATATCCATTTATCCTAGGTTGAGACTTGTAGTTTTGACATATCCTAATCATTGTTACTTTCTAGCCATGTGTAGGCATGGACACAGGTGAATAAATGCTTAATCAATGTTACTTTCTAGCCATGTACTCATCATGGTGATTCTTTGATGGTTGGCTCTAAATTTTTACGCCATGAAACTTGAAAATTTCCGTCCATGTTGTGCTCGAAAGTTTACAAGTCATTTCAAAGTTACGAACTTTTGGGAAAACTTTTCCAACAAAATCTAGAAATTTACATACTGAAAATTATCATATTTAAACTCTCGGGGGAACCGACCAAACACTTTTGTGCCCAATTAAGGGTAACAATTTTTTTTTTAATAAATCATATAAATTTGTACTAAATCAAATCTGTCAAAATTAGGTAAAAATGATATTTTTACGAAAGCATGAACATCCTAATTCACTGGTCTTTTTGCAGAAACAAAATGAGGATCCAAGTAAGTGAAAAAAGTTACATTAATATTTAAGAAAATTATCAAATTTTAGTTTTGGTCGTCTAATTTTTTCTATTTTAGTTTATTACTATAAACAATATTTGGGGTTGTAGGTGTTTTAAAGAACTTTCTACCCCCACTCATGTTGGAATCAGGATTTGAACAAGACCTACGTGTAATTTAATTAAGTTTGCGGTGCTGAGTAATATACATGTATATATATCGTATAAAATGGCTACAGAGGGCTTCGTTCTCAGTAAAAAACTTGACATTAAAAGTAGTAATGCTGAAAAGCTGGCTCCCAGTTATAGCAATGCTGGCCATAGATCTTGCTTTTGCCATTAGTAATATTCTTCTCAAGAAAATTGTGAATGAAGGAATGGATCATTTGGTTTTCATCACCTATCGTCAGTGTATTTCTGCTCTCTTTTTATCCCCCTTGGCATATTTTTTGGAAAGGTGTGAATTTTCATTCCCAATATGAATTACTAGTATTCTTCTAACACAAGGAAATGAGCTAAACTCTCTTTAAGTTTGGCTGCAGGGGAAGCAGGCCTAAGCTCACATCAACCATATTGGGCCACCTTTTCTTGAGTGCCATTATTGGGTAATTTAGAGTATTACACATATTACCCAACTCTATAGGTAGTTTAACTTAATGCTAAATCGGGAAAATGGTGAATTATGTGAAAATTGATCATGGTGCTGTATGAAAAAAGTTGGAATCACCTGATATATCATATATGCATGGTATGCAAGAATCTTTCTTTCGATAAAGTGTAGATCAAAACAAGACATGATTTTGTTTCATGACGGAACTAACGCGAAAAATCGCGGTAGCCAGTCTAATTAACATATTGTTGCAGGGCATCTCTAACACAGTACTTATTTATGCTGGGACTAGAATTCACTTCCGCAACTTTCTCTTGTGCCTTCCTCAACATGGTTCCCGTGGTCACTTTTTTGATGGCATTACCATTTGGGTGAGTACTACACGAATTCAGAGTCGATTCTCTTTGTGTTATGATTGGATTCGATTTTCCATTTTGCTGTTTTTTCGCAGCTTGGAGACGGTGAACATAAGACACAGGAGTGGGATGGCTAAGATGGTTGGGGCAGCAGTGTGCCTAGGAGGCGCCGTTTTGTTAACCCTTTACAAGGGAATGCCTTTGATTAATAAGTCCATGGAGCAAGTGCAGCCAAATTCAAGCTTTGGAAGTGAAAGATGGGCTGTGGGATCAGTGGCCTTGTTTGCTGGAACATTGCTATGGTCCTCATGGTTCCTCCTTCAATCCAACATAGCCAAGAAATACCCGTGCCAGTACTCCACCACTGCTATCATGACTTGCTTCAGCGCGATTCAGTCGGCCGTCTTGTGTTTGTCTATCGACAGGAACAAGTTATCTTCCTGCTGGACATTGACAACAAGTGACGCTCTCATAATCCTTTATGCGGTAATCATTTCATTTTCTTTGTTACATTTCAACATGTCCCATCAAATTGTTATGGAACAAGAAAAAAAGGCATGTTCTAATAAAATTGTGTGATGCAGGGAATGGTGGGTTCAGGATTGTGTTTCGTCGGAATGTCGTGGTGTGTGAAGAAAAAAGGTCCCGTCTTCACGGCAGCTTTCAGCCCGCTGGTGCAGATAATGGCGGCTACAATCGACGTTCCGGTCTTACACGAACAACTTCACCTGGGAAGGTGATCATGCTCATATATCAATTCTTGGTATTCAAGAACCCCTCTTATGTTTAGTGTCAACTTGCAAATATGTATTCATCTGTGTTTGTATGAAACAGCTTGATAGGTTCAGTTACTGTCATGGCGGGGTTATATATTCTCCTGTGGGGCAAGGACAAAGAGATCCGGAACCAAGGCACACAATTAGGACAGCAAACTGACGAAGGCTTGAAAGAACCAGAGGCACAGTTCCAAGTCTTAAAATTAATCTCTGTCGAAACAGAACGAACATAGTGTTTGGAAATGCTTGAAAAATATAAAGCACTTCTAAATACTACCTTAGCTATTTCAGACTCACTACCTTATTGAAACATTAATTTGTAATTAACCATCTAATTGATGTTTTAACAGTGATTATGCTATGGATTCTTCTTGGTAATTTGTGTATAGAAAATAAAAGAATGCTGAGACTTTACAAATGTGTACTTTAATTGCGAGGAAGCTGTATAGCGTAAGAGACTGTTAAATTTCCGAAAAATATAGAGTTATGTATGTTGCAGTAACTCTATTGGATTTTTTTTTGGTAACGTTTGTTGAAATATAATTTAGATTCTGTTTTATGAATACCTAGTTCGACTATATGTTTACATCTAACATAGTTATGGTATCAAAGACACTCTTTGGCCATACGATCGACCTTTTTTTGCGCGTAAATGGCTTCAACAAGCAACAAGTATCTTGCATTACATATTCTCTGCAAGGTGTTTACAATTTTAATTTATCGGACAAGATCACAAGATTATGAATTATAAGCACTTTAACATGTACGTTGTTCGTATTCTATGAGATTTGGGATTTTGTTCAAGGGCCTACGAAATATACTTCAGGGGAAAAAAGCTATATAATGTATGTTGACAGCAAAGGCCGAAAAAAAAAGGGTATTAAAAAAAACAAGACGAGGATGTCGGCGAATTATCTCTTGTGCACCAGGAAACAACTCGATACTTTTTAGCGGTTTTTATGATACGGTTTTACGGATTTATATTTAGATAGATCTACTCAACTTATATTTACAATGAAAAAGTAATACTGTTTCACGAGTCAAGTCTAACAGGAGATATATCTCAGAAAATTGACTAGTCGGATCTAACAGGAGATAACTCTCACAAAGTTAACTCGTGAGACTGTCTAGGAGAAAACAAATTTGGAGAGTTGTGAGGCTTGTGACAAAATATCTCGACCAAACTTAAAAGTTGTGCCAAGATTTTCATAATATCGTCAGAAAAAGACAATGAATTATAAAATAGTTTTTCTCTATGGTTCTCATGATATATTTAGTCACAAAAATTAAAGCGAAAATTGCAAATTTAGTCTTGTATGTTTGTCACTTTGCGATTTTGGTCCTCTATATATGTTTTCGTATTTCAGTTTTAGTCTGCATATTTTGATTTTTGGCAATTTTGGTCCTTTTTATTCAAAAATGTTTGCGTGGCACTGTACACGTCAGCTCCACATCAGCACTAAATTGGTGCCACGTCAGTGCCACGTCGGAAAAATGACTAAAATTGCCAAAAAAAAATAAAGATAGCGGACTAAAACTGAAATGTGAAAACATAAAGGACCAAAATCGCAAAATGACAAATATACAGAACTAAATTTGCAATTTTCCCAAAATTAAATCATCATTTGTTATTTCTCTATGATAAACAAATAAGAAATAAACAAGTTAAACTTTTTGATATTTAATAACGATTGGCTAAATTTGGCTGTGGAAAGTAGCACCTACCCGTCCACTGATATGCTCACTTGAATAATGTCATTATGCCAAGCCGATATCACATTATATAAACTGATTTCGTTAATGCTTTCATATATATCATTTCTTGAAAAATAACCAAATATGATTACGAAAACATTAAGCAGAAAGTTTATTAAGCCATGCAACCCAACTCCCAATAATCGTAAGTGCTACAAAATTTCTTTGCTAGACGAGATGTCCCCTTCAATGAATGTGGCGGTGATTCTGTTCTACCCCAAGCCGCCGGGCAACCTCCATTTCTTGGAAGAATCATTGCGTAGAATTTTGGTCAAATTCTACCCACTTGCTGGAAGATATATGAAGCAAAACCAAACAGTTGATTGCAATGATGAAGGTGCAGAATTTGTGGAAGCTCGAGCTGATCATCATGGGCTGCATGAGTTCATCAAAGTTGCTGCAGATTGTGGCCATTTGCTCCACGACTTGCTTCCATGTGACTCAGGCAAGAATTAGCATACTTCTAGTTTATTTGTTTGGTTATTGTTCAGATGTTTATAGCTTACAAAAGATGGCTAGCTCCATTTATATATGAACAGGCGCGGTTGATCAAATCACTGATCCATTGCTATCAATTCAAGTCACAGAATTCGGGTGCGGCGGGGTTTCCGTTGCTGTTTGCGTTTCACATAGAGTGTTCGATGCATCTTCACTAAGCACATTTGTTGCTGCTTTGGCAGCAGATCATGCAGCATTAACCACTAATCTCACAACAAGAGATAACGTTGCTGAGAACATCATCAACCCGAGTTTCGACTCCGTGACTTTGTGGCCTGGGAGGAATCTTGCTTCCATGGACCGTGAACCATCGAGGAAAAGGGATCCCGCATTTGTTACCAAAAGGATTTCATTCAACAAGGATGCTATCAAAAGATTAAAGGATAAAATGAACGGTAACGGTACCGCCATTAATCGCGCTGTCTCTCGTGTGCGTGTCGTGTGTGCGTTTCTAGCCACTGTTCTTACAAGGATCGATCGAGCCAACGAAGATGAGAAGGGGTCCAGGGATTACATCGTCGCGCAAGCGGTTAACGTACGAGGAAGAACCATTCCACCTATAAAGAAACATTCTTGCGGCAACTTGGTGGCACAAGCTTTTGTCCTATGCCTCGGTGCTTCCGATGAGGCTAGAAGTATGAAATTCGAAGATTATGTTAATCTACTCGGCGACGCGACCAAGAAAACTGTTTCGGACTGTGGAGAAATTTTCGCGAAAGGTGATGAAGGTGGATACGATGTGATTGTTGATCCAAAAGTTAAGGTTGTAAAGAGAATAAAAGGCGGCCAAGTACATGTGTTGTGGTTTAGTGATTGGAGCAAGTTCGGATTCTACGAGGTTGATTTTGGATGGGGGAAACCTGTTTGGTGTAGTGTTGGGAGTCCGGCTGCGGATAATCTTGTAATATTGATGGATAACAAAGAAGGTGATGGAATTGAGGCGTGTGTGCATTTGCATCAAAAGTTCATGGACTGTTTCGAGCAACAGCAAGAGATCAAATTGCTTGTTGATATTTAAGGATCAAGAAATATTTGTGTGTAAACTATATCTATTCATAATGTATTTTCTACATCATTTTAAGTGCATGAGTGCCGTCTATGTAATGTGTTTCAGTCGTTATATATTTCGAGTAAAAACATACCATGAAGTTTAAAAACCATTATATTCATGGGTATATTTCTAACTTACCTAAAAAACAATTCCCTAATCAACATCTATCACACAAGTAATTTTCACCAAAACATGCATGCACACTCTCGATCACGTACACTAAGACGTTACACCAAATACATGAGTACATGTATATACCGACCATGCACATGATCACATCCTTTTTCAGCCCGAAGCAACGCCCCGGTTGCTCCGCCTCCTCGAACTCCTCCCGCGGTGGTGACGATGGCTGCCACTAAACTTGAATCTCTCCCTCAGCCTCCCGGTAGTTTTAAACATCTCCCTCTCCGAAGGCACAATCACGCATTCAGGAGGTGGCACGGGATATCTTACATTATCATAGCAATACGAATAGTACATGTGTTTTTCGCGAAACCATTTCATGGATTTATATCCTTCGGAAGAGATAGAAGAGTAGTCTTTTGCAATCAACGTTTCAATCCTATCCGTGCAGTTCGTGGATAATATTTGCTCGTTTGGATCGACGATGCATCCCTCGAGGACAAGATCTGTGAATTCTGTAACAAAGGGTTCGAATTGGTAGTTCACCTTTTCTCTGCCTCCATTGGTAGCCCAGGATGAAGCATCCCATATGGTAGCATAAATTGACATTGGTTTGGATGGGTAATCCCCTCTCATGGATGGATTGTGTATCACTTCTCGTATTGGGACATTGTCCACATAAAATCTGAATTCATTAGTAATATTGCATTAGGATAGTATACCATGCTAAGATCCAAAAGACTCAAACTATTGATTCATGATATATGCATAATTTGATAAGTTTCTTTATTTGATTTCATCATGTACTACTATCATGATTCAACCACACTACCATTTATTTCATTTGCAACACATGACCAAACACGCGCGGAAACTAACTTACATGATGCGTTTCGGGTTCCAGAGAATGCTATATCGATGTGAATCCTTGCTTGGATCGAACCACATCCGATACCTTTCCTCCCTCCCCCGAGACACGCTTCCATTCCCGTACATGTTCGTCTGAAATCTCCATGGCTTCCCATTTGTGTTTCCTAGAAACTCTATGTCTAATTCGTCGTGGTTCCTTTCAAATGTGTCCACATTTGATGTCTGCACAAAGCCATCTTTATTAGGTTTACTTATATATAAAGCAAGAGATTAATATACTTCTTGGCATGCCAAATATTAACATATAATACCAAAGTACATGTATTCTATAAACTGAGCAAGAAAAAGCAATTACATCACTGTAAATATTTCCATTAATGCATATTAATGTATATTGAAAACAAATTTCACGAAAACTTTAATTCCGATATGGATATTATCATATCATAACATGTATTATAAAGAGGTGGCCGAAAACTATATGTTAGGGTTCTTGCATGGAACAAATTAATTATAAGAAAAAAAAATTATATTAATGAATGTTTGAAATTAATTGCACTTACATAGAAAGCAACCACAATTCCTGCAGTATGTTCCGATGGCATCTTAATACCGGCGCTAAAGAAACCATAATTGTAATAATCAGAAGATATAATCCCAGAACCTGAATAAATATATAAATAAATAAAATAAATAAATAAAAGCATGAAAATTGTATCGACACAATTAAAACGTACGTGTTTATTCATGCAAACACGTTAATTACAAGATATTTAATAATAGCATTCACCTTAAACAAAATCTGACCTGAAAAACGGTTGAGGAGGAGGCGAACCGTCTTGTCGTCCGGCGATCGTTGGATGTTGAATTCGCTGAAGAGAGTGGAATATGATTCGGCAAATGTGAGGGCCGTTACATTGAAAGTCGCGGTGGTTGTTCTCAAGGCGGGGATCGTGGTTGCGGTCGTGGACGCGGCTGTGACGATGGTGGTGGTGGTGATGGATAAAAACACGAGGAGATAAAAGGGTGGCAAGCTTCTTGTTAGAGAAGAATATTGCATCAAATAATCCATTTCTTTCCCTAAAATTTTGTTGGTTTCTATTGTTTATTATTGGTGTTTCTCACTCCTAACAAGTCTCTAATTTCATTTTATTATTTTTTACCTTTCCATTTGCATACCAAACAAATAGGACATGTATGCGCCATTTTGGGTGAAAGGTCGGGAGAGAGAGTATCGGAGGACTCTTCTGCTAGTTTAGGTTCATAATACACATATGCACATTACAATTTCTATGTATTTTTTCTTAGTAATAAAATTACTAAAATTATTACTCGTGGAGAAAAACACATACATATATACATTATATTTATGCACACAAAATTGATCTATTATTGTTTTTTTAAAAAAGGTTACATACGCATATGCAAATAAATTATGTAAATACACCACTTAATTCAGAAAATATTTTAATACTTGAGGACCTCATTTATAATCTTTCAGTATATGGATATCACTTATCAGTCAGGCAGATTTTTATTATGTTATATCTGAAGATATATTTTTCATATGTTTGCATATGATGCATTAAAACATGCGTGGATGATAAATAAATTTTATGTGGTGTGTGTTCATTATAGGATGGATAAAAATGCAAATAATATGTGATCAGAATATATATATATATATATATATGTTTATTTATTTTTCTATAGCCCACGATTTACAATAATTCGAGTGGGTGGTTGCTGTGTTCATGCATGATGGATGCAGCTTCCACATTTGGAAGAAGCGTATTTGAGGTGAAAAGGAAGCATCATGCTGTTTTTTGCGTGGCCAATGGCCAATGTTATGCATACACACAATATGTTTATAATGGTTTACATATAAACCACATTAAGTTTTAAGGTCCCAATAGCAAACACAAGAACATGCACAAATCCAATCTAATATAGTAATATGACCAAATGACTCAAAAATTTGCATCAATTGGGAGAACAAAGGTGAGCTTGTGAAGCCAATAAAGGAATTGTATGGGCTTGGTGATAGGCGTGTACTGATACATTATGGAAAAAAAATATTTGTATTTTAAAATGGTTCAATTTCACTAAGCATTTTTCTTTCTCCGTTCTGTATACAAAAGAAAAACTACAAATCTCAAGAGTGGAAATGCTCGACTATATGAGATATTTTGGATATGAGTTGTAAAGGTATTTTCCCCGAACGATAGCACAACCACAACAAATATACCAGAAAACTAAAGTTATATTTTCTAGGAACAGAATGGTACTCGGGAAATCATGTAATCTGTTTGGTATAATTTGTCATTATCATGAACACAAATCAGGAAAAAAG
Source organism: Henckelia pumila (assembly GCF_033568475.1). Taxonomy (NCBI): domain Eukaryota; kingdom Viridiplantae; phylum Streptophyta; class Magnoliopsida; order Lamiales; family Gesneriaceae; genus Henckelia; species Henckelia pumila. The sequence goes on from NW_027331831.1 coordinate 3,336,764, forward strand.
AAAAAAAAGAAGCAATTTGCATAAGAAATTATTGCAACGGCAAGATGGTTAGGACAGCTGTACCAGAAAAGATATCACATCAAGAATTGGGGGATAATAGTATTTGATTCAAAGTCATCATACAAAATGATTTTTGCAGCAGAATTTTAGAATAAAATGGAGTGAATAACACTCTTTTTTCGTATTGATGCCTTCATCATGTTAGCAGTTCCATTGTAGCTTCACTTGAGCTCGACACACACTGATCAGATTACAGCTTCCATGAAAGTGGTAGAGACAATTGTTAGATTAGCTGAGTGCACGCCCAACAAGTTAATTTGTGGATACGTATTTGTACCTTCATGTAAAAAACAAATTCTTAGATCAAATAATTAAATTTATTTTCGACACGCTTTATTTGTACACTCATGCATTCACATATATGAAGACATTGAAACTACTTGAGTTGATGAGAACTATGGTTGCAAACTAACTGGCACATTGTAAAATACATTTCTGAACGACTAAATTCTCTAAATCTTTCCCTGGCCGTAGAGTTACCTAATAAGAATAATACTCGCTTGCTACTTGCTAGAGACTTAGTATTCATGTTGTGTCATATCAGCAGTATATCAACATTAAGGGACATCTTAACAAATAAAATAGGTGTTCACAGGATGAGTTCACTTAACAATGCTCACCTCAAATTGATCTCTAGATGGTTCCCACTAGTAATCAGAGAATTTAAGTTACAACTTACATGACCGAACCATTGGGATACGACCAAATACAGTATTGCAGCTATATTCGATGAGCGATTAATTATGGCTTTTTTCAAATGAGAATCACAAGGTAGTTAATTCATATTGTTGTAGGGATAGAAGCTTAAATATTGTAGTTGAAGATTCACCACTTGGATATGTTCGTGGATGTCCTATGTGATCTATTAATGATTAACCCTAGAAGTCACTAGCCAAAACCAGATATATATCTTAGAGAAAAAAGTTTCCCTAGTTACATAAGAATGGAATATGCCACTTTGGAGTATTTTGCATAGTTAATGGATGCATGTTAGAATCTCTGTGGGATAATGCCCCAAGTTCCACTACGACTTATGAGCCAGAAGAACCGAATTGTATACGCCGGAAAAACCGAATTGTATACTACATATGACTGGAGATGAGCGTAGGTATGTTCTGTTTGTGTACAAAATCGTGACAGGATATTGCTAGCACAAATAATGATTCAGTGGGTTAAATCAAAAATAGACGGCGTCTAGATAATTAGAAGGGTTTAATTGAAAAACGGGGGGCATTCTGCCGCAAAAGAGCAAACTTGCTCCGGATTATCATTTATATGAAAAAGGGTACAAGTAAGATTAAAAATAGATATGAATATGATTCATTCAAAAATGCTTGTCTCAAATACAGATGATTATAATAAAAATGATATCCGCAATCTGACTATAAAATATACAAGAGAGTTGTTATATCATAAATCAAGAACCTGATTTGACTCCACACAAATTTTCTTCTCTCCAAAACTCAAAGATGACTACTGATTACCTTCAAGTATCCCTCTCGCGATGAGATATTCTATCGGCGGCATCGATTATGTTCCCGTCGGCGGGGACAAGGCGAGGAATTCCATCCACAATTGGATAAGAAACACCGATTGAATCGCTGATTAGGGCATTGGTTTTCAAGCACAGTCTCAAGGGCTGCTTGGAGAGTGGGCAGACCAGCATCTCCAGCAGGGAGGTGTTGATTACGACCCTGGCGCATTTTAGTAGCACTCCGCTTCCTCTCACCATCCTCGATTCTTCTGGAAATGGCGACTCTGTTTAGTTTCTGAATCCAACGAGAGGTTTCTTCAATTTAGGGCCGTCTACATTTCAGGCCAGCCCACTAGGAAAAAAAACAAGGCCTAGACCATCTATGGGCTCAGCCTTTTTGTGTTATGTACCTCCTTCCTACTTGGGTCTCTTTTGCATAATAAGTTTGTGATTGCTCCGGTTGAGGCCTGACCTAAAATCACCAAAAATGAGATGCTTGCTATTGTTTTTGTTGTGACAAAATTCCAATGAAACAAAACTAGGAGTGAACAATTGTTCATTTCTACAGCTATTCATAAAGCAATGGGTACTTAAATGAAAGTTGTATATGAGTTGATGGATGACTAGTCCAATATAATGTTCAATTTTATTTATGATATTGAATACATTAAAGGAAAATTTTATGTTATCTTCGTTCAGTCGTACTTAAAAATATATTTAAAAGTGGATAATTCTTCATACATGTTGAGTATACTGTACTGATAAATTAATATACATCATTAGATATACTCTTATAACAATGTTTTAAAATAACATCTCATCTCCCTAGAGCCGATAATTAATTATTCTTTAAAAGTTCTTGAATTATTTGAGTATTAAGTGTTACAAGCACGTAGGCTGGGCGACATTATTTATTTGGTCGGCCCACTTGTTCAATAATTCAAAACTCAATTTGCAGCAACATACACCCATTATTAACCTTGCATTGGTCGTCAAATAAATGAACATCATTAATTTCCCACCAAACTAATAATAACAACAGCCAGCATTGTATATTTCCTGTCACTTGGTAAACTTTATATTAGCTAGGCTTTTATATTTTGGAATTCAAAAATGATTTTGGAACGTATACAATATAGCCCAATGGCTAAGGTGAGACCTTTGGTCTCAGGTTCGATTCCTGCTGATTGCGGGTAGTTTTTTTAATTTATTTAGATAGATTTAAGTAGTTTTTTTGTCCGAGATAAGCAAGTTTCGGGTCAATGTTCAAGTTCTTGTGCGACCAGTTTCATTATATTATTATACTTGATTACTTGTACTTGTACTCTCAAAAAAAAAAAAAAAAAAATTGGATATGTTTTGCCAACAATGTTACTTTGTTTTTAAAAGCTAGCATTGTACGTATTTATAAGTTTATATCTATATTATATATAAAAGTTGAGTCACCTATACTAATCGAATTGGTTCGTTCATATGATACCAAAGTCAAATTACTCGTCTAACCTTAAAATATAATAATTTATTTCTATAGATAAAAGACAAAAAAATCTATATCAAAATTTCTCTCTCTTATGTGATAGAATCCATTATCATATTTAATTTAAAATTTAAAAGAACGGCTTATCAACATCTTTTCACTTGATATATTTTTTTATTTCTAACATTGCTCAATTTTTTATTTACATATATTTTTTCATTATATAGCACATGCTATGCATGTGCATTGATAGCTAGTATCTATAATACTCCACATACTTCACCATATATATATATTGTAATTTAATGTATATTTAAAATTTTGTTACGTGCTCTTGCATCTACTTTCTGCAGTTGATTTTGAACCAAATGGAAGTTGACATGTTTTCAAATTCAATGGACGATACATCCATACAACGCAGCTCCCACTTTGCTAGTAGCTTGAAGGTAAAACATGTACATACTCTTTATTTGTTCATTTGATTTCAAATTAAGACTTTTCCCAAAAAATAAATATTTAAAATTTTGAAATGAAACATCACTTTCTTGATATTAGAACGAGTTTTTTTAAACAGCAAACTCATGTTTTTGTCTCTACTTATAACGCTCATGCATGTAGCAATTTTATTTAATTTTCTTGGGCACTATACATGAAAGATTCTTCAGCCTTAAATCAAAATCTACATTACTCTAGCTGGTTTGTATTGCATCTGATGTTCTTATTACTTTGCATTGCTTTTAGGATTTGAAAAATCTGAGGGAACAATTATACTCAGCAGCCGAATATTTCGAGTCATCCTACGTCAAAGAGAATCATAAACATTTGTATGTCATTAATATAATAACATATCCTTTATCTTTATTATTTGTTCTGAATTCGAAAGAAATGACACGGTTTTTTGATAATTCGAATTTGATATATATATATATATATATAATTGTTTCAGTTTGGTAGAGGGGTCGAAAGATTATGTTGCCAGAGCTCTTGTCCATACTGTTGATCATTTGGGCTCTGTGGCTGATAAACTCAACAAATTCTTGGATGAAAAGGCCAATGAATTCTCTAATACAAGTCTTCGATTTTCTTCCATTCAACAGGTAAAATTAATTGATTTAGATAGTGTTTGGGAGAGCTTATTAGAAGCACTTCTCGGCTTTTTCGTTAACAAAATTTTAAAATTTTGTAAAATTTTGTTAACGAAAAGTTGAGAAGTGCTTCCTAGAAGCTTTTCAAAACACTACCTTAACTCTTATTGAAGGAGAAGCTATTTTGGCCTTTCCCAAAAAAACATTTATGGTATCGCTAATATTGTATGAATTGGTTCTTTTTGTTCACATTTTGCTCTAATTTTTCCCATAGAAAGGGTACAATATTGTGTTGTTTTTGTTGCTTATTGATTTTCTTAGCGTATTTTTAATGTTTGTAATGAAAGCGTAGAGATTAAGCACTTACCAAGGATTCTTGGATTTGAGAAGCCTATCGAAACAATCGATGATAAAGCACCATAAGAAGTACAGCATTCCAGGCAATTACGTTTATTTCACAACTTTTTGCAGTAATTCTGACTATCAATCCTTATTTTCTGTGTTTAGACATCAGCTTATTATTGTCAATTTGTCATGTCATTTTTTTAGGTGCAGCAGCAGGTAACGTTATTCCAGCCAAATCAAAGTTTTTGCACAAAAATTGCAGTCCATGTCCTGATTATGACAAGCACCAACCAGAGCAAAGTAATTTTTTGTTGCATTATGTTTTAAAACAGATAAACTTGTATATCAACCATATGTCTTAATGGGATTTTTAGATTTCTGCATGAACAGAACCAAAATTTACTTTAAAGGGATTAAGAATGTAGAACTCAGCATGCGACATAAATATAAAATCAAAGAATTAATGCCTTCCCTTTCTCTGGTTCAATTAGACTTTTATCTCATAGTCGTCGAAACACGCGATAAAAAAAGTATTAGTTGAATATTTAAAAGGCATGTGATTTATAATGAAATGAAATTTTACTTTTGCCACAGATATTCCATTTGATAAAGCTTTTCAAATAGCAAAACCAGAGCACAAATCATCTATATTAAGGTAAATGATAACATGAGAAAAATATGTTATTTTCTTGATCATACTTTTTTTGTTGACATTTCTTGGTTATATCAATCTAGCTTAAAGTATGTTTTTTTATGCAGAAAAGGACTGTCAAGGATTACAAGTGCTGAAAATTCTCCAATTTCTAAAGTCTTCTCTTACACGAGAGTTGTGTCTGATAGATCAGAATCAGGTCAGTTCTCAGTATATTTGGATTGGGGGATATGTCAAAGTGTCACTCACTCTCAAAAATTACATTTTTGAGTTTATTGTATTTATATTAAACTCGATTCATTTGATTAATTAATATACAAACAAGCCACCCCATGCAGAGTTGAGTTACATGCATGCTCACTCATAATATTTTGACATTCTTCCTTGAATTCAAACCAGGGAGATGCTCGGTCTCACCTCTTCGTTTCCCACTGAGAAGGTCGGGCACAATCCCTTATAGATCAATGTCACCAAGCCCCTCTAACAAAGAACACAAGGTATGTCACTGAATTTCATCAACCTTATAATCTCAGATATTTCTGTATTGAAGTCTAGCTTTGACGAAGAAACAACGGTAAATCGTTGTAATGTTATGTGTACGTGCATTATATGTTATTGCAGTGTCGATTAGAACCAAGACGAGCCATTTCCGTGTGCAGAAGATCCGAGATGAGAAATCCAGAAAGAGATATTGAATCTTATGTCAAGAAAAGTAGCCATATGCTCAAAGCATTTCTCAACATACATCGATCAAGAAAGGAATTGTAGATTATCGGAGATGATAGATACAGAATGTTCCATTACAAATACATGCACAATCATGATCCTTTTTGACATTTATCCACTCATAAAATTTTCCAGAAAATTTACCCGTCGCGGATTTTAAATAACAAAACTTCGTGCTAATATTACTGCGCCTGCAAAGAGACAGAATGAGATTGTTTCAAGTAAATTTCCGTTAATATAATGCAATAGAATATACTGTAATTTAGCATCACAAACCATGTCTACGGGGAGATTACTTCATCATTTATGTTGATATATGTATCTTTAATTAAAGGAAGAATAAAGGAGATACTGTTCAAGAAAATCCGCCTTATAACCCAACAACAACAAATTTTGAGCGGAAAGGAAGCATAATGCTTCCATATATAACATATAAAGTATAAACATACTATACGATTTCTGCATGGAGGGAATCACGGGGTCCATGCCAGCATACAAACATGTCGAAAGGCAGACATAATATGGGGATAATCCGAATATTTAAGACGGATAATGATAGCGCAGAATTTACACAACTGCATTTGCCATCATGGCTGTATTATTTGGCATCAAGCTGCAAGATTGTACGGGATGATTAAGGGCTGCAAGGCCACATATTATATCATTTCAACATATAAAAAACTTACCTGAAACGACATACTCGGTCACATTCTTCTAAGTATCATGAGATCGGGAAATAGTGATGGTGTATACATTTTGAACACCATGTATGAAGGGAAGTTATACGGGAAGTATTACACATTTGCTTTTGTTCAAAATCCAAGATCAAAACTTGGGAATTCGGCTATTTCCTTTGCAATGAAATCGAATGTACCCTCCTGTCCAACATCCGAGGGATCTTGAGAAGCACCGTTATTTGAATCAGCCATACCAAAATCAGGAACTCCTCCTACATTGTCTACACCACTGGTTCCTTTGTTTTCTTCACAAAACTATAGCAACAAGGAAAACAATGTCACTGTTAACAAAGCTCAAAATTCATATACAGGAAAAGGTGTTTACATATTTGACCTTTTCAATTATCCCTGAGTTCAAATCATTTGTTGATGCGGCAGTTAGTTTAGTTCCATGCTCTGCAAGGTTACAGTACAATAAATCATCATAAAGAGCCAGGTTTTAGGCATGAACATTATGAAACATAGCTTGCCTCTGTATGAAATGATTTGGGAGGGATTTTCAAGCTCCACATTTTTGTTCGCTTCCATGAGAGATGCTGATGTTGAAGTTGTTTGTCCAAATGAATCCGAGGTCGGAGTTACCAGTATTTGAGGCTCTGAAGCTGAAGAAATTGACTCCAACTCACTATTGTCAGTGCCCTCAACATTGCAGGTGAGCAATGCATGGCTATCAGTTCCAGAGCTGCAGTAAAGTACAAAATTTAAAAGAAAATCCACACTTATTTAAGGTTAGCAAAATGACCATGAATGAGTTTAATCATCATATATATTCCACTGAAAGCAAGATTAACTATGAAAGTGTGTGCACATGGCCAAGGGAGAAACGAATGCTTTGGTCGAAGTTTTCCATGATACAACATGTTCCATTGGTGTAACCAGTTCGACAAATCTTCAGCTGATATCACGAAATATTTTTTTCTAATTCAAAACTCCTGTAAATTGTTTTTGGCCAAGCTAAGGCAGTTAAGGATATCCAACCAAAAATTAGTTGACATCGTCTCAGTAGAAAGTGCTAGCTCTGTCAAACAGCAAAATCATTTCCCACAGAAGTGAGATTCATAAATAGGAACAACAGTACAGTTAATGTTTCCTATGTCATTTTTCAGAAAATATTTTTCATATCCAAAATTGAAATTGATCATTACCATTGCATTTCATTTTCTATCCCAAGTATATATTTGTTCATATTTTCATGTTTCCTAATGTACTTTCATTCATATCCATAATTTTAAAATGTGTCAGTGTGCATACCATTAGAAATACATACACATGGTGTGTGTGTGTGTGTGTGTGTGTGTGTGTTTATATACATATGAAATAATAGAATCAGGTAATTCTTAAATGACAAGACATCTACAATAAAACAATGTCATCTTCAGGACATGATAGCAAACATAAGTTATGTTCTCCAATATTAACTTCCAAAAAGGATTCCCCAGAAACACAAATATCTGCAAATGCCAAAACAAAAGGGAAAACTACCATGAGTTTTGCTTGTTAATCTACAGAAAAAGAACTACTAAGAACCAAGACAGTTTAAGACAAGTGTGTTTTGATTACTAACAAATGCATTGATAACTTCAAGACTGTGAAACCTGAATCTGTTTACAGCACTCCAATTGCAAAATTAACCAGAATATACTATTTTTATATGTGATTACATTTTTTAGTAGTATGCACACCTGAGACAGAATGCAGTTGACCTAGCCTGAAATCTTGTATTTTCAGAAACGGAGCGATTTTCTGCATCATTCAGAATTTCAACATCCTCACATTTTAAAATCTTATTGCTGCAATCATCATCCGAAACTTCTTCTATTACTTTAACTTCTGCACATCCATTACAATTTTGTGCATAAATGTTTATTGGATGCTTGATATCAGAATGAACTGAAGAATGCGAGCCACGGTGCTGTAAATGTTTGTTCTCTGAGACCAACTTTTCCTGAATCATGGGTTTCCGGAGAATGGACAAGATTTCACGGGCTGCCACAATATTAAAACTTGCAGCATTTCAGCTTAGGAGAAGGAATTAGGATGTACAAGAAATAACTCATAAAATTGTAAATAAAGGGATGAGTGTTGAACAAGAAGAGTGAGACATAAGAAGAGTGAGACATCATTTGACATTGTAGATAGATTGGATAGGCGCTGCTACTAGTACTAAAAGAGATAGAAAATTTATTATCTGAATTTATATTGATCTAGAACATATACGGATATACTAATTGTAATGCACTAATGCTATCCAGATCAAGGGATTTTATTACCAGCACGTTTAGGCACACTTGTAGGTGTTCTACAAATTATGTTGGTGTTTACAACCTTGGAACTTGAATCACCAAATTCAGAATGTTCCTTTTGAGAAGTGTTGTATTGTGGTTGTCCTTGCATCAAAGCCAACATGAAAATATGAGATGAGATAATTAGATGACATGCCTCCCCAAGTCAAGCATCCTTGGGAAAAAAATGAAAACATTTCAATTCACCATAAAATGCTTTAGTTGGATGTACTTGTTTACATTTTAAAATAAATGAAAAATTCAAACTACAGTTCAATATGTATGGATCATCTCCACCTCTTGAATAGCATAGAAATCTAACAAAATCTGGAAAAAAAAATTTGAACTACGGCACAAGGAAAAGTAACGAAAAAAGAGACATTCATCCTCTTATAGTTACACTGCTAGCTTAGTCTTATGCAAGCAGTTCAAAAATTCTGTTGCTTTTTTATTTTGTACTGGGGACATATTCCTCCATGATTTGTGATATATATGCTGGCCAATTTTTCCAAACCCTCAAAATAGGCATGCATGAAGTTGATAATAATGAAAAACAGTAAGATTTACCAAAATGCAGACTTCAATAAATGTGGTAGAAAGGGGTGTACCGGCATGAAATTTCTCGTTGCATGACATTTCAACTCGACTATCAGATGTATTTTTTCCAACTAGTTTGTGAATTTTCCCAGGTGGAGTCAAATTGATGGGCAGCTTATGATCTTCCTGTTCTCCAATCTCTACCAAATGACCCTCAAATGCTAGTGATTCACCACAATTAATTGGTTCATTCTTTTTCAGAAATCTGCTATCCAAGAGCCGTTTGTTTGTATCATACAACATGACCTTATGTCAGAAAACAGTAAAAAAGAAATTAATATATTGAAAGGATGAGAGCAGCAAACATTATGAATGTGAAAAAAAAAAAAAGAAACAGTGAAGACGATTCAAGCCTTAATTTAAAATGACTTGGTGTAGATGAACAGTTGGCGGTAGGCCCTTACAATTGTTATTGAGAAATGAAGAAATAAACAAAGCCTGACCGTAAGATATCAATACTTAAATAAAACGATCAAAATCAAATCCATGTTACAGCTGAATATCTCATAAACATTCAGATCTTGATATCGCGATTGATGCATAATAAATTAAAGAATTTTGTGAACTCAAAACCCAAGGGAAAGATGAGAAAAGGGAGGGAGAACTTATATATGAAGTATAGGATAGAAAATCGTAATGAATTTTAAGGTTTTTCCCTCACTTCCAGCTTTCTTTTCACTGACTTTAATTATTATTGGTTGTTCTACGACAACCTTGCCTAGAACAATTTGCATCAAGCTTCTCCATGTCCTGCTTATATCATTGGATACTTGGCTGCTAAGACATCAATAATGCAAGTTGTGCAGCTTTGTTTTGGATTGTTTCATCTCGAAGGTGTGTCGTAAGGGTTTCAAGTAATCATCCAATTCGACCAACATAATGTTCATTCTGCTTACATTCTAAGTTAGACAACCTCTAAATCCATGAGATCGAGAAAGTTGTAGAGTTCAAGGCTTATATTATATACTACAGCTAAATTTTACGTATACTGCAGTAGTCCAATACTTGAACTCTCAACTTCTAGGCTCCTTCTAATAACTTCACTTTTCTTTTCTTTTTTTAGGTATAACTTCAAATTTAATCCTACCTTAATTTATCGAGTTTCACGTTGAAGCAATTGGAGAGACTCAGGTTTAAGGGTAAAAACTATTTGGAGACGCTCAGTTTAAGTGTTAAAAGTGTATTGAAGAGAGAGCTGGTGATTACACCAAAAATTTGTGGTCCTGGCATTGTACTTGCCACCATAATTTAAGCTGATATGTTTATTGAAATCAAGTGCAAGTAAGATAGCCAAATGACTGTTGGAACTACTAGTATATAAAAAGTGAAATTTTGGTTTTGCGGTAAAAATGTGTTGAGACCTGCCTCCCTTGTGATCCACGAACTATAAGCTGTAAAAATCCATCATGAAACTTCTTCGCCTTTTGTGTTAACTGTGTAGTATACAATACCTGCCATTCTTGGTCAGAAAAGAGAATTATTAATTTTTCTCAAAAGAACGGCTGGAAAAAGAATTAGCAAATTATCGAAACTTAAAAGAACATAACTATTTACCAGACACCAGTCATTGGGTCACATGCCATGGAAAAACATATGTTTGTTTAAAAAACATTTGGCGAAAGATGAAATGAGAAGCCAATATTTTACAAAATAAATCCGTTGCTTTCAAATTTTAATGCATACCTCAACTGTAATTAATTACTATAGAAATTGAGATGTTGAATTAACATACATAATTTATTACCATTGTGACAAATTTATAATAAGAAATTGGGGTAGCTGATAATCCCCTTTATCGTTTCCTTTTATTATTTAGGTGGGTGTACAGAATATAGGGAATTGTAAACTTAGTGTACTAAAATGAATCCTATAACCACCTTGCACCTGACAAATAGTCGAAGATTATGCTTTCAAGTGTATGGTCCAGTCAAGGCCTTACCTGTTTTAGTGGATTTTGTCATGTCCAGAAAACTTGGTGAAGGTGAAGACTTATACCTTTTCAATTCACTCTTCTTGAACTCTGAAAAATGAGAATAACTTTTAAGCTTGTCAACTAAGATCTCACAAATATCAGAGTCATTTAGAGTTGAAAGTTTTCAAAATTTCGAGGACAATAAGTCACAAAAACAATATACTGCTAGAAGAATATTAACCAAGCACAGAGAAAAGTGTACAATGCAATCATTCTTTCAACACAAAGCACAGAGAAAAATAGTGAACAGACCTCGGATAATTTTTTGTGATGGACTTAACTTAATCAGTCGAGTGCTTTCCCCAAAAGAAGGCTTCCTATCTTTTAAACAAAACATGGGTTTGAACACAGCTAAAAATTGATCAATTTCCTAAATTTTAATGAAGAAGTGAAGAACCAGCTCTAAATTAAAACATAAAGAAGAAGAAAACTTTAAGGAAGTGCAAACAGAACCTGAGTTATTTTTGTACCCATGGTTGTATGATGAACTTAATTTCTCTTTAACTTTCTTATCGTTATCTTGATAATTCAAACTAGAAAAAGGTTTATTCCCTCCACATTGCTCGCCAATGTCCACGAGGTAGGAATCAAATATCATTGATTCACCAGATTCGATAACATCGTCTTTTTTCGCAAACCTAGTCTCCAAGAGCTTGTCGTATTCATCATAAAGCATAATCTGTGGATGATTTTAAAAAGAAATCCAATAAATTAAAAGTCATACAAGCATAAAAATCATGTTCAAACGTGCCCAAAGTCAGAGTTTAAACAAAGGCTAGTTAAAATTAGTGTTTGATGAAAATGTGAATCATTATTGTGCAAAAGGAAGCAATATCAACGAACATGAACCCCGATTAAACTAGTCGGACCATAAATAAATCCTGCTTGTAGTTAAAAAAATAAAACAAAATCAAGCTTTAAGTTAGTCAAAATGATTGGTCGAAATTCAAGGACAAGGATAGAAGAGCTTTCCAAATCCTGAATATGGTTACAGCAGTCTACTATCTATTATCTAAACAGCTGAAAAAAGAAAATTAACAACAAAAGCGAAAACGCAAGCACTAAAATAGAGGCAAACGCAGTAAAAATGTATTTTCAAGTAAAACTATCTGCTTCTCCCATGAAGATCCATCTCGAATATAAGAATCCAATATAAATAACCAATATATCAATTTCAACTTTTTTTGCTGATGAGAGACAATTTCAGCTCAACACAGCAAGTATTAAATCGCGAGCTTAAAACATGAAAAAATTACACCACGATAACTGAAAATCGCCTAAAGTATAATCTAAATACAGATTTCAAAGAAAAGCTTAAAAATAAAACAAAAACCTTGTAGCCAGTGTCTTGAAGCTCTAAATAACCGTCTTGATAGACTTTGCGCTTCTGCTTAACATGCTTCGTGTAAGTCACGCTCCATCGCTTCAAATTCCCCATGTTTTGTGCGTTTCACGAAACTCGGAAAATTGCTAGAGTAAAATCTCACGCAGATGTGAATCGAATAACAGAAATCACAGGTTTTGTTCACAAAAAAAAATATTGATTACTGATGGATTTCAGAGAAAAACGAAATTGGAGAAAATTGACGCATCTCATGTGTGCGGAGAAAGACGGTGGCGGGAACGTGAAATCAAATACCCTCGGTTTAGAGTTTTGATTTAATTTATCTATTTCTTTTTTTATGCAATTTAACTATTTTTTAAGAATCTCTATTATAAGTTTTTTTAAAAAAAAAAAGAATCTCTAATTTACCTCGTCTCTATTAAGTATTAATAATCTTTATTATATGCTGTCAGATACTAGTATATACTATATACAATAGAGCAATGCTACATGTACAATGAATTTGTGTATTCATAACTGTGAAAATTAATTTAATTTTTAAGATTAACATTTTTAAAGTAAAGTTTTATTTGTTGGTATAATTATAGCTTTTATTTATTATTTCAGAAAGATAACATAATAATATTTTAGGGGAAAACAAATAAAGAATATATATATTTGTAGGAATAATATACTATAATATGATAAGTATGACTGGGAAAAGTATTTTTAACATCTAAGATAATATTAAACCGGTTAATAAACTTCGAGATTAATAGTGTTCGGTTCAGCAAGATTATAGAAGGGATCCCAGATCTACACAACTTTAACTTGAAGTTAAACCGGTTATTAATTAAGGTACAACAAATTTTCATATATATTAAAACTAGGCCAGGCCGGATGACGAAATCCAGTTCCTAAACTGCATTCATCTGCGATTTCTTTTCAGCTAAGTCCAGCTCTGATTGGGCCTTTCTTTCGGCCATGATTCTTTTGGTTGACTTGTAGAAGGCAGCGTATAATAAAAGCTGGGCCAGCCCAAGAAATGTTCCCATCCCGTTTGGAGCCTACGTCGTAAAATGAAAAGGAGTCAACTTTATGAAGGAAAAAAAAATTGGTTAAATATAGAAATATATTTTACGATCGAGTTTGTATATATAGAAATAATATGTTCTATCAAATAAACTCACATTTTTAGTGAACTGGATTACAAATCACTTGGTTTAAAATATTTTTCAAGAAAGAGATTGAAGTGATTTTAATTTTGAATACCATGCAAAATACATCTTTTAAATAGAGGTTGAACTCCTTAAAGTCACAAAGAACTTATAAAAGTCTAGGAAAAAGAAACCAATAAATTCAATGTCTAAAATGTGATTAATTTGCGAATAAGATTCTGTCTCAGCTTTTTTTTTACAAAATTTTTTGGTGATGCCGATGACTTACAACAATGAAGGGATCGAAACGAATAAGGGCGTAAGCGGTCCAACTAATCCCATTGAGGAAGGAGAAGAGAGACAGGAAGAACGGCATGTATTCCACACTTCTCGTTGTGATCACCAGCTTCTGCAACCACATCGATCCAAAAATATACATATACATTGTCACATAAACTCAATAATCATCCGAATTCGCATGCATCCGAGCTTTCGAGAAAAAGGAGAGATTTTCTAATTCCTTTTAACTTTTTATAGATTTAATCAATTCAAGAAACTATATAATATATATATCATAAAGAAAACATCGAGGATATGTTTTTTTATTTTATATTTTTGGCTTTTTTGAATATAAAATGTAATAATATTGATGTATGTAATGGTACGTACGTACGTACCATGACGGACAAGGGGGACGCGTACATCATAATGTTCCCTATCATGCAAACGCTACCGACGACGGTGGAGCGGAGCTTTGTGGAATGAACCAAAGTCAAGACAAGAAGGGCTAAAACCGCCACGAAAATGCACTCCGCCGCCACCGTCGCCACCAGCTTGAGGCGTTTCTTGGCGTCGGAGAATGCGATGAAGAGCGACAGATACACGATCTCGATGACCAAGCCCGCGCCATTGATGGTCACCACTAGGGTACTGTGAGGGTGCACCACGGGCAGCCCGTACAGAACCCATAGCCCGCAGTTGATGAATGTGGCCAAGTATGGTACCGGCGAGTATTGTTCCACCGATTTTTTCCTCCATATCCGATAAAATGTCGGCCTATATATGAAAATTCATATTTTATTTTTTTTAAAAAAAAATGCAATCTTTTTCGACTATGCATACGTAATATATTACACTATCACATCGAAAGACTAAAAAAAGTTGTGCTTTTTTTAATAAAAAAATAAATTTCAACGATAAATCAAGAACATTCTTAAATAAAATGAAGACGTGAAACGAAGCGCTTACACAGGAGACAGGAACAATACGAGGGCTATGACGTTACCTGGAAAAAAAAAATTAAACATATCACAAACAGAAACCAGTTATTTCTCTATACATCTTAGAAAAATAAAAAAAATAATTCACTCAATTAACCAATTAATCTAGCTAAAATCTTAGCCAGAAATCAGAAAATAAAAACAAAAATAAAAAATTAACACGACGTTGCATGCGTAAAAAAATTCACTTAATGGGACCATTTTCAATGTTTTTTTTTACGTATATTATATATATATAAAAACACACACACATATACTAACCTATGATTCCAACTACAGTGCGAGCATCCTCCTTGGAAAACATGATGGATAATTATATTTGTTTAAAAATATATATATATTTATTGTTTGAATTAATTTGTTGAATGCATGAAAGAAAAGAGACAGGAATGGTGCATATATATAGGCAAGAAGGGAAGAGGTTTGGTTTGGCTTTTGTGCTACATACGCGAGTTGTTAGTGTCACCTGCGTGACATGTACTGGCCGGTGAAAATCAGACCAACACATGGATTTTTTATTATTATTATAATTATAAATATATAATCCGGTAACGATTTAATGCGGCACTTTTTTCAAGGTTATGAAAATCCAGAAAATGTTAGTGATTTTGGTTGAATTGAGAGGACCTTTTTTTCTATATTATATTAGTGTTGGGTGTTTGTATCATTAGAATAATTATTTAAACATGATAATTTTTATTATTTTAAAATTAATGAATTTTAACAATATTTTTTAATAAGAGTGATATAAGTATTTAAAATTTAGAACTATGGATATGGATTTTAAAAACAATTAAATGATTTTAAAAAATTTGCAAAGTGGATGATCTTACACAAGATACCAAATGTTGTTACTATGGGAATTAATATTTTATAATATAAAATATATATAGTTATCCTTAATAAAATACTATAAAGGGATTAAAAACAGGTGATGGAATTTAATGAATTCTCGGCCATGTTTTTATCTTGAAAAACTATTACACTATGTTTGGATCACGGGAATTTGATGGGATTTGGTGGGATTTGGAATTGAAAATACCGTTTTAGTGTTTGGCAACTTGGGATTTGAAAACGGGATTGGTATTTGGTGGGATTTCATAGGATTTCACGGGATTTCACGAGATTTGAGTTTATAAAGCAATAAAATTATTTTTAATAATAAATTCATATACTTTACTTATAAATTTTAAGTTTTTTTTATAATTTTTTTTATAAAATATCATTTATCCAAAATTTATACTATCAAATTCCAAAATATATTTTAACTTTTTGCCAAACACAAAATGAAATTTCAATTCCATTGATTTTAAAATCCAAATCCAATTTCAAATCCAAATTCAATTTCAAATTCCATTTTTTAGACATCCAAACACAATGTTATTAAAAGTGTTATTACATGAGAATAGATCGACGTATACTCACTCCGTCTCCTACAGCCTTATTTTTTCTTCACGTGGATTAATAAAAATAATTGAAAAATAAATTATGTACAAATTTTTTATTTGATCTCTATCTGTTACATTCAAAAAATGTGTGCAAAATTATCAAGATTTAGTTAATAAGAGTATTTTAGTAAAAGAGTGTAAATAGTATTACTAACTATAGTGTATATCTATATATTTAGGACAAAAAAATTGTGGCCTATATAATCGAGATGAATGGGGTATATGAAATGTAATTTTAATTTTTGAAAAAAAAAAATCCGTTATTTTGTTTCCTTTAATTCCGTCATGAAAAAATGAATGTTTTATTGTTAATTTGTTATGACTAAGTGGGTGCACTGAATTCGAGTCAAACCAATCCTTATCCATAGATATTTGCATTTAAATTGGGTGCTCATTTTGACATATGAATATCCAGATGGAGTAAATGCGGGGAAATTTGCGGTAATGGATTACAGCTTTTGTATACATATATATACGTAGACACACATTTTGCTTTATCTTTAAAGTGGGGATTATATTATTAAAAGAAGAAAGAAAAAAAAGTCGGGATTATGCCTTTAAAGAAATTAGTTGGGAACGGATTTATATATATATATATATATATATATATATATATATATATATATATTCGAATTGGTGAACACCTACGGATATTTATGCAAGTAACGTGATGTCCAATACATTCGATATATCAATGTCATATCAGTAGATGTTCATGGAGTCATGTATATATTCATGATGAATGCTCACTATATCAAAACTTATATATATGTGTGTGTCTTCTGTTTTATGCTCTAGTACTTTCCGTATTATAATTTTCATTATCTCAAAATTTATTAAATACATTTTATTATTTTCTTAAATCAACAATTACTCTTCATTGAACGAGCTCATGTACGTTGGTTGGGTGCAATAATTGTCTTTATTGAATGGGGTAATCGTAACGTAATGTTTGTGATGTTGTGTGGCTTAAATAATTTGAGTTGCACCATTAAATCTAATTATATTTTTTGGTAAAACGACAAACGTTCGGTCCTACAATTGGTATCGAGCAAAGTCACGAGTTCAATTTTCATTGATGACAAATAGTGCAATTATTGGTAGTTTGGTAAAGTAGTAGCAAGCGTCGATCTCACATATTATAACTAATTTATTTTCAAAATATACAACTATTTAGAATCATTTTTATGCCACACGTCTTAATTATAAATACCTTGTAACACGATTTTAGTGATGAATGTTGCCAGTTTATTTGAACACCGTAGGCGTAGGAGAGCGACATGTAGTCGTGCATGGTGACAGGTTCTTCATGGTTTCAACGTGAAAAAAGGCATGCGTTTGGTGTTTTCGTTTTTCGCTTTTCAACTTCCGGCGATTAATCACTTTTATTGTGTGAAATAATTAATGGAAGAGAAGAATTTTATGGATTCGGATCCTCTGCTGTGAAGCCGATTTTAGTAAACCCCGGCCCATACGACCAATATTTGTAACGACTAACGGGTTACACTGAGAGAAATACTCCTTACATATTTTTAACAATTAGATGGTGTGATATCTTATTGAAAAGCCAAGATTAAATTAAAATAGAGCATTAATATGAGAGTGTTTTGGAAAGTTTTTACTTATTGTAGAGATTATTTTGAAATTTATGAGAAGCTAAAGTAAGGAGTGTTTGAAAATATAAGTTGAAAGCTAATACAAGCTATAAAGTTTAATGTTTGGAAAATAATTGCTTTCAAAATTAATTTTTAATTAAATAACAACCATAAGCTTATTTAATTATTTAATTTTTCATACTCACACACTATAAAAATGATTTATATATTATTATTATATTATGAATTTTGTATCAAAGTTAATTTATTTTTTATAACAGAAAATATATAAGATTAATAAAAATAAAATATAAAAAACGACAAAATTTTTTAGAAATATACAAGATATGAACAAAAAAATTTATGAAAATGCAATATATATGGAAAAATTGTTTTTTTAGTCCTATATGTTTGTCATATTGCGATTTTAGTCCTCTATATTTTCAGATTTCAGTTTTAGTCCGCTATCTTTATTTTTTTGGCAATTGTAGTCTTTTTTCTGATGTGACGCTGATGTGCCACCAATTCAGTGGTGATGTGGAGCTGACGTGTATAGTGACACATAAAAATTTTCAAATAAAAATGACTGAAATTGCCAAAATTGAAACATGCGGACTAAAACAGAAATATGAAAACATAAAGGACCGAAATCGCAAAATGACAAATATAAATGACCAAAATTACAGTTTTTTCAATATATATATATATTTAAATAAATGCTTGTAATAACAATATAAAATTAAAAAAAATATTTTCTTAAAAGAATACGTAATATGACAAGTTTGTTAAGGATATAAATGTAAATTTATAATTTTATACCTCAAACAAAAAAACAGAAGCAAAAACAAATCAAAATTTTGCTTCTTGTTTTTGGGTAAAAGTTGTAGAAGTTAAAACAGAATTTAACATTTACAAACACTCAAAAGCACTTCCATTCAACTAAAAGCTAAGAAGTACTTTGTAAAAGTTCTACCAAACACTCCATATATCACAGTTTCACCAGCATAAAAATGCACTGTGACCATTATTTGAAACTTATATTTAGTTATTAAGATTTTTTTTGACATGTACTAGTTTAAAAACGTTTTTAGTGTTTTATAAGTGAAAAAAACTTAAAAGAATGTGTTTGGATAAGATTTTTGTAAAATGTTTTTGGAAAATATTTTTTAAGAAGTGTTCTTGAAGTATAGTTTTTAAAGAACATTTAAGAAGTGTTTTAAGATATTTTTAGAATGAAACTATAGAAAACAAAGATGAACAAAATTACTTTTGAGTTTTATAGAATAGTTGTTCCAACACATATTTATTATTAAAACAACTTTTAAAGCATTTTTTTAAAAAAAATAAGAAGACTTTTATAAAAATATTTTATAAGTATATGTACAAACCGAACCTAAATCTTTAATTGACTTGGGAAAATATCTCCTTTATAAATTGGGGCTTTCGCTTCCAGTAATGGTGAATAATTCTTTAGAAAGTCGTCTTTGTTTGTATGCATGTGCATGTGTATACTTTAATATCATTAATTAATGAATTATAGTTGCTACAGACTACCATACATAAACCGGTTGACTATATATAATGAATGCATTCAAAAAAAAAAAAAACTATATGTAATGAATCAATATCACATATATACATGAGCTAAAAATATATGAAAAATATTATTTTTGACTTAAAAAATAATATATTATATTTTTTTCATAAGTTGAATCAATTGGACTTGTCTCATAAAGTTAATTTGTGTGGCAGTATCACAAGAGTTCTTTTGATTAAATGGATATTGCATAAATCATAATTCACCCAATTAATGTTTTTTTTCAACTATTGAAAGTAAATATTGTGGCGTATTGGTTGACTTTGATTTTAAAAAGGGTGACCAAAAAAAAAAAGAAAAAAGAAAAGAAAATCTATATGTACTATCAGGGGCGGATCTCAAAATTTTATCATGGAAAAACAGTCAAACATAATAAAAGATCATATATATATATAATAATAATAATAATAATCAAATAACAAAATTTAAATATAATACTCCCATTTAAATAATATTTTTAGATTTCAAATTTCACTTACAATTTACCCTAAGACTTGACTTTTTCTCAAAATAATTAATAATAACTTCATTTGACAAACTAATATATATATATATAGATAGATAGATAGATATTTCAGTATATTAATTAATATTCGTAATAATCTTATCAGCAAAAAAAATTCTTTATACACTGCAGTTGTTGCAACTCGTAAATTAAAAGTTAAACTCACAAGCTTGTAAGCTAACAATTATTGCTTCAACAATTTAATTTTAGGTTTAAAAAACTTAAAACTCATTTGTATTTAGGTTTAAAAACATGGTGATTGGGCTACAATTTTTTACAGACTATGAGCCACAAATTTTTGGGTCACTTTTCACACATTAAACGATGAAGATTAACTTAAAATTTTGACCCTCTTTTATATTTTCGTGTTTGATTCCTAATTTATGTTCATAAATTACAATTTTTAAACTATAAATATATTACTAATTTATAAAAAAAAAATAAAAAAATCAAGGGGGTTGCCCCCCTTGCCCATATGTGGAGCCGCCCCTGAGTACTATTCCAAGTATACGAATGAGTCGACAAATACATATATGTTGTACATGTCATTGTGTGGGAAGAGTCTATGCTACCACATAGGCACTGTCCATGTGAAGATCAAGGGTCATATTTTATTTATTTTTTTTGCATTTTAGATGTTCACATATGTTCATGTGAACATCTGAAATGCAAAAAACAAAAAAAAAAAAAAAAAAAAACTATTGAATGTAGCACATGATGGGCAGTGCTCATATTCTAGCATAGAATCATCTCATTGTGTGGCCGGTTGAGAATTATGTACATTGACAAATTTCGTTATAGTAATGTACTAATGTATATAATCCTTTAAGTTAATTCAATTCTTATATGCAGAACAAATTATGCGTTGCTTCATCTAATTAGTTGTTTTGTTAAAACAATTATTTTTAGATGTTGCAAACATTACCTAAATATAAATATAAAAAATGAGATAAGAATGCTTATTTCATTATCGCCTTATTCACTAATAAGTTGAAACGACTCAATCTAATAAAATACTAGAATTTTTTTAAAAAAATATTACTATACAAATATGTATAAAAATTAAACATTGAATAGAGACTTGATAAATAACTTATATAAATATTAATCAAATACTTAATAAAAATCTTGTATCATGCATTACTAAAATAGAATCACATACAAAAAAACTCGTACGCCATGCACACGTAAATAAGATAATACTTTTGAAACCACCATAATAATATAAATGCGAAAAAACGTGTTTAAAAAACTGATAAAAATCTAAAGACATAAAAACACTGATAGCAACGGTCACGGGTGCCATCTGCAAGTGAACTCATAGGCCCTCACCGCCTGTAGGAGCTACTGTGTTATCATCATAATCACCTGCACCATATAAGCGTAGTAAGACTAGAGGCTCAACATGTCTAAATCTTTATCATAACAAGGGTTAAAATAATGCATCACATAAACATACTAATACATATACGTACATGAACATGCATGCATGATAAAAATAACATGGGTATCTGAATGAACATAATCATAACTGAACATACTGAATATAGTTGAGCATGTTACTTTCTAAACAATCTATGGGTATATCCATGAGTGTGACTAAATATAGGCCGACTGATCAGTCTTTTAAATCAACGTACGTGGCGGTGACAAGTCACCTCTATGCCGGTAGTAAACTACCTCCTGAAATGTGCTGGTGGTAAACCACCTCCGAACTGTATTGTCACACCACTTCAACTCTCATCATAAAAATATTTTATTGCTCAACTCTTAATCATGACCATATATAATTGAATATTTCATGTATACATGCACTGAAAAGGTGTCCGTAATATATATTTAATTAATTTTCATAATAAAAATACTTATACTTAAAAATAACTTTCATGCATAAAATAAATTAAATATATATTACGGACTTAGTAAATTTTCATGGGTTGGTCCAGACTGCCGATCACTCAATCTAAGCCGATTAAATTTTAATATGGCCCATTAACTAAATAAACGTTCAATTGCTAATTAATTCTTAAATAAAAGTCCTTAATCATAAATGAGCCTAAATAAAAATATTTAAGCCCATTAACTTAATTAAGCCCAATAAATTCTTAGACTGGCCCAAAAATTCATGGATTGACCCAAAAATTCCCATGGGCTCCCAAGCCCATAAAAATCATTGAGCTAACTTAAATAAATTATTTAAGGCCCCAAATAAAATTATTTGAAAGCCCAAATAATTTTCTAAACATTTAATTTGGCCCAAAAACCACTTAAACTAATAAATATCTTAAAAATGAAATACCCGAGCCCGACTCATCTAACACGAACCCGGACCCAACTAACATAATCCATGACCCCTCGGACCAAACTCGGACAACCCAGCCCGATGTCAGCCCGAAATAAAACCCAGAAGTTCAAAACTTAACCCAAGCAGATTTCTGCTCACGACCAACTCCGTGCAGCTGTACTAATTCCTTTCGTTCTCTCTGGTCAGACAATATTTGACCATGAAACTACTTCTAGCACTTAGCCAACCTCAAGACGTTTCCATCAAGCTAAAAACCAGCCCAAACCATGCACTATAGGTGGAGAACGACCACAAACAACAGACATCATCTATGCTCGCGCGCGCAGGTGAGCAGTGTTGCCAAATACGATAGTTCTCCCTACTCCGGCCATATTTTTCCGTGAAACTACTTCTCAATCCTAGAATACATCTATAGGTTTCGATCAAGCCAAGAATCAGCCCAAACGGTGGTCTGAGGAAGGAGAACGAAGCCTTGCAACAGGCTGTTCCCCCAGCTAGCGCGCAGCCCTGAGCGGTTACTGTAAATCCGCTCGTACTACCTTCTCAGACCACCAAATGCCGTGAAACCACTTCCAAAACTTAGCCAACATCTAGGGGTTTCTAATGCATCCAACCTCACGTCAAACCATGGCCCGAGGAAGGAGAACGAACCTCTTTTCCACAGAACCCTTGCACTGCGCGACCTGGTGCAACAGAAGGAAAAAGCCACGGTTCCAGCCTATTCCACCATAAACTACGACCCAGATAAATCCTAAGGACTCTTAGATACCCACCTAGCCATGCACCAGCAGCCATAACCGATCCCATGCAAGAAAACGTGAGGATGAGCCAAATAACATGGAAGAAAACGTGAGCTGCTCAATAACACATCCAATATCTAGCATGAACGCATAAATATCAGAATTAAAAAGGATGAATCTGTCATAAAATTTGTTTAATTAGTGAGAAAGGAAAAGAATAGACATTCCTTGCAAATTTTATTGAAGAATATCGCGTGTACGGGGCTCCGGGACGTTGGATCGGCTAAAATCTCTAAGAAAACTCGAAGGAACGTCTATGTATGCTGCTTGGCTGCTACTGCTGCTTGGCCGTGTGGTGTGATGTTGAAGAAAGTTTGGAGGCGGCTTGAGAGAAAGAGTCGTAGGTTTAGGTTGATTAGAAAAGATTTTAGGTTAATTAGTTTAATTAGGATATAAGTTGGATAATTAATTATTATAACATATAAAATACCTTTAAAACTCATAATAAAATACATCATGTTGCTAACACATCATAAATCCCGAAATTGAATTTTAAGGGATTTTTAAAAGTCTTTAAAAGTCATTAAAAATTTAAAATGGCTTAATTTGGGAAAAAATGGAATACTATACACATATACTTAAAAATACTAAAATTTTTATGAAATAATACCTTAAAATAATATTTTAAAGTCTATAAAATCTCATAAAATATTTTGGATGAAAGTTCAACTTCTCGTTCGTCCACGGTCCCATCTACGCGATAAAATAATGCATTTACTTAAAAATCCATAAATTTCATAATTGCGGGTTAAATGCTAAAAATAAATTTTTAAACCATGCACATAATTCACATAATATCACATAAAATCATTTAACCCAAATTCATAAATTTTAAATAAATTATTTTCTTAATTATGCATGCGGATTTACGTAATCAAATTTCCGAGCGTTACATAAGTAATACCAAGTATGCCTTAGTGTTAGATCGATCATGAGCTATCTTTAAAACGCATAATATTTTCAATACGTATATGTTATGTGGCCGAGCTGAATTGTCGGATTATAATATTTTCAATCTAAGCTGTCTAGAGCCACAAGGTTGCAATTCATAACCAATTAGGAAATAGGTTTAGCTTAAACAAGAATTTTCCACAAAAAAAAAAAATAAAATAAAAATAAAACGTACCTTTTTGTGCTCAACTCACACAAGAAAAGTACTTGTCTTCATGCATGATGGTTGTGGTGGCCATTTTGTGCTCAATTCCCAATCTACCATAGGCTCACAACGTGGAATTTAAGGTAGTGTCTGCGAGAACGTTTAGGAATCAAATCTCATTTTTTTTTCCAAAATATTCTAAGATTTTGTGAAGTAAAATTTGAAAAATGCTACCTAGAAGCTCTCTAAAAAAATACCTAAAACTAGGGGTGATTCTATGCTACACCGGGTGAAATACCCCCTAATTTTTTTGAGATGTTCGCGCGAACATCTCCCTAAATGATAAAAAATATCATGCTAAATGACAAAAAAAGTACAGGCGGGATCCACATAATTTTTTTTCAGCAAAATGTTCGCGCGAACATCTCAATAAAAAACACAAAAGGAGTGTATTTCACCCGGTGTAGCATAGAATCACCCTAAATCTTGTGCATGCTTCCTTTCTATGTTCGATCTACCTCGAGTCCGAGAAAATGTCTTGACCTCAATCAAAAAGGGGAGAATTTGGTTACACACACACACACACAACAAAAACAAAAAAACAAAACCAGAGAGAGAGAGGGAGAGGGAATTTGGTTCCACACAAAACGAGTGTGTGTGATTTTACGTCATTGATTTTCGGTTTTCCGTTAAGAAGGTATGAAAAAGGATGTCACCGCATGCACTAAAAATGTCAGAAAAAATAGTCACTTCTTTTGTTCAAGATGAATGATACCAGAAGGTGAATTGAAAATGGACTTTTAGTGCATAATCAAATCAAATCTTTCAATTGAAACACACATTACAAATTCAACCCTATCACTTACAATTGTGGTTTTTACAATTTGCTAGATGCAGGGATAACTAAGAGACTTCGGGTTCCCACTGTTCCTTCGAACATCACAACAATCAACCAACTAAACAATAAACAATAAACAGTGACCCTCAAAGGCCTTGGAAACAAGAAGCCCGACAAAGTACCAGAATTCGATATTATACACAACCTTCTAAGTCTGCATAAAACCTGAAGCACACGAAATTCAGACTTACAAGCAACAACACACAATCAGCTTCTGAACCCGAACGCAGACCACTTCTTCGATGTCTCTTTCTTCGTCCTTCTTGAATTAGGATCGATAAGGTTTTCAAGTGATTTCGCCTCCTTGTTGCGAGATCTACCAGCCTCTTTCAAGAGCTCAGCTAGCCTTGCTTTCTCATCATTGAAATCTGGATTTGCTGTTCCAAGCTTCTCCTCACGCAGTTTAAGAATGTACTCGAGGATTTCGATTGCGTCTTCAATTCTGCAAATTTTGAGGAAATATTTCAAAACAGGTTTGGGACAAAAAAGCATCTCAAATTTGTACTTGACACTCATCTACATTGTTAAGATGTTCACCACTGAGTTTTATTCAATCTCAGCATTCTCCAAAATAACATCCAATCAATATAAAAAGATTGGATATAAGTGCAGCAGAAGGTTCGAATGGATCAAAGGTAACAAGAGGAGGACCAAACTACCGTCGTTTCCTAGGATACAAACTTATTTCGCAATTGAGTTTATAGGTCAGTGTACAAATTTCAAATGAAAACCATGTATATTAATTATTAATGCAAAATGACATTTTAATATCACATTCAGATAATGTTGCAAAATGACATTTTAATATCACATTCAGATAATGTACGCCCATATAGAAATTGTATAATATCAGGGAGCACAAGAACTAGCAGGGAGTTGGGGGGAAAGACACTATTACATATATAAAGACAATCTCAAGACAGGCAGCAAGACATCCTGCGCGGCTGTGCCTCTGGGTTTACGTTACCTAATACAGGCATGATTATTTGCAAGCATTAAATACGTATAATTAATAAGTTATTATTTTTATTACACTAAGATTAAGTTCTGATTCATCGAATTGCCTTGTGATTAATTCATAGGGAGTGTTTGCAATAGACTGTGCTTTTGTAGAAGTGATTAATTTTTAGATTATAAACAAGTTAAGAAAAATCAAAAGTTGGTAGTGTTTGGAAATAAATATGAAAATCTAAAAATCAAAGTTGGGTAGTATTTGATATATAAGTTATTAGAGTAATTTTAACAATGGCCTTCTTATTAGAATCACTTTTGAAGAATCATAATCACCACATGACTAGCTTTTGGATTTCAATTAAGTTAAACATAAGCTAACACATAATCTAGGTTTAAGAAACACACAAAAATGATTTTTTTAAGCCAAAAGCTAACAATCACTTTTTTTTAGTGATTGCAAACACTTCCATAGTATACCAAAGGATTTAACGTAAGACTTCAATATATGTTTCGCGATCTATTTTATATTTTTATATCACTAACTTTTGATATGAAGCAGCTCCACCTTGAAAAGGTCAAGAAAAATTCAAAACTCTCAATGACTGAAATTACCTTCCAATGCCATCATAAGTTGCTGCAAGATTGCTGTAAACACCAAGGGTATCCTGATGAAATGGACCACACTCCCGTTCTAATATTTCTCGAGCTTCTTCAAACAATTCAGCAGCTTCATCCATCTTAAATAACTGAACACAAGCCAAACCCATCTGATTCAACACAATCCCAAAGAATCCTGATTTCCTCTCGCCGCTTGCTCTAAGTTTCATCACAGCACTTTCAAAGCAGTTCAATGATTCTTCATACTTACAAACCATGTAAAACATCACTCCCATCCGAGCTTCAATTCCAGCAATTGTACTTTGCTGACCTGGTTTATCCTCTAACAGTTTCATACTCTTTTGCAGGAGTTTTAAAGCTTCATCTGGTTCATTAAACAATTCGTAAATGGCTGAAATTTCAGTCATCCCACTAGCAATTTCTTCAGCACTGCTTCCAGGTACGGGCTTTGTAAATATTCTCAGGGCATTTTCGCAATAGGACCGTGACTCCCTTAATTTTCCAGTCTTGTAGTATAATTCTGCCAACCGTAAAAACACTGATGCAACACAAGGATGATTATCGCCCTTCGAAGATTTGAACACTGTAAGAGCCTTTTGATAGGAGAAAACAGCCTCATCAAAACGGGTAAGTGACGAGTAAATATTTCCTATGCAAACATCAATAGCAGCGACTTCATTTTCTTGTCCATTGGCAATCATTGCCATGCTAGCTAGTACAAGGTGTTCCAAGGCTGACTCATAATCACCTTTAGCTTCACATATGAGAGCCATCAACCGACGGTCTGCTGCTTCTTCAAGAGATGCAGGCGGGCTATGTACACGATGGATTTCAAGAGTTCTCTTGCATAGAGTTTCTGCTTCAACAAAGTGCATGGCCTGAACATGGGCCTCAGCTAAGTATCTGCAATTGATAAACAGCCGCATTTAAATCAAGAGCATCTAATAATTGAGATCCTTCAACTTACTTACTTTTTTCACTAAAAGGGCTCACGAAGAAAAACTTTTTCCTTTCTCCAGACAAATAATTATAGAAAACATCATGTTACCATTACATACTGAAGAAAATATAGAAGAGTCGAAGACTATTTAGGTTGAATACCAATGATGTTTTCAAGAAAACAAGAACATTCAAACAGCATGGAGTTCACCACAAAATAGAACAAATTAAAGGTACTATTTATTCTTCAGGGAGATTACAAGCTCGGAAGAAACGAAAAAACATTCTTTGACACCTAATGGATCCTGAGACATGTCACACACCAAAACTGGTCCCGATTGTAAGTTGCAGGGATAGCATCAGGCATTTGTGTCATGTTTCTTAAATTATGGGGAAATCGGTTGAGTATTTGAAATCGAGTATACAATGAAGTTGTAGATAATCGAGTTAGCTTGCATTTCCAATTGGCAGCATTCAATTTGGATCAATATCAAATTAGCTACGAATTTTCTTCTAAAAGATGTCTTTTTCAAGTACTCTGTTTCAATAGCTCGCTTGCTGGTTAAATATGGCAAAATTAATGAGCTAATATCCTTTCGAGTGTAAAAGTCTAAAAGACTAGCCCTGTTTGCCAAACAACCTGCTTACGGTGTGATTTCGGCAAGGTAAATGAACTAGTTTCATCTTCTGTAGTACATAGAAATGTGAGTATTTAGAGTATTTTGAGGATTTTATTATGTATTTATCGAGCCTTGCCGGCTCTATGATATTTTTAGTTTGTGTATGTTGCAGGTGTGACTGGACAGCACTCGTTTATGCATGTTATGTTGTTGAGGGAATTGTTGCGTTATTTTGAGTCTTTGAATTATTCAGGTATGTCCTATTCATGGGGAGATCATGCCGGAATTTTTATAGGTCCAAATGAAAATTTTTACTCACTTTTCCACTGTTTATTGATTAAATATAATTGTTTGTTAATTAATCTTGACTAAGATAACGGGCCCTCACAAAAAAATCAATTTTTTTTAAAATTTTTTTATAACAGCTGAAGATTGTTCTCTGTGTTTTGTCGAATTTTCATTACAAACAATATATTTAATTTTGATATGTTGCTTATAAAACTTCTAGACACTCTTCAAGCGTCTATAAAGGCTAGAATTTATGTATATAGAATTTTTAGTCGGTAAGCTTCACAACCATATAAATTTAATAAATTTTTGGATTAATAACGAGAAAAACATAGGCCTAAAACCGAGCACATGTCAAGCTGAAATTTATTGAACTTAAAATCTGTAAGTCAAAAAATGGCTAGTGCTTTATTTTGAGATATTTATTCAATAAATAAGACTTGGAAGTCTAAAGTAGGCTAAGTCCTGTTTTTGGTGATAGATCAAATAAACCGGGACGTCCGGAGTGCCTTCGGACTCATTTTTGGGTCATTCTTGCTCTATTTGAGGTACATATAGACCAGGCTTTTCATTATGGTGTCTATAGAGACATGTAATGCAGCCGGTAACAGAACATTGAAGATGTTTATTACATGATTTATGCATCATTACACAAATTATGTGTTCCACTTGGCTTACGATATATTATGTGGCTCATTTTGACACATATGCATTCATTTGCATATTCACAGCCGACATTAGTTGCATGATTTGTGATTTCTATGAAAATCGGCATGTGTTATTTTATGTAGAGTGTATTATGTTATTGATGTTTTGATGTCGTTTGAGTTTTTGGTATGTCCATTGTATGCTGAGGTCGTGCCGAACTTTTTTTAAACCAAAAAACTTATTTACGTTGAGTAAATCCTAAGTGTGTGCAGATTAAACTGTCATTAGGATGTTAGGCACTCACATGGACACCCTATGTAGAAGTTTCAATCTGCAGGAGCAAAAGAAATGCATGACTCAGATGCAATGACATGCCTATTGCAATGAAAAATATGGACTATGACCCATTATGAGGTCATTGGCGAATTTCAGTAAAGTACGAGTCACACATACTTTTAAATGGTTTGCCCAAGGGAGTTGTCAGGTTTTTCGGCTGAATATAGAACACTTTTGAGAATACAGATCAGACATTACAACTAAGTTCTAAAGTTATTAACATTTTGCTTTCATAATTTTCAAATATAGCAAGTATTAAATTGTTAATGTTTTGAGGGGGTTTGTAAGAAAAAAATTCTATATTTCCTATTGCTGTCACTATCTCCAGCACATTACTGAATTGCCTCAATTACATTACTACATTAGTTTTGCATGTTTATTCTTTTATTTTATGAACGAAATCCCAAATCAGATTATCCACGATGATCATTCCCAATTCGACTACACGTACTCTTGGAAGAGATGTCGATTTCCTTCGTCTAGGGCTTATGTAATAGTATACGTCGCATTGGACCCCTTTATTGTTTGATGATCTACTATCCATTTACCATATAATCAGTTGGTGTCATGTTGTTTGAGTCTTTGACAATGTGTTTCCCTATAAACAGCCATGTGCGGTGTCCTACCACACACTAGATTTGCGACATTCTAAGATTCTCTCTCTTATTTTCTCCGTCAGTCTAACTGAAGTTTGATTCTTAACTTCCAGGTGGTACAGATATGCGTGAACAATGTGAGGCAAACATGCCTTTCAAACAAGGTCCATTTTGCATCATTTTCCACCACAGTTTTTCCAATTCCGGATTGATTGAATGCACTAAAAAAAGGAATGTATCACGAGCACAGATAATTATCCATAATCAAATTCAATAACCTCAAAAAAAAAAAAAAATTCATAACACATACCTGCAAGTCTCTGCGACTCGAGGATCAGTGTCGCCCAACGTCTCCATCTGTATCTTCAACCCTTCTTCATAACACTCGATGGACCGATCCAGCTGCCCTAACATCGAATGTGTGTCCCCCAGCTGCATATAACCGGAAAACACAGCCAATGCGTGATCTGCACCTCTCTTCACGTCCGGAACCTTGATTGCCTTCTCCAACACCGCTGCCGACTCCTCAAACCTCCCCAAGCTACAATAAATCGCCGCCACTACGTGCAGACTCATAACCAAGTCTAAGCTCGGCTCCGCTTCAACCGCGCAACGCTCAAAACTCTTCGCAGCTCGCAAAGCATATTCTAACGCTTTGTTCGGGCCTTCCCCTGAAGCGATTGTGTCACGCGCCAGCTTGAGTAAGAACGGGCCGAGATCCGGGTTGTCGAGTGAGGATTCGTCCAAGAAGGCTTTTTCCGGTGGAGACTTCTTCTTACGATCAGGGGATGGTTTGGCGCGTGAGGTCGACGGCGACGGGGATGGAGGGCGGCGTGAGGCGGATCTAGTGGATCCGGGTTGAATTGGTGTTTCTGGGTCATTGGGCACCGTGATTCGCAGAGGCGGTGCATCCGGTGGGGTCTTGACGGTAACCAATCCCGGCATTTTTCAGGAGAATAGATCGTAAATTACTGGAAATTTAGGGCTGAAAAGTTTTTATTTGTAAAATTGAAGAGGAACGGATATGAATTGGAAGGATCAATGGCAGGATTTTGAAGCAAATTTGTTAGTTTATAATGGTGAGATTCATGCATACCACCATTTCCAGCTGTTGCTGCCTGCTGGTGAGACTGAACTGAATCCTAGTATAAAGTGAGGTAATAAATTCCATATTACCCCTCAAATTGTGCATGATTTCATTTTACTCTATAAAACCGATAAAATTACAATACCACCTCCAATTTTCCATAATTGTCGCATGTGACTCCTTTCTCGTCAAATACAGAGTACCCATACTAATGACAGGTGATATATATCATACACCTTTGACTTACAGGATCTTGGAAAAAGGTCGATTTTCACTGCCAAAATTTAATACCAAAAAAAAAAATACAAACTTTATCATTTTTAAAATATCCAAGTCGCACTTCAACGTTTCAACAGCTTTCAACTTGATAATATTGTTATTAATGGCATTATTTAATTCTCCTTTCGTTGACTTAATCTTCATAAGAACTTCCCAAATGCCACATTATGCAATTCTTTTTCTTTTTTTGTGGATAGACTGACAAACAATGTGTGTTTTGCTTGTTATAAAATCATATGATTAAATTCAAAGCAAGACATACAATATCATATATAATAAAAAAATAAAACTCTTATGAAACGTCATTTTTATGAGATTTATTTTTTATTAATTAATTAGATTCATGAAAAAATTTTAATTTTTTTATTATAAATATAAATCGATTTGAGAGTCTTAATTAAGATAATCCATGAAACAATCTCACGAAAGACCTAATCATGAGATACTTATTAATTGAAATAATATAATATTAGAAATAAAGACGTTAAATTGTATTTTTACAATAAATGCTCTCGAGAAGTTTTTTTTATGACGTGATAATTCACTGTCGTTATCTTTCGGTGCACATTAGGTAAAATTCGAATTATTAATTAAGGTCGGAGAGTTTTACGCATTTTGAAACGCGCGATATTAATTTTCTAAAATGGGATTAGTGTGTGTGATAATGAAATTTTTAGGCAAACAAGATCGATGGATTCTTGTGCTCGAATTCAGAAGCAATGATGAGAAAACAAAAGCAAATGGAAATTATGATTCACTTATATTTGAATGGAGTGCAAGCTTCTTCTTTAGTTAGATTTCAAAACTGGCAGCGTATAGTAGCTTTTGTAATTTTGTATAAGTCGTTTACAGGGACATAGGCGAGTTGTTAAGGCCTGAGGTTATGTGGGAAGAGATTTGCTGGTTCGATTCTCGTGTGGAGCATATTTTCTGCTGAAATATTGTGGGGTATGCTCTGGGGGTTGGGTCATGTTGCTCCATCCTTCAGGTCCGTGCCGTTCGTACACATCCCTCGATTTAACCTCCACACGAGTCAATGAGCCTCTGAATCATGTGGAATGAGGTCTTATTCGGGGTCAATTTTTTTAAAAAAAAATTATTGTACTAGTCTAATAATATATACAAATTAACATATATATTCTCGTTTAATATCGAAATTTCCATGAATATCATTTGCCATTTTCTCCCCCAATTACTTCGACGGTAATTTATAATTCAGTCCCTAGATCTAAACTTAAATTGGTAATCAGTCTCTATCAGAAAAAAACTTTGTTTAAACTTCCTGGGCCCACATGTTTTGTTTCGGATGAAATTTGGTACAAAACATGAAAAATATGATACAAATACATGATATTTGAGTATCAAATGTGTTAGATCTAGTATAAATATATGATTTTCGAGTACTAAAAAATATTGATATTAATAGCACATTTATCTTATTTTGATGAAAATCGGTACAAAACATTGAAAATATGGTACACATATGTGATTTTTGATTACCCAATGTGTTAAATTTGGTACAAATATATGATTTTTGAGTACTCAGTTTACATGTTGCAAGTTCACATTAATAAAGATTGTTTAGATTTTATACTCAAAATTGTATTTTTTATACTCGATCTTGAACAATTAGTGCTCAAATATCTTATATTTGTACCATATTTTTAATGTTTTGTACTTAATTTTATCCGAGAAAAATAATGTGGGCCCAGGGAGTTCAAACAAATTTTTTCTGACAAAGGACTGATTCTTAATTTGCTTTTGGATTTAGGGACTGAACACGAATTCGCCCTTACTTCGACGTGCAACACTTTAAAGGGACGTATTTTAGCGCAAAAATGTTACCATTTCACTTATAATGGCGAATATATATCAACAATTGAAAATTGTTATTTATTCTGATTGTCAACAAGAAAACGTAAGAAGTAATATTTAAGAGCAAAAAAACACTTTGTGTGCGGATGTGTATATAATTAATTATACACACATTTTATACACCTCACGTTCACAACAATGACAATTATGATCAATCATCATCGGGAAATTGTCAATCTTTCGAAACTGATATGGCCGTCTTGAATTGCACAGGGCGATATTGGTTTAGATCAGGATCTATTATATATCCTCATGTGATTAATTATCAAACAAGATAATGCAAGCATAAGATGTAGGTGGAATAATAAAACTTTAAACTTTAATTCGCTTCCATACATAAAATATTGAAGCACTTTCCCGTGATATAGGAAGGCATGAGTTGTGTCGTCTTATGCCTCTTGATGCAACAATCTATGCTGGATTTAATTTTGGTCCCCAATTGTAACAGATATTCTGCCAAAAGAAGAAAAAAAAAACAAGATTCATAAATTATAATATAATATTCTGAAACTACGTACGACGTACTATTCATGTGAATTGCTATATTTTTTCGAAAATAAAATCATGTGAATTGCTATATTTTGCCGGTCATTAGATTAGAAATGGACCACCTAGTCTTATATTGAAAAGGTGTAACACGGTTATTACTCTTATCCCTAAAATATCGAATCCGTTGTTGGTGAAGGATTTCAGGCCGATAAGTCTTTGTAATACTAGCTACAAAATTATTGCTCGGGCAATCACAAATAGTTTAAGGCCTTTTATGTCACTTATTGTTGATGAATCGCATGAGAAGCAGGAAAAAAGGTAAGTATGGTTTTGCGGCCCTTAAACTTAATATGAGTAAAGCCTATGATAGGGTGGAATGGAATTTCTTGAAAGCCGTGATGAGTAAGATGGGTTTTTCTGATCAGTGGATTCTTAAGGTGATGAATTGTGTTTCAAGTGTGAGATATTCTTTTGCTTTAAATCAGTCAATTGTGGGAAATCTTAAGCCAAGAAGGGTATCAGGCAGAGAGATCCCTTGTCTCCTTTCTTATTTTCTCTTTGTGCACAGGGACTCTCTGCCAATCTTTTTCTTATGCGACTCGTGGTCTTTTCACAGGGGTTAGAATTGCATCTTCTTGCCCTATTCTAACCCATTTTTTCTTTGCGGATGTCAGCCTGATTTTCTTTAAGGCTACGAATGAAGATTGCGCCTCAGTGAAGAAATGTTTAAAATCTTATGAATTGGCTTCTTGACAAATGGTAATTTTGAAAAATCGGCTTTATCTTTCACTCCTAATACACCGTCGGCTTTGGTGGACAACAGAAAGAGTGCCCTTACAATTCCAGTGGTTTAAGGACATAATATTTATCTTGGTTTGCCAACTGTTTTACTACGGAGCAAAAAGGTCCAGTTTAATTATTTAGTGGAGAGAGTGGCTTCCAGAATTCAGAGTTGGGGCAGTAAGCTCTTCTCAGCAGGGGGTAAGGAAATTCTTATTAAATTTGTTCTACAGGCTATTCCTACTCACGCAATGTCTTGTTTCCGTATTCCTAAAGCCACTTGTGATTCGATAGAGAGAGAATGTGCAAACTTTTGGTGGGGTGTTGACGATGATAAACGTAGGATGCACTGGAATCTTTGGAATTCCTGAGTAAGCCTAAATGCCTGGGTGGCTTGGTTTCAGAAAACTTGACATTTTCAATAAAGCACTTCTGGCAAAACAAGTGTGGCGTTTAATCCGAAGCACAGATACTTTGATTGCAAAAATTTTAAAAGCCAGGTATTTTCTGCATGTGGACATCATGACTGCTTCTTTAGGCAGTAATTCGTCATACATTTGGCGATCTTTGTTGTGGAGTAGAGATCTTTTGGAATCTGGCCTTTATTGGAAAATTACAAATGGGGAATCAGTGGATATTCTTCAAGATAAATGGGTTTCGTCGCTGAATTCCAATCTTCTGTCTTATGGCGCTCAATCTCTGGAAGGAGCGAGGGTGAGTTTTTGGATTCAAAATCATCATTGGGATGAGCATATTATTCGAAATTCTTGTCCAAATTTTATAGCTCAGGAAATCCTCAGAATTCCTATATCGAATTCCATTCTCCCTAATACGAGATTCTGGAAGTTTGATCCAAATGGACATTATTCGGTGAAGAGTGGATATCGAGTTGGAGTGGGCCTCTACAATCGTCCTGAAAATCTGTCAGAAGTTTTGATAATTCAAAAATGGTGGAGATTCATTTGGGTTTTGTCAATCCCTCCCAAACTTCGAGTATTTTGGTGAAAAGTTTTTCATGATATCATTCCTACAAATTCTAATCTATGCAGGTACCATGTGCCGATTGCTGGAAATTGCCCATTATGCAATGATCCTTCAGATTCAACATGTCATGCACTCTTTTTTTGTCCTATGGTGCGTCATCTTTGGGTAAACAATGAAGTTTGGAGAATGCTCAAGAAGTTCAGGAGCCATGATTCTAAAGTTGTTTGTTTGTGGTTAATGATACAGTTGAAGAAATATGATTTCGAGGAATTTGTATGTCTTGCTTGGATGGTCTGGAATCCTAGATGTAGAGTTGTACATGATCATGAGAGGAAAGGTATTCAACTACCGTCTTTTAATGCCTCAATCTATCTACAAGAATTTCGCAATGCTTTACTTATTACTGGTACAAGCCTTACATCTCGTCCGCTTGACTTAAATTCTTGTTGGCAATGCCCTTCTGTTGGCTACATCAGAATTGATGTTGATGCTGGTTTTAATGAAAATTCTGATTGTTGTGGTATTGGCGGTATTTTTTGTGACCATGATGGCCAAGGAATTGTTGCGTTTGGCCAGTTTGTGCCATTGCCAAATTCAATAGTTATTGGGGAACTTTTGGCAATCAAAGAAGCTCTCTGTTTGGCTTTTGATAGAGGGTTTAGATGGATTTCTGTTTATTTTGATTCACTGTTGGCCGTGCAGACAGTCATGGAGCCTAATAGTGATATCTCATATGTGGGAAATATTGCTTCGGAAATTTCATCTTTATGCTCTTCTTTCAATAGTGTTTCAATTTCTCATTTTAGAAGATCGGCTAATGGTGTTGCACACTCATTAGCTCATTTTGCTTGTTCTTTCCCTGCATCTTTTTCTTGGGTGCCTGGAATTTTTTCGGTTTGGCTGAATTGTCTTGTATCCAAAGATCTTATTGCTATTTAATAAGAGCCCATTTGGATTTTGTAGAGATTTTTTAAAATAAGTGCTTTTTTAAGCTACAATTTTTGGCTTTTTCAAAAGCTCTTTTTTTTTACTTAAAAAAGTTCCTTTTAAGAACTTATTTGGTCATCCAACGGGGCCTAAAGCTACAAGTTTTTCTGTCAAAAAAAAGGTGTAAAATTTCTTTCCAAAAAAAAAAAAAGAAAAGTTTTAAAATTTAAATTTAAATTTAGAAAAATTACAAAATATCTATGAAAATTCAATTCATTTACACAGCATAGAATAAAAAATCAGGTAAATTATTTCTGTATTTATATAATTAATTAACGGGTTTTGATTAGTTCATGCATCTTTTATTGTGTAATTTACTATGTTGATTATAATTTGAAATTATCGATATATCTAATATATAATAATGATCAAAACACCATATTAGATTTTTAACATCTTTCACAAACTGAGGTCCAAAACGTTGATCTCTTGAATATTTTATTAATATTAGTGTATGTATGTACGGTTTGTATGTTTGTATGATTTTTTTTAATTTGATTTATATTCAAATGGTAGTAATATTGTACTTCCAAAAATTATCGAAGACTAAATTGCAATTTGGAATGTCGAAAAAAAATCAAAAGTGTAATATCTATATCATATAAGGATAATTTTGGAAAAAAAAAGTTTTCTCTTCTCTCTAATGTACAGATTCTTTATATATAGTATATATATTTAATACGCCCACAGGTGCATAGACGAGTTGGTAAGAACTGATGCGACGTTAGAAGAAATTCTCCAGCGTTGCGTGTTTGATCCTCGTGTGGAACATATTACCTGCTGAAATATTGTGAGGATATGCTCTGGGGGTTGACCATGTTGCGCCCTCCTTCAGGTTTCTGTCGCTCGCACACATTACTCGATTTAACCTTCGCATGAGCCAATGAGCCTCTTGTTGGATCATAAATCCAACGTTGGGCTTGTATGTAAATAATTATGTGTTGTAGACTGTCAAATAAAGTTAGCTCATAAAAGTGATCTAAATAAAATTTCAGTTTATTTGGGCTTTAATGTATCTAATATGGTGTGGTCTTTAATGTGTAGATACTAGTGGGCTTTTCTATTTGATTGATGGGCTTAAATAGAATCCCAAAAAAATATAAATATAGGGTTATGGTCCCCAGATCACACGACGTTGATGTCATTCTATTATATTCCCATCGATAGTTAGAGAGCATGAGAGAACTGAATGAACTCTCAAGGCAAATCGTGTTGATCTGGTTAGCCAA
Organism: Henckelia pumila; assembly: GCF_033568475.1. Taxonomy (NCBI): domain Eukaryota; kingdom Viridiplantae; phylum Streptophyta; class Magnoliopsida; order Lamiales; family Gesneriaceae; genus Henckelia; species Henckelia pumila. The sequence continues at coordinate 3,374,885 of NW_027331831.1, forward strand.
ATCATGCAGATCTACATCGGTATCAATTGTTAAGAATTAAGGTACGCTTCCGCTTAAGTTTAGCAGATTTATTCTTGATGATTTAGCATGATGATTCTGAGTTTAAGTTTATGGGGAATTTTTCCCAACAAGTGGTATCAGAGTCATTCATGTTTAAATCATTGAGATACGGTTTATATTCGATTTGGTCTAATCGAAAACAGAAAATCGAAGTCGATTTTTCGGTCCAGTTTTTATTTATTTTTGGATTTTTTTTTTTAAAAAAGGGGAAAATCGATTTTTTCGATTAGGGTTCTGGGCCGCCGAATTTTGGTCAAATCGGCCGTCCTACAGTCCGTTTCCGGCGGCAGTTCATGAGGCGTAAACTTGCCCATGACCAGGCGCCCGACGTAGCACCGTTTATTGGTTGGATTCCGTCGCATATTGGTCTGATTTCGAAGCCAAATCTTCGACTTCCATGTCGCGAGCTTCGAAACTTTCAGGGCCAAAATTCCGGCCGTTCGCTGGGAAATCGGGACGAGTGATGGTGCAGTTGTGGTCGCCGCCTTGTGTTATGTCATCGGCTGGCGGTGATCGGCCGGAGGAAGGGCGGCGGCGGCGGCGGCAATAAGGTTGAGGAAGGAGATGGGTTAGGGTTTCCTATTTTTTGTTAATTTTCGAAAATTCGAATTTTTTTTTAAAAAAAAAATTAAATTACAATATTTTCAGATTTAGAAAAATTTTATGACCCATCACTTTCTTATTTTTTTTTTGATAAATTTTAATTCGGTTATAAACCCATTTTATTTTGGGTTTTAAGGATAATTTGGCTTAAAGATTTAAATTTTCAATTATTCAAATAATGATAATGTTATTTTTATATATTTTAAAATGAGTTGATTAAAATCAATTTATTTTGAAATATAAAAAGTTTTGTATATGTAATTTTTATGAGTATTAATCGACCCAAAGAAAGATTAATATTTAATATGATTACATATGTGTTTCTATAAGTGTAAAATTGTGATAGTTATTTGGTTTTCATGTGAATAATAATCGGCCCAAAGGAAGATTATTATTTGACATGTTATTTACTATCGATTTTCGGTATCCCTTATGAGGTTTGCATTATTTGAATTAATTGATTACTTTCTAGGGATTAAGTTTATCGGGTCAATATACATGAGTCAGTTAATTTTTTGAATATATGGGAATCCAACCCGAAAAGATCACCCATGACCAGACATCATTGATCGTACAGTCAATGATTAAATCATTGAATTTGACCAAAATACTTAAAATTTACTTTTTAAGAAAAGGGTCAATTTTATTTGATATTAAATTTGAATAAAGGAATAGTTAAGGTGTATATATTTTGGAATAAATTGATTGAAGCAACATGTCGCCAAAGTGACCTCTATTGTGAAAATTAATTTGTTTTGGAATATAAAAAGTTTTGTACATGTAACTTATGTGAATAATTAATAAGCCCAAAGGAAGGTTATTATTTAACAGAATTACACGTGCAGTTGTAGTAATAAATACGTGATTATTATTTGGTTTTACATATGAATAATAATTCAGCTCAAAGAAAGATTTATTATTTGATATGTTATTATGATCAGTATTTAATTACTACACGAATATATCATTTACAAGTTAATATTTTGTCCAAAGATGAAATATTATGGAGTGCCCGGTATCTTGAGATGGGGATGACCTTTATTTAAATTTATTATTAATTATTTGGATATTTCTTTGTGAGCATATTTAATTTTTTTGTTCAGTTATTATTTGAATATTTCAGCTAGTTTCGATGCCCACATCAAATTTATTCTTACTTTCAAAAATGCTCGTTACTTCAAGTTATGAAAAAGTAAACATCTTGATAGTTCTTGGAATAATGATCAAAGATATTGCAATAAAGATTGATTTAAGTATACATTTATGAACTAGAATACCTCTTTTGAAAGGAGGGAGATGGAAAGGTATGAGAAATTAAATTGCATGTTTGATGATCATTAAGGTAGTCATTTAGGAATCATTAGGGCAATATGTCGAAAAGATATAACTACAGTTAAGAATCACTCTAAGAATATTAAAAATGAGGTTTGTCAAGAATGAAATGATGAGTTTTATACGTTCTTGACAACTTCACTTTCAATGAGGTATAAAGATAAATGATTAAGGATAAAGTAAGCTACAGATATAGCACATCAAAAGGAACAACAAAAGAAACCGAGTTAATCGGAAAGTAATAGTTGTTTCTTCTTTGGAGCTAAAAGGTTCATGAAAAGAAAGTTTCTTAATTTGGTTTGTATTAAGAATAATTTATCTTTGATGTCTAGACAAATGTGGTGGATAGATTTTGATGCTATCATCAGTGTGTCTATGCGGGGTTAATATTATTATTGTTAAAGTGCAAATGATGATGAAAGATTCATCGGTGTACAATGGCAAAACAGTTAAAGTTGAAATAATTGAAAATTTTTAGATTATTGTTAATACCTGAGTTTTATTTGAATCTGAATGAAACATTTATTGTACCGACTTTCAGGCGGAATAATTTTTATTTCTATTTTGGGCAAATTCGGTTTCTCTTGCTCATTTGAAAATGAAAATTTAGGTTGTTTCATGATTCAAAATTGGTTGGCTCTGGTTTTTCATCTCGTTACAATAATCTTTCTTCGGTTGATACAATTGTTTCATTTAATGAGTCCCTGCAATTAAATTTTAAAATCTCAAAGATAAAATTCCAGTAAATGAGAATTCAGTTACGTCGTGACATGAGATATTATGTAATATCTTCGGATGAAGAATAAAGAAACTTATGTATGAAGAAATTCTCAATCCTTTAAATGTATAAAGGGAATACAAACAAATTAAAGGAGATTTGAAGTCAAAAAGAATTTGGATGTCTATGAACTTATAAATATAAATATTAGTGGGTCTTCCATATAGTTTTTTGGAATGATCAACAATAATTTATATTGTTCATAGATGATTATTTTAGATATGACTTTTATATCTCATTTATGGAAAAACCCTAATTACTACAGCATATATCCTTAACAAAGTTTGATTAAAGCGATTCTTAAAGATCTAAGGGGTAACAATTTTATGGTCCCACAATTAATTTTATTCCAGGTTAGGAAGATGCTTGGTTTTTGAGGATGTTGAGTTTGTGGGGGAGATAAAGTTTGAAAATTGTCTTTAAGGAATAATATTTTAATATTCTCACATGTGTTATTGACATTGATCAAAATTATATTTTTGACTTTGTTCAAAAACATAATACGATAAGACAGTTTAGGTAAATCTCTCATTCAAGAAATATTCTAAAATAACAAACTCTTACATCTCAATAACCTTGTCATTATGAAGTTCCACTCGAGAGAGAAGAAATACAGTCTTAGGTAATTTGATTATATTTCTCCAAGAGAATAAGGTCAACATTGACATGATAGAAAATGATTTTATCAATTTCTATCAAGTCATAAAAATTCTAACTCTCGAAATGGATTGATGTCAATATAAAGAGATAAAATATATGAAAGACAATGACAATTGATATCTTGTCTCATTGCCTAAAGTGTGAAGTTCATTGGTTTTAAATGGATATTTAAAACCATGAGTACTCAAAAGGTAGTATGGAAATATATAAGGTTCGTCTTATCATTAATGAGGTTTTACACAGTAAGAGGATACAATTGTAAAGGGTCTTTCTCTTTGGTTTATTTGAAGAACTCTTCAGGAATATATTGACATAGTACTGAATTTTAATTAATAAATGATATTTTTACATTTCATCATGTGATCATCTCGTTCGATTTGAGATGAATTTGGTCGATGATTGTATATATCATAAGGTCTGTGGGAGTAAATATCTTTATCTGTTTTTTATGTGATGATAGCCTACTCGCTGGCAACGATATAGATAAGTTGCATGATACCATGAGATTTCTAGCTAAGAATTTTGAGATCAATGATCTTGGTGATGCATCTTTTGTACTGGGTATCCAGTTACATTGAGATCGCTCTGATGTGTTTTTGGATTATCACAGAAAATATATATCGAGAAAGTTTTAAAGCGATATGTGATGCAAGATTATAAACCAGTTGATACCCTAAGTTGAGGGAGACAATTTAGTCTCAATCAATGCCCTAATAATGATTTAAAGAAAAGAAATACAAAAGATTCTTTATGACTTAGCAGTAGAGAATCTAATGTATTGCTAAGGTATATATACGTACAGATTTTATATACGTGATTGGGATGTTGGACAAATATTTAAATAATTCAGGAGTAGACTATTGAAAAATAGTCAATTATGTATTATGGAATTTACAAAAAATAAAAGAAATTATATGCTCATATATCAGAGGTCAGATCGGTTTTGAGATCATTTGGTATACTGACTTTGATTTATGGGATGCCTAGATGGTGTAAAAAACTATGTTGAACTATTTAAATCTACTGGCAACAGGTGTCATCTCACCAAAAAGTACTAAAAAGTCACTTGTTATAGTTTCTTTTGTCATGAAAATAGATTTTATAGTGTGTTATAAGGCATCCAATCAAGTTTTTGATTATTGAAGTAAGAGTTCATAGTGAATAATGTCTATAAAGCACATCGGTACAAACTCCATGATTGTGGATCCATTTGCTAAGGGACTATCACCCAAAAGGTTTTGTGTGCACATTATTTGTATGAGTGTTTTGTCATTCAAGGATATTCAGGTTTTGTGGGAGTTTGTAATTTTAAATGCTTTTATAGACATATTTCGGTTATTCGATTTTTGGTTTATGGATATATTAGGAAAGGTTATTTCTGCAGAAATAAAGGTTTTGGTTTATTCACACTCTGACTCTATTACGGTTGATTTCACTAAAGTTAAGGGTGGACCAGTTGGAAATAGGCATGTTAAGATAACGTTACATGAAATTTCCATGCTACACATCCACATCATAATCCATGTCGTTCAGTTATCTGGCATATGTGACTATTGATGGGTCGAGTTATGATAAATGTGACAAAAGCCTCTTTGATCCTATGTTAGTATGATTGATGGACCGGATTAGCAGTAGATACATTTCGGTAATGATAGCGAAGTTAAGCTCATTTGGTTATTTTTTGCAAAACATAATTATAAAGTTTCACATATAGTCCAGTGGGAGATTGTTGGATCATAAATCCAACGTTGGGCTTATATGTAAATAATTATGTGTTGTGGACTGTCAAATAAAGTTAGCTCATAAAAGTGATCTAAATAAGATTTCAATTTATTTGGGCTTTAATGTATCTAATAGGGTGTGGTCTTTAATGTGTAGATACTAGTGGGCTTTTCTATTTGATTGATGGGCTTAAATAGAATCCCAAAAAAATATAAATATAGTGTTATGGTCCCCAGATCACACGACGTTGATGTCATTCTATTATATTCCCATCAATAGTTAGAGAGCGTGAGAGAACTGTAGGAACTCTCAAGGCAAATCGTGTTGATCTGGAAGGCCAAACCATGCAGATCTACATCGATATCAATTGTTAAGAATTAAGGTACGCTTCCGCTTAAGTTTAGCAGATTTATTCTTGATGATTTAACATGATGATTCTGGGTTTAAGTTTATGGGGAATTTTCCCCAACACCTCTGACTCATGTAGGATGAGGTCCCTTTCGGGGTCAACTTTTTTAAAGTATATATATTTAATAAAATTTTTTTCAATATTTATTTTGAACAATTATTTGAATAGTTTCAGAACATTTTGAGAATCAAGCTCGATCTTAAATACATCTAATTCGAGCCTTAAAATTTTCATCATATCATATTCAATTTGGTTCGTTTACATTTACATCCCTATGACTAAACTAGACATGTATGTCTATTTAAAAAAAATTGAAAACGAACACATAATTACTCATTGGTGATTGAAAAAAAGGAAATATTTCTTTTTGGCTGAGAAAAAATATTTGTTCTGAATAATTAAAAATAATACTTTAGAGATATAATGATTTATCGAAAATAAGTACATTTGTAAGCAGTATCAGTTCTTCGGTGGGCATTAACGGCTTAATGCAAATCACAATATATATACGTATCGTCAGTTTTCAAAAACAAACATTCCATTTTTTGTCCAATTTATACTCACTTGGATAATTGGATTCTCCATTTCAGCTGCAAGAGCTATTTGGTGTTTAATTTAGGTAGTTTGGAGTTTGGGCTTTGGACCCAAATTATAAAACAAAAAAAAAGGAAGGCTTAATTTTCTGGGCCTCTAGGTCCATTGGGCTATTGAAGTAATAGTAAAAAAGAATGGTTATTAACATGCAAGAGCCCAATGGACCTCTAGGGCCAGAAAATTTGTTGATTCATAATATATTATTAGGTTCTTTCTATCTAAGAGGCGAAACCAAAATCCATAGGTGATAGGCCTCGAGTTTATAATCAATATTTTTAAATTCCAAGTGTTTTCCCATAAGCAACATCCCAATAATACTTTCCCTCAATTCAAAGTTTATTTGCATCATCATTAAATTATTTTTTGATACCTAAGATAAGATAATTAAAATATAGAGATATAAAATAATATGACTGATTAAAAAAAACACATGAAGAACAACATAATTTATGTAAAATGATCAATCAGTTAAGTTTGATGCATAAGTTAAATCTATCATACAATCAATGATTATTATTTTATTATTCCCATAAAACAGTCAAATATATAATTTCTACAAAGAGATCCCAAAAAAATAAATAAATAAATAAAAATCAACGGAATGTAAAAACATTTAATATGTAAAATATCTTCCTCTTTCTTTCCATGCATTTGGTGCATGTATTAGTTTATATTATCACAAACACTTTAACCAGAACACGTTTCGATCTCTATGCGGGCTAGTGTGAGTAGTTTGAAAATAAATAGAAAGATCAATAGTGTTAATTAAATGTACGTGATGTTACATTATATGACTCGAAACTAATCAATCAATGTAGCGTACGTGGAATCCCACAAGAAATGAACTCAAACGAACGCAACAGTGGGATCGCAAAGAAATCATGTGGCTCTCTTTTGAATCGTCAATTTTTTTAAATTATTGATGCTTCTGATTAGGGTGGCGTAGCACGTTGCGGGGGGGCATGGGTGATGGGGAGCAAGCTTTCTGGGTCCTAATTAATTATTTTTCGATTAATTTATTGCGGGGAAAAATCTTCAATCTCATCTACCAATACACACGCGCGTACATGTATTATTTTATTATTATGAGTATATACGTAATTTATTGATTTTAAAGATATTCGTTGATTATAAAGATTATATTTATGATGCATCTGTTTCATCTGTCTCGCGTAATTTTAGCTACATTGCAATCATTGCTCCTTGTAAGAAAAAAAATAATAGATATCTATTTGTTACAAATACGTGTTAAATTTGCTTCATTGTTTTTTTAATTATCTTAAATATATAATTAAAATTTTACATTTATTAACATTTATTTGTTTTTATTTTATTAATATATTTCTATAAACTAAATTTCTGGAAACATGAAACTATATTTTGAATGAATTATAAAAATTAAAAGAGTGTAGAGAGTTAATTTGTTCGTAAACTGTGTTTTTCAATATATTTTCGCGACGTACATGGAAAAACATAAAAACTTATATGTACAAACTTTATGAAGTTATAGTTTCGCAATTTAACGAGATTTCTTTGGATACGTACAACCTGCAAATTAAATGTCCATGTTTACCAACTTCTCGAACTACTTAATTAAGAAATGCTCGTTTTGAACTAAAGTAAGTTCATCAGCAACAAAATCAATGAATTCGAGATAAACACGTCATTAACAAAGATACTCGTATCTCTAATGACAAAAGATAACATATCTTATGAGAAAATTAGCATAAAGTCGTCATTATATTGTCCACCCGAGTGTCACGAAAGCGAAGTAAAATTTGAGATAATTGAATATTGAAGAAAAAATATTGAAAAAACGTACTAGCTTCAGCATCTTCCACATTCATTAATCTTAAAACCACGTTCCATCGTTCATCGACTCATTATACGATCAAATATTAATTGGTATCATTTTGATAAGTTGTCAAGCTATACGATGACTTATCAATTGTCCTCTGTTAAAATTTGGCAATGTACGTATGTGCGTATTTATGACTTGCCAATTAGTATTATTCACATATTCGATTCAGCTACTATATAATATATATATATATATATATATATATCTCGATGCATGTAACATTTCATATTCGTTCCATCGACTAATATAAATTATGTAACACCATACAAAGTGTTTGTTTTTTTTTTGACAAACCATACAAAGTTTTTGTTAATCTTTCATTTAATTGGGCCTTCAATTCACATTTCCAAAATATATGGTCCATGAAAACATGAAAACAAGTGGGACCGTGATTGCGATTCATGATTTGTTTTCACTTTCCGCGATTCACATCTCCATAATAATGTACAGTGCTTTGGGGAAGTAAAAATAGAGGGAAAATGTTTTTAGAAAATAATATCTTTGGTTTTTTACGTATTTGGGAGATCAATAAAAGTACTACTGCTTCCACGCAAAAATCATTATTTAAAAATTGTCTGATATGCTTAAAAATAATGGACTAGTTTTCACAAAAGATTTGTTAAAAGCGTGAATGAATGAGAGTATTTATCTACGTAAATTATACGAGTTATTTGCACCAAACACTTTTGTAAAATATTGAAAATGCACACTTTTTCCCTGTGAAATTTTAATAGACATTTTCAACCCTAACCTTTTAAAAAATTAGCACACACGCCCCTTCAGATGAGTGATTATTGCGCACACGCCCCTCATGCGACTTAGCAAAGATTTTGATATTTTTTTGTACCAAATACCCCTGTGAAATATTAAAAAAACATATTTGACCCATGTGAAAATAATTTTTAAATCTATTCAACTCATAATACACAATTTTCATTAAAATCTAATTATAAAATATTTAGAAAACACTTTTTTGTTTTTTAATTTTATTTTTATTTTTAAATTTATTATGATTATATAATTATTTTCTAAAAATATTATTGTTTTATCTTGTTATCATTATTTTATTAAACTTTCTTCTTGTTTTCAACTTTTCTATTAAACATGCATTCATAAACAAGTATTTAAATAATTTAAAGTAACAAAATATTGAACTAAACTGATACGTTCAAATATATTGCTTTTTCGATTTAGGACTATATATTATTGAACCAAAATTTAAATTTTTCGAGAATATGCATTGCACAATTTGTAATAAATAATAAAAAATAACATTCTTATATAATTCTAAATCGAAAAGGTAACATTCATGAACTTATCATTTGGTTCAATATTTTGGTATTTTTAGATATTTAAATCATTATTTATGAATCATGTTTAATGAAAAAGTTGAAAGCACGGAGTGATTTGATAAAATAATGATAACGAGATAAAATAATATTTTTTTAGAAATAAATTAATTATAAATTATAAATTTAAATTAAAAAATAAAAATAAATAAAATTTAAAATGTTTGGAAAATATTTTATAATTAGATTTTAATAAATATTGTGTATTATTATTTAATGCAAATTTTGCAATTTATTTTAAAAAATTTAGATTTTGGTTCAAAAATATATAATACTAAATTGAAAAGTAATATGCATGAAATTATCATTTTGATTTAATATTTTGATACTTTTAGGTATTTAAATTTCGTTTATAAATGCATTTTTATTTGAAAAGTTGAAAACAAGAAGAAAGTTTAATAAAATAATGATAACAAGATAAAATAATAATATATTTTAAAAAATAATTATATAATCATAATAAATTTAAAATTCAAAATAAAATTAATAAAACCAAAAGTGTTTGTTAAATATTTTATAATTAGATTTTAATAAAAATTATGTATTATGTGTTGAATATATTTAAAAATTTCACAAGGGTCAAATATGCATTTTTAATATTTCACATGGGTATTTGGTGCAAAAAAAAATATCAAAATCTTTATCCAGTCGCATGAAGGGCGCGTATGCAAAAATCACTCATCTAAAAGGGCGAATATGCTAATTTTTTAAAAGGTTAGAGTTGAAGATACCTATTAAAATTTTACAGGGAATGAAAAAGTGTGCATTTTTTATATTTTAAAAAAAATGTTTGATATAAATAACTCTAAATTATACGGTGACCTTATTTTTTTAAGTGGGTCCATATCTCATGATTTGTGCTACGGCATTCATCATTTTTCTTTGAAAAATAATGTGCCTTTTTCTTCACCGTTTACGAGGAGTCCACGTGAGTAAAGTTAAAAAACTAAACATAATTATTAATTGAGAATATTTATTTGGGAAAATTGTTTTTTTTGGTTATATATTTAATACTTTGCGATTCTAATCTTTTATATTTTTAGATTTCAGTTCATCTATTATCTTTTTTTTTGAAATTATAATATTTTTCCGATGTGATTCTGATGTGGCACTAATACAGTATTAATGTAGAGCTGACTTTATAGTGACACGTAAACATTTTCGAATATATAAAAGACTACAATTGCCAAAAATCGAAACATACATAACTAAAACTGAAAAATGAAAACATAAAATACTGAAATCATAAAGTGACAAATATACAAGACCACAATTACAATTTTTCCTATTTATTTCGGTACATGAATTATATATTGATAAAATATCAAATTGGTAAATAAACTATTGAAAATTATTTAATAGGTACATAATTAAATTAAAAATTCAAGTTTACTTTAATCTGAATTCTTATTAAGTATAATTACTATTATTAAAAATTAATTAGGTGCATAATTTATTTTCAAAGTTTTTTATTTATTAATTTTAAAGATATCATATTTATTTAAATTATATCATGATAAATAATTAACGACTCAAATTCTACAACAACAAATATTATAATATATTGATAAAAATATAATAAAATAAATATATATCATCAGAGTACGTTAATCTTGTTTTTATGTTTTAGCCCGTTGATCTTGTTTTTATGTTTTAACACCTTGAATCAAACATGATCAACATTTTAGGTTTTTGAAACTTGGTCCTGTCTGTTGGGAATTCAAAACAACATGCAACATTAAAGGTTTAGATTAGGAAGAAAAACAAAACTAAAAAAAATATCACACGTTATCTCGATTTACGTGATTCAAATTATCTAAAATTTTTTCGCTTAATTTAAAATTTGTAAGTTTACACTTGAATTTAAATATAAATAAATAAATATTTATTTTATTAAATTTTTATCAATATTAAATATATTTAAAATGACTAATGATTTATTTATTTATTTATTTATATGGTTTAATTAATTAATAATATATAAATTTTGTCAATATTTTTTAAAAAATGGATATATTTAATATAGATAAAAAATATCATTTTATTATATATTTATTGATATCTCAAACATGTATTATAGGAATAAATAATTTATTAATGAATAAAATATAAATATATTATAAAAATAGTAAGATAGTTATTTCTGATAACTCTAAATTAGTAATATAAATTTATTATAAACTATACATATAGCCGTCACTGATCCATCATTAATGCAAAAACTGATTTTGAATAATATAGTTATATATATATATATTTTAAGTTGTCCAACAAATTCATGCCCACTTTGTCTTCGACCACTAAATCTCGGGTTTTAGTTGTTTTTGATTTTTCGCATCACTAAAACACGATAACGAGTTTTAATGGTCGCGCACGAAGTGAACTTCAGGTCCAATAGAATAGTGTTACATCATTGGTGAAATTGTTTGGTGGGCATGATAGGTGAAAATCATAGTAAAACTATATATATATATATATATATATATATATATATATATATATATATATATATATATATATATATATATAATTTATTGCACGGTACCCACATTATGTGTATGCTTTGTTGGCTGGTAATATATAATATGTATAATATAACCAATGGATGAAATAACTCATAAATTGAAAGATGGAGTAAATCTTGAAGTTTCTTGATCCAAGGAAAACGATCCCTCGTCAAATCATATCACTGCTGGAAAACTAATAATTGCCTCTAGCCACTCCCCCATCCTCTCTTCAATGGAGGTGGTCTCCAGTTCCACACTCTTTAATTGCAAATTATATCTCTTATATAAGATTAAAGTATCCACGATGAGTACATGATTTCAAACAACTCAATCATTATAAGAGTTATTTTAATCTTTTTCTTATCAAAACTTTCAGAGTCAAAACGAAAACGCCACTCATTTCCAATCCAACAACATTACTTCCAACTTTAATCTATCGAGAAGAAATTTTTTCTTAATTTTCGCCATTGTCTTGTTCGCAACACTTATTTTATTCCACTAAATATCTGTTTATAAATTTTATTAATATCTTTAGAAATTAAATTTACATTTAAAGAATTCTAATCGTTGATAAATTTATTTTTTTATTTAAATTAAATTATTTGATTCTTAATACTCCCTCCGTCCTAATTATATTGTCCATGTTTCTTTTTTTTGTTTGTCCCAAATATATAGTCATATACCATATTTAGTAATATTTTTTTACATTTTTTTACTAATATACCCCTATTAACTGCACCTTGAAAATTGTGCAATCATTTTTTAATACATTGAATAGGAATAAAATAGGAAGTTTATATAATTTTTTTTTTCAATACATTTTTTTAATATGTGTGAAATCCAAAAAAGGACAATATATATAAAACGAAGAAAATACTAATTTTAATAATGTCAGGTTGTCGCAAGGGCTCTCCATGAGCTCGTATAAGTATTATTTCGGGAAAAGTGTAATTTTAATCATATAAATTATTTTGTTTTCTGTTCTAATCTTATAATTTTTCAAATTTTGGTCTTAGTTCAATAACATGATTTTGTTTTGTTTTGGTCATTTTTGTTTATCAGAAAGTCACTAAATCAATCAAATTTATTTATTTAACACTGATATTTTTCTCTATGGCTCATTTGGCAAAAATTAACCATATGTTACAAAAATTAAAATGTATTACACAAAAATAAAGAAAATAAATAAATAAAAACAACACTCAAAATTCACATATCGGAGGAAAAAACTTGTGTTTTGTTTTATTTTTGTTTATATATATTTTAATATATGTAATATAAGTTTATTTCTAACAACACAAGTTTAATAAGAGAAAATCGACGCCAAATAAGTAATATTTGATTGATTTAGTCATTCTCAATGGAAAAAAGCCCAAAAAAAATCCAAATTACTGAACTGAAACCACAATTTGAAAAACTATAAGACTAAGACAAAAACAAACTAACTTATAAAACTGAAATTGTAATTTTTTCGTATAATAACTTCCGAGGGATGGATTTATAAATCAGGACAAAATAATATTAACTTTTTTTTTACGTAAAATAAATATACGCGTTGATTTAAATTTCACTCCCATTTTATAGAAGTATAAAGATAAGGGTGTTCGGATACTGAACCAAACTATAAATATGTTTTTATCTTTTTTAAGTTAAATAGTCGATAACATCAACCAAATTGAAAAAAAAAAATTTGTTTGGTTCGAGTTTTGGATAAATTAAAGTAAACCGAACCAAACCGATTACACTAGTATATAAAATATAAAATAACTTTTGTTGATCTAGTATGATTTTTTTTTGGATATAGAAATATTAGTTTTTAGTTTGTATTTTATTATTAGCGAGCTCTTTTTATTTTTATTTTTTTAAAATCATTTAGCGAGCTCTTTAGAAAGGTCAAATCTCAAATGCATCGATAATTTACTTCTGGTTTTAGCTCAAATATACATCACCTACACACGACCGTAACCCTAAAGTTTAGGTTTTTTCATCAGTTGCAAAAAAATTGTAACTTGAATAACTATTTTAATTAATAGTTTTTACTTATAATTGTTTCAGTTTATGATCAAATAAAATATTTTTCTTAAGGGTAAAAACTTGTAGTATTACTTAACAAAATCGTCTGTTACGTTTAACCAACTATGAAAAAAATTCACCATTCACACGAACAAAAGACGAATGAGAGGAAGAATGAAAACGAGCTACAAAATATACGTGGGATTATTAGCTAAAAAATTATAATATATCACGCATTAAGGCAATAACTAGCTTTAAAAAGTCATTGTGAAATTCAAAACTTAAACTTAAATCATCCAACCAAACCGAAACTCGAAGAGCACTACTTAGTAATCAAATTAAAATTAATTTGGTGAAGTCAAAGGCGAAATATCTAAAATACTCTTAAAAAAAAACAAAACAAAACAAAATGAAACTTTATCTATATCTGATGGGTTATGACCCAATTTGATTTTTTCCTGACGCAAGTCCAATGACTCAATCCATTTGAATCTCATATTATTTATTTGGACATTTTATCAAGACCCATAAATTCTTACAAGTTCATAAGAGGCTCAAACCCATGAAATTCTTCGACTATCTAAAAATAACTCAAGTCTCTTATTATTAAGGTACGCACTCTATAGTCGCATGCTTTAGTTCTCTAGAAATTTTATTGGGCAAATACTGGTTTGAGCGTCAGATTGTTTTCGTCGGGTTGTTTATGGGCTTGTAAAGAATTTATGGGTCTTGATAAAGTGTTCAAATAAATAATATGAGACCCACATGGATTGAGTCATTATGCTTTGTGGCGGGAGAAAATAAAATTAGGTCATAACCCATCACTATCTATATTTTAAACTACATTTGTTCATGATAATCTCCATTTTTGTGCTTTTATTTTATTTTCAAATTTAAATTGATTTGAAACAAAAATATAGTACGTGTATTCAATAAATAATATTCATATTTTAATCACACACACAACTCATTTTCTTTTCAAATTTATATTGATTTGAAACAAACATATAATTTATGTATATAATAAATTAGATTTATATTTTAATCACACACGCAACGCAGGTACAATTGTACAAAGACACAATTAGTCATGCATTGGCCACTAACTAGCTTTAAAAAGTCATTGTGAAATTCAAAACTTAAACTTAATCATCCATGCCAAACCGAAACTCGCGATTTGGTTTGAAATTTTGTAAAACCTAAATTTGTTTTCCTTTGTAATCCAGTATATTATGTGTGTCAAGGATACTGGAGATACTAGTATATATATAATCGCAATGAAATTTTATGGTAACCACTATTCATAATAAAATCGTTAAATATTTTTGCAATCTACCAAATTCTATCACATCTTTGCCCCACAACTCGAAAAATCGATTTGGTTTGTTTCTATTCAAATATTCTTCATTTCGAATAAAAGAAAAATATTTCTTGGCATTTACGTAAAAGACGCAAATATCATTAAATTCAAAGAACTCGATCGAAACCACAAGATGAAATTTATCAGACAATATTTTTTTATTATTATATAATATATAATATAATAATGCCTTCGAAATCTCGTGTTTTTCATTGCTCTTCATAGTTCGTTCGCCTTTTGTTTTTCGATTTTCGTTTCGTTTTTTGTTTCTGGTTTTGGACAAAGCTAAGTTATCTTGTACAGTGTAGTGATGGAGACAGAGAAGGGAAGGGGTTGGCGACAGATATTGCTCTCTCTATCTTTTAAAATATTTTAATTTTAATATACTGCATGTAAAGTTTAGTCAATTTTGGAAAGCTATTATTCCAACATGTAGTTCTGCTAGCAAAAAGAGTTTCATTTTCAAAATGAAATTTCTTGATTATTACGACACCATTGAAAAATACAAATTAATTGGCTCCATTAATTTTGGTGTCTCTCATCAGGACCACAGCATCACCGTATAAATAAATGTTTAAAATTTCCAAATACATGCATTTCAATATATATATATGATCAAAAATTTAAGTCAGACTATTTCATGTAACTCACATCACCGGCCCCTTAAAATTTATTTATAATTTAATTTTTAATAACTTGCATTAAAATTAGGTGGAATTAGAATTATATGAAAATCCACAATCCTCATAAAATTTTTAAATACGGACCAATATTTATTATTTCTCTTATTAATAATAAATAAACACCCAAAAAAGGAAAGAACTAAACAAAAATTATCTCGTACTAAAATAAATAAATAAATGTTCGCATTTGTGTCACACACGCAATCTCAATTTTTTGACCTTCGTGTGAGAACACCCAGATAGGGAAAAAGGCCGCCTTCCTTAAACGATCAAATATAAATATATGTATATATGCTCGTTGAAATGGTGTGGATTCTTGAGATATTTTATTTATTGCATTTCAATCTTTATTTTATGTAATTAATTGCAGTACTATTGTGTTTAAAATACGTTAATTAATTTTATATTTGTTACATTGGACGAGCATATAAAAAATAAGCTATATAGCTAAATTTTAATCTAATATAGTGAAAGTTGCAAAATTTTTAGATAATTTCCTACCTACTAGCAATAAAAAATAGGCTAGAATTTCCCTGGCATTTGACATATTCATATGAGTCTGCTTCAAAGTAAAATGATATAATACTTTGTCGCACCTACAAACTTTTGACTAAATAAGAACTGAATCTATTTTATTCTCATATATCTCCATTGTAAGATTCAACAAGAGGTGGAAGGCAAATTGCAATATAAAAGTTCACATATATTTATGTTTTTTTTAAATATATAATAATGTGACGGGGATGTTCTAACTTTACGGCCTTCATAAATGTCTAATTAAGATACATTAATATAGATAGTAAAAAACTTAATTAATATAGATAGTAAAAAATGTGTGGTTTGAAGAGCAAAAATTTGGTGATGTCAATGGAAATTCCCCTTTTAACTTAGTGATCCACAGTCCACACAATTATTATTATTTTTTTTCGTGGAAGACACTTAATTGCATAAAGACGTAATGCGACTCGTGATTTCTTTGTTTGTCAAATGTTATTAGGTAAATAAAATAGTTTTTTTTTTTTTTTTTTTAATTTTCGACTTGGGCATTAGCTATGTTTGTATACCGGGCACACCGCACACGCCACACGTTCTTGTATTGTCATTGCATCTTTTATATTTAATTTCGTTGACGGAATTAAATATACATGCATCTCATATCTTATAGATTGACAAATTAAAAATGTTCTTTTTTGTTTTTAAATTTTTTCAGTTGTGAAAAAAATCTCATCGAAAAACGTATTTGCTCAAAACAGAAAAATGAAGAAGTTTACTCCAAAATAAATTGTTATCTTTATTTCATTTTGTAAAACACTGGATTGCCTTTAGATAGAAAGATTTCAAATATATGCAAATGTATTTTGTTATGAAGAGAAGTAAGACAATAAATTTTCAATCCAACTCTTTCGTGTTCATATAGAGCATTTGATGTTGATTAGAATGTATTTCACGTTTACCCAATAATGATATAATTGGAATTCATCCTACTTTATACTACAAATTTATAAATAAGATATTTTTAACAATAAACTATAATCGAAATCCATGAATTTTAAAATCTTTTAGTCCCAACGCAACCTAAGAATACTTAAACTCTACTGATCAATCTTCTTGTTTCCGAAAGAAATAGATGTTATTTTTAACCCCTAAAAAACCACGGATTAGATAAACATATAGAAGAATGCACACAAACTAAAGCAAATAATTAAATTAATTAAATTGTACTAGCATTTTAAAGTTTGCAATAAAATAGGAATACAGTAAAATAGGAAGGTAAGATTTGATGTAAGTTTAGATTATATAAGCATATTAGAATAAACAAAAATATCAGTATAGTAATTGGTAGATTTTGACTACTATAGTGAAAGAGAGTTTTGTCGTTTTACCAAATGTTATAGTTTGGTATGATTATTATTAATCTCGATATAAATTATCCAATCATGCGTTATCATTGACTTATTATTTATCCATCTATTAATTATTTATTTTAAATCAATCAAATAATTAATTATTTATCTTACATCATTCAAATCATTGAACTGAAATTACTATATTACCCCTTATAAATAATATTATTCATATTTTATTTATTATTAAAAGGACAAAATGATAATTTATCATTTTTATATAAAATTTAATCAATCAAATCAAATAAACTATAATCTATTAATCAAATTAAATACTTAATTAACTATCATTTCTTATTTATTTTTATTTACATTACATTACATTATTTATTTATATATTATCTATCCCCATCATTCAAACCAAACTGAGATGATATCACTTACCACCCTTTGCCCCAAAGATACATTTGCATTTTAAAGAAATTTTCAGTTGTTTAATCTTGTTATTTTACCTTGCTCTTGGTTTGGCATTTGTTGTGCATCGTATGTTTTACATTATTTGGGAGTAATGATCTAGTCCCCTCCTTGTAATGTTATTTCCCATTATCAATAAAACAAGTGGCTTTAGCCACTTTTCTTTAAAAAATTTTTTATAAAAAAATAGATTTTCAGAAGAGTGTGGACTAGCGTGGAACAAGAGAATTAAGCAGCTAGGGTTGCGTTTCATATGAATTATTATCATTATATCTATATATATTTCTTGTTAATTTCATTTTTGCCAAGCCTAATTTCAAGTATTGTTAAAGCCTATGGGGCAGTCACGATGACGTGTTGATGATCAAAATATGGGATCTGAATCTTCTGCTGTGCAGAGAGAAACAACACAGGATATTGTGCAATATATAGACTTCTATAATTCATATCACAGGATATTCTGTTTTATCTTCACGTCTAACGATCTTAATTACGATCTTAGGGAAAAAAAATGTTATAAAGGTTTGAGATTTTGTTTTCTATGATTTAAGAAACTTTACTTTTTTGAAAAAAAATAAAAATTTTGTGCTAGCGTCGAGCTTTGTACGGAAAAATAACGAACAGAGCATTTTATATACATGTAGGAAAAAAAAAAAAAAAAGCATTCCTTAACCACATTCAGAGAAGAAAGATGACAATTATATAAAATTCCGACGTGGATATGCCAACCCAACAAATCCCGTGGTTTACTGCTATGTAGATCACGAGACTACCAATTTCTAAAATAAATAATAACAAATAAATCTTTGTTTATTTACGTTTGATTCGGACCTCAAAATTGCATATCTTGTTTTGACTCCATTCTATATCATATTATCGTCAATAGAGCCGTCAATTTGGATTAGATTTGTTGAGTCGATCCATTTTACCACACAATTTAAACGGGTGGGGTTGAAATTTTTTCAACCCAACTCAAAATGGGTTTATATGGGCCAACCTGCGCGGGCCTCGGACCTAGATGGGTCAGCCCGCGACAAGCCTGATGAATAATAATAATTATTTTTTACTTTTATTGTGATATATGTATATTTTAACGAAAATTGTGAATTTTTTGTATTAATTATTTTATATAAAATTTATACGTATGAAACAAATAATTAAAAATTTTATTAATATTTATTAATGAAATGAAATTTATAATTAATTATAATGATTTTTATTTATAGTAAATCAACCCGCGGGCTGACCCGTTTAACCCGTAACCTACCTTGGGTTGGGTCGGGTTGAGGATTTTCAGCCCGTTGGGATGAACCCGCGGGCTGACCCGTTTAACCCGTAACCTACCTTGGGTTGGGTCGGGTTGAGGATTTTCAGCCCGTTGGGATGGTGAGTCGGCCCGCCCTCGACCTTCAAAACGATGGATTTTTGGTGGGCCGACTCGTCGTGAGTTGGTCCGTCTGACAGCTTTAATTGTCAATCATGTATTCAATACCTTGTATGTTTCGTCTTTTTGTCACGTCATAAAAACTTACTTGAGATCATCTTATAACGTTTCTATGAGACCAAGCACGAAAAATATTATTATTTTATCTAAATTATTAATATTTTTACTGGAAAAGTAACATTTTTAGTATGTTACCTACTTTCCTTGTAATATTAACAAAAAATCTTCTAAATTATAATTTCTGTTTCCCTCAACATTATTGAATTCCCAATTTCTTAGACACAATCAACTTCTCAATAATTTGTTTTTCCCTCAATCCAAAGCTCCGAAATTCTCGACGTATTCAATAAATTTTCAGCAATATACTGATTCTTAAAGATCCCCAAACAAATATTTGAGAACAACATCTGTTCCATCAACTGAATTTTAAAAATTATAGTAATATTTAAATATTTTTGCAATCACGAAAGAACTGCTTCTATATATGCACATGAACATTACTTTATATTATCACAATTCACAAGCACTTTCTTAAAAAAAAATTAAACAACACGTATCTCGATCTATGCGAGTCTGTAATTTCAAAAGAAATTGAAAGATCAATAGAGTTAATCTGTTGTTGCATTTATAACTCGAAACTCATCGATAATAAATGTTGAAGGCACGTGGAATCCCACAAGAAATTGACTCAAAACTAAAGCTAGATAAGTGGGATCGCAAGGAATTCGCGTGGCTCTCTATTTAATCGTTAATCCCATCTACCAATCACGCCCACATTTATTATATTATATTATATATATAGTTTTGATATCACGCAATGTTGTGTGCAGAATTTGTATAAACGTACATTAAAATCCACTAATGGTTTTAAAGATGGTTTACGAAAATCCCGCACACTAGAATGCGTGATATCAAAATTATATATATATATATATTGTTTATGTACACATATATACTGGTTATACATTATTCATAGATAAAAAATATTAATTAATGCTGCATATGTTTCATCTTCCACAGTCCATACCTAATTTAGGCTATTTATTGTAATTATTGTTCCTCGTAATAAAAGATCCCCAATTTCAAATTCTAATTATTTGATCTTATTTTTGAAGTCCCTTGCTAAAAGGGCCGGCGTACTCACCTCTTACGGTTGTCTTAGTCCTTAGAAAGTGGTACATTATGACCCGTAAGGTGTGCACAAAAAAATTCAATTACCCGATCGTTATCGTTCCTAAAAATCACACATTCTTTTTTTCCCAAAGAAGCACGATGTTGGCAGTTTCGTGTTACACGAGATTCATATATACTATATATATAAACGTTGAGTATGAATAATAAAACCTCAAATGTCCAACTTCTCGAACGTCTACTAAAGAAATGTTCATTTTGAACTAAAACAAGTTCATCTGGCAAGCAACGTTAACATGATTGAATTAACAACAAACACGTACGTGGTTAACAAAGATATTCCTACCTCTATACCAAAAACACCAAAAGAAAGCACATCATTCAAGAAATTAAATATGACAAATATACTAATATCCATTGAAACGTCACAAATTAAAGCATGATCAATTGAAGTCAAATTTCAGAGAATGAAATACTATACAGGTCTCGATCGTTCCTGCTCATCTTGAGCATATCATCAATATAAAAACACAAGATGACATCAACGTGCACTCGTTGATCTTAAATCCATATATTATCACATTTTCGCATTTCGTTTTAAAGTTTCTATTCTTTCAAAAAAAAAAAAAATTCTTCTACCATGGTCGGATCAAATAAGATATTTTTATTCTTTCAAATTTGCCAAAAGCCTGTCATCCATCGAGTATTTTATTAATTTTGGAAGTAATAATTTAAAAAGTAATTAATAACCGTTGAAAATAAATAATTCATCACTAGCCACAATATCCATACCAATGCACACTAGCTAGATATAATAATAATTCAACTATTATATATATATATCACTAGCTAGCCACACATATATAGCTATTGTGATAATTTAATGCACGTAGTTAGTAGTGAGTTGTGCGTGCAGTAATATTCTGGACAAAATAATGCAGAGCACATAGTAGCATAGAAATAAATTTTAATTGATGAAGTTGTTAAATTCACATGATATCCTCCAAACAAGTGGGGGCCGTGACAGTCATATTTCATTTGTTTTGAGTGATAGATATAAAACAAACATTGCACACTGCGAGAGAGAAGATTGATTAAATATTTGCCACTTTTTTATCACATCAATTCACGTTTTGCACGGTTTGTCATGAACATTATTAATTTTGTGGAGATTAAATTTACTTTTTTTATGCATGTATTTGACTCTTTGGCAATTTTGTTTTGGTACGTACGAGGCAAGTGGGGGGAAGAAAATATAATTAAATGTGTTTTTCGAATATATTTATTTTTTAAAAAAATTTATGGTTTATGTTGCTTAAAAATATTTACGATTAATTATGAAAATTTTATTTGAAAGTAATTATTACGGTGGAAGATGTTACTTAAAAGGGGTGGTATTTTTTACATTCTTTCTTGGGAAAAAATAAGAATAAATAATTGATAGTATTTTTTATTTTTATTTTGAGGAACAGAATTTTTTTTAGAAAAATCAAAACGAAGATAATCGGTAGAAGTTAATTTTCACAATTTTCCTAGTTCAATATATATGTTGATTTCATTTTTTTTGAGAGTACAAATACAATCTTGATTCAAATTACAATTATATAAATATATATATGTCAGCATTACAAACGGTACTTGAGCGTGGACTCAAAACGTGCTTATCTCAAGTAAAAAAATTATCTAAATTAAAGCTACCTAAATAAATTAAAAAATCTAGCTGCAATCAACAAAAATGGAACCTCAACTTTAGCCATTGGACTAATGCTTCCTCGGCTGTTGATTTCAATATTGTTGTTGTTCTTCTTGTTATTATTATTCTGTAGGTCAATTTCTCGTTGTTTGTGCTGCATGTGATATGATGCATTATTTACTGCTATGCTATTTGATTTTCTAATGTATTATTATAAATCAAATAATAAAAAAAATATAGTTTTCTGTACGCACATTAATCATGTGCGCTCTATTACAGAAGTAATGGTTAGTGATTGTTTTCAAAGTTGTTTATAGTTTTTTTTTAAAATTTATTTTTAATATATATGTTATTTTTATTCATAACGTTTCTTTTATTTAGGTTAGATTGACAAAAATTATGAGTTATATTCAGTCCAGTATTTTTAGTTATACACACAATGTACGTACCGAAATACTAATGGAGTGTTTGTTATTTCTTAAAAAAAGTGATTATATATGAACCTTTTTTTTTACAAATTTGTGAAAAAAATGTTAGTAATAACTTATTTTTAGAGGTTGCAAAAAAATTAGTTAAGTATAAGCAAACACAATTTAATTTTAAGAATAACAAAGATTTATTTTTTTAATAATAAAATCAAGAAATAATTGTACAATCATTCAAATTCTATCACAAATTGATTTGATTTGCATGTTTACATCGGAAAAAATCTCTTTATTTATTATTATTTTTATGATGTGGAACTACAATCGCTGTTTTTTGTGTGCATTATGTAAATCTTTGGCCTAATATTACAATAGTAAAAAAATTAGGCTAATCAAGTAAACCGCATGGAAGGGCCGTTTCCAGATAATTGGAGGCCCTAGAAATATTTCAATGGAATGACCTATATGATTCTTTTTAATATTAAATATCAATACAATTAGTTCATTGAATAATTAAAATTTAGAATTCTTACAATTAAAAATAATGACATAAACAATTGCATTGAAAAAAAATTAAAAAATAAAACAAATTTTTTTAAAAAAACTCAATAAACTTCTTAATCTGATGAGTTAGAGATGAATCATTGCATAATACAAATTAAATAAGAATCACTAAATTAGGAAAAGCATAAATATATACTTTATTTTGTCATAACAAATCTACCAACAAAATAATTTTTTTAAATACTAACATATGCAAGTAATAATTATAATCGAATGAATAAAATTCAGTTCAAGAGACAAATAAGCAAATTTAAAAGATTTTAGACTCTTGGAGACAAAAAAACTAAGGTTTCATTTGGACATTTACTATAAAAAAATGTTTTTAGTATTTTATAAGTAAAAAATCTTAAAGTAGATGTTTGAATAAAAGTTTTGTAAAACTAAGGTGCAATAATTATCCCTGCTCGTAGAGCGACCGAACCATGACGCTTGGACTGCTGTGCGGTTTAAAAGATTTGAGTTGTACCATTACCACCAGCTATAGGTTAAGCGACAAGCGCTCGGTCCTACAATTAGTATCAGAGCCAATGTCATGGGTTCGATTCTCATTGATTACAAAGAGTGCAATTATTATGAGGGAAATTGTTGGGTACAATAATTATCCTGCTGGTAAAGCGATCGAACTATGACGCTTGGGCTGCTATGCGGTTTAAAATATTTGAATTGCACCATTACCACCAGCTATAGCTTTTGATAAAGTGGCAAGCGCTCGATCTTACAAATTGTTCTCCAAGTATAGTTTTAAAAAACACTTAAAAGGTGTTTTTAAATGTTTTTAACATGGAACCATAGAAGACAAAGATGAGCAACATGAATTTTGAAATGTTACAATGTTTTTATAGAATAATTTTCCAAACACAAATTTATTATTAAAACAACTTTAAAAATATTTTATAAAAAGTTTTTACAAAACACTTTTATAAACAAAAAATTATAAGTACATGTACAAACAAAACTTAAGTCAATAAAAAATACAAACATCAACCACAATACATAAAATATTTAAGAAAATCATATTCAATAAAAAGCTATAGATAGTTGACCAAATTTGAACAACCTAACTCAACTGAATGGAGCAATTCACTACAAAAAAAAATGAAGAAGAAAGAGGGTCTTTTTACACAAACAAATGAAAAAAAATGTACAAAAAGTTGACGGTCGTTCTAAATTTTCAACAAAATAATTAAGAGATCGATTAAAATTTTAAATAAAAAAAGCAAAAAAAGAAAATAACTATAATAATAATATAATATTAATAGTAAAAATTTAAAAACACTGAGGCTCCGTCAGGGAAGGCCCTAGGCTGCCTAGACAACCTTTTCTTAGAGCCGATCATGGGCGTCGGTCAGAAAAATCGAATTCTTAACGATTTGGTAAGTGTTTACTTCATCAATTCGAATATTCTGCGATTACGAAATAAAAATATATTTATTTCTGGTATGATAGATGGAATTGAAGAAAAAACGAGGTGTTTGTTTTAATTTATTGGCATTTACGTTTTAAGAAATCCACACATCTTTAAACCACGTGAGGCCACGTTGATAATGGTTGTTGGGAAAGTTAAATTTTCGCAATAAAAATTTGTACAAAATGGAATCATTGGAAGTTCTTGTGACCCCCAGTGGCCAGTGTCTTCTTTTTCTTTTGTTTTGTTTTTAATATGAAAAAATATTTTTAACATTTTCTTAAAGTTAAACGGGGGAAAAAATATTGTTTCGTACCAAAATTATATTGAATATGTTCACATGATCATGTCGTAGTCACACGCGCGCGCAATAATTATAATTTTGACCTTCGTGTGAGAACACCGAGTATGCAAAATTATAGATATAATTTATTTCTTAGAAGTCAAATAAACGGGGGGAAAAATATTGTTTCCAATCTTTTCATTCTGTTTAATTTAATTTCAGCACATTATTCTTGTATTATGTTTACCACTAAATCCAATCATGTGAATTAATTTTATACTTGTTACGCTTAACGAAGATATAGGAATGATCCTACTTTTCATCAAAATATAGCAGAAGTTGCAATATTTTCGATAATTTCCTACCAACGAATACAATAAGCAAGAATTTGCCATGATTACTTTGACATGTTCATTCAAAATTTCTTCAAATTTTATTGTCAAGTGTCAACGATCGATCCCTATTTGTTTGCAAAGTCAGCCAGGTTACCTAACTAAAATTAAAGTTAGACTATACAACCAAATATCTCTTGTTTTGGTGGTAAAAACGAGACATCAGATCGCTATAGTCTTGAGTTCAAATTTCACCGATTAATTGATATATTTATTATTTTATTTAGTCATGTGAAGTATGGGGAAATATCTCACCTTATAACATATTTAAAAAAAAAAAAAAGGGATCGAGAAATCTCCTATACGCGGATTTTTATTTTTACCTACTTGTTTAAAAGTCTTGTTCAAAGTAAAATGATATAATATTTTGTTTCACCTACAAACTTTTGACTAAATAAGAACTGAACTTATTTTATTTATCCACGTTGTAACATTCAACGAAAGGGGATGGAAATTATATAATAATGTGACGGGGATGTTCTAACTTAATTTACGTCCTGATTAATAACTTTATTTAACTAAAATTAAAATAAATTGACCAAATTATGAATGTTTGAAGTGCAAAAGATTAGGTAATGTCCATGAAATCCTCTTTTTCAATTTTAGTGATCTATACTTTTATGAAAACAACATGACAATACAAAAAAATTAGATGAATCGAATTGACACAAATGAGGAAAATTATGAACACGGAGGGATTTTTATCACTGAATCAAAAAGTTCTCTACACAAGTAAATATCTCAGTCCACGTTTCTCAAGCTCAAGCATTCTCACACTCGACTCTCTCACACGATTTCATGACTCGCTCCCGAGCTCTTGTGCTCTAGCACTCTTGTCGCGTGCTCAATGGCGGAGCCACATATATATAAGGTCACTCGGGTTTCAATTCGGGTGGTCTAAATTTTTTATATTTTGTGGAAAAGATTCATGTGACGCATGTGGTAATACACTTCTATTGTCGATAAGAATTGGTAAATAAATAAGTTGAGAAGAGATTAATTTGTCCTAAATTAATTATTTTCATGTTATTTTACTCAATATTAAATTCAACATAATATAATATGTATAATATATATTATAAAATACGTGCAAATGATATTTGTTCAAAAAATTTGATGTGTTCCAAATCTAAATGAATTTATAATTGTTGAAAAATATATTGATAATCAATATTATACTTTTATATAAACTAGTAAAAGTCACGTGCGATGCACGTGGGAACATCTTTTGTTGTCGATAAATGTTGTTAAATAAATTAGTTGAGATGAGAAAATATTAACACGCAGTTAATAAATAATTTTCATGGTAATAATATATATTTTTTCAAAAAAAAAAATCTATTACATGTCTTAGTTATGTAATCAATATAATTTTCGACATTGCAACTAATAAAAATATTTGCAACATTTTCGACAATGTAACACTGCAATTTCAATGTTTGTATTATTTACGGTCATGATTATTTTGCATCTACATTAACAGTTTAGAATAAGACATTATTAATAATTCATGTAAGCTTATAAATATAAGTGTTACATTTATTGTAGTTTTACATTAACACAATAATTCATATATGCTCAAGTCCCGTCGGTTATGCGGGCCGTTTCATTACATTGTTGTAATTGATTACTTGTAATCTTGTACTCTAAAAAAATAATGATATTGAAACTTATATAATTATGACAGCTTGTTGGGATCGGTTCAGAGGGTAGAGGGGGGTGAATACACTCTGAAACTTATTTTCTTTCTTTTCAAAATGATCAAGTGAAGTTTAGTTCACTTAATCTGTTTTCTCAACTTCTAAAACGGTTTGAACAACTTAAATAGTGCGAAAATAGTTCAGAGGTTTTAGTGATGCAAAGGCAAGTTATAACACGATGTATGAGCAATATATAAGATAAATATGCAGTAAAGACTAAGGCACGATTTATGGAAGTTCGAAGGCTTAATCCTTCTACGTCTCCCCTTCTTCCACTTAGGAAGGAATTCACTAGAAGACTTTGGTTATTACAACGTCTTGCAATACACCACTTCAGACTTAGGACTTATCCAATGCCTAATCCGAAACTCCTAGATTTACACAGATAAGATTCTCAGTTCTTATCAGACTGGTGGAAGCTTTCAGAGTAGCTTCAGGTCTCTTCAATAATGAATACAGTCCGGTTGAGCTTCTCAAACTGCAGAGCGGTCGAGAGGCTTGGAAACCCTAGGATGATCCTTGAAGATCAGATATGTAAACTGTAGGCGAGGTTTTATTTGAGCAGCAAGTGAATGATCTTGTAAGTGTGCTCAAGTATTGCTTTAGTATATCAGATGAGGACTTTTGATAGTATTCAAGTGATTGAGTTGATTGAGATTTTTCGTGTTGCTTGTCTTCTTCTTGTCACTTCTTGAGCAATCTTCCCTTTATATAGGTCAATCACCAACGTCTTTATTTTGAACGTTCTGATGCTGCATTGAATGCACATTTAATGCTTCATAAATGCATTGATGATTCTGCATGAAGATCGTACACTTCTTTAAATGCAGACAACTTCCAGGGTCCAAAACTGGTATAAACGGTCGAATGCTTTATCTGTAGCCATTCTGCGTTTTTGCCATTTTAGTGCAACCTGTTGTCTCGATGCAAGAGTCAACAGATCTTCTGATACGCCAGTTCTGCTTTTGATAAAAGATCTTGCAATGAACGTCTTGTCTCAAGTATTTGTCTTGAGATATCTTGATAAGCAGTTGACTTTCTACCGGTAGATAGATTTATCCTCTGCTGGTTTGAATAACCAGTCGATAGGCTTGTGACTGCAACCGGTCGAGAGACAAAGGCGGTTGACAAGCTTCCGGTAGATAACTTGAAGGGTTTAGACGGTTGCGGTAGGAGTTGTAGTAGATTCCTGAAATACAAAAGATTGGCAGCACATTCCTATACAATGAGTTGTTGTTTGTTATCACCAAAATGTCGGATTCAACAATTTCCACCTTTTTGGTGATGACAAAACTTAAGTGCTCCGAAAGCAATATGAAAGCATTAAAATGAACTTCATTGAGAGAATGAATTTCATTAATTACAATAAGCATTCTTATTACACCTACTGAAGAAAAACAAAATGAGATACAGCTGCGATAAGTAAATAAGAGACAAGTTGTTCATCTTTTGAACAAACTGGCTCCTCCTGACCTATCGCCTTCTCTTCTTCTTCTGTCGGCTTCTTCCTTTCTTCTGGATTCTTCTTCACGTCTTCTTGCCTCTGCTGCTCTTCGTTGCTCTTCTTCCTCCTTTTTGGCATCACCTTGATTGAGTCGAAGGATGATCTCAGTGAGTTGAGTGCCAAGGCAGGCTTGCATAGTATCAATTTTTGCATCTAGTTGAGCAAGTAGAGTAGCTTGCATAGTGTCCATCCGATCATTCAACTGCCTATGAAGGCGGTTTTCGGATTTGACAACTTGTTCGGAGACGGTAGAGAGCATTTTGATTTGAGTGCGATGATGGGCAGTGATCTCTTTGGACAGATGAGCAAGGTCTCTAGACACGGTCTCAAAATGTCGAATCATCGTCGTGCGTGAATTGTCAACCCATGAGGATGTGTTTGTGATGGCTTGGGAAACGGATCGAACTGTTTGCATGAGCTCATGAAGCCTATTTATCAATGTGTGATCCAGAGCTGCTGCCATGGCTTCAATATATGAGTCATCAGTCTGAAGCATTTGACTCTGTGTGTCATTCCTTGGTGAAGCCGGGCCAGACTCAAGATGATGTGGTGCTGGTGATCTGGCTGGTGAGCTAGCTGATGTACCTTCCAATAGTGGTACAGTTGGAGATGTAGGGGTCTCGACTGCAGCCAAGATGATTGGTGGAGTAGCAGGATCAGCACTCGGTTCATCCATTAGGAGATCTTCCACAAACTTTTCAGTAGATGGAGACGGTTGAAGTGCTGGGTCAGCATCAGTCACTGGCTGTTCTGGAGGTGCAAGTGATACAATAGTGCTTGGTATCTCTGTTGGGGGCACTACTGCTTCACTGCTGCAAGGAGCCTCTGCCAGAGAGGTGACAGGAATTTCTTGTTCAATCACTTCTAAAGAATCTTGTAGAAGACTGGGAGAGGTGTGAGCGGTCGCCGCTAGAGATGAGTGAGCAGTCACAGCTGCTTCCGGTTGAATTACTGCTTGGACTGCGGTTGAGGCGGGATCGACCGATGAAGATGCTGCCACACTCGATCTTAGAGCGGATGATTGAAACAGGTCAGCAGTGATGAGACCGGTCAGAATCCCATCTGAAAGAGTAATAGCAGAGACGTCTTCTTCACCCTGATCTTGGGTAAGAAAAGTCTTCATCATCACCTGTGCTTCCAGTCCATAAGCCTGTATACAAGCTGCTGAAGCTGTCGTCTTTACGTTGGTAAGAGCTTGGAAGTGCTGAAGTAGTTGAGTGATTTGACGTAGACTATTCTGTAGTCCAGTCAAAATCACAAAGTCATCGGTGGCGGTAGGACTCTTGGATTTGAAGTTCTTGACACGCTCATTAATCAACAGAGATATCAGGCTTCCTCGAAGCTTCAAGTCGATGAGCTGTCTTCTTCCCAGAGCCTCCACGATGTCTTCAGTGTCAGCAAAAAGAAGCATCTTCTGCTCAATAACGTTCAGAGCCTTCCACTTAGGAAATATTTGAGCGAGCGTTAGGTGAGTACGGTAATGATGCCATATGTCAAAGCGCTGTAGGTGACGCTTGACAGTGCGGAGAACGTGAGAGATGATCAAGTTGAGCTCTACAGTAGCTGCTGGTTGAGCCTTAGGTGAGTAGATCATCACACCTTTCCCTTTGTCCTTGGGATCAGCGAGAGTGACCTTTGGAGTTGATGAGGCACCTTTCCTGATTATCACACCCTTGGTAGGACGTGGAGCAGTAGTAGCAGTAGTGGTAGTAGTCTCGACCGTTGGCAGAATTGGTGTTGGAACGGTAGGAGCAAGTCCAAAAAGGGACTTTAACTTCTTGTGCTGCCTCTTCTTCTCGCCTGCAGGCGTGGATGGCACAGCTGCTTTGGAGACAGAAGGAGATGACTTGCTGAAGGCTTGAATCAGTGGAACGTTCTCACGTGATTCTTCTTCAGAGTCAGACTCTATGATAAGTTGACGCTTGGCAGATTTCTTGG
Source organism: Henckelia pumila (assembly GCF_033568475.1). Taxonomy (NCBI): domain Eukaryota; kingdom Viridiplantae; phylum Streptophyta; class Magnoliopsida; order Lamiales; family Gesneriaceae; genus Henckelia; species Henckelia pumila. The sequence continues at coordinate 3,405,613 of NW_027331831.1, forward strand.
TATGGGCTGGTTTGGCCGCTACCGGGACTGTTGAAATCGGTTGAGTGACAGCAACAACACTTGCGGTTGAAGGCAGAGTGTCGACCGCAACCTCTTTCTTGTTCAGAAACTTGAAGATTGTAGACTTGTTGAGCCATTTGGTGGGATGCAGAGGCTCAGTCTTGGAGAAGTCTACTCCAAGGGCGCTCAAGATGTGGCAAATTTGCAGAGCAAATCCCTCGGATTGCCCTTTTCCCCTGATCATTTCACGTAAAGTAGTGAACAGTATGTCTGACCAGTTGATGTTGATTTTGGAGGCGATACAAGCCATGTATTGGAATTTCTCCATCGTCACCTTGTTGTACGATCCAGCCTTGGCAAGAAGATTCTTGGCCACGATGTTGGTCAATAGCCTGAATGGAGCTTTAAGAGATGTCTTCTGAGCCGGCAGTTTGATCGGAGCATCAGTGGTTGAGAATTCCTTCAACCAGTATGAGCAGTTACCATCGGGAAGATCCGCGCATTTTGTCAAACCCCTGGAGGGCAGATCAAATGTGCTGGCGAAGAACTTTTGATTGAAGGAGTAGGATTCTGTCCGGATCAAGCATTTGACAGTCCCATGCTCGATTTGAGCGGTTGCAAAGAACTCCTTCAAGACAGGCAGATCGCAGATGGCGCTGCTTCCCAAAAACTTCTTCAGTCCAGAGGCTTCAAGCATGGTGAAGACCTCAGTGATTCCTGCATTGTTTGCCTCAATAACGGAATCAAAGTTGATTGCAAGGCAAGTCTTCTGGATCGACATGATAGCTGTAGATAAGAACTCGAGCAGAGAGTAAGCAAAAGCTTGATAGTAATACGATAGAACTTTTAATGCAATATGAAAGCTTTAGCAACGGTGAAAGGTTGATATATGAGTGTAAAGAAGTATATATAGGAACCTATGGGCCATATGGTGATGTCATGAAAAGTATTTTTGAAATTCAAAAATTTTTGAAGAGTATAATCACCGCGCCCAATTAATGTCATTTGGTTCAAAGCACAAAGCTCTTAGTACGGAGCCTGTCAGAGACTAGCTAAAGGCGGATGATATGCCAACATTTATGGCAATGTAACAGCTAAGCTATTAACGTCATACTAGCAATCATTCCCCCTAAAAGCATGCATACTAACTTAGATCTACTAAGCCAAGAATATTTCGAAAATATGAAAACTTAGCGTCCGGTAAAGGCTTGGTGAATATGTCTGCTGCTTGCTGATCGGTAGAGATGTATTCCAGCCTGATTTCCTTCTTTAAAACATGATCTCGGATAAAGTGATGCCTGACATCAATGTGCTTTGTCCTAGAGTGCATCACTGGATTGTGAGTGATGGCTATGGCACTTGTATTGTCACAGTAGATTGGAGCTTCACTCGACCGGATTCCATAATCATTAAGCTGCTGTTGAATCCAGAGTATTTGAGCACAACAGCTGCCAACAGCAAGGTATTCTGCTTCGGCGGTCGAGGTAGCAATTGATGTCTGCTTCTTACTTGACCACGAAATTAGTCTATCTCCAAGGAATTGACATGTGCCACTTGTACTTTTGCGATCAATTCTACAACCTGCATAATCTGCATCTGAATAGCCAATAAGATTAAGATTTGAATCTTTGGGATACCAAAAACCCACATTAGTATTTTCTTTAATATATTTAATTATTCGTTTGGCGGCAATGAAATGAGATTGCTTAGGTGCTGCTTGAAATCTAGCACATAAACAAACTGAATACATGATATCCGGTCGACTGGCAGTCAAATAAAGCAATGAGCCAATAAGGCCTCGATACATTGTTACCTCGACCGGGATTCCCCCTTCATCTTTATCAAGCTTGATTGATGCACTCATGGGGATAGATACAGTTGAACACTGTTCCATTCCAAACTTCTTTACCAATTCCTTGGCATACTTGGATTGATTGATAAATATTCCAGTTTCAAGTTGCTTCACTTGCAATTCAAGAAAGAAATTTAGCTCGCCCATCATGCTCATTTCAAATTTCTCCTGCATCATCTTAGATAACTTTGAGCACAACTTGGGGTTAGTTGACCCAAATATAATGTCATCAACATAAATTTGTACTAGTAACACATGATCACCTTTTACAAATTTAAACAAGGTCTTATCGACCGTTCCAATTTGGAAATCATGTTCCATTAAAATTTTTAGTAATGTATCATACCATGCACGCGGTGCTTGTTTTAATCCATAGAGGGCTTTGTCAAGTTTATAGATATATTGAGGATGAGTAGGATTGACAAAACCTGGTGGTTGTTCAACGTACACCTCTTCTTGAAGTAGACCATTGAGGAATGCAGACTTGACATCCATTTGATAAACTTTAAAGTCCTTGAAAGCTGCATAGGCAAGAAAGATGCGGATTGCTTCTAGTCTTGCAACTGGCGCGAAGGATTCCTCAAAGTCTATGCCTTCTTCTTGTCTGAATCCTTGTGCAACAAGCCGAGCTTTGTTACGCACAACAGTGCCATGTTCATCGAGCTTGTTACGAAACACCCATCTAGTTCCAATCACATTTTGATTTTCCGGTCGAGGAACTAGATGCCAAACATTGTTGCGGGTGAATTGATTCAACTCTTCTTGCATAGCTTCAATCCAGCTGGCATCTGATAGAGCTTCATCTATCTTCTTGGGCTCTACCTCAGATATGAAAGCTGCATGCAAGAATTCATTAATCATTTGACCACGTGTTTTTCGAGGAGCAGAAGGGTCACCTATGACCAACCCAGGTGGATGATCTTTGTTCCACCTAAAATAATTCCCTAAAGGGTTGTCATCAATTGGTTGACGAACGTCCTCGTTTACTGGATCATCATTGGCAGGAGGATCGTTATCAACCGGTGGATCCTCTTCTGGCCTTGTTTGATCACACACGGTAGAGGTAACTGGATCATCCTTCTTTGGAGGATATGGATCACTGTTACTCTCTTCCTGTAGATTTGTGTTTTCCAATCTATGACTCAGATCATTTATGCTCCCTTGAGTTTGTTCTGTACAAAGAGTAGATTCATCAAAAACAATATGAATAGTTTCCTCGACCGTTAGTGATCTTTGATTGAACACTCGATAAGCTCTGCTAACGGCTGAGTAACCAATAAATGTTCCTTCGTCTGCTTTGGCATCGAAGGCTGTCAAATGATTTTTGCCATTGTTGTGGATAAAGCATTTGCACCCAAAAATTTTGAAGTATGAAATATCAGGTTTTGTGCCATTCCAGATCTCATATGGAGTTTTGTTAAATCGTTTATTAATCATAGATCTGTTTTGAGTATAGCAAGCTGTGTTAACTGCTTCTGCCCAAAGCCTTTGAGAAACATTTGAATCAGCAATCATAGTTCTGGCTGCTTCTTTTAAAGTACGGTTCCTTCTTTCAGCCACCCCATTTTGCTGTGGGGATCTAGCAGCTGACAACTCATGCTTGATTCCCTGATCATCTAGATAAGTCATAAGAGTAGTGTTTAAAAATTCAGTCCCTCTATCACTCCTGATTCTATCTATCACAGTAGATTGTTCATTTTGCAAGCGTTTAAAAAGCTTAATCAGGTGAGGTGCAGTTTGATCTTTTGAAGAGAGAAAGATGACCCAAGTAAATCGAGAAAAGTCATCTATAACAACAAGAGCATATCTCATTTCCCCTATGCTTCTTACTGGTATAGGACCAAATAGGTCCATGTGAAGTAAATCTAAGCATTTGGAAGAAGACATACACCCTTTATTTTTAAAGGTTGCTCTCACCTGCTTTCCTAGTTGACAAGCAGGACAAACTTTGTCTTTTATAAAATCTCCTTCAGGCAGACCAGAAACCAAATCATGCTTCCTCAAGTTAGAGATGGACTTAAAATTTAGATGATTTAACCGCTTATGCCACAACCAATGTTTATCATGATGAGCAGTAAGACAAGTAGGTGAAGAAATATGTGAGCAAGACCAGTTTACCTTGTAGGTGTTTAGGTCTCTTACACCGGTCATAAGAGTCTCACCTTTGTTATTTTTGATGATGCAAGTGTGTTTGTGAAACTCGACCGAATGATCATTGTCATATAGTTGACTAATACTTATCAAATTATAGCACAGTTTGTCAACAAGCAACACATCTTTAATAATGATGTTACCATGGATAATCTTACCCTTACCCACGGTTTTACCTTTGGAGTTGTCTCCAAAGCTGATCTTTGGTCCTTTGCACAGCACAACTTCTGTTAGAAGTTCTGGATTCCCTGTCATGTGCCGTGAGCAACCACTATCTAAGTACCAGGTAGTGTCCTTGATAGAAGTGGTCTTCTCGCCTGTTTGAACTTTTAGTACCTGCAAAAAATGAAGAACTTTTGGTACCCATATCTAGTAAGGTCCAGGTCGGATTAGCCCTTTCGGGACCCACACCTGGAACACCCTTACAGGTTTGCCCGTGTGTGTGTCCAGAAATCTGTGCGGTCGATAAGCAGTAAATGTGTGTGCTTGTGAGGTTGCTGTGTGCTGCTTGCCTTTTTGATTTTTATCAGTTAGCCTGTACCTCTTTTGAACTGGCCTTCAATTAAAGTACTGGTAAGGATTCTCCTTTGACCATCTTTTCTTAGAGTAGTTAGACTCATTCCATGGCCTTTTGAAATTAGATTGGTTTCCCTTTCTTCTTTCATTAGGTTTTGGTTTAATCCAAGTTCCTCTTTGATTAGAGATCTGGGGATCCACATATCCCAGCCCTCTATGCTTAGAGCTTCGTTCGTTAGATACTTTTTGATTTTTGTCAAAGCTGCACTCATCATGTTCATATATCATGCTGGACCTGACAAATCTTATTTTGTTAAGATTGCCTTTGTCCAGGCTTGACTGAATACAAGATTCCATAGACTGTTCATTTGTTCCAAACCCTAGACCGGTTTTGTCTTGTGCCGGTCTTTGGATTTCTTGAATCTTGTCAATGGTTACAGAAGATTTATTCCAAGCCTTAATTGTTTCAAGTAGTTTTTTGTTCTCAGTCAAGGTTGCTTGGAACACTCTTTTCAAGGTGTCATTTTCAGTAGCCAGCAGACTTAGCTTGACCTTAAGACCATCAAGCTCTTTTCGCTGCATGCAGCTTGATTCGCTTGACTTATCTTTTAGGTCAGCTCTTTTTGCCTTTACCTCCTCGAATTCCTTGGATAATGCTTTGTATTCATTAGCCATTTCGTGTAAAACAGTAATTAGATCACTGTGAGTAAATTCAGGTGAACCAAAGTCAAATACCTCCTCAGCTTCTTCTTCGATGTCAGCCATAAGGCATTCCACCTTTTCATCATCGCTGTCATCTGAAGAGCTTCCGGTATTGGGGTTGTCAGAGTCAGACTCAGCCCACTTGCTTTTGCTTTCGTCTGCTACTAGAACCCTTTGGTCTCTTCCTTTTCTAAACGTCCTCTTGTCCTCCTTGCCCCTTCTTCTTTCGAAGGATTGCTTCTGATCATTGCTCTTAGGCTTGGTGCAATCTGCAATGAAGTGGCCTGGCTTGCCACAGTTAAAACAAGTAGGACCATCGTTTGTATGGTCCGATTTATGATAATTTTTAAATTTAGAATTGTTTTTACGCATAAATCTACCAAATTTCTTGACAAAGAGTGTCATGGATTCGTTGCTGATTTGCTCAGCTGATCTCTTTGGAGCTTCCTCGACCGGTGGACGCATCACCGTTGAGGTTAAGGCCTTGGTTGGTTGAGAGGTAGATTGTTCATCTTCTGTCCTCAAGTTTAGCTCGAACTCGTAGGCTTTGAGATCTGCAAAGAGATCATGCAGTTCAACCTTGCTTAAGTCTTTTGACTCCCTCATGGCCACTGTCTTGATCTCCCATTCTTTGGGCAAAGCTCTCATAACCTTCACAGCAATTTCACGGTTAATATAAGTTTTTCCTAAAGCAATAAGATCACAAATGATACTACTGAACCGTTCATCAAATTCAGCCATGGTTTCCCCTGGCTTCATTTTGGCATTGTCATATTTTTGAATGGCCATGGTGAGCTTGTTTTCCTTGGTCTGGTCATTTCCTTCACACAGCTGAGTGAGCTTCTCCCAAATCTCCTTTGCTGTGGAGCATGACTTGATTTTGCTGAACATGTTCTTGTCCAGTGTTTTGTATAGAATGTCCCGGGCCACATTGTCAAGATTGGCCTTCTTTTTGTCCTCAGTAGTCCACTCAGCTCTTGGTTTCTCAATCATTTGTCCTGCACCATCGGTTAGAGCTGGGTTGACCTTCATGATTTTGATAGGACCGTCTGTTATGACATATAGCATGTCATCGTCATGTGCTGCAAGATGTGCCTGCATGCGAATTTTCCAGTCATCATAATCTTCTTTAGAAAACATAGGAATTTTGTTGAAAGAAGTCATGATTTTAAAACTTTAGATCAGCAGTTGAGAAAGGAACCCGCTCTGATACCACTTGTTGGGATCGGTTCAGAGGGTAGAGGGGAGGGGGGTGAATACACTCTGAAACTTATTTTCTTTCTTTTCAAAATGATCAAGTGAAGTTTAGTTCACTTAATCTGTTTTCTCAACTTCTAAAACGGTTTGAACAACTTAAATAGTCCGGAAATAGTTCAGAGGTTTTGGTGATGCAAAGGCAAGTTATAACACGATGTATGAGCAATATATAAGATAAATATGCAGTAAAGACTAAGGCACGATTTATGGAAGTTCGAAGGCTTAATCCTTCTACGTCTCCCCTTCTTCCACTTAGGAAGGAATTCACTAGAAGACTTTGGTTATTATAACGTCTTGCAATACACCCACTTCAGACTTAGGACTTATCCAATGCCTAATCCGAAACTCCTAGATTCACACAGATAAGATTCTCAGTTCTTATCAGACTGGTGGAAGCTTTCAGAGTAGCTTCAGGTCTCTTCAATAATGAATACAGTCCGGTTGAGCTTCTCAAACTGCAGAGCGGTCGAGAGGCTTGGAAACCCTATGATGATCCTTGAAGATCAGATATGTAAACTGTAGGCGAGGGTTTATTTGAGCAGCAAGTGAATGATCTTGTAAGTGTGCTCAAGTATTGCTTTAGTATATCAGATGAGGACTTTTGATAGTATTCAAGTGATTGAGTTGATTGAGATTTTTCGTGTTGCTTGTCTTCTTCTTGTCACTTCTTGAGCAATCTTCCCTTTATATAGGTCAATCACCAACGTATTTATTTTGAACGTTCTGATGCTGCATTGAATGCACATTTAATGCTTCATAAATGCATTGATGATTCTGCATGAAGATCGTACACTTCTTTAAATGCAGACAACTTCCAGGGTCCAAAACTGGTATAAACGGTCGAATGCTTTATCTGTAGCCATTCTGCGTTTTTGCCATTTTAGTGCAACCTGTTGTCTCGATGCAAGAGTCAACAGATCTTCTGATACGCCGGTTCTGCTTTTGATAAAAGATCTTGAAATGAACGTCTTGTCTCAAGTATTTGTCTTGAGATATCTTGATAAGCAGTTGACTTTCTACCGGTAGATAGATTTATCCTCTGCTAGTTTGAATAACCAGTCGATAGGCTTGTGACTGCAACCGGTCGAGAGACAAAGGCGGTTGACAAGCTTCCGGTAGATAACTTGAAGGGTTTATACGGTTGCGGTAGGAGTTGTAGTAGATTCCTGAAATACAAAAGATTGGCAGCACATTCCTATACAATGAGTTGTTGTTTGTTATCACCAAAATGTCGGATTCAACACAGCTCGATCGAGTTTTCTATTTTTTTTCAATCTTGAGAAATCATGACATGCTTCGTACCATTAATTCATCTTATTTTCTATTTCATGTATGTATGATTTATTTTTTATTTGTTAATAAGTGAGATATGTTAATCAAATTATATTAAATATGATTTTGTAATTTTCTATGTTATATGTTGATCACTATTAATTTATGGAAAAAAAATTGGTATATCTAATGCATTCTAAACCTTAAATATTTAAATTATCGCGTCAAATATTTGTTTTATTTTTTATTTTGGATTTTTCTCTCTTTAATGATTTTTCATATCATGTGTTTTTTATTTTCCATGAAAGAATCATTATTATCATCATCTTTAAAACAATTCTTATGATACTATATATCTTCATCAATTATTTACATTTTTCTATCGTTATTATTTAATCAGACAGTTTATTTTTTATGCTAAAAATATTTACTTGCAAAGAATAACAATAATTTCATCATTTTCATCTGCATTCTGGTATGTTATCGTCTTTCATTACTTGTATGTCAGTATCGTTAACGATCAATATATTTGTTGGACATCCTCTTTTATTTTTGATTTCTCGTTTTTCAAAATCTACTGATCTCTTTTTGCTTACAATGCTCTCATTGCAAAAATTTTTGATTGAATTTTGAATGTCTTTAATTACAAATGTTAACATTCCATATTTTATCTCAACCATTTTCTTGCATATTTTTCTTTATTTATTCATCTGTTTAAAAGTTTGCATCAATGTAATTTTTACAGGATCTTTAATTTAACGTGAGACGTGTCATCCATAATTTTTATAGACTTTTTTTTATTTATTAACTAACCCGTACTAGATTGATTAGCATAGATATACTTACATACTTCAATAATATTTAAATAATATCAATCTTATAGTTTTGCTAAAAAAAATTGAAGATATTCATCTCCAACTTTTGTAAAAATATTCCTTCGTCACCATCTCATAAAATAATTGTTATAGTTTTTAGATTTTTTGAGGAGGAAAAATAGTTAAGTTTTACATATATGATATTTGTGTGTTGGTTCGTTCTTTATTTATTATTTTGGATTAAAACTTGACTCCACATGAATTGATTTATTTCAACACCGAAGTACAATTTAATTATATATATATATATATATATATTACGTTGAAAAACCTGATATTTTGTTATATTTATGAAGTCATGATATAATTATTTAGTTCAATAAGTCTCTACGCAAATTAAAATACATAAGATTTTTTGTTGAAAAAATATGTCATTCCATCTACAAATAAATAAAAATTAAAGTATTTTGGTGTTTCAATCTTTTAGGAAACTGGATAAGTATTTAATTTAATTAAAATTTTTGTGAAAAAAATATGTTCACTTTGTCTACATGAAAATAAAAACTAAAGTATTTTGGTATTTCAATATTTTTGAAAACTGAAACCTTATCTAATATGCACACATTGTCAATTTTGATCTTATCATAATAATTGATTTTACAAAATTATAATCATAGAATTTATCAAGTTAGTACTAACCAATGACAAAATTGAAAATGCACAATGAAAAATTTTGACATTGGTTCACACTTTTATATTTGGTATAGATTATAAATTGAAAAAATATAATATAGAACTGATATCATAATATTTTTATTAAAATAAATTTAAGATAAAAAAAAATATAACTCATAATGTCGAACCACTTATTTTATTATTATTAATTTATGTAAAAATAAACATATAATATATATAATAATAATTTATAACCTTTAAATTAAATTATTGTATCAAATGTTTACTTCCTTTATATTTTTTTACTTTTATCTATTTCACGATTTTTTACTTTGACATCCGTATTTTCTTCTTGGTGAAAGATGCAATATTCTCATTATTTTCAATAGCAATTCTTATGATGTTGTCGTCATCAATCATTTTTTTCTTGATATCTTTATTCTTTGATTTTTTTTGTTGGCCGACTTAATTTTTTTCAATGCAGAAAATATTTCTTTGTAATAGTAGCAATAATTTCACTAATATTCCCAAATTTCATTCTCGTGTTTTTTGCAATATTTATTGTTTGTATGCCAATATCTTAAAGATTGATATATTTTTTGGACGTCCTCTTTTTTTCAATCTCTATCTCTTGTAAAAATACTCATTCGTTAATTGAAAATTATCCTAATATAATTGTTAAACTTTCTAGTCTTTACGGAAAATAAAAAAAATATATAGTTAATATTAGTAAAGCTATATTATTCAATCATATATTGTTAAATTTTAATAATAAATTAAGTATTTGAAAACATTATTTAGATTTTTTTTAAATAAAGATATACAGATAAAATAAATACTCACAAGTATTTTTAAGAATTATCTCTCTTCTATATCCAATAATGCACATAATTATTTATTGAAATGTAATTAACTGTCAAATTTTCTTCATTACACCTACATCGATAACACACAATTTAATTATTTGACTCTGCTACTTTAATTCATCGTTTTGAAATAATTAACCCTAATTTATGTCAAATAAAGGATATTAAATTAGATCCTTAAACAAATAAAATTTTTGTGAGAAAAAGCTTTTCACCATATATAAGTGAATAAAACTAAAATAATTTTAGTATTTTTATTTTTTACAAATTAAATTTTCTGTGAAAAAATTAATTTCACTTCATATACGAACAAATAAGACCAACGAGATTTGAAATTTCAATACTCTCGAATTAAGATTTTCGTGGAATTTTTTTCAATTTATTTATCTACAAACAAATAAATACCAAAGAATTTTAGAATTTCAATCTTCTTGGAAATTGGATCCTTATTTAGTATGCACAATGTAAAATTTTGACATTGATTCACACTTTTATAATTTGTATTGTATTGTATATGGATTATTAGTTAATTTTTTTAAAATACTTAGATATTAGGTCGAGTGGCTCAATTAAAAATATTGAAAGATTCTATAATCTCCGTCATTGCCCGTAAGCCTCTCTCTTGACTTCCTTGTTCGCTCTACACTCTTTACGCTACCAGGTTTTGGTGGAACAACAATCAAGAATACAATGAATTTTAACTGTACTGCGCACACAACTTACTCTAGTAATCCACACAACTCCTAATCTTATTAAGGTAGTATTTTGGAGAGCTTTTAGGAAGAAGTTCTCAACTTTTCCTTCACAAAATTTTAGGTAGTGTTTTGGATTGTTTCTCGGAATCGTTTTTTTTTTTTTTTGTTTTTTCCTTCACAAAAAACTCAAAAACTCTTCGTAGAAGCAATCTCAAACACTATCAATTCCCGAAGCAGTACATATTACAACATGTTACATCTCGATCTTGTTCGTATGATTTATTTTATTTTGATAAAATCTAATTCAATCTAACATACACGATTATTTTTTCCATAGAAACTACTGTTGGAAATTTATTAAAATTAAATTTTTGAATGAAAATTATGGTTCATGAATGTGAGAGTGTCATTTGGCTCTACATCTTTTGTATTAATTTGAGACTTTTGGCTCTCCATATTCTTGAGTTAATTACAAGATTAATTGAGTTAATTAATCTTATGACTCTTGGTGTGTCTTTTAAAGCTTATAAATAGTGTGCTCATTTTCTCAATCCACACATATAATATTCAAGATCTCACTCAAGTATTCTCTTGTATTTTATATTGTTAGCTTTTAATTTGGCCTCCGTTAAGTTTTGGTGATAAAGTGATGGTACGATTCAAGTTCGCTGGAGTAGTGAATTTGTGCTTAATTTGCTATTGGTTTTTCCGTTGTATCCTGGGAAAGAGACGTTTGTACGTATTGATCCTCAAGCACCTTGTGGAGGCGACAAATTTGTTTTAAGGAAACTGTACTTAGCTACAGGTCTCGGTTTCCTTTACAGTTTTCTTATTATTTATCATTTGTTTTACTGTTTCTTTGCTACTTAATAAGTTGATTATTACCGTTCGGTATCTAATCACTCGTTATACTGTTGTATTGTACTACAATCATTACTTGTTCTTGGTATATTTTTTCTGTTCAATTCACGTTTAGTATTTTGGCTAAAAAACTTAAAACAAATTGTGTACTAATTACGTGAATTGTTTCAGAAATGGCTTTTGCTTCAAATGAGACTACTCCCGTTGCCCCTCATGTCAATGTTCCACCTCGTGTCGTTCCTCATACTGCCCCACGAGGTGCTGCTGTTCTTTTGTCTCACAACCATGGAGAAAAGCTGGAGAAGTTCACTGGTGTGGACTTCAAGAGGTGGAAGCAGAAAATGTTATTATACTTGACGATGCTGAACCTAACTAGATTTCTCTCGGAGAACGCTCTTAAGCTCAAGGAGGGTGAAGGAGATGTTGAATCTGTCAGTGCTTTGGAGGCATGAAATCATTCTGATTTTCTATGCCAAAATTATGTACTGAACTGATTGGCCGACTAGCTCAACAATGTGTACTACGAAAAGAAAACGACCAAAGAGCTTTGAAAATCCCTTGACAGAAAGTACAAAACCGAGGATGCGGGGGGCAAGAAATTTTTTGTAGGCCGCTTTTTGGATTTTAAGATGGTGGATTCCAAGACGGTTATCAGCCAAGTTCAAGAGATCTAAGTGATTTTTCACGAGATTCACGCTGAAGGGATGACATTGAGCGAATCCTTCCAAGTGGCTGCTATTGTTGAGAAGCTACCACCAGTATAGAAGGATTTCAAGAACTACTTGAAACACAAGCGCAAGGATATGAATGTTGAAGAACTCATTGTTCGACTTCGTATCGAGGAAGACAAAAAGAGTTCTGAAAGACGATTGTTTTCTCCAGTTGCTGCTAAAGCAAATGTTATCGAGTATGGCCAAAGCTCGAGAAAGAAACACTTCAATCCTTCGAACAAAAAGATGAAAATGGGACCAAAAGAAGGCATTTAGAAGAAGGCGTTCTCTGATAAATGCTACAATTGTAATGGTACTGATCACAAGGCCTCTGAGTGCAAGAAGCCAAAAAAAAACCGAAAGGTGAACATGGTAGAGAATTTAGTTGGATCAAATCCAAGGATGTGGTGGATCGACACTGAAGCCACCCGTCATGTTTGTTATGACAATGAAATGTTTGCTACTCTGGATGAATCAGAGAATGGTGAAAAACTGTTTATGGGGAACTCTGCTACCTCAGACATCAAGGGACAAGGAAAAGTGATATTGAAGATGTCGTCTGGGTCAGAGCTAACTCTCAACAATGTGTTGTATGTGCTGGAGGTTCGAAAGAATTTGGTGTCTGGTTCGCTTTTAAACAAGTATGGTTTTCGCATTGTTTTTGAGTCAGACAAAGTAGTTTTGTATAAGAGTGAAATGTTTGTTGGAAAAAGCTATGCGAGCAATTGTTTGTTCAAACTCAATGTAATGACTATTAAGCTTGTGATCAATAAAATGAAACCTTCTATTTACTTGCTCGAGTCTTCCAATTTGTGGCATGGTAGACTAAGACATGTTAATTATGATATGATTCGTAGATTAATTAATTTAAAGAGCATTCTTACATTCCAAATCGATAAGCAACGCAAATGCGAAACTTGTGTTGAGGTACAATTAACATGATCATCTTTCAAATTCATTGAAAGAAATTATGAACCCCTTGCTTTAATTCACACTGATATATGTGATTTAAAAAGAGTGTAAACACGCGGTGAAAATAAATACTTTATTACTTTTGTTAGATGATAACAAAAAATATTGTTAAGCTACTTAATTACAAAAAGGGATAGCTTTGTTTGTTAACTGTTATTAGAATTTAGAATTAAAAAAAATAATTTTGATTTTGTTTTGTTCTGTTTGAATTTTGTTTACATGTGTACACCTTTTCCTTTTCTCTAACATAAGAAAGAGCACTCCTTAAAATTAAGACATGATTATTATACATGCCAACCAACCAATCCCGTTACTTCAATACTCGTTAGTCCGTGGAATCACGAGAATATCAATTTCTTGAAAAGAAATAAATAAATGCAATCTGTGTTTTATTACTTGAGACATTATAAACAAATGACGTCTAATTTGGACCTCATTTCAAGATTGCACATCTTATTTATATCAAAGATAGGAACCCACATGGTTCCCTTATTTAGTAAAATTTGACTGAGAAACCACATGGTTTTCCATGTCTAATTGACATTTCCAAGATTTTTATTGATTGCTGTTTATGGTGTCTGGGGCAAGTTGGAACATAGTCATCAACCCTTCTGCGATCCTTGAAACTATATATTAAATAAAATGCAGGTAAAAAAAATTTATTTCGGATATTTTAAATTTATGATAAATAGCTTTTATGCAAGTGCATTTGTTCATTTCTACTCATCACTTTATGAACATCTCACGCTTTTGATATAAGAGTTAAAAGTGATGCTCCCACACCATGAAGTTATACTTTTTGACGCAGTTGTAGTGCTGAGTGCTGACGATCCTATCAGTCTTAGAAAGTGTTTGAGAGAGATTCTAAAAAGTATTTCTAAGTTTTTCTTTAACACTAAGAAACACTTCTTATATTTTTCTTAACAAAATTTGAAATTTTGTTAAAAAAAAGCTGAAAAGTGCTTCTCAGAAGCTCTCTCAAACACTTCCTAGAACACATTGTTTTAGTATCAAAAGATTGGAATGTTATGTAAAAGAACATCGGGGAAATGAATTTTAGAGGGAAAAAAAGATCATATTTTTTATTTTGAAGAAAAGGATTATTACTGTCCATGTCAAACACTCAAACTATACGAAATTGATTGATAAAATTATTTTAAAAACTGTATAATATAACATATATTTTTGAGAAATAAAAGAGTGTTTTTTTAGAAAATAATGAAAAAATTAGTTAAAAGTACCGGTTATGTCGGATTTGAAGAAAGCGAAATATTACTATGATCTTCTCTTCTGCTACCATCCCATTCATTTATTTATTAAACTTGAATAAAATCGGTGAACTAGGACCAAGTACTTTTACTAATATTAATTTATGTAGGATCAATGCCTTTTTAATACGTACATATATATATATATATTATTAATTGTTCTTAATTTTTTTTAGTTTCAAAATCATTTTTGAATGAACAACTAAATAGATGTTAAAAGGGCTGTACGTATATATTTGACAATTTGAACACGAGGAAAATAAATAAAATACCGTTATTTTTTCTTTTTAAAAAAATACACCTAGCTTCACACAAAAAATGCCTAGTGTTCTAATTTGAATTCGAATTCCATATATATATATATATATATATATATATATATATATATATACAAAATCTCACATCATGTCTCTTAAAACTTATTGCTAGCTAGTTAATTTTTTAATAACTTGCGTTCAAATTTGCTAGAAATGTGCATGGCATCATAAATTTTTGAAATATTACAAGCCAATATTTCATACCTTTTTCGAATTCAGAGAAAAAGAAAATAATTGAACGAGTCAATAGTGCAACAAAATTCAGATTTCTTTCTAATTTGTTCATCGCCAGAAATAAACGGAATTGTTTTTTCTTTTAAAAAAAATGTTTAAAATCAATTGATAAAATGGATGCGTGTAATTAACGTATTTGTCAATAATAATGTGGGAATTGAAAAGGAGAAGGACATTCAAGTTGAAACGAAAGACATGAGACATCAATTAGGTTTTGGATTTCTCGCATGCCATAAAAGTAATATTCCAAAGGCAAATTACATTATCATCCTTGTATAAAAATGTGAAATACCCTCGTCCAAAATTAATTTCAGTTAAAACACTATGTTTTCAGAAATCAGGCTTAAAACCCAAACACGGGATGAGGTAAATACAATCGGATTTTTTTTTTATTAACAAGGGGTTAAAATGATAATTATCCTATCATTATTTTTTAAAATACTTTATGTGTGTGAGACTTTCGCACAATGAAATTAGCCTGATAATTGGGACAAAGACAGTTTTAATTATGTTATTTGAATTTTTTTTTTTCACTTTTGGTCATATAAAATGTGAATTTATATTTTTTATCTTGTAATTTGCATGTTTTTTTTTCATTCTTATCATGTTACGATGAATTTTTATTTTTAGTCTTGTAACTTTTGTATTGATTTTATTTTTGATCTTTTAACTCGTATTTTATTTCATTTTCGATCTTTTATGACCTATAAAAAAAGATCAATATTGAAAACAACACAAGTTAAAGGACACAAAAATGAAAACAGTATATAAGTTATAGACTAAAAATGAAAATTGACTGTAACAGGACCTAAAATATGGAAGCAACACGACGTTAAATACAAATTGACCGTTAACATGAGCAAAAATAAAAAAAATACAAATAACAGGACAACAAATATAGTTTTTTTCTCAATCATTCAAGTAGGCTTAACTAGTAACACGGAAGGCTGACAAACCATTTCCAACGATGAATTTTGGAGTTATATACGTTCGGTTGCAAGTAGGGGTTAGTTTTCGATATATGGTATAAAAAATATTGGTATAAAAAAATTCATACCGGTATCGATATTGAAATTCTAAAATTTTGATATGGTAAAAATCCATATTGATATCGTATAAATATCGAAAAAAAATTCGATATACCAAAAAAATATTTATATATCAAAAAAATTTCGGTACGATATCCCGAAAAGTCGGTATTTTGACTCGGTATCCCAACCCTAATTTCAAGTTACTTTTGAAAAATCACAAAATTATCTGCATGCACTAAAAAAAAAAAAAAATTATTGAAATAATTTTATAGTTTTAAAGATTACACGTCTCTAAATACGCTTAAATATAACAATTTTTTTGCTAGATATGTTGAAGCAAATTAAGACGATGTCGTGTGTATGGTGAGACAAAACAATGAGTCAACGTAAGAGAGGGCAATGTTGCCCTGAAAAGAGTGTGCATGGGACAACTAGCCCACCGTGGCTGAGCCAGGAAGCAACCATGTGAACAGTTTGCGAACGTAGGACCATGTTTTTGAGCAGATCAAGCCTTTGAATTTCCTATTTTCCCTTTCTCTTTTTTTTTTTTTTTTTATGTGAAAAGTCATATATGGACTTGCTCTACTTTAACAACGATATTATTGACGGGATCAACCCGGTAGCATTGAACTCGTTGCACACCAAGGTCTTCTTGGGTCGCTACTTCTGTTCTCTTGTAGGCTTGCAGACATTTCAATTTTCGACAAAATATATATTTTAAATTTCAGGATCATTTTTTTGATACGTTTTGTTTGAGAAAATTAATTTTAGTATGATTCGACGAAAATATTCAAAAATTAAATTTTAGTGTATCAAGAGTAAATTTGGCAATTTAACTGACTAAAACTCATAATTAGACATAATTAGTCTGGTTAAAAAAAAACTATCTTGGATATGATATTGATCTATAACAATACATTGGGTATTATAAATAAAAATAAAATATGAAGAACACTCCTCCTTAAATAAATTCATAGAAAAATGGTGACTATGTTATAAAACTGAGACGTGCTGTGGCAACCCAACAAATCCCGCGATTCAATACTCCGTATAATCACGAGAATATCAATTTCGTTGGGAAAAAAAATGAAAAATATCATTTAAGACCTTGAAAACAATCTTTCAATTCGAACCCCTAGATCGCATCTCTTGTTTTGTCCCCATTCCTCATAATAAATAAATGTTTTCGGAACCACTGAATTCTTGGTTATTTTACTTCTCTCCCCTCAGAATTCGATCTAGTTATTTACTACATATATATATTTATGTACCACTTGTGCAAAAAAATTTATGACATCAATGAATTTTGTAAATCTGGCATGAAATTTATTACATGCGCCCATCTCTTCTTTCCAGGGACATGAATATTTTAGGTTTATTAACATAGGAATTATATATGTATCCAATCAAAAAATGAAACTAAATTGAGATTTGGATCTAACTGCCAGTTGATTTGACAATAAATAATGATAGCTGGCACCATACCAACTACGAAGCCAGCGTTTAGTAATTCCACCACTAATTACGTACTCCAATCTATTTTATATTCTAGAGTGGAGAGTCTTTGCGTGATGGCATGTTTGATGAACTTGTATAATCTCAACAAATTCTTGACTAAGAAATAATATTTTCATTCATTTTTTTTTGGTTCGAATACTAAGTTCGATTTATTTCTTTTATATGAAATGATTGTGTGACATATATTTGTTAATTGGATTGTATTATAATTTATATACAATCATCCTTAAATTGCATCCACTATCTTTACACTAGGATACAATATCAAACAAGCTTGTGGGAAAATTCACATCACTTGTATAAATTTTAATTTTTGTCATTTTGTTAGTCTATTCATAAATATGGTAATATATTGATTTTATTTTCTTTTTAATTTTCGTCATTTCACTCGATTGTTGACGTTGCATCGCACATATCACTAATATCTATTATCACGACATATTTTCACTACAATGGGAAAAAAAACTAGTGTCAGGAAAAGTGCATCGGAAATACGTGCTATGAATCACAAGTATTTCGGTCTTTCAAAAAAAAAAAAAAAAAAGAAATACGTGTGATTCATAGGATAAAAATATAATTTTTGAAAAAGGCAAACTACACGGAAGAAATTAAAAAAAAAATTGTTATGGTTGTTGAATTTATTTTCTCCATTCTAATCATAGAGTTTTTGGTTACGTACCCACTTACGAATGGTCAGGTTAACTACGATTTCTTAAAAAAAAAAATTAAAAAAAAATCAACTATGAATTGAAATCTTACCATTGACTTCAATTTTACACTGGGTTTTCAAATGTATGGCCAAAATTACTACACGAATCTGTAGTAAATCCCTGTATTCGAGTAATTAATTGTTTCAATGTAACATGATTAGTACATCATACTTTTTAAATTAGGAAAAATTACAATCACATGTAGATACACTATACTTTTGAAATGATAAACTATTTAAAATTAAAATTTAAATAAGTTTATGTAAGTACGAAAATAATATAAAACTATACGTGCAAACTTCAATATACATATAAAATTACTCCAAATTTATTTATCAACAGGACCGAAGAACGAGCCAAGTTATTTAAATACAAACACTCTTAATTAATACAGAACAAAGATCATTAAACACAGATGGAAGGCACAAGTTTAATTATATAATAATAATAATTATATAGTGAAGATTAATTATTTGATAATTTCGCCACCTAAAGAAGCTGCAAATAGTCTTCGTAGACTTGGTCCAACATATACGCATCACTTGAAGCATCCGATTGAGGCAGCGGCAGAACGCAATAGCCACCCAGAAAATCGTCGTCGCCGCCGCCGCAAACTCCATAGTCACCAACTTCCGGCCAAGCCATCGGCACGAAAGACGCCTCCGGCTTCCTGCCACTTCCCTCCGCCGCCGGCTCGGCGCCATCGCTGCTCGAAAACCCACTCAACAAGCTGTCGAGGCTGTCAGTCCTGGAGAAACCCGGAGAAATCCTAATGGCTTTGGGCAAGTATACTTTGGTCTTCTGAATTTTCTCTGCATCATCAACTTTGTCATCGGCTTCGGCCCTCTCAACCCTCTTCGGCTTTTTCTGTTTCTTGGCCACTGTCGGCGCGGAGGCGGCGGCGGATTTCTTGAGTTTAGGTGGCTTGGGCAAGTCCTTGTGCGGCTTAGGGTGGATGCCGGCATTGTTGAGTTTCTTAAGAAGATAAGTGTTCCAGTAGTTCTTGATCTCATTGTCCGTTCGACCTGGCAATCTTCCGGCGATTAGGGACCATCGGTTTCCCAAAAGTCCGTGCAGCCTGACGATCAAATCCTCCTCATCTTGGCTGATGTTGCCTCTCTTAATCCCCGGCCGCAGATAGTTCATCCACCTCAATCTGCAGCTCTTCCCACATCTCAGCAAACCTACATGTGCAAGTACTTGGCAATCGATCAAGATATCCAGAGCAGATAAAAAAATAAAAAAAAAAAAACCCAGAGAAAATTAAAAGGTACCAGCTTTCTTAGGGAGAGATCTCCATTGGCCTTCACCATTTTCTTGGATGAAATTAGTGAGCAGAGTATCTTCCTTGGTAGACCAAGGACCTCTCCTCAAGCCAACTTTTGCACAGCAAGGGGATCTTCCCATTTCTTTCGCCTCAGTTAATTAAAGAAGTATGTGTATTGTATTGTATTAAAGGTATAGGAACACACGAGTTAAAAAAGAATAATAATTAGGCAAAGGCAAGGCGACCAACGAAAGGCCTTTCTCTCTCACACAGCAGCAGTAGCAGCCACAGAGAGAGAGATTAGGCAGAGGTCACGAATAATGATGAAGGCTTTGTGTTCCTTTATAGGCCACCAATAATTGAATATATAGAAATGATGGCCAGACCCCTAAATATTGTAATTTCATTATTATTATTATAATAATAATAGACCCAATAACGCACGATGGACATCAATTGGGGTTATATTATTATAATCACAAATATTTTGCATTCACTTGCTCCAACAAACTTCCGAATACACGGCGGCTATTGTACCAACGCGTAGCGGGGGTTCACTCCAAGCTAAAAAACGATTTATTTTTTTGTTTATTTCATCTCGTTTTCATTGTTTTTTTTTTTTTTTTTTTTCCAAATACCAAATTCCTCGAATGTTCTGGGGAACTTTTTTATTTTTGCATGTTTCTTACTTTCTTTCACTTCAATCCAATTTCCAGATAGAGTGAGTTTATCAACACTTTAGTAGATCATGGCAAACTTTATATTGTGAATTGTCTACTTTGTTCATGATTTGTATATATTTAAAAAAGTTAGTGAAAAATAAGTGAAGATGTTTTTTTTAAAAGGAAATTATTATGATTCAAAACTGAATAGTCAGTGAAAAAGAGTTTCTTTAAAACTTTAACACTACAATTATCATTATAATATTATTATAAATATCGTTACTATAAATATGTTGTAATATTTATTGTCAATAATCAACTTTATCTAATTAATTTGTATATATTTCAAAAGATTTTTTTTTTGTTGAGATTATAGACTTGTTCTTTAACTCAATCTCAAAAACTAGCTAATTCAAGGAATAACATGATCCCAATATAAATATATGTGATGGTTTTTATTCCTACTTCAATCCTATGTTCATATATGAAACTCTCAAGAAGTTTATATCATTTGAGTTCATATATGAAAATCTCATAAATTTTATCCGTCGATGTGAACATCTTAACACATCTCCCACGCTTAGAAATGAACATTTTGATTTTTTGAGCGTATATCATATTAACGGAAGGTCTGAGCTCTGATATCATGATAATATTATGAACTTAGGAACGGAGAAAAACCCAACCTCAAAAAGTAACTCAAAAAAATTATTGTCAAATTCCATATATAACATGATCAAAGACTGTATCAAACAATATAAGACATCTATACAATTTTTGTAAAATAAATTATTAAGATAAAATCAAAATAATGTAAAATAACTCTACGAGTCCAAACTGGAAAAATCTATAAAAATTTTAAAAAAATAAAAAAAAATCTGAAAAAATTGTAGTACACTATGTCTACATATTAATTAATATACATATTATATAAAATTATGAAACATGGGAAAAGTTTTTATTGTGAATTGTCAAATTTGTTCTTAATTTTTATGTATTTCTAAAGTACATTAGTATTTAACAGTATTTTCCTTAATAAATAGCTGTGTGTAAACCCGTGAAATACGATCTAACTGTATAAAATTATTTATCTGCTTTATTTGTTTAAATTAATTATCGGTTACATCAACAAAAAATAAATATAAATCTTATATTATTATATTAAAAAACATCTAATTAATTAACTAACTTTCAATTAATTGTTGAAACTTGATTTGAAATTACTATTATATTCTAACATCATTTTCAATAAAAACCAAAATTATTAGGTAAATTAGTCATTTCATATGGTTTTCTCTTTGTTAGCCATTATATATTTTGTTTTTACTAAAATGATGTTCATTTTGTGTCATTTGATGTTTTTTATATTTACAAAAATGTCACCAACTTTCTAAAATTGATAAATCTGTTTAGGAAAACGCTATATTTTTTGCATGTTTTAAATTTACAATTTTTTTCTTTTTTTTCATTAAAAAAACAGACTGTTTGAACACGTAATGCGTGCAGCGAAATTTTAGTTTTTAGGTTAATTAAAATCTTCTTATTTAGTATATATATAATGCGGTATTTTAGAAAATTACAGAAATGTGCATCACTATTTTAAAATATGCGCATATGAAGTGAAGAATAAATCAAATCAAACTCATGAGATGAATCTTAAAACAATTTTAATGAAACGATTGAATCATTGCAGATTTTTGAAAAGCCAAAAAATTCAAATGAAAGGACATGATCGATAATAAAGCAACAAATGATCTAAAATAGTGGTGATGAAAAGATATGATTGAAAAAATAAGATACAAGATAATGATATTAAAGAAATCACGATAACAAAACATTACAGTCGAAATTGTACATAGAAACTTACAAGAAGTATCGGAAATTTAAAAATCATAGGGTGAGAAATTATTGTATTTGGAGGTGATTTCATGCAAATTTTACCATTTATTCCAAAAGCAACCATTCATGAAATGATTAACACGAGTTTAATAAAATTGTATTGTACCAATTATAGATCCATCATTTTTTTTTGAAAACATGTGAGCAAGATATGAATCGAGGTGGCTATAAAGATATGATTAAATTACTTTGTTTTCGAAGACCATTAACGTATATGAGTACAAATTTAGTTTATATATATATATATATATATGTATTCCATATGCTATCATTAGGAAATTTGTGGTGTACGTATATTTCTGTGGCTTGAAATTTAACACAAAAATATCAATGTATACATGGAGAGAGTAGTAATAAATGAAGTAAAGTATCTATTAATAAAACTAGTTATATGGATGCTACTTCTCACAATTTTGTTTTGGTTTGAAAACACCTAAAATATTGCAAATAAAATTATTTCGTATTTGTGTCGATTTTTCTATTTTTACTATGTTGTTAAATTATGTTTTGGCTGATAGCATTATGATATATGTAACAGAAATTCTTTTTTAGCCATCGACAAATACAAAAACGTAAATCAGAAGAGCATGTACTTCAGCTGAAACATTAAGTGAGTGTAATTACATAATCAAATACGCTTACACGATAATGTCTCCTACGTTCAACATACATAATTTTTTTTTAAATATAGAAAATCTAAAAATAAAGAAAATGTATTTTTGCTCTATGCGTTTAGCTTTTTTGGGATTTTAATCCTCAATGTAGCAAATTACAGCTTCAGTTCGCCAATTTTTTTATTTTTTTGGAATTTTAATCTTTTTTTCGATTTGACAAAACCTAGACCGTTGTGTTGTCGCACCAGCAATATGAATGAAAAATATTTGAAATTTTCAAAAATAAAAAATACATAATTAAAACTAAAATTTGATAAAATAGTAAATCAAAATCGTAAAAGAATCAATAATACAATTGCCAAAAATTGAATTTTCAGTAAAAAAATATTATTTTAATTTATCTTTAATATACCCAACCACTTTGGTTGCATTTACTTGGATGGAGGCAGAATGACTCACGGGCAAGGGCAAGCCCATAATTTGATTCCGTAAATCGGATCTAACATTTTTTTTTTTGAATTGCATTAGTTAATATTGTGGACACTTGGTGTGTCCACAACACCACATAGCTTGGGAAAGTATTTATTACACCCTATACTCAACAAATAATAAATTCACGACTTGTGATATATTTTTATTGAGTGGCAAAATAATTTAGAGAGCGTTTCCCCTATCCAGAGAGAGTAATAATTTGAGAAAGAAAAGCAAAAAAGAATCATAGTACCATCAGTACCTTTTGGAATGAAGTTGCTTTGAAATAAGCAAAATATGGTGGATAAAAAAACTTTATGTCCTTCTGTGTGGAAAGATATAACCATTTTTTCCCATATATTTATTAATTTTTTTATATCATTGCTCGAGCCGAAAGCTGATGAAACACTCTTAAAAATTAAAACTTGAAAACATGTCTATATGGTATAAAAAATTAACTAAATCAGTATATTTCATAGAATAACATTTTCTTTACATCGATAAGTTAAAGGAACATCCATATGCAAAAGTATATAAAATGACATCAGTAGCTAAGACAATACAACTTCATTAGACCGTAAACTGATCTTCTCGTCTTTTTCAAGTTCTTCATCGTTTTTATTTAGAAAATAAATGTAAGGTGTAAGTATTTGAGAAAACAATCGGCAAGTAACATATGGGATTTTCGAAAAGAGCATTACAAAACATAAACATAATAGAAATTAAAGTATGTCTTTCTTGCACATCATTTCATCAACTAGACGTAATCATGTAAGCACCGAAAATCCTTTTATTTTCTCATACATTGTTTCTCTACATGTTAGTTGTTACTTACTTCTGTGAAGGACATACGGTTCACTCATCAAATAAGGGTAAAAAAATTCAGAAAAGAGATTTCTCGTTGTATCAAGGTCATATCAACGATCCTACAATATCAAGGTCATACTATCATTTAGAATTCGATTAATAACAGAATTTGGAGAGCACATTTTTCATTCCGGAAACACATATCGAACGAAGGCATGATCAACATAAATAAGACATGTTTAATCGATTTAAGACTGAAATATAAAGTTTTAAACCAAAGAGCCCACTTCCAAGTACGTACGAATGACACGAGGATAAAACTTAAGGAGTGTTTGCAAAATATTATGCTTTTGTAGAAGTGATTAAATTTATAGATTATAAAAAAGTTAAGAAAAATCAAAAGTTGGGTTTGAAAACAAATGTGAAAATCTAAAAATCAAAGTTGGATAGTGTTTGATAAATAAGTGATTAGAGTAATTTTAACATTGACATTTTTATTTGAATAACTTTTGAAGAATCATAATCGACTAGCTTTTGGATTTCAATTAAGTTAAACATAAGCTAACACATAATTTGGGTTTAAAAAACACACAAAAGTGATTTTTAAGCCAAAATCTAATAATCGTTTTTTAGTGATTGCAAACACTCACTTAATTAGTTGCGATAATGCAGCTTAGAATGACTTGTTCCGTTTCGCGTAAAATGTTACTTCGAGCATAATTTTAATTTGCAAAGTTTCTTAATGCACTCGTGTGTGCCTGTTCGTCCCAATCCGTTGTATTTATAGGTCTCGAAATCCAAATTTGTAACTCCCAAATCAAAGTCTCATTGTTGTGAAGATTATACAGATAATGACCATTAATCTAGCCTTAATAGAGCATACAGGAGGCACTGCCTCAACTCAAATTCAAGAGTTGAGATTTATCAATACATATGTGGTCTATAATTTTTTCGGTGGTCCTCATAAATATTGATAAATCTTTATCCTTAAAAATATCATTGAGATAGTGTCCGTAAAGGTAGGACGAAATTATCCGTCGAGATATTAATCTAGCCATAATGACCGTCGTGATAATTTGAAACCGAAAATTCGCTTGATTTCATGCCAACATAAAGATAATACTCTAATGTTGAATCTAATTGTCCAAAATTGATTTGGATAAGTGTAGTCTATAGAAATATATGAACCTACATAAACAAATTGAGATTTGACCGTTAGATGTTGAGCAATTGTATCACGCATGTGCTAGTATCTCATCTATCCAAAAGTTCATTTCTTTATTTTATGGCTGACATGATCTTCATACATACTATTCAAATTTTAATCTCTCTCTCTTACTATAGTAAAGTTACTTCAATTAAATGATTTTAAATTAAGTGATGAAACTTCAAATGAATTTACAATCATATCACAATTTAATTTTAAACAAAACTAAAATGACTCCACAAATTATTCATTTCATATAGTCTCTCTTTTTTAGTCATTTAGTGTTTTGTTTTACCAAAATGAAACTCATTTTGTACCCTATGATATTTATTTATTTACAAAATTGTCATTAATCTTTGTAAAATTGATATATTTACTGCACTTTGATGACTATTTGTTTACAAAATTGTACAAGTTGTGCATTTTTAAATTTTAATATTGATTTTTATTTTTTTTAAAAAAAAAGGATTGTACAAGCATGCAATGCGTGCGATATAGTACTTTATAATGTCATATTAAATAGTAAAACCTGAATGAAAATTACAATTATAACATCATTTATACATGTAATATAATATAGTTATAAGGTTAAAGAGTTAGAATACCCAACTTATTTATATGTATCTAAAATTACAATATCTTCACTACTTTTAAATTTTTAATTTAATAATTATTATTTTACATTTATCTAAACATTTGATTCATCACGTGAAATTAACGCAAAAATTAATCAACACATAAATATGTAGACACACACGTCACATATACAAGACACTAGTTTGAATTATAGCTGAGATAATTTTGTCGTCTTCACCTTTAAAATTTTCTCAATGGTAAAAGATTTGTTAGAAAACTCCATTTAGACAACTGGTGCATCAGACTCGGAAGGTTCTTTCGAGCTTTGTTAGTTCAAATGAAATATTCGTATATTCCATTTTGTCACTCTCAACTATTTCTCCTGCTCACTTAATTTTTTTTATTATTATTGTTGTTGTTATTATTAACATATCGCTGTAATCTCTGTTTATTATTGATTGTATACTTTGTATGATATTTGCCTTTTCCAATTATACTTTCTATCAGTTTATTGCATTGCAGGCGTACTAAATTAAATATAAGGTGTACGAATTTTTTTTTTTTGTTAAAATCGAAAAAGTCGTAAATCTAAATTGAATAAACCAAATACTTATTGTAAATATAATTCTAAATGGAGCAGAAAATGGATTTTGAGAACATGGATACATATGTTAAAACCAAACTTTATATAGTTTGATTTCGGATAATATATGTCAAAATTGAATTGCCGGAAAAACATAAATTTTATTAGATTAATAATTTTGTTTATATTTTTATTTAATAAATTATAGTTTATGAAATGATATTTAGTGAATTAATAAATATTTTATAATTTTTAGTGTATTTTTTGTTTAATTTATTTAGACATTATATTTAATACTAAAAAAATATCTAAACTGATAATATGTTACTATATTTTAAAAAATCTTTTTGTTATTTTAAACTATCAAAACCGAATAAATCGAATCGAAATAACCGCCTCGATTTAGTGAAAAACCGAATCAAAAGAAATGATTTGGATAGTGGATTATATATTTCTAAAATAAAAAATCGAAATAAATTACATAATTCGAACCGACCGATGAACACTCTTAATCAAATTGCATAACTTCACTGTCGTGTTTATTTTTATCAACACATTAGTAATTTGTTAGAATCTCAATCCCCAACCAACTCCTAAAATTTCCTGTACGAGGCGAACATTTCATACAAACTAGTTTATTGCCGGAGGTACAATAACAGATTTTGGATCGATGAAATAAGAAGAAATTTCTCACAAGGTCGAAATGAGTACGTACTGTACGTGCCCCTGCATTCCCTACCTCTTGACTCAATCTGTAACGATACAACCAAACCGACAAAATAGGCAAAAACTAATAATCAAGAAACATC
Organism: Henckelia pumila; assembly: GCF_033568475.1. NCBI lineage: Eukaryota > Viridiplantae > Streptophyta > Magnoliopsida > Lamiales > Gesneriaceae > Henckelia > Henckelia pumila. The sequence goes on from NW_027331831.1 coordinate 3,432,930, forward strand.
GTCGGTCCCCAAATTTTTGGACTCGATTTGAAAAAGGCCCACTCCCGCATATTAATTGTTACGATCGAGATGCTAATTGATTCAATCATGCATTCACCGATCCGGGGGGAGATGTATCATCTTCATAGGCAAGTAAGAGAGACTCCATGACTTAGTTTATAACGAGTTCGGTTCGGTTGGGTTCGATTAGTGATTTATTTAAGTCGTGCGAATATATATATAATAGATACTTCATCCTCCCAAATGTGAAATTCTTTTTGCTGTGCGGAAAAATCAATTCATGACAACGGAGATTGAAATAATTTGTCTCTTTCTGTACTAAAGAATTAGTGATGGAGGCATGTCCCAACATGTGCAACCAATAAATGCAATTATGGCATGCAGCGCTTGATATAGTAGTTAACGGTGAGAGACACAGCGGAGCTGTAAAAAAGGCAGACCCACACAAAGGACAATCAATTTGACACCAATGAAAGAAATAACAGCAAGATTTGCAAGACCCCATGTGTATACGTACCTCTACCCAATTTCAAGGAACACAAATATTTCACATCATTTGTTTCCATTGACACATCATCTCATTAACCCCACCACACCACTCCACTCGGACCACTCCACACATAAAGATGCTTTTGTGTGAGTAATGTGAATGAAATGGTAACTTTCTGAAAGAAGAGAGTTTTAACCGGAGAAAAATCATCTACCCCAAGAATTTATACATTTGATTTGGTCATCAAAAGCCAGGAAAAGAATAGAAAAAAGAAACCAAGCCACTTGGTTGAGTTGTGGCCGGTCGTATACAAACTCAATTGCCATTGCCTCTCGGGGCATCATCATCTAATTTAATTTACTACACTTTTGACCTATAAAGAATATACTTTTAAAACAAACACCGACTCTCCTCGGTTCTCAATCTACAGTGTGACTCAAATTTCATGGTCCATGTTTTCCGATGGTGCATTCTGCGGTATAACGTCTCAAAATCGAATGGGTAAACCATAATTGAGAAATGTTCGAATGCATCCATCCCAACCAGCTGTTACTATCACAAGACCCCACAAGTGTGGAGTGTTCAATGCGCTGAGCCAAGCATTTTTTAGAAACTTGAATTCTGATTTACGTACAGACGGTTTGCCGGTCACTTGTCTTGATTTGGGCAGGCTCTCCTCCGGCCATGTAGCAGATCCTCTGTATATGGCGTCTAAGAAAAACCCAAGGCTCATGGTAAGACAATCGGGGAAATATGCGGGTAACTTTTGGAGAAATTTCTCATCACAATTTCCGTTTCTTAAGATACTTTCAGGTAGTGATCCCAACTTATTCTTCAATCCACACCATGGGATGGCGATGGAAGAATTGCGGGAGAAGAAACTCTCGCGCGATCCTAAATTCTTTGGTCTAGACGATTTCTGGTCCTGGGAATTATAACTCCAGACATGGACATTTGAGTCCTCTGTGGCCGAAACAAAGTGTTCTCCATCCGAAGTGAAAGTCGCAGCAACATGACTTCCTGAACTACGATTCCCTGGAGGAGTCCAAAAAAAAATTTGAGAAGGTCACTTTGGTCACTCAGAAATAATATCATTGAACCATTTGATTCAACAAACGATGAGAATGGTGGTTTTCTATTCTACAGCGGTAAATTTATTATTATTGAATAATTTGCAAGCCGAAAGAATTTTTACAGAAATGGCAAACAAGGAAAGAAGAACTTGTCACCTCGGAACTTGCCCACAATATTGGTCCCACAAAGAATTCGAACTTGTGAATCCGCAGAAGTAACCATTACTTTGCTCGCATCACTTGGGCAAAACTGAAGGATTAACGAAATTGTCAAACTAAATAGAAACCAACAATTAACTATGACATTAATATCTCATTTGACAACCTGAAATCCAGTTATCCTCTTCCCAGATTGCTTTTTCTTCCCTTTCAGGCAAATTTGGTCACCCAATTCCAAACGATTATCTACACGAAAAGAGGATAAGACAGGTAAAAATCAGCTCTTAAACGCAAAAGTCAACAGAATGGAACACAGTAAAAAATGAAATAGTACAGCATTCTGCTGAGTATCATTCTGTATGTCACTGACATGCACAACTCGTACAACATATTTACTTAATTAGAATGTTTCACATGTTAGACCATAATATCCATCACATTCTTTCAAGTTCACATTGTCCACTGGTTTCATTGCCAGTAATTTCCTATTCTCCTGAGTACATATTGTTTCAGCATTACATATTTAGGTTTGTTGTCCAGTTGCGGTAGTCAGGTATTGCCATTATGTTCCTTCCCTAATATCATTATTAGAATTTAAAATGAATAGATAAAAAGAGACTAGGAAGGAAAACGAAGGGTCGATAGTCAAAGGCCATATGCCAATGGAAATGAAAATTGGAGTGCGTATATTCAATTCAAAAACCAGTCGCTACATAAAGCAAACACATACACTAGTGATGTGTTGTGCTCTACCACAAACGTTGGCTGGCGTACAACTGTCGAATATCCGTTTAGAAGAAAACATATTTAAAAGAAATACAGAGTACAAGCATCAAGACTTTTCGGAACATAAATGAACGGATGATGATGTAATAAATTAACCAATATAGACAAAATCATAAGTATTGCATTGAGAAATACATCCACTTAAGCTCGTCATTGTACTTCTAGGTGTGCTCACAAAAAATCCGCATGTACTTTGTAAGGAAAGGTAAAATCTTAACAAAATTATTGTTTTTTTATGGCAACAAAATTATTCTTTTTATTGTATTTAAATAGTTGAAAATTTGCTAGACCATTTATATTTTAATCCACTTCATTAAGGCACATAAAGTTCTCATTATGAATTGAAATGAGAATTAACAGAGTCCTAGTGTTGTTCAAGTTTTCAATTATTCTTTTAAGTATCATAGTTAAATTGGTCAAATGAGTGTGAACAAATGGCAGGTATTAATTATTGTAAAAAGCAAAGAAATTAATCTAACTTGAAAGTTTTTTTGATGCATTTCTTTTCTGTCTGAATCTGGTATCCAAATTTCAAACATCCATTGGATATACATATCTTGTTCAAACATTAAGAATCTAATCAAATACAATCACAAAAAGAGTTGTTTTTCTAGAAATATCTGAAAATTTCTTGTGACACAAAAAATAAAAAAGCAGCCAAATTTTTACACAAAAAAAAAAGGGGGAAAACTAAGTCAAGGCTTTGTCCTGTGAATATGTAAACCCAATAAGGATGAGATGATAAGATTTGTTTAAAAATGAAATTGTTTTATGCGCAGAATCAGATTAACTGTCTATAATGGACAAAGGGGCATTCATGTAACTTTTGAGAAAAATAAGAAAGTGCAGCTCCTTAAAAAGCAATGGAATTCCATCAAACACTAACCAATGATATTTCATATTATCAAGTGTATAAAAAAAAGGATGACACTGCATTCAAGATCTATGACCACATAAACTTCAAAAAATAACAAACCAACAAGGTCCAATCAAAATGACTACTTATTCAACTGCTTCTGAGCATCAGAAGGCTCTTTGTTTTGCCAGTGGCTTGGTTCTAAAGCAAAAATAGAAGCAGTCTGGGATTATGTCAAGCAGATGAGCATACCTATTACATCATAGAAACGGCAATTGCCATCAATAGAGCCAACAACTCCTCCCTGAACCAAGAATAAACAGTGATTTTAAGTTTCAACAGAGATTCCAAAAGTTTTTAATAGTAAAACAGCTCGCAGTTATGTATGTGCATCAACCTTGCCATCAGGACTATAACACACCGCAGTAATGATTTCCCGAATATCAGTCCAATCAACAACTCGACAGCCTTGAACCTCCCAAATGCGTATTTTCCCATCTATTGAACCACTGACAAAATAATTATCATCCGCAGGATTGAACTCAACGCAAGTCACTGCATCACAAATACATTAGAATTAAATTAAATACCTGTAAAAAATGTTACATTAAGCAGTATATTTGCTATGTTGGTGTGAAATATTCCTGTTTCCAGATCCTTACCATAGTTATTATGAGAGAAAACTCCCAGACAATGATCATGATCCAACCTCCACAAGCGAGCAGTTTTATCAACTGAAGATGACAGTAAATGCTGCCAGTCCGAACAGAAGCATGATTAGATTTGAAGAACATCACTTCTAATGAGAAAAACAAGAAATCACAAGCAATTGCAAAAAATAAAAATAAAAAATAGCAAATCCGGGACCACGAACCCCATTCTTAGACCATGAGAGAGCTAAAATCTCCCCTTGGTGTCCACAAAACTCGTGAAGAGGCTTCTCCAACAACTGAAAGACCTTTTGCGGAAGAATGACACAAGCTGAATCAGTCGATTTCCTCAATATTTTTGTCTGGGTAGTATTCTCTTTGGTGCCATTCAGAGGAGCTAGCTTAGAAAAATGATTCAGCGAAAAGTACAAATGGGAAGGGTCAGCATCTTGAAAATCAATTCGTTTTACAATGTCATCTTCAAGGACTTTCCAGACACGGACAATGCCATCTTCCCCAGCACTAGCCAAATACTGACCATCAGGGCTGAACTTCATTGTCGATATTGAGCCATTGTGGGCAAGAAATTCTTGCCCAGCATAAAGACAAGATAATTCTTTCAAGTGTTTTCTGCATACATTTACATCAACTATTCGAGAAGCAGACTCTGTCTCAGAATTAATTGCAATATTTTTATCAATGAACCGCTTTGCCTTATCAGTAATATGAGTCAAAGCATTGAATTTCTTGAGCCAATAGTTTTTAACTTTCTTCTCTGCATCAACCAATGCACACCCTTTCAAGTCTTTTCTAAACAATCGGAACATTGGAGAACCAATTGTTTTCTGACATTCATCCATAGATAACGTTCTATCTGAACTCGTCCTACAAGATGTAGAACTCGTGCCAGTGTCTTCGAGTTCATCGACAACAACTTCAGCTTCATCGCACAAATTCTTGATTCTCCAAGTAAAATTATCCTCTATTGTACCATCTTCTAATAAATCTGTGCCGTTATATGACCGAAAGGAATGCAATGAATGACTTGAAAAAAACCGTGGGTTCGAATCCAAATCTGCCAGCACAGTCTCACCAGTATCCCTCAATCTGTCGACATCTCTTTTCGTTTCTTCATGCCACAGATCTCCTTCGTCGTCTCCAAAAGTTTTGTGCCAATTTGGACTCAAACCCATCCGTTTCAAAAACTTACCACGCCTCTCTTCAATACTATCAGGTTTCTTGCTCCAATACTCATATCCTAAAGCACAATCTCCAAGCCCCGAACTCAAAATCTCTTCTGAGCAATCAGAAACCAAATCTGATACAGAAGATACTTCATCACGGCTGTCAAAGAACCTCTCGTCTTCTGCATCACTGTAACTAGCCATCATAATACTGAATTCACTGACCCAAACCTACATCCCAAAATAAATTTTGAAATAAAAAAAACAGTGCGACATAATCAAATTGCATATACTTGTCCAGAATCACTTCAACCGAACATGTTATTTTACACCACAAGCAATATCACAGTCTCAAATAACAATAATAACAAGAATAAAAGTCTTAAGTCTTATTTATCAGCACATAAACCCCGCATAAATTAAACTAACAAAAAAACGCCAAGTTCATAAAAATGGGGGAAAAACTAAAAAGGACTGATAACAGATCGATTCAAACCGCGCATAACGTATTCATTCACCTAAACCACTGAAATAATCTTGAAATCAACATGTAAAACACGCCAACGCCCATAAATGATCGAGGTTTGATACCACATAAACAAAACCAATCTAGGAAATCAAAATAACCATGTCACTTTCAGGAAAAAAAATCAAAATCGAAAATTCCCTCACCTGGGGCTGTCAAATAGCTAATTCAAACCCCAGAAAACCCATCCTCTCTCAGTCAATCTGCAGCCGAAAATTCCGCAACCTTGATAAAACCCAAGAACAGAACATCAAGCCTACACTAAGTCCATAAATAAATAATCACAAACCAAACAAAAAAAAATGTTGCAAATAATATTTTATAGGAATTTAGAGAAGATGTGAGATCTCAAACGAGATTTCAAATAAAGGGGAAAAAGGAACAAGGCTAGAAACTCTGCTGCATCTCTCTGGAATGCTTCTCCCCTTTTTCTCATTCCTTTCTTTTTCTTTTTTTTTTTATTAGTATTGCTCACTTTTTCATTTATTTGTTAGATCAACCACTTTATGCGAAACTACTTTCATGCCCTCGAATCTGATACACCCGTTCAACTAACCGTTGTAACGATGACTTTTCCATCTTACGGTGATGTGTTAACATTGACATTAATTGTTATTTAAACCATAATTAATCAAATGGATCGAAAACTTAGAATAAAAAGTCAAATTATTTGGTAAAAATAAAATTAATTAATTATATATAAGAAGTAAATTCAAATTACCACTTTATGGTACTATATATATTTAGTCAAAAAATTAATATTGTTGTGATAAAAATCAATTGCAAGAACCAAAAATTGACGCACCATCTACATGTCTGTTGCTTGATGTTATGCTGTAGAGAAAGTGGTAGCTTTACGTGTGTGGAATAATTTGAAACAAAATAGTTGACTTAATTTGGTCTATAAGTAAATTGTTAAAGTGTGAAATCATTTTATAAAATAAAATTACAATTCCAATTACACATTATTATAACCTTATGCACAAAAAAAAAAAAAAAAAGGCAAGCGATTTTTAAGAAGTGTGGTTTGTTGTAATTCTTGACCAAATAAAAAAGATCGAATAATGCATGCGGTGTGGTTTGTGATTACTTTTTTTTATTAATTGTGATTTTTAGAAAAAAAAATTGAAAAAAAAAAAAAAAAAACAGTTTGATACAATTCGATTCGGGCAATTATGACGGTTAATAAAAACTTTGGTCACCCGGCCTTATATATGATGTTGAGCTGAAATATGAGATTTTTTATATTCAACAAATAGTAGACATATAAATTGTGGAATGAACCGGAGAAAATATATATCTTAACAAACGGAACGAACTTATATACATATTAAATAATAAATATATATTAATGATGATTTTTTTTTGACATCTTACCTCATTTCACATTGATTGTATTGTGAGTACATATCACATGGTCGATATCATCTAATTTTTAATGGATTCTATGTGTTTATTTAATCTTGTTGCTTGTGAATAAATTCTATATAAAAAAAATATTACATATGTAACGAAGGTTAGACACATAACACACATTATTTTAAAAATTAATAGATATTTTTATTCGTGCAATCGATATTACTTTTAAAAATTTATAAACAATAATATAACCGTAGTCCGTATACATAACTTTTATTGTATATCTGACATATCCCATTATTATATATAATTCAACACAAGCATTAATTAACCAACCACTGACAAGACTCAAAACATTCTTAATTATTTACATACTTAATTTATTTTTTGCAATCCATAAAATCTATATGTATATAATATAATATATTTCTAGATATTTGCGTATTGTTGAAACAAAGAACATATGGTTGTATACGTCAACTCAGTAGCCAACGTGAGAAACACACGGTTTATATATATCAAATTAATTATTCTATAAATCTCAACCATATCCTACATTTATATTTCATTTTTTTTTTAAAATCTACATTTATATTTCATATAAGAGACTACTGCCACGGTATAAGAACATTAGATTAAGAACATTAAATTAAATTGGAAAATGCACCCAACTTACAACTCGCTCGATGAAACCTAATTTCTAGGTCATAACTAATTGCCGACACATCTTCTTGCGCATTTTAACGATTAATGACAAATGTATAAATTTTATTGTACATATAATGTTTTCTGTGATTAATTAGAACGTGGAGTTATTATATTAAATGACAAGTAGACAACTATGCGTAATTCTATTACAAGAAGTTGACATCCACTTTTAATGTATTGCTGATTAATATATAAAATTCATTTTCAAATAATTATCTGTAAATCGTTTGTTTACTACTTTCTTATTATATGATACACAGGAAATTACACCAAAGTTTTTATGTTGAATTATTATTATTTGCCTTGTAATGTTGCAAGTGACAGAGACATGTCCAGAAAATGGAATCGATCCCACACCTTATCATGATACATTCATTACTCAGCATTACGCTTCTCGTTTTTATCTCGACTTGTTGGATTCTACGTCCAATGTTTGTCATGTTATCATCCAATAGATTGTTGGAATTGATTATTAATAATTTTTTAAGATCAAAATTAGAAATAGTCAGGGATTGTTAAAGACATACATTGGACGTAGACATAAAAGGTAAAGAATTTTTCAAATAAACTCAAAGACATAAGACAACTCCAGAGTTTTTTTGGAGTAGTTAATTTCGCAGGGATGTTCATTAACAACCTAGCAATGTACAGAAAGGTGTTCAATCCTTTGTTAAAAAAGGATGCTAGGTTTATATGGACAGAAGACCATACTCAAGGGGTAAACCAATTAAAGGAGATATGTAAGAATCTCCCAAAAATGGCTATACCCGAAGATGAAGATGATCTGGTTTTATTTACGGATGCTAGTGACGATTGGTGGGCAACAGTCCTTACCAAGATCACTCCGGATGGAGAAATACCATGCAGATACTGTAGCGGTCTTTTTTCAGAATCAGAGGCCATCAGATGACATATCAACGAAAAGGAATTTTATGCAGTTAAAAGGGCTTTCGAAAAATGACCATTATTTTTACTTGCTAAAAAATTCACGCTAAAGGTTGATAACACCCAGGTACAAGCTTTCTTAAAAAATAAGATTGAATCTAAACCTGATAAAGCTAGGTTATTAAGATGGCAAGCATTATGTCAAAATTATATTTTTGATATAGTTATTATTAAATCTCATGAAAATATTCTTGCAGATTTCTTAACAAGAGATGGAAGGCAGTGACGTGAATTTCATCATGAAAATGCAGAGGCATCTCAGGAAACACCTTGGGTTGCTTCAAACCGAGTTCAACCAGTTAGCCATTAATGTTGAAATGGCTGGCAGGTTACAACAAGCTGATCAGGTCAAAGTATCTAATCGAATTACATGATGTATGCAAGCTCAAACACAACTATGTGCTGCTATTCAAGGGCCAATTGTAAAGGTCATAGAGAAACCATTGGTTTCTCATAAATAAGATATGCTAAAACCATTAGTTTTACAAAAACAAGAAATACAACCACCGGTTGGAAAACAAGATGTTGAGGAAGCTAAAACTCAAAAAACAAGTGCTAATCTATCATCAGCTTTTGATGATCTAGATGAAGCAACAATTGATGAGGATTTCTCATCAAGTCAACCCTTCGCCTCTGGGGTAAAAGAGGAAGAGATCAATTTTAGGTCCAACACTGACAAGGGCAAATCTAAGAACGATACTAATCCAGCTATTATTTCTCCATTTCAGTTTTATCAACAGAGGTGAGAGAAATTAAGTACAAGAAGTGAAATTAACCCTAACACTTGCAGGGTTGATGTTGCAGGGATATATCCAAGGGTATGGCTAAAAAACAATGTCAATCCTAAGGATGTAAAGCATTGATATGAATTTGGAGCCTTGGTCTCAGTTTATACAACGTCACCAAGCTTCCCGGAGATATCACAGTTACCCAAATGGATTCAGGAAGCAGTCCAAGAAACATGGGCAAATAACGACCATTTGTCCAGAGGAGATGTGCTTGCATTATATTTCTTTAGTGCAGCTCCAGAACCAACAGGGAAAGGATCACACGAACCCTTTCATTTCATCAAGCTAAGGAGACCTGACATGAATAATCAAAGATTCATTAAGAACCCTATTCCTGAGGAAATACCATTAGTGTCCATTTTTGGAGAAAATGAAATCTCAACCAGAAGGGCATGGGGTATTTGGGTTTGTCTCACCGAGATGAACAAGGTCAAGTTTTCGTTCAAATTTTATCAGAATTCTGCGAACGGATCATTCCTAACACAATGATAGGAAAAACTACGGCTTTTGCGAAAGAACTCTTCGAAAAGAAGAGAAACTTTTTATGGAACAACAAGCTGCCGGGAAGTAAAGAGACTCGCCGAAAATTTTGTAACATGGCTCATATCGGAAGATGGTCAGAGAACATCTGCCCAGAGTATCCCAGCCAGAAGGAGCCAGAATTCGGAAAAAACTTCAGACCCCGAACGGATCGAAAAGATTTTTTCGAGACAAGCAAAGGTGGACAAGGACCACCAAAGATGCGTTTTCACAGGGGCCTACTTCAAAAGCAAAAGATGCCCCGACAACAATAAAACAGGCATGTGAGGAGAATAAAGCCAAAAGAAAGTGGCAGGTATGTGATTCCTCCACTAGTAAAAGATGACATCAATAATGACATAAAAAATACAAGACAGCTGCCTCCTCCACTAGTAAAAGATATAATCAATAATGGCATAAAGAAATAGAAGATAGCTGTAAGATTTCCTGAAGTTTCTCGGTGAAACGAGTGGAACCTCAGCTATAAATACAAGCGTTCAAGGAAGTTGGAGATATCGATCATTCCCTTAAGTTTTCTTACAAATAAATTGTTGTAATATTTCTCTCTCTATTGTATTAAGTTTTTTTTATGTATTACAAGAACAAGGCTACTATGAGTAGCTAAACAAGTTGTCTTCTCGTCTTCAAAAGATTTGATTTATGTACTAATATCATGTCTGAATAATTTATTTAAAGTCTTGTTCTTTCATGCTCATATTTTATAATTAAATTTATATACCATACGCCTTAAGGTAGAAAACGAATTAAGGCTGTGCTGGGTGTCGTTGAAGGAGCTTATGCAGAAACCATCTGTTGCGACTGCGTGGTTGGAGTGTGAGGAGCACTTCGTAAAACTCGGCAGGTATGACCCGACGACATTTTGGTCAAAGAGGTATTTAAATTTATTTCATTTGCGTAACTGATAGTCTTGCATGGTCGGGACTGGTTCGATAGGTTAACAATGTCACGTACAAAGGATTAGTTGCTAAATAATATTTAATTCAAAAATGGGGACCACTAGGGAGTTGAAATAAAGAAAATTATAATTAGGGAGTTAAGATAAATCTTGAAGAGTTGGTAGGGATTTTTAAATCATTTACCCTTCATTTAAACTCCTATATTGTAAACACATGGGATTGTTTATATTGAAAAATTGTAAGTAATTAAAAGAATTATAATTTATATAAAATTTAAATTCAGTGCAATACTTAGAACTCATACTGATATTGACTTTATTCTAAGTTTTGTTGTAATATAATTAACTCTGAATTTTCAAATATCGCGTGTAAGAACTTTGACCATTCTTGCCGTATCAAGAAATATATTTGACGTTGAACATTCTTGTGGTTAGCTATTTGGCAAAATGGGTCGGTAGTCAATGCCGACCCACTATACATATATATATATATATATATACATACATAATATATATATATATATATATATATATGCATGCATTTATTTTAAGTTAGTTTCCATTTTTTTTTCTTGCCTTTCCTTTATAAGTCGTAACTAAATCTTGAAAACTGCTAAATTAAAATCGAATAATTCAATTTGTTTGATTATTAATTAATCACCACGAATCAAAATGTAGCAATTTCAAAGAAATTTGGAGGACAAAAGATTAGAATTGATACTTGGCGTGCATGAGATGTAGTTGAACAAATTAGTTTTGAACATATATGTACACAGTATAGTTTTAATAAAATATGTAAATCGTATAACACAAGGTAGCTAGGTTAATTGAATCATTGAATATAATTATGGGTGAGTTTTCGGTATACCATATAAAAAATATTGATATTAAAAAAATTCACACTAATCGAAATTTTGATATGGAAAAAATTCATATTAATACTGTATAGATACAAAAAAAAATCGATATACTAAAAATATATATATATTAAAAAAAATTCGGTACGGCATGACAAAAAATCGATATTTTGTTTCGATATCTCAGTCCTAAATATAATACATGATTTTAAAGTAAGATAGTATTCCGTCTATGTTAATTATACATAAAATTAGATTAAACTCCATCGAAAACAAAATATTTGGAATTCCTGCTTTACCGTCCAAATCATGTGATCGGTCGAATATCTGCATTTTTCTCTTTTTCCCGTAATTTAGGTTTCGTTTGAACATGTACTTATAAAACGTTTTTATAAAAATATTTTTTAAAATATTTTTATAAGATATTTTAAAAGTTGTTTTAAGAATAAATATGTGTTTGAACAACTATTATTTAAAAATATTTTAATTTAACATTTCAAAAGTAATGTTCGTCTTTACCTTCCATATTTTCATTTTAAAAACATCTAAAAATATATTTCAAGTGTTTTTTTTAAAAAACTATACTTAGATAAAACTTTTTAAAAAAAAAATTCAAAAACATTTTACAAAAAATTTATCTAAACACATACTTTAAGTTTTTTACACTTATAAAACACTATAAAAGTTTTTAAATACATGTCCAAACAGAACTTTATATTATACACACGATCATTTAAATGGACTTGGGTACAGTGAAAAGATCTATATGATCACTTGACTCATGAGATGAGATGATAAATAACATAAATCTTTTTTATATATCTTATTAAACTCGAGTCAAAATGTGGAATAACGAAATTAAGATCCTCTTCCGCTTTTGGGATGAGATGATAAATTTGAATAATAGGATAAGATAACTATTTTTTAAGTAAAATTATTGTAAATTTCGAATCAAACATAAAATGATGTAAAGATATTGATTATCATATTTCACACCAAACTATGCTTTGATTATCATATTTCACACCAAACTATGCTTACTTTTAAACATATAACTAAAACCCACAATAAAAAGTGAGTGAGCTAAATGTTTTTAGTAAAAGTCCAGTACCATTGATAATTTGTTTAATTGTTTTCATGTATAAGTGTTTTTAAAGTATTTTCATCTGAATTTATATTGAAAATTAATTATAGTATTTAACTCGAAAGTAGTAGTTTAAATGTCCTAAAACATTTTTTTTTCTCTTTATTGAGTTCGGCGAAATCTTCTGCTTAGGAAAAAAAATACTTGAAACATTTTACATGTTATAAACAATATAATTTCTTTCCCAATATTCAATTATCATCTAATCATTTATAGATATTCAAAACGCACATATAACATGCACCAAAAAAACACACACACACACACACATCGCAAAAAAATTTATGGGCACAAGAGTTTTGGTACTTATTTGATGGCATGTGAGGTTTTAACACATCAAAATTTCACGAACATAATTCACTGAATTTTTTGTCGCGGTTTTCAACCACAAATTCATATCACTCCTAATTGTAATAACATAAATTTATCTATACTATTATATAAAAGTTGAGACTCATTTAAAAACTATTTTTGGTGTGTTTGATGATACCAACATAAATTTACAAATTTAACCCCTAAACATGCATTGTACTTCATATAGAGTATTGGATACAATGGTAAAATGTAGTTACATTTCTCACTCCTACTATCAAAAACCACTTCATTACCCACTATTTATGTCTTGCTAAAATTAAGGATTCATTCCAATCAATTTCATTACCCACTATTTATGTCTTGCTAAAATTAAGGATTCATTCCAATCAATTTCATTGTATTTCTTTAATATGGACATATTATTATTTGCAAAATATTAAAATTTCATATTTATTAGAATTTTAATTAGACATTATTTATGTACACGCTATGCTAGTTATAATAGAAAAAGTCGTGAGTTTAAATCCACGTTAAAACAAAAACCCTAACAGACGGATATAATTAAAAATAGTAACAATACTAACAAGCCACCCATCGACAAGTAATTAAAAGTGTCATTCTTCGTCCTTTTACTTTGTGTGTTTGGAATTGGAAATGAATATTGAACTTTTGCAGCTTTGTGGAAAAGATGGAATTATTAATGCCTCTTGTTTCCAATTAATTCTGGGTTTTCATTGCCGGCAGGCCGGCACGTGAATGTAATAACTACTTTTATAAAATATTTTATGATTTATTGAAAAACAATAATACCAAATTTCAATTTTAAAAATTTTAATTATCTTACATATGTTTTAATTATTGCTATTTCAGTCGTCTCTCGTTTTTACCCAAAAAAAAAATTGGTGAAATTTTTGAAAAGTAGTACAAAGAATCCGCAATCTTCGACCATTTTTCGAGCTCTCATTTATTCGGAGGTACAAAGTCCGCAGTTTCACCGACTTCTTGGGAAATTTGGTAAATTTGATAGAAAGATTAATTGAACATCTTATACATATGACATTGGCAGTACACGAAAAACTATTGTGAAATCATCTTATGGGATTAAGTTCGTGGCAGTACACGAAAAACTCTTGTGAAATCATTTTATGAGATTAAGTTCGTGATACGGATCTCTGCTTGATTGGACTTATGAAAAAATATTTTTTATATCAAACAAATTAATTTTTATTTTATATAGAGATTAAATTAATCCATCTCGATAATAAATATTTGTTATCGTTTCAAATTGACGGAGCCTTGTCACTTACCGTCCATATCGTTATCGATCTCATTGTGGGCTTGCAATCCGAACCATGGAAGTTAAAAATTAAATAAATTAAATCCGAACCATCGCAATTCTATAAATCTTACCGTTTGGGCTTCCATTTTCACGACACAATGGATAACAGATTATTACGAAAATAATTATCATATGACCTTGTTCGTGATTATATCGCATGATTACAAAATAGAAGAGAACATCTATAGTGTGTAAAATCTTTATCAGAGGTATACTATTTTTTGTTGTTGTTGCTTGCACATAAAAAAAAAAAAAAAAAAGTTTTGTGTTTTTCAAAACATATATTCTTTGCTAATTAGTTTCTGCTTAATTTTATTTAAGCTGATTTGATTTTGTTCTCTACAAAAGTGATTTTGAAAAAAAATAATAATAAAATCACGTATTCATCAAATACTACATAGATTTCAAATTTTCAACTATTCATTTGTGCTTTCAAACACACGCTTATAAATTTTCTCAATTTTTTCGTAATCTATATATTTACTCGCTTATATAAAAGTACATAGAAGTTTTTGCAAAAAAATCCTTAAAATCTAGTTAGTTTTCATAATTTGTTTCATCTGCATACCTTTTAACCTGAAGAATAGCGTAATTGATCTTTGCATTCGGGTTAGTCTGTGTTACATCGTGATTGTTTCTCCCCCTATTTCAATATCATTAGATTACGTGGGACCCATATATATTTTATGGAAATTGACATATGTCTTGATGATCTAATGGTTAATATTTGACCACATCATGGGAGAAAAAGTACTCCAGGTGTAGCATAGAATAATCCTTTGCATCCCCTATCCCAGTATCCAATGTTAAAATCTTTTTCAGACAACGTTTGACTCGTATGAGAAGATGATTAAACGTTTGACTCGTATGAGAAGATGATTACTGATTTATAATACGACGATAATAAATCGAATTCCAATTATCAAAGAATTAGAGTAAAACATTGAATAAAATTGGAACATATAATATTATACTTGTCATCAAGTATTGCCAATAAAAAAAAATACAATTTGCTGCTTAATTATATATATACAAGTACAACACACACGTACATGTATATAGAAAATCTTATTGTGGTATAATTGATTAAAGATGGGCTTACACTCATGGTCCATCTCTTAGCTTTTGTTATAATGGTCCTATGATTTGAGAAAGCCCAGTACTATATTTTTCTTAATCACTCTTATTTAAATCACCATATGCATGTTGTAAAGCATTCAAAGCAATTGATCTTAACACACACAAATTCTTGTGCATTTTTTTGTTGGAATAAAAAAATGATTTCATAAATTAAAATGCTAAAAAAGAAGCAATTCTCGTCCATCGATGGACAATATAAGAAATTCAATAAATAAATTGTCATATATCAAACTAAAGTAAAATAAATCTGATTTCAATTTCAAAATCAACAAAATTTAAAAAAAATTCCGAAAAATGATCAGTACTCGAACATGCACCAACACAAATAAAGGACGAAATACAGTTTCGATATGATCGGACAATTACTATTTTTTATATATAAAATCGCAAACATGGATCGGATAATTAAATCTACGGCTCCAAATATCGTCAAATAATATTTAAGATTCAGCATTAATACAACTTTAATTGACCATCTAAACACATTCCGCATTAATACAACTTTAATTGACCATCTAAACACAATAATTAATATCATGCCTTTTGTGAAACTATTGATCCGATCACATATAGGTATTAATTAACAATGCCAAATCCGATAAAGGTGAATTCATCTGAGACAATTGGTAAACTTTTAATATTAACTAAATTATCATCATTATATCATGCATTTAGCAATTGAGTAGGTCTTTTGTGAGAGTCTCACAAATCTATATTAATGATACGAGTGACCTGATCCATATATACAATAAAAATAATATTTTTGACATAAAAAGAATATATTTTTACGAGTCAAGATTCGGACTAACTTCCGTTTCATTAAATTAATCTGTTGTGAAACAGTCTCATAACAAATTTTTTGTTAATTAGCCATCATATCATATTTTATAATGGTAGAATTGTCTTATAATTTTTTTTAAAAAAAATTATATAGGTGGAGGAAAACGGATAAAATATCGTGAAGTCAACCGATCAGGATATACAAAAGCATTAATGAGTAGTGTTTACTAATTAATGAATAATGTCAAGCCCTAGCTATTGGCCAAGTATGTATTCTTTCTGTGCCATATATACAAGTTTATATATGTTTTTACCAGACAGACTATTAAAATTATTCAAATAGTAAATTCTAAAAATAATTTTTTATTTTTATTTATTTAATGAGCATGTTGATACCATAAAAATGGTAGGAATTAGTTAGTGTATTTAAGATATTGATATATTAGTAAAAAAACAGAAAAAATAATGTTAAGTATGAAACCTGCACTATATATTTTACATGGATGAAAAAAAAAAGTATTTATATTTGAGACAAAGGAAGTATGATTTGTAATAGAAATTTTCAGCTGTCCAACCAATGATGCCCAACTCATCCTCGACAACTAAAACCCGGTAATACGAATTTTTTTTTAAAAAAAACAACTAAAACCCGGTAGTGGATTTTAGTGGTCAGGGACAAGTTGGACAGGAATGGTTGGGCAGCTGAAAATTACTCTGATTGTAAAACACAAGAATGATAATAAGAATATAATTACAAGTTTGAACATGTTCAGTACTGTCTTGAAAGATATAACTAATTACTCCATCGTCCTAATTATGCAGTCTTCTATAAAATTCACACTTATGTAGAATGCTACTGTGAAAACAAATTATACAGACAACTTTCTAACGCACCTTTATTTAATTATATATAAAGACAAATTGAATACAATTATATACGTTAAATAAATAAGAGTATATTAATTAGTAAAAGAGTTTATAATATACGGAAAGTGTACCGTATCTATTATCTATTACTATTATTATGCAAGAAACTCTTAGTTGGTTTCTTGGTATGCCAAAATATTAAAAAATATTTTTTTCAA
Source organism: Henckelia pumila (assembly GCF_033568475.1). Taxonomy (NCBI): domain Eukaryota; kingdom Viridiplantae; phylum Streptophyta; class Magnoliopsida; order Lamiales; family Gesneriaceae; genus Henckelia; species Henckelia pumila. The sequence continues at coordinate 3,450,549 of NW_027331831.1, forward strand.
AACACACACACACACACTAAAACTGTTTCTCTCCACTATCTCTATTTTTTTTTTTATTTAATTATTTCTATTTAATATATAATACAATCATTTTATTTATCTATTTTTAAATTCTAAATTATTTGAAAAAAACTAATGAAATAGGAAATATCTAATAAAAGAGATGTTGTTTTAACTACTTAGGATGATCATTCTTAACAAAAAAATTATTTTTATTGCTATAAATTTATTAGATTTTTTTAAAAAATAAAGTATAAAAAATCTTTCATCACATACATTATGTGTGCAAGTATGCTAATATATATTAAGATAAATGCAAAAAGAAAACATGAATGATATAATCGAGGGAAAAAAAATCAGCGGGAAAAACTTTAAAATCAAGGGCATTTTGAAGTTAGAATTATTAATCGGTTCCGAAAAGCATAGTAATGATTGATCTGACATTGAATGTCTATTACAAATTCTTTTTTTTTTTAAAAAAATAAATGTCTATTACAAATTCACACATATATAGATTGTAATTCTATCCGTATTTACGGACCATAACTGAAAAGTTCAAGCTACCTCGATTTAGGGCATTTGTTCTATATATATATATATATATATATATATATATATATATATATATATATATATATATATATATATATATATGTCGATATTTAATAATAAGTGTGAAATTTGTTGAAATAAAAAATAAATGGAAAAAAGAAAAATACATACAAAAAGCTTTAATGTAAAAATAGAAGATAGAGAACAATTTTGAAAAGTGGTGTTTTTATAAATTAATAGTCGCCAAAAGACAATTAATAGATGTGTTAATTTAACAAATGTAACATTTTCGTAAAAAAATAATTATAAAATGGCAAAAAAAAAAATTTGATCATACCAATGTGTTAAACCCTCTGATAAACTTAATATTAGAGAAGAGGTAAAAATGTTACACGAGTATAAGGTGATTTTTTTTTTCAAAATAATAATTATGAGCTTTTCTTTATAAAATTTTAAAAATCTTTTTAAAAAAAATGCGCATAATCACTTTTTTAAAAACATGTTTAAACATAAAAAAAATCTTATTATAAAAAAAACTAATAATCACTTTTTTAAAAAATATTTCCAAAGACAATCACGATACTTAGACCTTCTTAATAAACATCCTATGACCGATAATAGGATGGATTAAGTTTAGAGAGTCCACACATCTATGAGTGGCCATACATACATACATACATACATACATACATACATAAAGCTCATAAAACTGAAAAATTCAGACAATTTCCAAACATTCCCTTTCCTACTTTTTTTCACACCACTCTCAAAGCTAGCTGCAACTGTGTTTATTCTTCTCTCTTAATTTCTTCTTCATCCTCTTCCATGGATACTGCTCACTGGCCACAGGTGATTTGATTTTCTTTTCTCTAATAAATATATTCATATGTTGGCTGCTGTTTAAGCTCTCTTTTTAATTACCAGTATGCATACTTGGCAATATATTTCAAACCCAAAGCCTTCACTTTTTCTGTTCCCTTTTTTCTTTTTAACTATATATATGCTTGTTTTCTTCTTGTTAATTTGTTCTTAATTAATATATAGATCGTGTCTCCCTTTATAACTTTCCTTATGCTCAGTTGCTGGTAAAGGTGAGCACTGATAAAAAAAAAAAAAAAGATTAAATTTGTTGTTATCGTTATCATATATATCTAGCTAGACCTCACTTTTCTTGATCTGAAACTTTGTGGGCTTTGAGATGATCTTTTTATTGATCTTGAAATTTTTGGCCAAGTCTTTATGTAAAATTCCATTGAATTAAAACTATAGTTTCTATGCTCATGATACCTTTTAATTTTCTTTTCTTTTTTTTTTTTATTAGGATATAGTGGTGAAATCAATGGAAGAAATAGTCACAAAAGAAAGAAAAGTGAAGCCTCACAAAGAACAAGCCTTGAATTGTCCGAGATGCAATTCTACCAACACCAAGTTTTGTTATTACAACAACTACAGTCTCTCACAGCCAAGATATTTCTGCAAGACATGTCGGAGATATTGGACCGAAGGTGGATCTTTAAGAAACATTCCGGTCGGAGGAGGTTCGAGAAAGAACAAAAGATCTTCAGCTTCCAACTCGATGAATTCGTCCAAGAATTTAGTAGCAAGTACTCCTGACCACCAAAACCCTAATAAAATCCAAGATCAAGCTCAAGATCTCAACTTGGGATTCTCCACAATCACCCCTCATGATCATGATCATTTCAAGACCATAACCGAGCTCATCCAAGTCCCGAGATTCGAACATCAAGTGAAAGATCATCAATTGCCTTGTTCTACCACCACCAATTCATCATCAGCTTTGGAACTGTTGATTGGTACTTCAAGGGGTGTGATGAATAATCCAAGCTTCATGACTATGCCTATCATTCATGATCCAAACACAGTTTACTCATCAGGGTTTTCTTTGCCTGAATTCAAACCTTCTCTAGCCTTCTCATTGGATGGACTTGGACTTGGTGGCAATTATGCAAACTTTCAAGGGGTGCAAGAGACAAATGGCAAGCTCCTTTTCCCATATCAAGATCTGAATAAGCAGATATCAACTAACACTGATGATGCCGATGATCAGCAGAATAGATCGGATCAAATCGGAGACTCTGCTGGATATTGGAATGGAATGATAGGTGGTGGTGCTACTGGTGGATCATGGTAATTAAAGATCAACTTATAATATAAATCATATATATATTTAAATACATTACTGCGAAATAATTAGCCAATTATATTTATATGGAGTATGTTTTTTTTTTTCTTTTTCCCCTCATCTTTTCCAACTTTTTAGTGAGTTAAGGTGGGTTGATCTTGATCATATATAACATGGGGTGACTTTCTCGGGGAAAACAAAGGCTAACATATGGGGAACCGCGGTTCATTTCCATTTTCCTCTCTTTTTCTAGTCTTAAATGTGATTGAGCTTCATTAAATATATATATCATGGAGTTTGAAGCTCGTTTTAGATATATATGGCTTCAGTACATATATATATGTATATATGTATGTATACTGCGTAGTGATCATTGAAGAAATGGAGGATTCAGACACAGATTTTTGAAGGGTGCAACGAAGGAATTTATTGCCGTTGGGAGATCATATGCATCGATCATCATTACAAAATTCTTGTATCAAGAAAAGAGAGGGAAGAGGGAAATTAATTAGCTAGCTACGGTTATTATATATAAGTGCCATTTTATTTGTTTGCATGGTTAATTAATTATCAGAGTTTAATTTGTACTCATGAGTTTTGTGATGAACAATTAATTAATTACTGTAGTCTCATGCATTAATTAATTTAATTTGTCCTTTTTTTCTTGAGCATCTAGGATTTATTATTGTCCCAGATCAATGTTTTATTTGGTGTTGGGAAGGATACATAATGTTGGTACTCATCCAGAGCATGGTTGGCCTATAATGAATTCGATCGCTTGTGGGCAAATAATTACGAGTGCTTTTTCGTAACTGTGATATAATTTCATCCAGTATTTTGATGAGCAATTTCTAAAAAGGGTCGTTTCGGTTGTTTTTTTTTAAAACAAGATTTATGGTTCTTATCTATTGGGACAATATTTGGTTTTAGTGTCAATAACTTATTTTCATATTTAATATACATTTTTTCTTACTAGAATATTGAAGTTTCATCGATTAAAAGATCAAGACCGGACTTATGCCACGACACTGTGGGAATTCTTGAATTTTGACATTTTGTAGTCAACAAAGTTGCATTGGGTTTTATGCATGCCACATTTCAAAACTTGCAAACTTCGTATTAATCCAATACAAGTTAGAGTCAGTAGTCCGATTAGACTCCAGGACACACATATATATATATAATATTTGCCATCGGAAAATGAATATTATGTTTGATCAAAAGTGGTTTACATGTGCTGGAGACCAAAATCAAGATTTTCCCAAATAAATGGCTATTTAATTCGAGATGAAGATAGCTAGGGCAAGATTTTCAAGGTCTCAATTACACACCGTGCCCACCTAATGTGCCCACCATGAGGTGGCACTCAACTATTGGATGTGATGAATTGTGCGTCCAATAGTTGAGTGCAACCTCATGGTGGGCACATTATGTGGGCACGGTGGGTGGGCAGGATAGCAAAACTATATATATAAAGTTTCTTTCAAGTGCCCACCTATCATGCCCACTACTATGTCCACCAATGATGTGACACTATTTTATTGGATGTGATAAAGATGTGGTCCAATAGAATAGTGTCACATCATTGATGGGCATAGTGGTGGACATGATAGGTGGGCACTTGAAAAATTTTATATATATATATATATATATACAAAAATGATACCCTGCACACTCTTACCCTGCACACCTGTGGGCATCTGCCAATGTGGCGCGCCCACAACCACAAAAATTTTTTTATTTTTTTTTTACAATAAACGGTTGACCAATCATGGATCGCCACGTAAGCGATATCCATGTTACTCTGCACCTCTATGGTATATGTATATATAATATATATATATATATACATACCAACTTTGAAACAAACAAGTTATAGAATGAAAGAGTGATGTTCCGTAGCGTGATGATTACGACCCCATGCCAATATAAATTTTGAAAATTGAAAGGTTGAGAAAGAGCTGACAAACCCTACTTTCTTTGGTCTTTCAATGGGCCCTACACAAACATTCTCCTTGGCAACTGTGCTAAGGGAATAATCTCCCACACTCCATTAATATAATATAATATAATATAATTTATTTATTATATCCAATATTAGATCTACAAACCAACATTGTTTGACATCTCAAAATTAATAACCACTTTCTATTCTCCATTTTCAAAAAATAAATTATCTTAATTTTATATAACAACATCTCATTTGATCCATAATTATATATACTAGCTAGTAATAATATTGATAACATCTCATTTGATCCATAATTTCGAGTTAATTAAATTCTTTTATTTAATTTTTAAAAAATAATTTAATTAACTCGAAAAATATTATTATGTAATTATATAAGAGATATATATATGCCTCAAATACATAAAAATAGAGGAGATGAAGGCAAATTACCGATTTAACGTAGCACGCATACTTGTAGTTGGGCTGTAAGGCACTTTGTGGGGTGCGCATCAAATGCCACGCGCGGAAAAGCAGCGGGCAAAATCAATCCTTACATACCCCACTGCGCTCCATGGAATATAATTGTCTTACGCAACCTGTGAAATTTATATATTTTTTTATTTCATTTTTAGAGTGAACATTTTATATATTGACAAAACCATATTTTTAAAATATTTAAAAGGAGTATATATATATATATAATTTTGCTATCCTGCCCACTTACCGTGCCCACCTAATGTGCCCACCATGAGGTGACACTCAACTATTGGATGTTATGAATTGTGCGTCCAATAATTGAGTACCACCTCATGATGGGCACATTATGTGAGCACGGTGGGTGAGCAAAACAACAAAACTTTATATATATATATATATATATATATATATATGTGTGTGTTTTTCTTCTCCGATCCTTGTAATACACAAAACAAGAAATTATTATATTCTTGATCAGCAACCCCAACCACTCATGCATCTTTCGTAACACACACCATTGCCATGATTTAGACTCGGTCTCCAGCCATCTCCGATCGACATTTTAGCCAAGATTTTGTGATTTCTTTTATAACGTGTAGATCTTATGTACATACTTACCCTAAGGCGTCGTTTATAAGGACGACGATGAGTTAATCAACATATATATTTAGATTTTAGATAAGATATTATATATATATATGATTTCAAAAATAATTAATAGTCTAGTAAATTTTAAATCTTGTGTTTATTGTTTAAAATTTTTCTATAAAATTCTGCTTATGACTTCGACTTCTCAAGTCTTAAATACAGAACATATGAAATATCTTTTTTATTTCAGATTAATTTTTAAAATTATAATAGCTGTGTGATAGGAATGTATTAAAAAGTGATATTTTTTATGATTTGAGAAAAAAAATATATCACTTGAATAATGAAATTATTTGTTTTTGCATTAAAATAAATTGTAGTGGTTGAAAAAAAATGAAAATATTGAGTCTTATTTATTGTTGTATTACTCTAAATTCATTAGATTTTCAAATGAGTTTCAAAATATATTATAATAAAATATATTATGTTTTTTTATAATAATATATAATTTATGAAATTAAATTCAAGTCCACCCTAATTCTAATTCTTGGATCCGTCCCTGTGTAAATCGATACCTAAATATATTTGTCGCCCCGTATTACAGGCACTCAAATGCTCAATGTGACCTGGCCGGTGAGTACGTATGCTACTTTGTCCCGCAAGTTTAATTTGAGAGATAGCTCGCGTGCATCGATCACTTCTTTGTCGATTAATATTGCTATGATATCGTTAGACTAGTAATTACTCCAAATTCGTGTTCGATTTACCGTTTATAGTGAAAGAAAAGTGTTGTCAAGGTGATTATTGAAGACGAATGAGGTGCAAAAACACAAGAGAAACAAGTTTTCTTCTGCTTCATGAGCTGTTTTAGTAGGGATCATTAATTGATTGGCCAAAAATGAGTCTAAAGCATGCATAAAACGATAACCCCGGAAATATATTTATATGTAACTAAGATATATATTAGATCGAGGCACGAGTATCTGCAAAAATATAGAGAAGCACACAAATTGAATTTACACTAATCAAGGGTCAAACATGCATGCACATAGTTAATTGTCCAACAATTAAGCATTAATCTTTTCGATATATCCTTTGATTCCAACATTTTCCTTGGACATAAATCTTATTCGTGTATCTATTTTTTCTACAAAATTTTCACTAAAGTCCACAATAATCCTCAATTATTACCAACATTTGTCCATTTCACGTGAGTTTCTTAGACAAGGGCTAGCTGTTAATTGAAACCAAAGTTTCAGGAAATGGCCCTTCATTTTTATAATGATGACAGGAAGGGATTTGGATTTTGCTATAATTTTTTTTCACTATGCCCATCATCAAGCCGTAACCATCGCCAGAATTTAGCATATTGATATGGATGCCAATCAGTACGTACGGGTAAAACGGGTGTTTGACTTGAACCCAACCTATAATTAACTCCCCTTTTGAAAATTTTCTTTAATACGGGATTTTATGGTTTTCCGATATTTTTAACATTCAATCGATATTTTGTATATGAATTATTGGATTGCCTTTAATATTTGGTTGAAAGTATGTCATAGGCTTTGTTTTGGATTTTTTTTAATAAAAAAATCAATTTTTTTAAAGTTATAAATGTACAAGTTCAAAATTTAAAATATCAAAAAAATATTACAAATACAATTTTTTGATGAGACTGATGTTTTAATTTGACGGATAAATATAGCTTTCGGACATGTGTTTAGGTTCAAATGAGTTGAAACGGATTTCAAGTACCTCAAAATTGTAACGGATCAGATTTCAGATCCTACTAAACTCGACCCAAGCACGACCTGTTGTCATCCTTCTAGCATCGCATTTATAGTTGGGGAATATTATGAGGTGTTCATGTGCAGCGGAATTTCCTTATTTAGCATTCAATAATCGCTTGTATATATAGATCCTGTTAATGCTGATTGGCTGAATCAGAGACTTGAAAGCTAATTTCTGAGGCTTTTCTTTTTCCCCCAACACAATAAAGTTTCCATGGAATTATAAACATTGTTTGCCCAAAGAGACGGCAGATTTCGATCCCCAAATGAAAAAAATGAAAAAAAAAAATTAAATAAATAAAAGTATAGAATCAACCTGAAATACCAAACGGGTCTATGTCGATTCGGCGCTATAATTTTTATCGTTTTGCCAAATGAAATGAGAAAGAGTAGAGGGTTGGTGTTGTGAACTTTAAAAATGAGAACATAACACGACAAAGGCAACTGCAGAGCATGTGGTTGCACTTTTTCCTATATAACTAATCCATACCAGTTTTGTGAAAGATATATTATACTATTTCTCACATCTCAAAGCAACCGCCACTCCACTCTTGCTTTCCAGCACTTCTATTTCTTTACAAAAACAAACACATGATATTATACTGCACTCCCCTTATATCACCTAAACTGTGCAACCACTAACCACCACACATTTACACATGGACCCGGCGCTATTCATTTCAAGATTTACCAAAAGATAAATACTTATTTGAAATCTCATGGTATCCATTAGGAGTGAAATGAAACTCCATATTTTTTGGAGTGTTTGCAATCACTAAAAAAAATGATTTTTAGTTTTTGGCTTAAAAAAATTATTTTTGTGTGTTTCTTAAATCTAGATTATGTGTTAGCTTATGCTTAACTTAATTGAAATCCAAAAGCTAGTCATGTGGTGATTATGATTCTACAAAAGTCATTCTAATAAGAAGGTCATTGTTAAAATCATTTTAATCACTTATTTATCAAACACTACCAAACTTTGATTTTTAGATTTTCACATTTGTTTCCAAACACTATTAACTTTTGATTTTTCTTAACTTTTTTATAATCTATAAATTAATCAATTATACAAAATCAAAATCTATTGCAAACACTCCCTTAAAATCAATCAGAGGGAGATTCTCCACCTTGGGTCCGCCCACACATCATGGATCAAGTTATCCGCTGGATCGACTTTTTTTTTTTCCCTCACAATTTCACAACCGATTACCACAACCCACATGACATGATAGGAATTAGGACATACAAGCCAGAAGAATACCACATGTTTTGAAACAAACACCACGGTGCTGTGTTTGCCCTGTTTACTGCAGGAGATTTCGGAAAGCTCAGATTGTAATATGGTTAATTGATTCAAAGACTAATGTGTGAGATGTTCAACTCACTTTACAAGTTGGATGCGTTTTTCAACGCTCGTAAGGCCTTTGAGATTATGGAATGCATATGTGCAACGTCCTATTCAAAGCCTATGAAACCTATATTGAAATGTGTTGAAGATCGTCCTCTAATTAAACTACTCACCAAGCAAAATGTGAAGAAACAAGATCAACCTAATAGCCAGCATTCATTGAGTGTAGAAAATGGATGCATTTTTTTTTTTTGGATGGGTGAGAAAATGGAAGCTTTAGTTTATCATAGTATATTATATCAAATGGAAAAATTATGGGCACACAGAATCGGAGTATAGAAAACTCAGAAACTGACTTATGATGAATATACTTGTTACAGAGATTATTATTCATCCAAAAAGATGCCCTCTTTACATTTTACGAAGTCATATGTTCCTTACAATTCATGCTGCAGAATTCCAGCACACTGCACTTGAGTCTGAGAACGGATCTACACCAGGTATTATAGTGGAGATCTTGGTTCATTGATCAGCATTGATGCCAAAGATACGAACTTTGTGCATATGTGGGAACTTGGCAACCACGAGAATAAAAACTGCCAGCGTATTGAAGAAGATCATAGGGTATTGATAGTCGGTTGTATGCGAGGCTATCAAGTACCTGCCCAAAAAAATAGGACGACGTGCGTGAATAGATATTAGTAAAGAAACTTTCTATTATTTTTATTAGCCAAGCCACAGAGCACAAATAAAATAGAAATAGAAGCTCCTCTATAATTAATCAGAAAAGGGACACGCATGTTCTATATCTCAAATTAAAAAATGAAGTTCATGTTTGTATTACTTTAAAAAATAACACACGATGCAGGTATTGCCAAAACAATAAGCAAAAAGTTTGTATTGCACAACAGCATTGATTTATTTGCTGAGAGGAGATTCATCATGCAGTATTTGTATGGTGATCTGCAAAAAAGTTGCAAAACTCAAATATAGCTTAAAGTTAATCATCTCATTTTTCATTCTCTGAATCCAGGCATCAAATTTTATCCTTCTTCTCCAAGACATTCGTTTATAGGAAGTTAAAAAATTATAAAGACATTAAGCTTTCCAAATCACATTTCTACATTTTTCCACGCCAAGTTAAGCTTTTAAGTAGATTCATTCACACGTTCCATGTATATCCCATCTTTAAGTCGAGCACCTTTACAGATAGCTGAATATAAAGTTTACATCCTCTAGATACCACATTTTAACCTATATACTGCAAACTCTGAATCTATTCAAGCTCAATCCTTCCAGATATCACATTCCTACCAACACATATCACAAACTTCGTATCATTCTACAGAACTCCAAACAACTAAGGAAAAATATGTTCACTCACAGGTTAACGTGCAGTTATTTTAATCTAAGGTAATGAAGATATGTAGCTCTCTCAATCCTTAACCTCTTATGAATCAGTAAAGAGTAATGGTAAGACTGATAAATTGATTATCAACGATAAAAATGTATGGTGACCGCATCATAAGAAATATAACTAATCAGAACAATATACAATTGATAGTATCTAGAGAGCACTTACAGTACAACAGGCACGACCGTTAAAAACTTCCTATTACGGGTGAGCTGTTTCCCATTATCAATTTGCTCCCACCAAGTCAACCTATTGTAGATACCCTGATCATCTGAAAACGGTGTTCCCTTCTTCCAATGAAAGAAGTGATAGGTGACCTGGATGTAAGCCATAGTTACAAGAAGAAAGCAATTCAAAAGCATAGTGACTGTGAAAGAAAATTTCCTGGAAAAATGCACCATTTCTATTTAATTCACATACACTAGTATAAGCAAGATCTAAAATTTCAATAATGAATAGTCTATAGGCCTGCGTAAAAATGACAAGCACCGTGACAAAATATAATCTCCATTGAGTTTTATCAGAATAACTATCATATAATTTTAAGAATGATGATAACTTGAGTACGTAGGCTAACTTCATGCTTAATTTTCCCCATGATATTTAATCCAGCATGATACTCTGAAAGCTCAGACATCTTTCAAGGTCATCCAATCTGTACCATACTACCATCAGAATCATATCATATTCATATCAAATAAGCACAATTCTATGTGAAGTATACTTTGGCCAGTCAATTTTGGATTTAAAAATCCATACTAGTTCTTTCTATGCTTTTGGCATAGATACCAGTTGGAATAAATTTCAAATATATCCAACAAATATATCCAATATCGATGTATTGTAAAACTTAGTTCCACGAAATTTTATTACATCAATCCAAACCTCCCAAATTCATATATAATAATAAACATATTATATTATATTTATGACAGAAAAAAACAAATTGAACAAAGCCAGTCTGGGGCTGAGATAAGCATGCCCAGACATCAGAAAAAAGCCTAAACAACAGTAAGCCACAGCCCGGAATCAATCGACTTAAATCGAATTTGATACGGATCCTATCCACTGGAAAATTTCATTCTTACTAATTCTAATATCATTAATGATTGAATCGAATCAAAGATTAGACCATTTCCTATTATTAACACTTTAAGCTTCAGATTGAAAGGATAAAAAATACAACCTTTCCCTAAACTCTCTCATCCCTGGCCGGATCGACTATTTATTTATCTTTTTTTTTAGTGCAATACTATTTATTTATCTTCCTAGTGAATATATGGGAAAATCGTTAGACGATTTGACGAAATAATATACACTCAACAGACAATATTGATAAATCTGCCCAATATAATTTGGGATACGGAAGCTGTAGAAAGAGATTCTGCTCCACCCATCAAGTCTATGACAGACCTCCAAATTTAAGTTTTGAGCTGCAAATGCATTTAAGTAATCAGGCGAGTGTTACCAAATTTAGCTCATTTGCCCTAAAGTATACGTTCCTAGAAAGCAATCTTCTCAGATATTTAGATAAACAAAAATTTAATTATTAATTTTATAGGATCTTTTTTTTTTTATTATTAGTAGGTATATTTTGAGATTGTTAAGCAATGTATTTTTTTTTTACGAAACAATTATTGCGAGTAAATAAACTCACAATTAACTTACAAATTGTTGTGATGCTCCGTCAAACAGTAGAGATTGTCTTACGTTTAAGATAATAATAATTTCCAGTCCCATTCACGAGAACAACTCATTGCGACAAAATAACAAACACTATTGTAGATACCATGGTCATCTGAAAAAAGTTTCCCTTCTTCCAATCAAAAAATTGATAGGTCACCTGAATGTAAGTCATAGTTACAAGAAGAAAGCAATTCAAAAGCATAGCTACTGTGAAAGAACATTTCTTCGAAAAATGCACCATTTCTATTTAATTCCCATACACTATTATAAGCATCAAAATATTTCTTCTATAATCAATCGGTATAAACATCAACAAGACAACAACTACGAATTGGATTAGTTTCTCATCAACAAATAAGCTCTTGGTCCACTAAAATCATGACTAATGGAGCCTAATGGAGAGATAGTTGGAGAAGTGACAAAACCCTGTACTTTTCATTACAAAACCAATAAACCGGAAAAAGATGGATTATTTTGTGAAAGAATTTTTGGGTCTATCAAAAATGGAATTTGTGTTTGTGGAAATTATCGAGTCATCGGAGATGAAAAAGAAGACCCGAATCTTTGTGAACGCGGAATCGAATTTGTTGATTCTCAGATACAAAGATACCAAATGGACTACATCAAACTCGCATGCCCAGTAACCCATGTGTGGTATTTAAAGCGTCTTCCTAGTTATATTGAGATCTAAAATTTCTAATGAATATTCTACGAGCCTGCGTAAAAATGACAAGCATCATGACAAAATACAATCTCCATTGAGTTTTATCAGAATAACTCATATAATTTAGGAATGATGGTAACTTGAGTACGTAGGCCATTTTCATGCTTAATGATATTCAATCCAGCGCGAAGACATCCAACACGATACTCTGATAGCTCGGACATCTTGCAAGGAAAAGAACAAGTTTATTGGACAATAGTAGCTAAACAGCTTAAAGACAAGCCAGCAGAGACATAAATCGTTAGAAGCTGGACAAGTTTGATTATTAGACTAGAGGATTCCAAAGAGGAGATGTCGAGATGAAATCCTAACGTCAAAGAGATCGAGGTGGATGTAGTAAAATTAAGAGGACAGCTAAGTTAGCACAGTCGCCCTTAAGTGCTATAACCAAATTCCAAATGGTATGGACTAGAGTGGACAAAGAATTCCACAGTTGATCGTGAATCTTAGAGATAGACAGCAGAGAAGATGTTTTGGCCAGAAAAGGCAGGTAACAGAAATTTAAAACCATGTCTATTTCATCTCTTGGAATATAATGAGGATTTGAATAGAAAGTATGGAGCACTGAATGCAAAATATGAACTACAGGAAAAGTTGAGGATGTGCCGATACAAGAATTTTTTTTTACTTTTTGGCTACATTTAAAATGCTAAGGATCAGGGTTTGGCGCCTGGATTTGATCCTTGGAAGATTCAAGGTCACCCGGTCTATAACTAAGATGAAAGTTTGAGAGTTTGAAATTCTTGTTTTTGAAAATATGAACCCAAATCCGTTTATCTGTGTATCCAAACCTTTAAAGCAGCAACACGCCTACACCAACTCAGAAACTCCTCGACCATTTCTTAATATCTGAGGAATTTATCCCTTCACTCACATATATCATCTTACAAATGATAGAATTGAAGAGCAAATGCAGTCACTTACTATGTGACTCGAAGCTCAAAATTTGTACTTTTGTGTAGGTCAATCTGAGTAAAATGGTCCAACACATACATATTTTGGGTGGCACCTAAGTTGTATGCTAGTATGCAGCCACATAGTGTAAGTGGGGGTCGGTCAGCAAAGTTCATCGTAGATCAATAAATATGATGGTTTTGTTCTACAGAAGAAAGGAGGATTGAAATGCATGCACAATGACTATTTGTATAATTTTTTGTGTTCTTTATATTTAAACTTCTTGGTTTACTTGTAATTGAATAATATCATGCAAGCTTTAAAAAAGTTCAACAGTTGGCCAGGCGCTGTGTTATCAATTGGAAATTTCACAACTTAGTAAGAGCTATTTTTGGCTTGCACAGTACTTCCATGTTCAAATATGTCAATTGCTTGACTTATTAAAAATCAACTACCTTTTAAGTCTAAAGGTGGGAGTATTCCTTTTATTCTGCCAAAGAACATTGGCTTTGCCCTTTTTTTCACGTATAACATTTAAAGATTACTTCCTTTGTTCTTCTTTCTGAGCAGGATGATGGTACCATTGAGATGAAAAACTTTATGCAAGTGGTGTTATCAGAAAGAAAGATTTGTATGAACTTAAACGGGTTTAGAGTAAACTGCTAAAATTTTCATAAACATGGATACATAAATATGTATGCAATCGTAGAATATGATAACAAAATTACTCAAAAAGACAAAGAAAAAAAGAAAAGAATGTGATAATAAAAGGAGCCAATTTCTTCGCAAAACATTCACATTCACCTAGTCTTACACTAAACCCACTTAAATCAATCCTCGAGATGCAAAACCATTAAAAAGAAATATCAAATAATCAAACCTAAATACCACGAAACACAGCCATAAATTTCATCATCTCATCGATGATTCCAAGAGAAAATACACAGACTATTATGAAAACCAAAATCAGCATCCATCTACTCCCTACCAGCACAAGCAATCGATTGCGAAAGATTTTAAACAAGCATCCGCGAACAGATACAAATTAATCCATCCAAAGATTATTAAAAAAATGGAATCAAAGAAACGTACGACGAAATGGGAGAGATGAACAATTGTCCATGCCATGCCCGAAGAACACCCGAAGACCGAGAGCACGACCAGCCATGAGAAGAATAATATGAGGATGTAGATGGTCCATACACCAGGATACATGAACCACTCCGTATTCCGATTCAGATCCGTCGGCGGCGCTGCCTGCACATACAAATTCGCCATATCGGATGATCTCAGTCACAATCTTCCACCTACAAAACTGTTTACAATGGTTATAGCTTGAATCTGAAACGAAAAATCAATTGAAAAACTATCAATCTGATGCGTTGCGTGGGTATCAGATATGGGTTGAAGGCATGTGGTTTCAGCGGAAGAATCAATTGGGGAACCCAATTTTGTCGGAGGTTAGGCTTAGGTTAGGTTTGGTGGGTGGGTCGGAGCCCAGCAGCACAAAAAATGTTGACTCGAGTCGGGCTCAGCTTAGGAATGTAATACTTGTCACCAAATTAATTTTTTAAATAATTTTGCGTTTACATTCTTACTTAATTAATTAAATAAATTATTAGTTAGTTAGGTATTAAAAAGGTATAGATAAAAGAATAATAATATGGTATTCTAATTTCTATTAGTAAATTTGAAATATATATATATATATATATATATATATTAAAGTACTAAATTTTGATTTTAATCAACACCCTTCGAGTAATTCTTATTCAACTAGCCAAAAATGCACACATTTTGTGTGTACAAAATAAATTTTTGGGAAAATAAGTTTTTTGGTCCATTAACTTGTGCATGTTTTGGTTTTGGTCAATTAACTTTTTTGATGTGCGTTTTGGTACACTAACTTTATATTTTCAGTGTTTTTGGCCCAACTGTATACATGTCAATTTTTAATTGGTCCAAAATGATGACATGAACCAATTAAAAGCTGACACACATACATTTGGACCAAAAAACACTGAAAATGCAAAGTTAGTATACCAAAACCCACATCAAAAAAGTTAATAGACCAAAATCCAAATGGGCTAAAGTTACTCAACCAAAAAACTTATTTTTCCTAATTATATGCACGTGTTTGAAGTAAAATACAAAGTGAGCGAAAGGTTTTAGTAGGAAAATAGATAAGAATGGGTAATTATAAAATAATATATTTCTGTTCTCAAAGATAATTATTATAATAAGTTCTTCTTTTATATCATAGAATAAATATATAACTAGTTATTTGCAGATATTGCATATTTATAATATTTTTGTTTTACAAATTATATTCATATTGTAAAATATAAGTTTAATTGATAACAAAATTATTGTTGTGGATGATATTAAATTACACAAAAATTATTGTTTCATCTGTCAATTTGGTGACGTGGATTTCTGACCTAATCCTACATTTGAACAAAATTATTAATTAATTGTATATCAAATATACTATTTTTTTCGTATATATGGATCGAATCAATCCATCTCATATATACATTTACCCATTGAATTGAGAGATAAACAAATGATTTAGAAATAGAATCTACGAAAAACATCTCATTCACAAAGAAAAAATATATATATTATGCAACAATTCGAGTAATATTTGTGTGTTATATTAAGGGTAAATTTGAGTAAAATCCTCATTCACAAAATAAACTTAGTGTTCAGTACCCAAGCTAATAAATCTTTAAATTTAGTACCTGACAAAGCTTTTCTCTTATGTTTTACTCCTTATTGCATATTTCTTAAAATAATTTACCATTTTATTTCCCATTTGTTATTCTCTCACCTTCATCCCCTCCTTCACGTGCGACTCGGCATAATTCTTCACCACAGAAATCCCTAAGCCCCAAATCATCCATCGGCCGACTTGGCCCATCACCGGAAAACTTGCCCAACGACCGGCGAAGTTGGGCCTATGTAGTCGCCTTTGCATCGCTTCAAATTCAGGATCGCTTCGCCCCGTCTCCTCTCCTCCCTCCACTTGTCTGCGATGCGATCGTTGATGTCACCATAGCTCGCCGCCGCCGTAGTCAATCGCCATTAATACGGGCATACGGACGCTTCTCAACGTTATTGTATCCATTCCCATTCAATTTTTCAGAGTCTCCTTCCTGTTCGATTAATTGAAATTCTCGCAGGGGCCTTCCGCAGATCCGAGAAGCTTCAACCCGGTTTGCGCTCTTTTTTAATTCTTATGTTGTTATGTGCTTGTGTGGTTATTAATTTGTAAAATAGGATTTTGGATTGAAATTTGGTGTAGAAAATAGGATCTAGTGTTGCGAGATCGGTATTTGAGCGATTAGGCTGTGGTTTTGTTTTAATTGTAATTCTTCATCGGCTCATTTCAATGTTTCAATAACTCATCTATATGCATGCTATGTTTAAGCAACATGATTAGGTTGTGGGTATTTCTAATTATAAATCTTCACTGGTTCATTGCAATCTTCATTGACTCATTGAATTTTTGTGAATACTCGTTATTATAAATAATTAGATATCGTATTATAAACAATTATTGTAATTATTATTTTTAGTACCCACGCTCTCAGGTTCTTGTTCATGGAGTTGTAAAAGCGAACATGCTCGGCTTGCTTCATAAATCGAACGAACGAACGAAAATAATTACATGATTTTTTTTACATTACACTTGATTTCTACACGTATAGATTTTTTTACGTTATGTTATCATATATGTTTAATATATTATATTAAATAAAGTATGTGAATTACTATGGTGTGCTTTGATTGAATTTTTCTTCAATTTTTGTCGGTTTGGTTGATTTATTTATCTTGTTCGTTTAGTTTTGATGCATTATTTTTGGTTAGTTGGATTTTTTGGTGTGATTTGCATTATTTTTCTTTGTGGTATTTTAAATTTTCCAGATATTCCAGATCATGGAAGCCGGATCTGGGAGCGGTAATTTTTTATTTCTTGGAAGTTGCCGCTATGCCAAAGGTCTTTATTTGATTTCAATTCCTTATGGTGCAACTCTATTGGATATATTCCAGAGTCTAGGACGAAAATGTAATGCTATTAATCATGAATTAACGGTATTGCAATACATAGCACCTCATGAGAAGATTGCAGTGACTCTGAATGAAGATGATGACGTCCGAAACATGATAAACCTTCATATTTGTTTGAAATTGAATATGATCAGTTTGAGAGCAGTTGCAAAAGATGATCAGAGTCAGGGTAACATAAATGCTGAAAGGTAATATTTTTGCATTGTTATTTTGGTCTAAGTGCAAGGTTTCAAAATTTGCAAACTTCATGATATTTTTTTGCTGGTTATTTAATTTTGTACAGAACATGAATTTTTTTTTTTCATTGTTTATTTTATATATTAGTTAATTAATGATATTTAAAACGTGTTATAGTTTTTAATGCAAGTTAAATTTTTTATAAACAAATATTGAGTTGTTTGCTCATGTATTCAATTGATTTGTATTTGAAATGGTAAGGTTTGATTTCGATGATGACGTTTCTACGGACGGAGGTCACGAGCTTGAAGTTTGCACTTTAAGCAATTCTATCGATTCTTGGGTTAATTGCATACGTGGTGATGGCCAAACATTTAAAGATGCTGCAGAATTCAGGATTTGTCTTAAAAACTATGCTATTGCCACAAGAAAGTCACTTTCTTATAGGAAAAATGAAAGTGAAAAGATCTTAGTTGTTTGCAGCGAAGAAAAATGTCAGTGGAAAATTTATGTCTCAAAACATAAATCTGATAATTCATTCGGCATAAGAAAATGCAACCTAAGCCATAGTTGTGGGGACGATAATTTGCGAACTAGAGGTCATCCTAAAGCTAATGTATCTTGGGTAGCTAACTTGGTGAAGGAGAAGTTAAGGGGAGAGCCATCATATCGTCCATGTACAATGATAAAGGACCTTCAAAGAGATTATGGTGTAGAACTTGAGTATCATAGAGTTTGGGCAGGCAAAGAAATGACAATGCATGGTATTCATGGGACTGATGAGGGATCGTATGATAAGTTGCGATGGTATTGTCAAAATGTTAAAGAAACAAATCCCGGGAGTTTTGTTGAATGTGAAATTGATCCGATGACACAAAAATTTAGACGATTGTTTATATGTTTTCACGCATGTCTTGTTGGTTTTATTAGTGGTTGTCGGTCATTAATATTTTTGGATGGAACTCACATTAAGAACAAGTACAAAGGATGTTTATTAGTCGTTGTGGCCAAGGATGCAAATGATGATATTTTTACACTGGCATATGCAGTTGTGTGTGCAGAAAATGATTCTAACTGGGAATGGTTTTGCTACCATTTAAAAAATGTCTTGGCATCCCAATACATCATGGTATTCCATAGGTATACTTTTTTCTCTGATCGACATCCTGGATTGATCAAGGCAATTCAATCCGTGTTCCCTGGTAGTTATCATTCTTATTGTCTGAGACATTTGGTCGATAACTTCGTCAAACAGGTTTGTCGTATATTGATTTAACAATATTTCAGTCATATTTTTATTATTTTCTATCAATGGGTTTTTATTTTTAAATTTTATTTTTGAAGGTGTTGCGTAGGTATCCTCTCCATAACAAAAAACATTGGTCTTCTGTCTTGAAAAAAGCAGCTTACACCCCATTAAGACATGAGTTTACTCAACATATAAAAAGTATAACTGATTCAATGCCGCTCGCCCAAGATTTTCTTGTGAGCTCATCCCCAGAAAATTGGGCCAATTCTTTGTTTTTGGGTGAGCGATGGGGTGTCATCAACAATAATATTGTTGAAAGCTGAAACAATTGGGTAAAACCTGCGCGCCATCTACCTATTGTGGCTATGGTAGATAATATACGCATTCAAATAATGACCATGATGCAGCAAAGACGAGAAAAAACATTGGAGATGACACGAGAACTAAGTCCAAGAAAGGAGAAGGATGTGTCGATTGCATATGGTAAATCTCGAACCTTAAAGGTTCTCAAGTTTTGTGGATCTCAGTTTGAGGTTGTAGATGGGGACAAAACTTTTGCAGTGGATTTAAATTCATGGCATTGTTCATGTCGAGCTTGGCAGATATATAGGCTCCCGTGCAAACATGCTTGCGCCTGTATAGAATCTAAGTCTCTATCTGTCTATCAATTCTGTGATGGATATTTTAAGGTGGGCATGTACCGCCAAGCTTACAAAGGAATCATTAATCTCATTCCAATATCTGACATGAATGAGGGATATCTCGATGACGAACTTACCATTTACGCTCCTACAACCCGTAGCCAGCCAGGACGTAGAAGGACTAAGCGAATACCTTCTCAAGTTGAACAACGTGTGAAAAAGTATGGGAGATGTCATGGACAAGGGCATAATAGACGAACATGCAAAGAACCAGAGCCATACACAAACAATAATACCATATATTTTCATTCGATTATACTAATTGTTTTGTGATGTTATTAATTTTTTAAATTCTATATCAATCTCTCATTTATTGTTTTCATTTCTTGCAGACACAAGAGTTTACTAAACCAAGAAAGTAGCAGTGAATGTTGTGGAAAAAGAGCTACAAGATCTGGTGGCATTTTGTGATTTAATTTTTGGTTTGAAATCAACAAGACTACTGTGTTGGTATAAGATATTGTTGGTTGTGTTAGACTTTAAAATCTTTAAGCGGTTGAACAAAATGGTGGATGTTGAAATATCCAAATAACACATTAAGGAGTATTTTAGCATCACCTAGAGTATTAATTAGAATTATGTGTCCAAGAGAAGATTACATATTTTTTCTAAATTATATGTCGGGTTCTCGATGTTTTATACTAAATTGGGTCCATATTGTGCCAATAATTGGATTTGTTGTGCCAGATAAAAGGTGTTTTATGCTCATATTCAACATATGCTTCTTTTTTCTTGAAATATCCAAATAACACATTAAGGAGTATTTTAGCATCACCGTAGAATATTAATTAGAATCAAGTGTCCAAGAGAAGATTAAATATTTTTTCCAAATTATATGCGGAGTTCTCGATGTTTTATACTAAATTAGGTCCATATTGTGCCAATACTTGGAGTATTTGTGCCGGATAAAATGTTTTTTATGCTCATCCTCGGCATATGTTTTTCATTTCCTTGAAATATCCAAATAACACATTAAGGATTATTTTTCCATCAACGTATACTATTAATTAGAATCAAGTGTCCAAGAGAAGATTAAATATTTTTTTCCAAATTATATGTCGTGTTTTCGATATTTTATACTAAATTGGGTCCATATTGTGCCAATAATTGGATTTTTTGTCCCAGATAAAAGGTGTTTTATGCTCATATTCAACATATGGTTCTTTTTTTTTTGAACTATCCAAATAACACATTAAGGAGTATTTTAGCATCACCATAGAGTATTAATTAGAATCAAGTGTCCAAGAGAATATTAAATATTTTTTCCAAATTATATGCGGAGTTCTCGATGTTTTATACTAAATTAGGTCCATATTGTGCCAATACTTGGAGTATTTGTGCCGGATAAAATGTTTTTTATGCTCATATTCGACATATGTTTTTTTTTTCTTGAAATATCCAAATAACACATTAAAGATTATTTTTCCATCAACATAGACTATTAATTAAAATCAAGTGTCCAAGAGAAGATTAAATATTTTTTCCAAATTATATGCCGTGTTTTCGATGTTTTATACTAAATTGCGTCCATATTGTGCCAATACTTTGAGTATTTATGCCGGATAAAATGTATTTTATGCTCATATTCGACATATGTTTTTTTTCCTTGAAATATCCAAATAACACATTAAGGAGTATTTTAGCATCACCTAGAGTATGAATTAGAATTATGTGTCCAAGAGAAGATTATATATTTTTTCCAAATTATATACCGGGTTCTCGATATTTTATACTAAATTGGGTCCATATTGTGCCAATAATTGGATTTTTTGTGCCAGATAAAAGGTATTTTATGCTCATCCTCGGCATATGTTTTTTTTTTCCTTGAAATATCCAAATAACACATTAAGGATTATTTTTCCATCAACGTATACTATTCATTAGAATCAAGTGTCCAAGAGAAGATTAAATATTTTTTCCAAATTATATGTCGTGTTTTCGATATTTTATACTAAATTGGGTCCATATTGTGCCAATAATTTGAATATTTGTGCCGGATAAAATGTATTTTATGCTCATATTCGACATATATTTTTTTTTTTTGAAATATCCAAATAACACATTAAGGAGTATTTTAGCATCACCTAGAGTATAAATTAGAATTATGTGTCCAAGAGAAGATTATATATTTTTTCCAAATTATATGCCGGGTTCTCGATATTTTATACTAAATTGGGTCCATATTGTGCCAATAATTTGAATATTTGTGCCGGATAAAATGTATTTTATGCTCATATTCGACATATGTTTTTTTTTCCCTTGAAATATCCAAATAACACATTAAGGAGTATTTTAGCATCACCTAGAGTATTAATTAGAATTATGTGTCCAAGAGAAGATTATATATTTTTTCCAAATTATATGTCGGGTTCTCGATGTTTTATACTAAATTGGGTCTATATTGTGCCAATAATTGGATATTTTGTGCCAGATAAAAGGTGTTTTATGCTCATATTCAACATATGGTTCTTTTTTTTTGAAATATCCAACTAACACATTAAGAAGTATTTTAGCATCACCGTAGAGTATTAATTAGAATCAAGTGTCCAAGAGAAGATTAAATATTTTTTCCAAATTATCTGCGAAGTTCTCGATGTTTTATACTAAATTAGGTCCATATTGTGCCAATACTTGAAGTATTTGTGCCGGATAAAATGTTTTTTATGCTCATATTCGACATATGTTTTTTTTCCTTGAAATATCCAAATAACACATTAAGGATTATTTTTCCATCAACGTAGACTATTAATTAGAATCAAGTGTCTAAGAGAAGATTAAATATTTTTTCCAAATTATATGCCATGTTTTCGATTTTTTATACTAAATTGGGTCCATATTGTGATAACATCATGACAGTTGTGATAAAAAAATCACAAGTTTACGAATACAACTTGACATTATATGTAGTGCAAACATTTTTGTTAGTCAAGCTAATATATCAAATAATTCCAGCAAAATGGTTTCATCCATATAAGGAAATCTTCATAGATTTCTAATGAAATCTTCATACATTTCTACCGAAGACCCCATTACTATCAATTAAAATGCTTGCAGCGATACGTGCTCTAACACTATTCATTGTACAATCTTTTTCGTGCGTCCACGCTACATCGTCATCACGAGAATAGCACTTCACCCACAAACATGTGTAAACACCATAATCCATATCTGCACCTTGTTGTCGACACATAACTCGATTCACATATTCCCCTATGTTATAACCGCACATAATCCTCATATACCCAACTAAGAATCTTGCCTATGAAAAAATCACAACCAAACATCATTTAATATTATAAAAATATACTTGTGATATAATGAATAATTAATATTTAACTTACGTAAGATCTTGCGGATCCAAGTGCCTTGGCGGTATCTATCGAGTTTCACAATTCAAACTCATTTTTCTCTACTTTGTAAAGAAGCAAAAACCAGTGACTTTGGCTGAAAATTGGGAAGAACAAAAACCTGCACTTGTCCATCAAATTTCTATTTAGTGCTTCTAATTTTCCCCTCGAATCGTTTGTCAAACTTGATAAAAAATTACGGTAGCCATTATCTTTCAATATCCGTCTTGTGTTTAGCCTCGATAGCGCACCCAACACCTCAAACTAAGCAATAAAAATTGGTAATTATTATCTTCTCGTATTTCATATACAAAACACACTATTAAACATTGCAAAATATACGAACCTGGACTGTCGTATCCATGCAAAAGATTTCGAAACCATTTTTCCAACCATATCCACTTATAATTTGCATATAACAATTGATGATATTATCTTCAACGAATTCCCAAACAACAAATCACACAGTTCGGATCCACAAATTCGAAATCTTTCATCTTCCCACACGATTCCACTACAAGAATAATAATATTGTTGACAACTCCAGTTAAATAAAGGAAAAGCAAGAAATCAATTATAAAAATGGTAAAAATTATACCTTAATTTTTCCCCTTAATTAGAAAAATGGTAAAAATTATACCTTAATTTTTCCCCTGTGAGATAATCAATTATGATCTTGCGATCCTTTTCTGAGACTTCTTCACAACCACAAAAATCTTCCATACCTTTGTATTTTTTAAGCTCCAACTCAATTTTTTCATCCAATTGTTTCTGTTCATCCGAACTTGTGTCGCCCTGCGAAAAAATATTTACCAAAAAAAACAAGAAAATAAAATATTAAATGACATCCATAACTTAATCTCCAAACAACAAAATTATACGCAAAAATTCAAAATGCATGATACCTCATCACTAATTATAGTCAAATCTTTGTTTTTCTTGATTGATTTTTTTTTTCCGCCTTGGGGTGGAACTTGGAGGAGTGACAAACATATTTGGTTTTCTTTTTTTCACGCGATCAGTCCTTATCATTACATTCTTCACAATTGAAGATATCACACTATCGATTGCATCTACTTGTGAGCCAGCGACATCATTAGATTTATCACTTTCATCTACACCTCTAGAAGAATTCTGGGGGAGAACCTTATTTACTTCAACATCCAACTTTGTCAAACCAACACCATCACCTTTACTAAAATCTGTTACAACATCAACATCTTCATATTTATCATATCCTCCTAAATTTTCATCAAAATATTTTGCCTCCTCATTTGACAACTTAACATTTTGGCCATCATTTCTCTCCTCGTCCAGCTCTCCATCTACCCGAACACCAATATTTTTTGTCATCATTCCATTAGTTTCACAAAACATTTGTCTAATTGTTTGATTCTCAAGGCGTCGATCCTCTGCAAGTTTTTCCAACCTCCTATATTTGCATGTTATTTCATCCTCCTTCATTTTAGATGACAACTGTAAATTTACCACCTAAAAACTTGACATCAATTCTCAATTGCATTCTAAAATACATTTCATGAATTATTTGTTTACCTTTTCATTTCCAGCCCTATCACCAAATAGCTCAAGTTCCTCACCGAATGGAATTATGTCAAACACCTTTCACAAATAAAAATAAACAGTCACCTCTGTAGGACTGAAAATGAATCTGAAAACAAAATACCTTAGTGCGATTTATTTTTTTAAGTAAAGCCTCCGCATCTTCTACTTTTAGTGGTATCTTGCTATCGCCCTACTTAAACAACCTTGGAAATGTACGTGGAGAGCAGGATAATTTTTCCAATGAAGAGACTTTTTCATATACCCAAGCCTAGATAAATAATGATTAAAATGTTATGATACAAAAAATAAAAATAATATTAAAAAAAAAACTCACCATCAACCCGACAACACAACCATCCAAGTATGTTTTTCTTCCAAATTTTCCTTTCGAATAGCCAATATGTGAATAAATTTGATCACATAAAAATCTATGTGCAGCATCTCCCCATGAATATCCAAAAAAGTTCGTCAAATCATCAATATAATAAAATACGAAGCGAGATGTCAAATAGGTACTCAGAGGAAATACTATGCAATTCAAGGCAAACAAAATATACATCCTGAAAAAATCATCTAAATCTGATTCATCATTTGATTCGGCTAATAAAAGGAGATTTTCAGAAATCGATTTTCTCGTGGCTTTGCTAAGCTTCCCTGAAAAATAACGTGACAAAAAGTTTGACTTCATTTCAAGGTCTTGGTTAACCGGTTGGCCTCCATGCGGCAAACCGAGGACGATAGAGAACTCGAAGGATGTGAAAGGAACGACAATGTCATTTCCAAATATAAAGGAGGAGGATTGGATGTGGAAACTCTTTAATACCGCATCAACTCTGGTACTGTAGATGGGAAGTTTAGGCATCTTCAACCATTTATCAAAAGGCGTACCTATAATCCTTACTCGTTGCCTCTTATTGATTTTTGGTTCAACCTTGTTCATTATTTTTCTAAAATAAGTATAAGAACATCTTGACATGACATCTCTTTTACTTTTCATTTGAGCCTCGTTTTCATCAACAATTTTTTTTCCCCATTTCTACATAACAGGAAAATAATAATTTCATTATAATCAATTTTAATACAACATAAACCTCTGAATTTAGTACAAACAACACATAGCATCAAGTTTAATGATATAAAATATCACAAAGAAAAACAATGCAAATCACACCAAAAAATCCAACAAACCAAAAATTATGCATCAAAACTAAACGAATAAGATAAATAAATCAACCAAACTGACAAAAATTGAAGAAAAATTCATTCAAAGCACACCATAGTAATTCACATATTTTATTTAATATAATACATCAAACATATATGATAGCATAACGTAAAAAAATCTATACATGTAGAAATCAAGTGTAATGGAAAAAAATCATGTAATTATTTTCGTTCGTTCGATTCATGTAGCAAGCCGAACATGTTTGCTTTTACAACTCCATGAACAAGAACCTGAGAGCGTGGGTACTAAAAAAAATATTTACAATAATTGTTTATAATATCTAATTATTTATATTAACGAGTATTCACAAAACTTCAATGAGTCAATGAAGATTGCAATAAACCAATTAATATTTATAATTAAAAATACCCACAGCCTAATCATGTTGCTTAAACATAGAATCCATATAGATATAAGGTGCGCAAATGAGTTATTGAAACATTCAAATGAGCCGACGAAGAATTACAATTAAAAAAAACCACAGCGTAGGTGCTCAAATACCAATCTCGTAACCCTAGATCCCATTTTCTACACCAAATTTCAATCCAAAATCCTATTTTACAAATTAATAAGCACACAAGCCCATAACAACATAAGAATTACAAAAGAGCGCAAACCGGGTTCAAGCTTCTCGGATCTGCGGAAGGCCCCTGCGAGAATTACAATTTCGAACAGGAAGGAGATTCTGAAAAATTGAATGGGAATGGAGACAATAACGTGGAGAAGCTTGCGTATTCCCGTATTAATGGCGAGTAACTACGGCGTCGGCGAGCTATGGTGGCATCAACGATCGCATCGCAGACAAGTGGAGGGAGGAGAGGAGACGGGGTGAAGCAATCCTGAGTTTGAAGCGATGCAAAGGCGACTACATAGACCCGACTTCGCCGGTCGTTGGGCAAGTTTTCCGGTGATGAGCCAAGTCGGCCGGTGGATGATTTGGGGCTTAGGGATTTCTGGGGTGAAGAATTCTGCCGAGTCGCGCGTGAAGGAGGGGATGAAGGTGAGAGAATAACAAATGGGAAATAAAATGGTAAATTATTTTAAGAAATGTGCAAGCAATAGGGAGTAAAAAATAAGAGAAAAGCTTTGTCAGGTACTAAATTTAAAGATTTATTAGCTTGGGTACTGAACACTAAGGCCCCGTTTGGATTTGGTAGACATTTTTTTTAAAAAGCACTTTTTTAAGCTATAATTTTTGGCTTTTGAAAAAGCTCTAATTTTGACTTAAAAAAGTGTTTATTTAAGCACTTTTTTGGTCAACCAAACACTTTATTAAATGAAAAGCACTTAAAAAAGTGCTTTTTTGGCCTAGCTTTTGAAACCAAATAGACCTTAAGTTTATTTTGTGAATGGGGATTTTACTCAAATTTACCGTTATATTAACCATTGGTTTTTGTCACGTAGCTAATTTACCACGTTTAGAAAATCATCACAGTAATGAAAATTCAACACGTGGCAAATCGCCAATGTAATAGGAAATATTATAACAATTGTTGCAGATGATTTTTTTTCCCTCCATTTATAGACTACTAGTTGTAATTATATTTATAAATATTATTGGTAATTATTATTACAATTGCTAGACGACAAAAAACATTTGTTAGACGATTTTACGAATCAATTTTATGAGATCGATCTTTTATTTGAGTTACTCATTAAAAAAGATTATTTTTTATGCCAAAAATATGATTTTTATTATAAATTTGGGGTGATTAAGTTAGGTTGGGTTGACTCTTTCATAAGAGACATACTAATAAGTATTAGTTGACCTGTTGTATAAAATATTGTTATTATCTATTAATTGACCAATGTTATTCAATATTATAGTCATGAAATCGATATACAATACAAATACATACGAGAAATCGTAAAATTTATTTACGAGGATAATTTGGTCATTAAAAATAATATAATAAGATTTTTTTAAAAAATAAGTTGTTGATGCTAAATTTTAGAACTGAAAAAAAAGATGGAGATTTCGTTTTTGTAAGAAGCCAAATTTGAAAAAGATATCGATTATCAAATATCTGTAGTTTTGAAGAACAAAGCAACATAATTTAACGGTGGATGATGGAGCTGACATATTTGAACGGTAGATGATCCATCAAGGGCCCCACTCAGTCGCCATTATCCCAGTTTACGGCATCTTCTTCTTCCATATAAATTTCAATCCACTGTGTTGTGTAGTATGTGTTGATTCATCCATCGGCCAAAAAGTTGTGCTTTTTCTCAGTTGATTCCTAGGTTTTTGACTTTATCCCGATTCAACGCCTCCGTCCCATGATTTCTAGGGTTTTGGTTTCATGACCTAATTCGACTGATTCATCCGCCCTTTTAATCCTTCTCTGACTTTTGCCTATCGTTTTGTATAACATTGAATTATTAAATGAGATGGCAAGGGTAATCGGAGGAGAAGTGAATCTGAACTCTTCGTCGTGTTCGCTGCGAGTGAATATCTTCGGATGTCTATTCCAATTTGGGTCTAACATTGATTCGTTTTCCGTTGCTTGCGAAGCCTTCTCCGATCCTCTGTTTTTCTAACCCGAGTTTCATTGTACAGTTTAATTGTGCTTTTTTTGTTTTTTTCCCTTATTGTTTTGTTATAATTTTTTTGGAGAATGGATTGTGTGAATAATGATTGCCGGACGCAGAAATTGGATAAGAAAATGAAGATCGAGGCTTTAGATTCTGATGTTGTTGAAATTTCCCCGGACAGGCGGTATCTTCGGGTATTGACATCGTACTGATTTTTGTTTGTTTAATTATTTCTTGATTTTTGATAAATTTGTTTAATTTCCGAATCTCGTGCGCTGGTTTATACTTTCTTATTGATCAGTTTAGGTAGGCGCTACTGTTTTGTAAAATGGATTGAGGTTCAAGCTTATTAACTATTATTTTATTTTACACTTCTCTTTACTGCATTTATTGATAAATCTCATCTTTTCTCTGTACATCAAACTTAAGGGACGCCAGAATAATTGTTTTGATGTAGCAGCGTAAGTGGTGATTTTATTTTCTAATGATATGAATAATGTGCAGTGCGGATCAATCTCACAAGTTTATTATTGATTTAGTTCATATTTGGGTTACTCCCTTTCTTAATTTCTTAAGCGGATTCTCCCTTCAGGCATCAGAAGCCTTGGCTGATAGGATAGATCAGACATTTATTATGGAATAAGTTTTGGTTTGTTCTGTCATGAACTCAAGCTTCACCAGAATGTGCACTCTCTTTTGGTCTAGTTGTCAAAGTAGAAGTAAGATGACTTGTGAGATTATGGGGTAACCCAAATATGAACTAAATCAATAATAAACTTGTGAGATATGGTTTACCCTGAGTCGAGATTATTTTGATCTGCCAAATTTTAAGATTGTTTCCTGAGTGCAAATAAATATTGTAAATTTTATATGCGCCATAAAATGACTTCTTATAGCCATCTCCAAAAGAGGTAAAATAATGTTTTGTGTTTTGGAAATTCTTGGGTTAATATTCTCACTGTTTGAGATATCTGGACATTTTTTGCAAAGATGGGCCAATATCTTCTACACTTTTGCTACCGCCCTGATGCCGATCCCACACTCCATCATTTCCCAAAGAGATAAAAAAAGGCTGTACTAATTGCAAGTTGGCTTGTGTTGGTAGAAGAAAATGTGTGCAACTAATTTGATTGCGCCTTGTACTATGGATATTTACTATTGATTTCTGCTTTTTATTGGTTTGTTTCTTTCTTCAGCTTTTTGAATCTATCCACTTCGGTTATTTTATTACCTTTCTCTTTTTCTTCCTCCAGTATAATGAAATCCTGGGGAGGGGAGCATTCAAAAATGTGTATGCTTCCTTGCCTATCTTTTAAATTACGTTCTAATTTGATGCTTGTTTCTCATCACTTTTGTAGATTTATATCCTAGATTAAAAGTTTATCTGCCCCCAATTTTTTACTCCTTTTTCTTTTTCAGTTACAAGGGGTTTGATGAAATCGAGGGTGTGGAAGTTGCATGGAGCCAAGTGACTATTGAGGATGCCCTGCAGTCCCCCGAACATCTGGAGAGGCTGTATTCTGAGGTTCATTTGTTAAGAACACTGAAACATGAAAATGTTATTAGGTCATATGCCTCTTGGGTGGATGACGAGAAGAAAACCATTAATCTGATCACCGAGTTATTCACTTCAGGAAGTTTGCGGCAGTGAGTTTTCTCATACTGTTTCTCTTGACTTTCAGTTTGTATGTCTTGCCGTTTTGTTATTTTTTATTTATTTCTGTTTTAACTAGGTTTAACGATGTGCTTTTTTCTTGTTTAGGTACCGTAAGAAGCATAAGAGTGTCAACATAAAGGCCATCAAGAACTGGGCAAGGCAGATCCTTCGTGGGCTCAACTATCTTCATACTCACAATCCACCTGTTATTCACAGGGATTTAAAATGTGATAACATTTTTGTCAACGGAAATCATGGGCAAGTTAAAATCGGAGATCTTGGATTGGCTACAATAATGCAACAACCCACTGCCAGAAGTGTTATTGGTAGTTGTTTGTTTACCTGTAAGAATGTCTTCAATTCAGGGACCATCATCCTCATAGTTTTATTGTCACTTCCAATTTTCCTACAGGTACACCTGAATTTATGGCACCAGAGCTATATGAAGAGGAATATAATGAACTGGTGGACATTTATTCTTTTGGGATGTGCATGTTAGAGTTGATTACCTGTGAATATCCATACAGCGAATGCAAAAATCAAGCACAGATATACAAGAAGGTTACTTCTGTAAGTTTCACTTTTACCTTGTTGTACTGTGCTAAAATGATCCTTTAAGCCGTTAAATGGGTTAACTGCATCTGATGATGTAATTTTCCTACTGTCTAAAATTGTAGGGCATAAAGCCTGCTGCCCTGGGAAAAGTGAAGGATCCTGAAGTGAAAGATTTCATTGAAAAATGTTTGGCTCCAGCTCCTCAGAGGTTAAGTGCTGCTGAGCTCTTGAAAGGATCGTTCCTTTTGTCTGAAGATCACAAGGATTTCCCTTGTGCTCCTCCACAACTTTCTGATGTTATGTCCAAATCATCAAACTCAGTAAGATCTGATTCTCTTGTGATGGATGTGGACACATCTTACAAAACGCTATCAGGTAGCACTTTCGCAGAAAGCATCGTGGGAACATGTCTCTCAACTCTTGAACTTCGGAGATGGAATGAGAGAAATGAATTTACCTTAAAAGGGGAGAACTGTGATGGTAATTCAGTATCTTTAAACTTGAGGATTGCTGACTGTTCTGGTACGTAATTATAACATCGCAAATATCTCTTGTTAAAACCATTCCTGGTTTGATTTGTCCCACTTGAAAACTTGTTTAACGTTCGAAACATCTGTAACAGGCCGGGTTAGGAATGTTCACTTCGTGTTTTATCATAATGCTGATACAGCACTTTCACTTGCTGCGGAGATGGTTGAACAGCTTGATTTGTGGAAAGATGATGTTGCTTTGATAGCTGAGTTGATCGACTCTTTAGTTTCAAGACTTTTAACCAAATGGAGTACACCATCTGGAAGTTTGAATGGGGGGAAGAATTTTGTCAACGACTCTGCTATGCATTACAATAACCAAATCGCTGTCTGTGATGCTAGACAACATTGTTCAAACAGCATTCCTTCAAAAGAAGCTCGTGAGCAGAACAGATCTTCACAATTCATGGAATTGAATTGCACCAGTAGAGAATCAACTGGAGCATTGTCCCAACACACCTTACCGACTTCTGTTATCGAGCATGTGGAAGATTTGGGATCAGCTGACTATGTTGTTGTGGAGAAAAATAGAAATAGCATCAGGGAGTCCTTGATGAGTGAAAGTATAAGAAATTCAGGGACATCTTTTGCTGGTTCTTGGAACACAGCATCTAGTGAAATGGATTTTGGAGTTTCTTCTCTTTCTCTGGGGGACAAAGAAAACAATATGTGCCATGATCTGAAGGTGGAGCTTGATGCCATCAATTTGCATTATCAGCAGCGTTGCTGTGAACTTCTGAAGATGAAAGAGGAGGCAATTGAAAACGCCAAAAAGAAGTGGATGCTGAAGAAAATATCAGCTGTTTGAGGTGATAAGACATGTTTTCGGGTAGAAAAGCTTCTCATTTTCTTCTCAGCTTGGTTTTGCTTGCTTCTCATCAACTTGATTAGGTCGAATAGTTGATAAAATATGTGCACAAGTAGTTACTTCTTTGATTGGATTTTGACGAACCTTGGTATTTTTTTGTTCTTTAGATGAACCTTGGTTTGCTCGTGGTGTTACTGAGTTTTTTGAAATTGTGTGCACACTAATAATTTTGCATTGATATTGGTTGCCATTTGAAGCTAGTCCCCTACTAATATTTTTTTAGCTAAATGGGACAGCCTTAAAGTTTGTGTTTGCGTTGGGATAAATTTTACCGACTACGATTTTTGGTGCAACGGCAACGTTTTTGTTCCAGTTCATTGCTGCAAGAGTCAAATGTTATGAAGTGCAAGAAAGGTAATTGTTGGGGAAATTGCTTTTAAGCTTTTCGTGCTACTGCTTATTTCCTCCTTAAATTAAGATAACTAATAACGTTTATATATATATATATATATATATATATATATATATATATACACTTTTGTAGTCAGAAACAAGCTTTGAAAAGATGTATTAATTCATGAAAAAATAAAATCTCTATGGAATAACTTTGGGATTGTGTGAATTAAATCGGCTAAAAGATGTATTAATTCATGAAAAATAAATTGGGTATTTATAATTTTATCGATTAAATTAAATAGGGATGAATATTGTCTAGTCCATTGAAGAATATTTTAAAACAGTTATTGATAAATTAGAATAATGAAAAAAAATAAAAGTCATATTATTTAAAGATTTCTTGGTGAATAAAAGGATAAGATTCGAAGCTACTAATCTAAAATCGTGATACATGTGAACCTTTGAGGCCTGTTATGTGCAAGGAAGATAGTAGTACTCTATATTTTTTCTTATGGTTCGAGAAATGGAAATTATAAATAACATGTAGTTGCATTGAACTTGTAAGAAAAATATAATTAACAATATAATATGGAGTATATAAAAAAGTGTGAACGTCATTAATTTATTTAAATTATTAATCAATAAATAAATAGTTCAATTAAACACGACAAAAGACTTAATTATGCACGCAAATTGCATGATATCCGAGAACAAAAATGATTAGTTTATGCTAAACGGAGAGTTTATTTTCGATATAATTTATAAAAAGAGATTGATATGAACATTTTGTATAAAATGCCGGTCAAAATCGAACAGCATTGCCGACAACAATCAGCAAATACAATTTTGGGACCAGAGAACTCTCTTCCTTTATTGTCAATTGACAAATGACAATAGATTTATTTTTCTTTAAGTTGAGAAATATCTTCCTGTCCCAATTGTTTTAAAAAAATAAGGGCAAATAGGTTTGGTAGAGTAGATGAATTATTGGTTTATATCTTTACATTCTCATAATTTTATTTTCTGATAACAAACTGTTTTATAGTTTTATGACTTTTATCAATACAATGGAAAAAATATCTAATAAAATATCAGGACTCGATTATTTTCAAAAAATAATTATAATTTAAAAAGATTGTTCGTTACATAAATGTTTGCTTGAATTTTTGTTTCAACTATTTAGAGGATAAAAGGCAAAAGGATAAATATTAAATATTATGTATATAAAAATATGATAATTGAGTAATTGCTTGAATATTATACATCTGCCTCGATAACTTTAAAACTTCTTCAAGGATAAATTCGCCCATTTAAACATAACATTGACAACTCAAAATGGGTTATAATTATAGTTATCAGTATTAGGTAGGAGTGCAAAAAACAATAGCATTCAAGCGCAAATTCTCTATTTTTTTATGGATATTTTCAGAAATAGGGGTTATGATCCTAAGGGGTTAATAATAAGATGCTAGAGTGTGTTATCCTCGCTACAGATCCATCGTTCATAACCGACTCAAACACTACACTTAACCTCACATGAAAAAAATTCTGTCCAGGATTCCCTCTGAGGGTGATGCATGTCGGAAGCTGAAATAGGAACAAACACCTCAACGAAAAAATTTCAGCCAATTTCTTTGACCTTGTGAGTGTGAGAACTAATCAAGTTTATAAGTCATTTTATCATAACTATCTACAGAATGTACTGCATCGAAGTTGAATTGAAGCTCTCTTTGCAGGTAGCACAGAAAATAATTCAAGAGCACCTGCTGTTTAATTAGTTATTATTATGCTACTTAGTAGCAATAAAGTTCTCAATATTTCCTCATGGATCATAACTTTAAAGATATAATTTAGCAGTGACAAAATTTCTAATTCATGTTTTGTTGTGTAAATGTCTGTCATAAACTAGAATGGAACACATAATCAGCCAATGTCCAAGAATGGCTAAACTCTTACAGAATCAAAGAAACATGAGGACGCTTATATATTGAGATGCAAGAATAATAGTTATTTCAATAACACATAGATGAGCTAGCAATTGTGACATTAACCAGAATCAAAGATAGAAGCCATTGAAAGAATCATCTTGTGATGTTAACATATATGTACATACATCAATCATAAAGACATTCACAAAATCCCAAACTTTAAACATGCTTTTTATGCAACAAACATGGAACATATGCAGAAGCAACAATGAATGGGGCGCAATTTCAATATGAGAAGATCTTTTTGACGGGCAACAAGACAATCAGGCTGTACACTTTATATGGAGACATCAAGAACTTTACCACAAACTACCAGTTCTCTTTAACGATTTTCGACTTTTCTAGAATGATTTTTCCTTCCTTGTACTTTTGAGTTTCCTCATAAGCCTTCTCGTATTTCCACCCCAATTCCTCATGACAGTCGGAGCAAAAGACGTCCGCTACTGTATGAAGGCCAGTCAGCAGCCGCCTATCTTCTTTAGGCCCCAGAGAAATGTTCATAGCGTGGGAGAACAGAAATGCTCGACCATTTTTTCCCTGTCATGAGTACCATCAATACATGTAAGGACCAACATCTAACTGAATTTTCTTTTCTTGCTATCAGAATCTAAAATAGAAGTGATTTCTTGAAATGCAACTTCAAATCCCAAAATCTATGATCTATCTTACCTCTGCTCCTCTTTATTCTTGGCTCAACCGCCGCTACTAAAATAGAATTACCGCAAGAAAAGTGACAAAATGAATTGTGAAGTTTATCATCATCTAATAAAGAATCCCTATTGAATTTCCGGAAAGATTTATATGAAATGAGTTCACTCCAAGTCCAAAAGCCAAAAGAACACGTCCAGCAAGTTCAAAGAAATTCAGTAACGAAAAAACCAAAGGAAAACTAGCTGAAATTTCACCTGAAATGCTTTAGAGATTACATCATCATGAAGGGCAACATGATTTCTACAATTGCAGCAACTGTACAACCTCGGACCAATAATCTCAGCCATTTGATTCCCGAAATTCACACCACAACCGTAACAGCTGCTTCAAATCAAGATCCTGTAATTTTAGAAAGACCTCAAAGATCCTTTCTTGGTAATGCCAAAGTCATTTCAAAACACGGACGGGATAAAGACTTCACCTAATTCCGATTTCGACTCCAGAGAAAGTCAATTTATGCTATCTTCTTTTATCCCACCAGTTATTATCTGTTTTCGAAAATTAGAAAACAAAGGATAAGAACAAGAAAGGAGAAAGAAGACACTGAAAAATGAATAAAACCCACAAAATAGTCACACTAAAGAATTCACTTCTGAAATCATATTGTAAGCGTGAAAATAATATAGATGAAGCAGGCTTCCAACAGCAAAAGGCCAAACAAGAAATAAACAAAACCCATCAGAATTACTGACCCATTACCAGAAAGTAGGTGGAAAATTCAAGAATCTACAAGTCCCTTTTGCGGTTATGGAAGAAAATTTTAGTGCGCAGAATCACCTGATCACCGTGTCACTCGCGAAAAGACTGGGGTGAATTAATTGCAGAGGGTTTAGCAATATGGCAAAACGACGGAGTTTTCGTGGGTCGGGTTATTGGTATATTGTTGAGTTTGTGATTTGATGGGAGAAGAAGTATCAAGAAACCTTTGAAATTTGGGATTCCATGGTGGTGTAATTGCGTGCCGCAATAGAACACGAGAGTTATGAGTGCAAATCACGCTTCATTTAAAATTCTTGAATTAACTTGCAAATAAAATATTAGAGAAAAAGGTGTAGAATCGAAATAATATAATGGCACTTACTTTGGATTTTAGCATTACCGAAACACATTTGCTCAGATTTAGACTCGTGGATTATTTTGCTCGTTAAGCCATTTCTAATATCAATCAAATATACAAATGAAAAATATGGGCAATATTTTATCAGATTTTCAAAAGTCCACTTATTTAACCAACATCTGTATAAGCAGCATGGGAATTAAACTACGAAATAAAGAAAGGGATCGTGCATAAAAAAACATTTGATGAATGCCCCATAAATGCATTTCGGATCTCCTTGCAATTATCCAGCCTCAATGAAATTTAGTATTAAATTCAAGGAATGTTACAAGAATAAAACCAAACAGAGCAGTTTGTAATCCAATTCTCAGAGCAAGTGAGTCAAGTGACTAGATTGTTGATTCCAAAGGTTAAAGCTTCAAAGCAGCTCTCGCCATAGCAAGTGCACCTTCATAAGTTTGATTTCCACCTATAAACCCGCTCATATGTACAAACACGCAATCGGGAATCCCGGTTTCTCTAGAGAGTTCGTCGTCTCTCAAACCACGCCACTGAACAGGAAGTGCCTTCCGACTCTCAAATCTATCGGGAGCTATTGCCACTGCCTGAACTCGCCAATGTTTGCTACGGTCATCCTAAAACATTTTATAGTGAAATAATCTTGGTTAACCTTACAATAAGTGGATATATCGATGCAAATTATTGGAACTATATAACAGCTCAATTTCCGAAAGAAAATGTGGAAAAAATGACACAAGTTTTAAGAACTGGATGAGAGTATATTAATCACGGATTGTGGCTTTAAACTTAAAAGCCAGATTTAAGAACTACCAGATAAAGCACATATTTAAGAGATGGGTTGATCTTCTCCTCTTCCTCGAGCTCAAAAAGGTGAAGCTTCCACTGTTCAAGATAATTAAAGAGAGGTGAAGTTCAAGTTGAATTCAGTAATAGCAAAGGAGATTATGCAAGCTCAATCAAAAGAGAATCTGATATTGTAAATAATTTTTTTGAAACGCGGCTGTCATAATTTCATAACAGCATCACACAAATCCTTAGCAAAGATGCTTTTTCTAGAGCTGATGCATGAAAGATAAGATTCCAAGGTTATAGTAGATAGACCCAAATGTTTTTTTTTAATATAAGATAGCCAAAAAACCACAAACAAGAGTTCTATGATGGATAAATTAGTTAGAGTAAAGAACAAAAATGCATGCACAAATTACAATGTATTATGTGATAAAAAAAAAAAAGGTTTTGAGACAAGAAGAAACTGTAATAACATAGAGAAAGTCCTGTACAAATTTCAGAACCAGGTTTCTCAGATAAATTTTCTCCATTTCATATATTTTAAGAGACAACTAGGAAAATGTCCACTTATATTTCAAGACACGTTTTATAAGTCTCTCTAGACATTCTGAATATTAACCCCTGTAAGTTGTACAAACATGAACATACAACAATCAACAAAAAATCATTTATGAAGGATAGGGATAGGCTAAACCGAGTATGAAGTTGAATATGTTGCTGTTCATGACAAAACTACAAATGATAAAATATTTACGTTGTCCAAGATTTGACCAAAAAGCACTTACTGGACAGAATCTATCCAGGATCATAATTTCTCCGCTAGGATCAACATCATGCCTCGCTGTTAGACATTCCATCACAATTGACCGAGCAGGTAGCCATGATCGTGCATGACTGCGGATGCTCTGATTATAAAAAATAACTTCTTAGAATAAGCTTAAACAGTTAAACTTGAAACCATAAGTTCATAAGCCACTTTAAACTGATGATAAATTTCAGGTTCAGCCAGAACATTAGTGAATCAATTTCAGGTATAAAATTCACCAATATAAAAAAAATCAATAATTTCTCTAGCATCAAATTTACGAGGAATTAGTTCGAAAAGCGACAAATAACAGCACCATCCAAATTAACTTGAGGAAACCTTACGTCCAAAAACTCACTCCCAGCTAGAGTCATTGCACGATCAAAGGCTGCATTTTCCTTCTCAGCTGATTGATCAGGATCAATCCAGTCCAAATTTAATTTTCCAACCCGTGAAGACAAGTGCGTACCATTTACGTACCTTGGAGTCTGGTCTGTATCATACTGATTGATTCCATTGTCAATGGCATCAATTGCCTGTCGACATTAGAAAAAAACATACATGAATGGTTATAACTCTGCTATGAATACCTCAAAATTATACAAAGAGACCATAAAAAAAGCAAGGCAAAGCCAGAAAAAACATTTTGAAATCGTGGAGGTATTGTGCTTAATGCAATAACACCATCTATTCCTATTGGATAGTTTCTCGTACTAAAAAAAATGATTCTTTGTTGAAAAGGAAAAAAAAGACCTAGAGAAATATAATCTCCAGTAATATATGCCAAGATTGAGCGCTAGGTCCTTTTTCAATCATAGCAGCCCAATCACATATAAAAAGAAATTTCTGTTCAAGTACCTTTGATATTTCAATTCTTGAAGTTGGAGAATTAGTTAATTATGTTTGGAATATATTGTCGTTTCTTGACATTAGACTAGTGCATTATCTTAGAAGATATTCTATTTCTTGAGTTAGGAGATCCTTTCTTTAGTTAACTCCTGTATTTTAGCCTCTCATTAGGAAAACATCTGTTGAAAAAATAGCAAGTCTCTAAG
Organism: Henckelia pumila; assembly: GCF_033568475.1. NCBI lineage: Eukaryota > Viridiplantae > Streptophyta > Magnoliopsida > Lamiales > Gesneriaceae > Henckelia > Henckelia pumila. Next base: position 3,489,359 of record NW_027331831.1, read on the forward strand.
GAAATGAAAGGGAAAAAGTTCTATTCCAACTATACTCCTACAACGATATCAAGTCCGAGATTCGAAATCCTCATCGAGGTACCATAACTGTGACTTAGAATTATCTTTATAGAGCTTTGGGATGAGATGACACAATTCTATGAAGTTGGTGATGTCTTTTGATTTCCACAAGAGCTTGACAGTGGATGAGGATGAAATCTGAGGCTTATTGCAAGGATCAGAGACCTTTCCATTCATCCAGGAGGCCATCGCAGAAGCGAGAATGGAGGAAAGAAGGGATAATGTTATGCTTTTCTCTTCAAACCTGGAAGCCTCATCGTGAACAGGAGAACAATTTGGATAGCCAATTACTTGAAAAAGGCAAAATATGGATGAGGTCAAACCAAATGAACCCATGGAACAATTTTCGCAAGAAACTTTGACTTACTTATAATACATGCTGGGAAATCATTAAAAAGTAAGAGAGCATAATAATTTAGATCTTCTATAGAGATCAAGAATTCACAAGTCAACCATGCAACAATAAAAGGCTGGATCTTATGTGACCAACACATTTATATCAATCCCAGACTCCCAAGCGTAGAGCAAAATGATAATAATAAAAAAGGTTTATAAATACAAAAGGTTAACTACCTCCATGAAGCTTTTATAAACTACGAGAAACAATCGTTGCACGTCAGGATGATCTTCATCAACTTTAAGCTCCTTGGCAATGATCTCCTTCCCAAAATGCTACATATGAAAGTTCACAACCAAGATTACCCTTAAAAACCAAAAACATAGAAGAAGCTGTTTCACATGTAGACTTCCAAAATTTGAAGTACTCTTGTGAAAGATTAGAACAATCTGTCTTCGTTCTAAAATAATTTAGTTAGTTGTACCTCATATCTCACTATGAAGTAAAATAAAACGACTACAAACAATACCTTACCAACTTTGTAACTAATCCGATCGACTAGATGACAAAAATTGAGCTCGAGGGTTCTATAATGCATATTTACCTTGTAAACAAGACCAGCACTACTAAGCTTGGTATTAAATCCATGTCCAAAAACTTCATCAAAACCCTTCTGATGATGATCATAACGGTCCTTTGCGGGATCATATACTCCACCAACATCAAGCACGGCATCAAGCGTATCAAGTACCTGCAGTAGTTCAGGCGTTTAAACAAACACGTTACCTACGTATCTAATTACTTGAAAATAACAATAGAAGTGCGGAGGGAAGATGATAAAATACTTCAAAACATTAGTTATTTCATAGTTCGGGGTGGGATGAGATAATTTGACCTGAGAATCACGCGTACGGACGATGTGAGCTTCTGAAAACTTGTTGGTGAGGCGAATCATGAAGCAGCCGAGGGCTTCGTCACAGTGGAAGCTTCCATTGTGGGTACCCACTCGTTTCACGGCGGCGGTGGACATCAGAGACACGGGGAGGCGGAATAAAGTTGGAGGACTGAAGAGGCGGAAAGGAGTGAAGAGCGATGTTCTTGTTAATACTTTGAGCATTTGGGGTTTATGGCGCTCTAGAAATTATATGAAACGACACCGCTCGTGCTGCAATGCCTCTCCATGTATATCACCGTATATATATGCTCCAAATATTTGTTCATGTATAACCCCACGTTAACGTCCTTTTACGTCTATAATTTTTATAAAAAAATTTGTCAATTCAGTGATCTAGAAATGAATAAATAGTCTCTCGTGTGATGGTATCGTAGATATATGTAAAATAATTAATAATTCGATTTAGCTCATAGTTACTATGAAACATAATATTTTTTTATATAAAATATAATATTTTTTATAAGTCGAGTCAACCAAGATATCGATTGCGTAAAATTTATTTGTGAGATCGTCTTATACATATTTTTGGATTTAATACTCTATAATTATTAAATTTGTAGAATTTAAATAATTATACTTAAGGCGAAAGTTGGAGTGTTGGAGCAACATGTGGAGTTGATGCTAATCCACGGCCCGGGCTATGCTACACCGGGTGAAGATCACCCGGTGCTGCATCTGCCCTTGATTGGGCACCCGGGCCCACTTCATTAGGTATGGAGCCCGCCTCATGCCCAATGAATGGCAGACGCTGGACCGGGTGTAGATCATCCGGTGTAGCGTAGCATCTACCGTGAGCCTCATGCCCAATGAATGACAGATGTTGTACCGGGTATAGATCATCCGGTGTAGCATAGCATCTACCCTAATCAACCTAATGTTAAATCCAAAAAGTTCATAAAGATATGAACCTCCGTTATATAATGTGAATCTTTGTTCTTTCATCTTTTTTTTATTTATTTTTTATTTGATCATTGAGTTTATTGCACCAAACCCCCATTTGAAATATTGAAAATACACATTTATTACATGCAAGATTTTAATAGGCATAACACATGTTGTTGCGGTGCCTAAAACCATTTTTTTGACAATATTAGGCCTATAGTGCAATATTATGCATATAGTATGAAAATATCCTTCTATTATTGTAGTATTTTTCATATTTACTCAAATACATCATTTGTAGTTGTGAAAAAAACTGTGTATTATGATGTAGGTGATGTATTTGAATATATATTAAAATTATTACAATAATATAAGGTTATTTTCTATCAAAATCTTAATATTATTAAAAAAATGATTATTTTAGTGTAAAAACAACACATGTTTAACAAAATCGATGTGACAAGGGTTAAATGTATAGCTCTCTAAAATATTAAAGGATTGTGCTGCCTATTAAAATTTTACTCTGAAGGCGCGGGGAAAAATTAGCATTTTAGTCCTGTATGTTGGTTTCATTTTGGTTTTGGTCCTGTATATTGGCTTGTTTTGGAAAATATTCTGTAACTTTGTTTTTATTTTGGATTTAGTCCTACATGTTGATTGTTTTGGTTTTGGTCCTATAAGTTGAATTAATTTTTGATTTTGGCCCTATATAAAGTTATGTTTTGAAAAAAAGTACAGGAATTTGGATTTTTTTTGGATTTAGTCCTATTAGTTGACTTATTTTTTTATTTTGGTCGTGGAAAAGATACGGTTTTGACCAAATTAAGCTCAGTTAAGTTAGAATAAGCGCCTATGTTTTTTTATTTTAAAATAATAAATTAAATTTAGAATTTAAAAGTTGACTTTCCAACTTCACCGATTAAGCTTTTATAATAAATATTTTTTTATGATTTTATAATTAAATAAATTAGGTTTAAAATTTAGATGTTGACCTTCTAATTATTTTTTAAAATAGTAATTATGTTCTAAAAGGTACAATAACTTTTTTTTTTTTTCCTCCGTCGCCGAAACTGGATGGAGCAGCAAAATTTTACTTATTTGCAGTGTTCTAAAAAGCACGCTTAAACGGCGATTAAGCATGATAAAAGTGAAACATACCTAAAAAGCTCTGCTTTCGAGAAAAGCGAAACAAAAAAAGTCAACCATAGTTGAAAACGATAAAAAAATATATTATAGTGTTACTTTTTAAATGAACGAAAGTATGTTTTAAATATATTTTTAGTTTTTTAGCTAATTTTGTTAATTTAGGTTGGAACTTATTTATATGATCATTAATATGTGCTTAGTGGGCGAACACTTAGTGCCAAATAAATAAAAAAATCGAAGTTACAGTTGAGAACGATATAAATGAATGTTTGTTTGTTACTTTTTAAAAGAACAAAAGTATGTTACATTTAATACATTAAATTAACATATTTTAGATTTTATTAAATTATTTAGATTAAAAAAAGTTTAAGCGTAAAAAAATATTTTTTTATTAGTCAGTTGTAATTATCTCAAACCAATAAGCAGATAAAACATGAAAGAATAAAAAATATTTATTATAAAAATAATTAGAGATCAACTTCTAAATTTCAAAACATGATAACATATAGGACGAAAACCAAAAAACAAACCAACTTACAGGACCAAAACCAAAATAACCCACTATATAGGACTAAATCCAAAAAACAAATCGAGTTACAGGATCTTTTTCAAGACAAGCCAACATACAGAACCAAAACCAAAAAGAAGCCAACATACAGGACCAAAATGCTAATTTTCCCGACGGCGCGGTCTGGTGAAAAAACTCTTTGATCATTTTTCCGTCCTTTTGATTACTGCTCTTTTTTTGGGCGAAAGGAATACCGATTTTTTTTGGCTATTGGGGACTTGGGGTTGGGTTTAATGACCGAAAAACTTGGGCTTATTGGTCCATTATGTTTGGACTTTTTTGGAAGTCCAATTATCTATTCACTTCAACCATTGGGCCAGGTGACAATTAGCCTCTGCACTGCACGCACAACCAATTGCACGAGGTAAATGATCCAAGCTCATTTAGGTACGGTTGAGCAGCTTTTACGAAATACTTTTAAATTTTTATTTTATAAAATTTTAAAATTTTGTGAAATTTTGTGAATAAAAAGATTAAAAGTATTTTTTAGAAGTTTTCTCAAACACTATCTTACTCTTATTATTATTATTATTATTATATAAAAAAATTAAATGTTCATTTACTCTTCTTAAGAAGCGTTGACAAAAATTATGATTAGAGTTGATTAAATTTATGAATTATGAAAAATGGAGAGTAATCAAAATTGTTCAAACAAAAATGGGAACTGAAATTCATGGATAATGTTTGATATTATTAATTTTTAACCAAATTTTATTTTTCTATTTGTCAAATCACATATGTCGGTGTCGCTTCTTTTCTATGTTCCCTGATTGGACCACACATTTTCCTTTCAATTAATAACTTTTGAAAGGAATCGAATTTTACCGCAGTTAACAACTTTACATATTCAGGGATGATAATTAGTTCGGGTAGATGGAACGGTATTCGACCTGAACCTAATCCATTCAAGTTGGGTTTAAATAATAATACTAACATAAAAATTCTTGTGAGACAATTTCACAGGTAATTTTGTGAATTGTGTAATGGTAATTCGATTATGTATCCGTACGGGTATATATCTTTATTTTATGTCAATTTTTTTTCTTTTACATGTTGGATGAACTGGTCTCATGGATATAAGACTATGATATCTTTATAATGATTTATTGACCACAACATTATTGTAATATTGTACGTTTTTTCACAAAAGAAAATGACAAATAACAAAAAGGAACCGACACTTTTTGGAAAGGGCGTGACTTGTCTTCGTGGATTGTACGGGCTGTGTTATTGGGCCGCAGAACGTGGGTCAACACTCAAAAAAGGTTTTACAAGGATAGTTTAAGGGGATAATGTTATGTGTACATCTATACTTATATTACAAATATTAAGGAAGAATATTATAATTGGTTTCTTGGTATGTTTAATTTCAAATTATATAAAAAAATCCCATAAAAGTGTCAAATTAGAAAAAATAGATATCATATTAAAATCAAACACCTTAAAAAACTAAATGTTATATTATATACATACAACACATTATATTTATGTATCACGTTACATACGCAAAGCGTGTACGTTATCGCTAGTAAAATATTATATAAAAAGTTACAAGTTAATTTTAAATTAAAAAATTATTTCAAACTTTCTAAAAATTATTTTTTTTTCAAACTATTATTGTTTATTTTTGCTAAAAAAATACTTTTATGAATTTTTTAAAATATTTTCTATTACTTATTGTCTAGTTTTACAATATTCAATCTTGTGTCTTAACTATATCATAGATATTTCAGTTTTTGAATAATATTTATGATTTTAGTTTAATATTTTTTCTCGAACATGTTTTTTGTATTTGGCCAATCAAATTGAGTTATTTGAAAACAGTAAATTTTAATTTTAATTTTTCAAATTTTATGAGAAATATTGTAATATCTTAGTGATGGCATACAATTGTATGATTTTACTTTAATATTTTCTTTAGAATTTTATTTTATACTTGACCAATCAAGTTGAGCTATTTGAAAAGAGTAGGATTCAATTTTTTTAAAATAATATATACTATTATGTGTAATCACTGAAAGATCACAATATTTATCATCAAATTTTGAAAAATTAAAATTAAATAATATATACCGTCGTATGCAATCATTAAAAAAAAATTAATATTCGAAAAAAAAATTTATATCGTATAATTAAGACACTCAATTTGAATCTTGAAAAAAAAAAAGTCATTGAAGTATTTTTTAGCAAGACAAACAATTGAAGTTTGAAAATAAATAATTTTTAGAAAGTTTTGGGATAATTTTCTAATTTAACATAAGTGTGCAACCCTCTATGTATATATAACATTATCCCGTTTACAAAATATGTGGATCAACACAACCTTAATCCATTTATATATTATTTTAATTGATCCAATATTATTTTAATTGATCCAAATGTGGTTAAAGATTCAAAAGTCAACCATCGATTCCGGAACTGGATCCAATAATTATCATAATCTTGCACGTGAGCAATACATATATAACTTCATAAATGGTTTGCTAATGTCAATTCGTCTAAATTGTTTATTTTTTGGGTACAAAATCAGCACTAAAAAAATCATTTCAAATTTCATTAACGTGCCTCGTTTATAAAAATGTAAAACGATGTACTGTACTAGGTTTATTGGAAGTTGGAATGAGATGTCAAATGAATCACATGATGCTACAATTTTATTCAAATTTATAATAGTAGTGATGTTCTTAAAAACGCGAAAAAAAGCCAATAAGTATGAAACTCGAGAGAAAATATTCGTTTAGAACAAAAGCATGAAATTGATCGATAGTGTTAAGCTTGTTAAAAGCATGAAAAAAAACACAAAATTTTAAAATAAATTTTCTAAATTTTTTTTAAACGAATAAGTTATGTAATATTTTTAAAATAAAAACTCTAAAGGGATCGATTTTTTTTTAAAAAAAAATTTATGTCTTAAACCTTTTACTTATCTGTGACTAAGAAACGACACTTGACCCAACAATGATCAACAAAAGTTTTATTTCACACAAGTTTTGAGACCATATTTTTTAATAACTTGAAAATTGTGTGTATTTAATTTTTAAAAAAATTACCTAATGTACTATTCAAATCTTCAACAAATCGGCTCGATTTCAGTAACCTCACTCCATTACGAACGCTCAAAGGTAATTGCAAACAACCAGATTTGTCTTATATGCTCTAAAATATAAATTCAACCACTTCAAAGTTCATACTCATTTCACTCGTATGGATATGCATGAATCTAGTTGTCTGATACATTAAAAATTCTATATGGACCGAGACTCTCTTCCTATAAATAAGGGGTCTCAAACCCTTATTACGATATGTTGTCCACGACTTTTTCTACAATTATTTCATACTTTTTTACACGCTTTTTTATACACTTACTTATATATGCTTTCTATTGAATTCTATACTGACTTGAGCGTCGGACTGGCTTCGCCTCCGAGCGAGCCATCTCACATGTTTTCTTTGATACACATGAATATTTGGGATCATTCAGATCGGTTTATTGAAAAAATTGGTTCGTTGATTATCAGTTCGAAGTAATTTATTTGATGCGAAATTTTTGAACACATCAATTTTTTTAGCAAAATAAGAATGAGAAATCTTATTGTCAGTCATTCTTTTTTCACTCCTCAGCTTGGGTTTCGAATTTGGAATAAGCTTCCAGATAATGTCTTGAAGTGTAATGCCGATGCTGCTGTGCTCGAGAGCTCTCCTCATAGTGGCTATGGTTGCATTATCCGTAATTCAAATGGTGTAGTGATAAACACGACTCATGGTACCTTGTTGGGACGGTTTGACTCCACTATTGCTGAAACTTTGAGTATCAGATAATTCCTTAATTGACTTAAAATCTTTGAATGTTCACACATCATACTTGAATCCGATGCTCTTCTGATCATTGAAGTACTTAACAATTCGAAGCCAGACCCGTACAGTTTAAGCTTAATAGTTGAAAATTGTAAGAATTTCTCATCTTGTTCGTGATTGTCTTTAGATTAGTGAATCAGGATGCTAGGAAAATTATTTCTATGCCTTCATTTGATTGCTGGCATTAATTTATTGAATGTATTTTATCAAATTCGATCGGCCTCCTTAAAACACTCAAGTAAATATTGTAACGATGATTATTATGTAAATTTCTAATTTATGCGACCTATGATGCTCGTTTAATCAAAGAGGGGGAATTGGACAGTCATGTAACATAACGTCATTCTGGAAGTGCTCACAAAAATACAAAGCCACCAAGTTGGACATTTTCGGCTCAAAGTTCATCATTCATTGAGTACCTTTTTCTTTAATTTGTGTCAACTCATTTTCACTCCTTTGGAAGCTTGCAGGTATATATAACAACTAGCAAGTCAGGGTGCTTGTAACTTTCAATTGTAGACGGAGTTAAGGGACGTTGAACCGTTTTCCCTAAACGACTTTGTCTGTTTTGTATTACGTTCGTCTCTAAATTTATAATAATAGTTATTTTTTTAAATGATTTACCCACACAACCTCTTATTCAATAAAAAATCATTTTGTTCTCCTTTAATTGAATTTTCTAGCTCCATCTCTTTCAATGATAAACTCCAATTGTACACAACTATACACATACATAGATACATATATAATTATATATACATATATATGCACACACACACATATGAGAAAATGTTTTTTATTTCTTCTGTGCCGACCACCAAAAAAATAAAGATAGGATAGGAAATGAAATGAAATGAAAACAAAAAGTAATATAAAGCAAGAGGATAGGTTCCATGAATGAGAGTGGACTCTAGTAGAGGTGGAGACTGGAGTCAGAAGATTTGCAAAGAGCGCAAACTAATATTTTCTTTAAAAAAAAAAAAAATTAGAGAGATGAAATTCTAAATTTTCTACGAATTAATATATAAACAAAAAAGCATAATAAATAAAGGGTCCCTGCCACCCATTCTGGGTCTCCACCAGGACCACCACCTGACTCGAGGCTTTGGAATTTTTTAATCAGAAGACATTTATATATAAGTCAATGATGGCCAATGCCATTATCTAGGACCCATAAATTACAAGCCCTAAATGGCCACATCTAGCTTGGATGAACAAAATTTATGATATTTTTCTTCAAAAATCTTTTATGTAAATACTGTTGAAAATATATATAAATATATATTATTATTTATTGTTGAATGTTGAAGGTTGAAAGTTGAAAATTGAGTTGTAAAATATTGAAAATTAGTGTGTGATGATGTAATTAATGATGTATTAATTTTTGACTAATCTCCAATTGAGATCTATAAATAGGTCTCTCCATTTGTGTAGAAAAACACAATTGTGAAGAGAAAAAAATTTTATAAAGTGTAGAATTTTGAGTTTTTGAGTTTTTACTTTTTACCGTAAATTTTTACTTTTTCACAACACGTTATCAGCACGATCGCTCGAAGGTTCTCTATATTTTCCGACGCTCCAAAATACAAGAAGAAGTTAAAAATATTCAACAAGTAAGAATTTTTATTTTACTGTTTATATATTTTTATTGTGTATATATTAATATATAATATCATGTTATGAAAAAAATAAGTTTTTTTCAAAACTTGTTATAAATCCTGGGAGGATGTTAAGACGACATCCCACACTCCCGGTAAGGGATACGACAAGTATAAAAGCCTCTAAGGTTTTTAAACAATAACGTGATATATATTTATTATGTATATATATTAACTATATTAATATATAATTTCATGTTATTATATAAAAGGTTGTCTACGACACCGATCTTATAATAATGTGATATGATATACTATACCTGACTTTATACTAACTATATTGGTATAATTTCACAACATTATATAAAAGGCTGTCTACGACACCGATCTTATAATAATGTGATATGATATACTATACCTGACTTTATACTAACTATATTGGTATAATTTCACAACATTATATAAAAGGCTGTCTACGACACTGACCTTATAATAATGTGATATGATATACATAATTATTTAATTATGATTATCATTATATGCATTACATGATTATCACGAATTTTTATTCAACATACTCAATTTTTTCTTTACCCCCAACGGTCACAAACGGTAACAAAACGGCTAGTTTTTGCCCTATAAATATGTTCACTCAAACTCATTTTCAATCACACCAAATTCATTCTTTCTCTCAAAATATTTTATCCTCGGTTTTTTCGAAGATGGAGATGATGACATTTATAAGGATATTTTTCATAACGACTATGATCATCATGCTCACGAGTCTTTTACTCACCAGCGATTTTCCAACACATATTTTTTCTCTATTTGTATACGCACTTGTAATTTACGTTCTTTCATTATTTTGTATTGTCATATTTATGGAAATTAACTAATAAAATGCATTGTTATTTTCTAGTACCACCATGTCGAACTTGGCGAAACTCGAATTCATTGCACTTGATATAACCGGAAAGAATTATATGCCATGGACCCTCGATGTAGAAATGCATCTCGAGTCATTGGGTCTTAACGAAACTATCAAAGAAAATAACATATCATCCTCACAAGATAAAGCAAAAGCGATGATATTTTTACGCAGACATCTTGATGAGGGGTTGAAATGTGAATATTTGACCGAAAAAGACCCAATGATTTTGTGGAAAGGGTTAAAAGAACGTTTTGAGCATATACGAGAAGTTATACTTCCGACCGCACGAGATGAATGGAATACTTTAAGATTCCAAGATTTTAAAAAGGTGAGTGATTATAATTCTGCGATGTATCGAATTGTCTCACAGCTGAAATTTTGTGGGCATAATATTACTGAGATGGAAATGCTTGAAAAGACATTTTCCACATTCCACGCATCAAATATAACTTTACAACAGCAATATAGAGTGCGTGGATTTTCAAGATACTCAGAACTCATCGCATGTTTACTCGTGGCGGAAAAGAATAATGAATTACTCATGAGAAATCATCAGTCCAGACCTACTGGTTCAACGGCATTTCCTGAAGCAAATGTCGTAAGTAAAAATGAAAACCAAAATCAAAGATATAGACAAGATTTTGGTCGAGGTCGTGGACGAGGACGTGGGCGTGGACGTGGGCGTAGAAATGATCGCGGTCGTGGTCGAGGCCGTGGATTTGAAAATAAAAGAGATAGTTATTTCAATAACTCATCTCAAAGGAACGTCACGAACCACCCACAAAAGAGGCAGCATGATAATACGGGTGAAAATGAAAATCATCCAAAAAGAACTGAGAGTGTTTGTTATAGATGTGGCACTCCAGGACATTGATCAAGAACTTGTCGAGCCCCTGAGCATCTGTGTAAGCTCTATAAAGATTCAATAAAGGGGAAAGAAAAAGAGACCAATTTTACTGAAAACATTGACCATGCAAGTGGTTCAATGAATTTAGATGCTGCCTACTTTTTGAATGATTTCGAAGATATTGATTAAATGTACTGGTGGGAAAAGAATGTAACAATGTAATTTTTATATTGTAAAACATATTATATTTTGCATGTATTGTTTTATTCTGCAATTAAATTGTAACATATTATAATTTGCATGTATCTTTCTTAATTGATTTTATTGCATATTGTTTTTGAAGATCATTATGGAAAATGCTATGATCAAAGATGGAAATAATGCACTGGAAGTTTGCATACCAGATAGTGGTACAACGCACACTATCCTCAGAAATGAAAAATATTTCTTGGAATTAAAACCAACAAAAACAATGGTGAATACAATATCATGTCCTGTAGACTTGATTGAAGGATGTGGCAAAGCACAATTTTTGTTACCTAATGGTACAAAATTTTTTATAAATAGTGCTTTATATTCACCACGATCACAAAGAAATTTGTTGAGTTTTAATGATATATATTCTCATGGTTATGATACGGAAACAATAACCGAAGGAAATGAGAAATATATGTGTCTTACTACATATAAATCAGGAAAGAAATATGTAGTTGAGAAATTATCAATGCTCCCTACTGGATTGCATTATACACATATAAGTCCAATCGAATCAAATATGGTTATTGGAAATTCTTCAATACTAACAAATTGGCATGATCGATTGGGACATCCTGGTTCAATAATGATGCGAAGGATTATAGAAAATACAAGTGGTCATCCACTGAAAGACCAGAAGATCTTTCAGAATAATAAGTTTCAGTGTAAAGCATGTTCTCTGGGGAAACTTATTATAAGACCATCACCAGCTAAAATCCAAAAGGAATCACCCATATTTCTTGAACGTATTCAAGGTGATATTTGTGGGCCAATTCATCCACCATGTGGACCATTTCGATACTTTATGGTATTGATCGATGCCTCTAGCAGATGGTCACATGTATGTTTATTGTCCACTCGAAATGTGGCATTTGCAAAATTGATGGCTCAAATAATAAAATTGCGGAATCAATTTCCCGAATATACGATCAAGAAAATAAGACTTGATAATGCTGGAGAATTTACTTCCCAGACTTTTAACGACTATTGTATGTCGATGGGAATTACTGTTGAACATCCTGTAGCTCATGTTCATACACAAAATGGATTAGCTGAATCATTGATTAAACGTCTGCAGTTGATTGCTAGACCAATGATTATGAGAACGAAACTCCCTATTTCTATATGGGGACATGCAATTTTACATGCTACTGCATTGATTCGCATCAGGCCAAGTGCATATCATAAACACTCCCCATTGCAGCTTGTATTTGGCAAAGAACCAGATATTTCTCATTTGAGAATTTTTGGATGTATGGTGTATGTGCCTATTGCACCACCTCAAAGAACAAAAATGAGACCTCAAAGAAAGAATGGTATTTATATCGGCTATGATAGTCCATCAATCATTAGATATCTTGAGGCTCAGACAGGCGATGTGTTTACAGCACGGTTTGCTGATTGTCATTTTGATGAAAATAACTTCCCAATGTTAGGGGGAGAAAAGAAACACATCGAAAAAGAAATCACATGGTATGTACCATCATTATTACATTTGGATCTTAGAACTAAACAATGTGATAAAGATGTACAGCAAATTGTGCATTTGCAAAGAATAGCAAATCAAATGCCAGATGCATTTGCAGACACAAAAGGGGTAACAAAATCATATATACCTGCTGTAAATGCCCCTGCTCGAGTTGAAATTCCAAAGAAACAAAATGAATACATTCATGATGTCATAAAACGCCTGAAGCGTGGAAGGCCAATCGGTTCAAAGGATAAAAATCCTCGGAAAAGAAAATACATAGAGAAAAATGATGATCAGAAAATAGAAAATGGTGTTCCAGAAGAAACACACGATGATGAAAATATTTTGTCAGAACCACAAACTGACGAGAATCATGAAATCTCTATCAATTATATTAATACTGGAAAAATATGGAACCGAAAGAATGTACAAGATATTGATGAGATATTTTCGTACAATGTGGCATGTGACATCGTAAATGAAGATAATGAACCAAAATCTTTTGGTGAATGCAAAACTCGAAAGGATTGGTCAAAATGGAAAGATGCCATCCAGGTTGAATTAAATTCGCTAAATAAACGTAGTGTTTTTGGACCTATAGTCCTTACACCTAAAGGTGTTAAACCTGTTGGGTACAAATGGATTTTTATTCGAAAGAAAAATGAGAAAAATGAAATAGTGAGATATAAAGCTCGACTTGTTGCACAAGGTTTTTCTCAAAGACCTGGAATTGATTATGAAGAAACATATTCTCCTGTTATGGATGCAATTACGTTTCGGTATTTGATCAGTTTAGCAGTGTCTGAAAACTTGGACATGCGTCTAATGGATGTTGTTACAGCTTATTTATACGGATCACTTGATAGTGATATATACATGAAAATCCCTGAAGGATTTAAGATGCTAGAAGCACAAAGTTCAGAACCCAGAGAATTTTATTCTGTGAAATTACAAAGATCATTGTATGGGTTAAAGCAATCCGGCCGAATGTGGTATAATCGGCTAAGTGAACACTTGATGAAAAAGGGATATGTAAATGATCCAATATGCCCTTGTGTTTTCATCAAGAAAACAACATCGGGATGCGTGATTATTGCTGTATATGTTGATGATTTAAACATCATTGGAACGAATAAAGAAATTCAAGAAGTGATGTTATACTTGAAGGAAGAATTTGAAATGAAAGACCTTGGAAAAACCAAGTATTGTCTTGGTTTACAAATTGAACAAAAAGAATGTGGAATTTTTGTTCACCAGTCTAATTATACAGAGAAGGTCCTTAAACGTTTCAATATGGATCAATCAAATCCTTTAAGTACTCCAATGGTTGTCAGATCATTGAATATAGAAAAGGATCCATTTCGTCCATGTGAAGATGATGAAATTGTTCTTGGTCCTGAAGTACCATATCTAAGTGCCATTGGTGCCCTTATGTATCTTGCAAATTGCACTAGACCAGACATATCTTTTGCAGTAAATTTATTGGCAAGATTCAGTTCATGTCCAACGAAGAGGCACTGGAACGGAATTAAACATATATTCCGTTATTTACGAGGAACGACGGATTTGGGACTTTTGTATCCAAAAGATACAAATCAGAGAATAATTGGTTATGCTGATGCTGGATACTTATCTGATCCACATAAGGCACGTTCCCAAACCGGATATGTATTTACTCGTGGAGGCACTGCAATCTCTTGGCGATCACAGAAACAAACACTTGTTACAACTTCATCAAATCATGCCGAGATTATTGCACTACATGAAGCAAGCCGTGAATGTGTCTGGCTTAAATCAATGACTCGGCATATCCAAACTTCTTGCGGATTATCAGTGGACAAGAATCCAATCACACTGTATGAAGATAATGCCGCATGTGTTGCCCAAATGAAAGAAGGATACATCAAAAGTGACAGAACTAAACATATTCCTCCTAAATTCTTTGCATACACTCAAGAGCTGGAGAAGAATAAAGATATTGATATCTGTTACATTCAATCAAGTGAGAACTCATCCGATCTCTTCACAAAGGCACTTCCCACGGCGATATTCAGAAAACACATTTATAATATTGGGATGCGCAATCTACGAAATATGTGAAGAATCATTCATGTTGACATCAGGTGGAGTTTACGTGGCTGCACTCTTTTTTCCTTACTATGGTTTTTGTCCCAATGGGTTTTTCCTAGTAAGGTTTTTAACGAGGCAGTATACAACACGTAATGGAGATAGTCATTCTATCATGATCATCATCACAAGGGGGAGTGTTGAAAATATATATAAATATATATTATTATTTATTGTTGAATGTTGAAGGTTGAAAGTTGAAAATTGAGTTGTAAAATATTGAAAATTAGTGTGTGATGATGTAATTAATGATGTATTAATTTTTGACTAATCTCCAATTGAGATCTATAAATAGGTCTCTCCATTTGTGTAGAAAAACACAATTGTGAAGAGAGAAAAATTTTATAAAGTGTAGAATTTTGAGTTTTTGAGTTTTTACTTTTTACCGTAAATTTTTACTTTTTCACAACAAATACTTTATTATTATTATTATTGTTATTATTATTTGTTGGAATACGACCTCCTTTAATTTAATTTATGTTGGACTTTAGACTTATTGTGGGCTTTCTTCTAAATGAAAATTTGGACAAGTAATTGAGCTTGTTAAGTGGATGGTTAAGTGGGTAAAATGAGTCTCCCACATAAAAAAATAAACATGAAATGAGTGAGAATATTTTGTGTTACAATTTATGAATGTGTAAAAATGACGCCGTGAAAATGTGGTATAGTATTATTCCAAAGGACCACATCAAAGCAATATATATAGTGTTTACGTTTGAAATTGTATGACTTGCATTCTTGATGGATATTTCTTTGTTAATTTCAGTACCACTCATTTGACTTTGAGTTGCTTTTCTTTTTCTTTTTTGAATTTTGCTATCCAAAAATTTTAAGCTTGTAGGGAAAATTTTGATCCCATGGATCAAGTTGAGGGATGTATTCCAAACGACATTCATTTTGAGCGTATATATTTCAAATTCTCCAAAATTTAATTTGTTATGATTTTGAATTTGAAATTCACTTCGATTTTGTTCATCCAAGAAAGTCGAGGAATTAATTTGGATCTCAAATCCATCATTGCAAGTACAAATAATAGATAACGGTGACGAGAAATGCGCATCTACTTGCGTTATTTTTATTCGTTTTAAAAATTATTATTAGTAAAAAAGAACGCGATTGAAGGCGTTTTATTGGAAAAAAACAATATTTTAATAGCCAAGTGCCAAATATTTACAGGTTTTGGGGCCGTGTGTTCAAAATATTGTTACTTAACATATATATATATATAAAAACATCAAGAACAATGTATTAGTAACTATATATGTGTTAATATTATAAAAGCAACTTTGGATATTAAACTAGGAAAAGTTATTCAGATTGGGCTTGTCTTGAAATTAAGCATTACCCAACTAATTAAGCTTCTTCATCTTGAAAAGAGTGATCCATTTTAAGATCTCTCCCTAAATCTCAAGGCACAAAAATGGCCGTACATAGTTGAGATTAAGAGCACAAAATTTACCGGTGAAAGTGGTCAGGGAATCGCATTCTCTTCATTGTTGAGCATTCCTTTTGAAAAACAGTAGTTTTGTTTGGTTAAAGTTTATGCTGTATATGCGGATGATATCGTCATTAGTTATACTTATGTGTTACTCAAGCACGCTAATTAAATCATAAGAATTTTTAATCTTATTTACAAATGGCATCTAAAGTCAGTTTTTTTTTTTATATAATATATGCATATGTAAATAAAATTTAATACGGAGTTCAAAATTATCCACCTCAACAATATGTAGAATTGGGATTTGATAATTAATCATCATCTCCAACGAGAGCATTACTTGAGATGGAACATAGACTGTTGGAGTCGTGAAAAAAATATATCTTTCAATATCAATTAATGTAAAGCTCAAAAGATCCGATGGTTATCAACACATACATCAAGTGTGTTAGTGTGGCATGTAATCTTTCATAAAGTTGATGACAAGCTAGGTCTAATCTATTATATGCTAGGTTAATTGGGGTGTTAAATCAAAAACCAACTGGCTAGTTTTCGCCTTCAAGTTGTAGCTTTTATGTAGATGTATAATATTCTAATTGTAACAAACGGTTTTCAAATTTATATATCTTTTTTATTAAGATGATAGGGTTTATAGAACCCATGATCACCTCTCCCAATTATGGGAATTATGGGAATGGTGATGCCACTTGACCAAGTGAACTGGTCACCGGCCAAACGGTTTACATACACACACATGCGCGCGCGTGTGTCTATATATATATATATTAGTGTTACGACATACGCATTGCGTGTTTGTACAGTTGTTTTTAATTAAATTTCATAATTATTAAAAATAATTAGGGATCGTGCTGCAATTAAATTTGGTGTAAATGTCAAATGATAAATATCAAAATAAATAGGGATGATTGTGCAATTAAGAAAAAATACCAAACACAATTTTTGTCTCTATTATCCCCATATATAGATATATATTATAGTACTCGCGTGCACGCATTGCATGTTTATATAATCCATTTTTTGCAACAAAAAACCAAATAAAAGTAAATAACGATTGTGAAAAGCGACGTTTTTTTTTATATAAAAAGTATTAATATTATAAATGTGATATTTTCATAAACAAGAAATCAATAGACAAAATAAAGTGACATTTTGATAATTAAATAAACATTAATATATATATATATATGTAACTCATTTTCCTAAATAACATTTTCTGTTTTTTTTAATAATGTCAGAAAACCTATCCAAATCTTCGCTTTGACTTTCCTAGACTTATATAACGACTGACGATATAATTGATCCATACAAGTAGCACATGAGACTTATAGCAACAGTAATTTTTGGCCAATTCCACACAAAGTTCTGCTTCACATTTGTTTTCAAACTTAATCAATCATGTCGATCCGTGTGATATTTATTTCATAATTCAAATATTAATATTCTTCTCCATCAATCATTCGAAGTGAAGTATATATATCAAGGTGAGAATATATATATTCTGCGTAGATGAGAGAACCATTTTCCTTGTCACATTAATTCTTGATCGTATTTAATTCCCTTTTCTTTTCCTACTGAGTTTTGAAGCTGAGAAAGAATCTTTGTTTAATTTCTCTCAGTAGTCATGAATATCGAAAGTGGAACAAATTCAATGAAAGAGATTGAAAAGGAGCTGGAGCATGAAGATCAATTGGAAGAAGATGAAACGGAGGAATATCCGAAAAGAACTCAACCGTGGAATAAACAGATCACTGTTCGTGGCATCGTTGCAAGCATATTGATCGGATCAATCTTTAGTGTGATTGCCATGAAGTTAAATCTCACCACAGGAATTACACCTCACCTCAATGTTTCAGCGGCACTTCTTGCATTCATTTTCATTAGGACATGGACCAAAGTGCTTCACAAGTTCGGGATCGCCACGGCTCCTTTCACTAGACAGGAGAATACCATGATTCAGACATGTGTTGTTGCATGTTACGGCATTGCAATCGGAGGTTGAGGCAGCTTTAAATTTTTTTGTTTCTCTTGTTATATATATATATGCTGTGTTACTGAATGAATCTGCGTAACAGTCGGAAAATGCTGACGTGTCACCCTGTTTTTATATTTTTCTCGCTGGATTTCAGGTGGGTTTGGATCTTATCTGCTGGGAATGAACAAGAAAACGTTTGAGCAATCAGGTGGCCTAAATGTTTTAGGAAACACAGCTAGCAGTATTAAGGAACCTGGGATTGGTTGGATGACTGGTTTCCTTTTCTTGGTTTGTTTCATCGGGCTTTTTGTGCTGATTCCTCTTCGTAAAGTGAGTGTTTCAAATCCATGAGTTTTAGTTTTTTTTAGATTTTGTATCAAAGTTAACTTGTGCAACTTGTTTTGAAGTTCAAAAGTTGGAGATTATATTACATCAGTTCTTGAAAAGTTTTGATTTTTTTTAAAAGAATTTTTTGCTGCTGCTACTTTTCTTTCTCTGTTACTTTAGGATGATCTAGAGATGTATATTTTTCAATGCATTATTGTTATTATAATTATTATTCAGTGTCACTTTAATCCGACTTTTAATTGGTCCCCAGATCTTGATAATTGACTACAAGTTGACTTTTCCAAGTGGCATGGCAACTGGAGTTCTGATCAATGGATTCCACAGCAGCGGAGACAAAATGGCCAAGTAATCATTATTTTTCCACCCAAAAAGTTTTCGAACTTTTATTGATTCTTCAAATCTTAATCTTGGCACATATATATATGCCAAATTCACATCTTAATATTTTATCATTATGATTAGCGGCCTAATTAACATATTTTTCAATGATTGATGATTTGTAGGAAGTTAGTGAGGAATTTCCTCAAATCATCTTCTTTTAGTTTCCTCTGGGCTTTCTTTCAGTGGTTTTACACTGGAAAAGATGAATGTGGCTTCGCACAGTTCCCTACCTTCGGATTGCAAGCATGGCGGCAAACGTATGATCGACGAATTTATTTTTGAACTTAGTATAGTCATTCAATTTTGGAAGCTAACAGATTATAGTAAAATATTGCCAAACTTGAATATCTATCTATTCATTTTGTTTTTTCAGATTTTACTTTGATTTTAGCATGACTTATGTGGGAACTGGAATGCTATGTTCTCACATTGTTAATATATCATTACTTCTTGGAGCTGTGCTTTCATATGGTATGATGTGGCCACTTATTACAAAGCTCAAAGGAGATTGGTTTCCTGCAAATATACCAGAAAGCAGCATGATGAGTCTTAATGGCTACAAGGTCTCAAGTTTTCTTGATTTGATCAGCCGAGATTTTTATAATTTTTTGCTGGATTCTGGGATGAAGCAAGAGCCCTGAAATTTCATTGATCTGTATATATGTTTCCTTGGCAGGTTTTCATATCCATTGCTCTCCTTCTAGGTGATGGCCTCTACAATTTCGTTAAGATTTTACGCGTTACAATGGTTAATTTTCATAACAAGCTTAAAACCAGAAGTCTCAACCCAGGTAATTAATTCTCAAGATTTAAGTTTCTGGACAGGTTAAACTTCACATATATATTTTCTATTCATTTCAATACTGTTTGTTAATTTACATTTGAAACATAAAACAAAGTGTGTTTTTTCTGTTGCAGTAGGAGAAGTTGATGAAGACAAGGCCTTAAGTTCTCTAAAGCAAGATGAGATGTTCCTTAGAGAAAAAATACCTCTGTGGGTAGGCGCCTTGGGTTACCTAATGCTGGCCATGATATCTGTCATTTCAATTCCTTTCATTTTCCCTGAACTCAAATGGTACTATGTTATGGTAGCATATGTTTTTGCTCCATCTCTTGCCTTCTGCAACGCCTATGGAGCCGGATTAACGGACATTAACATGTCATACAATTATGGGAAAGTGGGATTGTTCATTATCGCTGCATTAGCCGGAAAAGAGCATGGCGTTATAGCCGGACTGGCGGCTTGTGGATTGTGTAAATCCATTATCAACGTTTCCTGTATTCTAATGCAAGATTTCAAAACTGGCCATCTCACTCTAACGTCTCCAAGAGCCATGTTTGTTAGTCAAGCCATTGGGACGGCTTTAGGCTGCATTGTTTCGCCTCTGACTTTCCTCCTATTTTACAAGGCATTTGATATAGGCAATCCAGATGGAGAATTCAAGGCTCCATATGCTCTTATATACCGAAACTTGGCCATCATCGGTGTCCAAGGCTTTTCGGCATTGCCTCAACATTGCTTGCAGCTCTGTTATGGGTTCTTTGCTTTCGCTATCATGGTAAATTTTGTGAAAGATTTTTTACCAGAGAGAATAGGGAAATGGATGCCACTTCCCACGGCTATGGCGGTTCCATTCTTGATTGGGGGTTATTTTGCCATTGACATGTGTGTGGGGAGTTTGGTGGTGTTTGTGTGGGAGAAGATGGATTCGAAGAAGGCGGAGATGATGGTTCCCGCGGTGGCTTCTGGTTTGATGTGTGGGGAAGGAATTTGGACTCTTCCGGCATCGGTTTTGTCTTTGGTTAAAGTGACTCCACCTATCTGCATGAAGTTCTTGCCTTCTTAGTTAGAATCCCTTCAAGTGGTACTACGAGGATAGTTAATATAAGTACAGGGCAAGCAAAAAAAGAGTTTAATTTCTCTCAATGTACTTGACTCGTGTAGCATGAAACATAAAAAGAAATAGTTATAATAACGCTAACATGTTGAGGGTGTGCATGTAAGGTTCGATTTCGAGCATAAAGAAGGTAAATTTTGAAACTTTTTTTAAAAAATAGTTGGGAGGAGATTGTTACAATTTGGTATCAAACTCGAGACGTCATCCCATATTTGGGACTCTGGTTTCAAATGAACCATACGTAATCGGCATTTAAAACCAGCTTTAAGGAGGATCATTCTCCAAGTTATTGTCAGGATTATCTGAGAACTGGAACAATATATACTTGCACCCCCTCGAGCCTCCCTGTTGGACACTTGGACTCTAGCATGTGATTATTGGGCTTTTCTAAAGAATTTTTTTCTACACATATTGGGCTGGGATGACAAAAAGGGCCAGATAAGGCCCAAAACGTGTCAGGCATGTTTGATATTGTCCATTCTCTAAAATCAACATGGAAAATATCAATAAGACGAGAGAAATTTACAATTTCAATATTTTTTTCTCAATATGATTTATTATATCATACAATAAATAACATGCATCTGCACATCCATAAAGTTTAAAGTTAGAAAGCACTCGGAATAAAAGCCATATATTTAAAAATGTCCAAGCACATCCAACAATGATTCCCGTGCGAAAGAATCTCACGGATTTACAAACAGATTTTTATGGATTTTTTGTAGACTTTTGCAGGACTTTTATAGAAATTTGTAAACTTTTTCATACAATTACATGAATTT
This sequence comes from Henckelia pumila, assembly GCF_033568475.1. Taxonomy (NCBI): domain Eukaryota; kingdom Viridiplantae; phylum Streptophyta; class Magnoliopsida; order Lamiales; family Gesneriaceae; genus Henckelia; species Henckelia pumila. The sequence continues at coordinate 3,511,231 of NW_027331831.1, forward strand.
GTATCTTTAATATATCTTATTATTTTTATTTTTTTTCTTTGAAATAATAATTATTTGACATAAATAATAAATTTATTTGAAATATTTTTTTAATTTATTGATGAAATGGATTTTATTTATTTTAAAATGTATATATATATATTAATGTAACAAAATTATAAACTAAAAACTTTGCGATTGTGTAAAGTTATTTTTTTAAAAAAAAACATATGATAACTTATCAATTATTTTATCAATTATATCATAAAAATTTATTTGTCAATTTTTATTTTTTATCATGCCTGTTATCCACTATTCAAATATTTGAATTAAATCATATTATAATTTTTTAAATCATATATTATTATTATTAAATATTAAAATTATTGGTATAAATCATAAATTAAAAATCACAAAATATTTCGAAAATTTCAAATTTTTAAATAATATTTTTTATTTTTATTTTAGGAAAAGAACGAATATATATATATATATATATATATATAAATTCATTTTGAATATGAGAGAAAGTGAGTGAGATAATGAGTAGTGAGGAAATGTGAGAAAAAGATGGAAATAATAAGTTTAGAAATCCATCCAAATCTTTGGGTTATACCAAAGATTTTTTTTTACAAAATATAGTTGTACATTAAGCATTAATATTTGTATGTCCATGATTTTCATGGAGTTATTAAAAGTTCATTGACATTTGAATAACACCAGACTTTTGTAGAGTTTTTAAAAGTTAAGGTTGAATATCACTTGACTTTTAAAACTCTAAAAGTTTATTTTGAATACCACTAGACTTTTATAGAGTATATAAAAGTCATGATTAAATACCAATATACTTCTAAAATTCATAAAAGTCATTAATTTTTCAGATTGAATACACCCCTAAGTCATCAAATGCTATACGTTATAATTTCATCAAATGTACATTTGACTCGAGTTTTGTAAATAATTAAAATAACAATTCATTATGTTATCGATCTATTATACATTTTTCTTAATTTTATTTCACGAATAAAACGATATCGACATATATGATATAGTTTCAAGTATGATGATCAGTTAATTTATATTTTCCATTCATATCAAAGTTTTTCCATTAGTTTGCAATGGCAAGTAAGGTTTGTGGTTATTTGTTTATGTATTTAGGTTTGCAAATTAAAGAATCTCCCGCTTATCAAAGTCTACACGTTGGGTTGTGAAAAAGCTGACACAAAAGGCAATTCAGCCTTTTTCACTTTTCAACCACTCCATTCACCTTTTCATAAACCCCCATTTGTGAATTTCATTTAAGAATCTTGAAACTTGCAATCCATTTGTTCACAATTGTTTTCTTTTGAAAGATATACCCACACGTAATGTATAATAATTTAAAGCTAGATCATCAATTTATTTATTTTTTACAATAGAAATGTAAATACATCGTTTAATAATGTCATTAATTAGGTTGTAATTATTTTTATAATGCCTAATTAATCGAACATTTGAATTGTTAGTGCAATAAACGAGTCATGGCTCATGAGGATTTATGCATCGAACCCATATTAATTAATTAATAATTAATATATTATTATAAGTAATATATATGAAACAAACTGTTCCCAACACGGTTTCTCTTGTGGGAAAAAAGGAAATTGTTTTTAAAAAAGAAATGTCTAGTGCGGAAACCCTTTTTTAGAAAGAGCTGGCGACAATAAATTTTATTAAGACCTGGTCTAAATTAATTTGGTTTCATTTATATGAAATCGAGTAGAATATTAATTTATATTTTAATTTTTTTATTCAATTTGTTTTAAATACATCATAACAGTGAGATATCTCATCATCTAATCTAACCATAATGCGTGTAATATTGAATATAACTCATTAATTAGCCAACTAATCAATGCATAAAAATCCATAATAATTAGGAACACCAATTTTATTTTATTTTTTTGTGAGTAAAATCAAAATTATATTTTACACCTTATTTACTATTATTAATTATTTTTAGTGATTTGATTTGATTATAAGAAAGGCTTTCTGTTTATTTATTTAAAAACGAGAAAATGTTTTTTTGGTCCAATAAGTTGTTTATTTTTTGGTTTTGGTTCATTAACTTTTCAAATTTTGGTTTTGATACACTAACTTTTAATTTTCAGTGATTTTGATTCAATTGTTGATGTGACAGTTAGACACATCAGCATTTTTCGGTGTCACATCATCATTTTCCGATGTCATGTCAGCATTTTTCGGTGCCACTTCAACAATCGGACCAAAATACCCGAAAACCAAAAGTTAATATACCAAAACAAAAATTTGAACAGTTAATGGACCAAAATTAAAAAATAGACGAGTTAATGATCCATAAAAAATATTTTCCATTTAAAAACCATATATTTCTATTTTAACCGAAAATATTTTGAGTAGAAAAATGATATAAGTTAGGTTACAAAAACTATCTCAATCAAGAGAATATACGTGCTAGGTATATACACAAATAAGTGGCTAGAGCAACTTATTTGCCATCAACAACTTGAAATAGCATCCAAGCTAGAAATAAAAGTCGTAACAGTCATGTATAAATTAAATCAACTGTTTCAAGTCTTCCAAAAGACGCTGAATTAGGAAGAAGAACACATGTTAATTATTTGCCCATATATATATAGACAAACACAAATATTCGAAATAAAAAGAAAACTGTGGCGTGGGGAGATATATGGGATTTGTGGATCTTATTATAAGATGTAGGTCATGTTTGTTGCCTCGCTTTTATGACTTTGTTTGTCCTTTTTAATAAACCCCCCCTTATTTATCATCTCCCTTTCCCCCACTCACACACAATATCCCCTCTTCAATAATTCTTTAGTTTTTTTTTCCCCCACCATTATTAATTTACCTCTCAAACCCTAATCTTTGTTTCATAGAAAAGAAAGAATATGGGGGGCTCTTGAGGGGAATGTTGTCTGGCTCGAGGCCGTTCGAAAGATCGATACCATTTCTTGCTATTTATTTATTTAAGTAGTGTTTGGGAGAACTTCTTAGAAGCAATTCTTAGTTTTTCGTTAACAAAAATTTGAAATTTTGTTAACGAAAAGCTGAGAAGTGCTTCCTAAAATCTCTCTCAAACACTATCTTAGTCGACGAAAAATCGGAGACGTGGTTAATGACCTCGGACCAGGCTTCATTCCCCCCAATGATCTCTTGCTTCCCATTTGTTCGTGATTTTTTTGAGTCTAATATAGTAAATTGGATCTGTTCGAGGATCCGATGATATATATTGTTATTGAGATGATAGATTTAATTAACTTTGGCCTTTTTTTTTATTATTGATTCAGGTGAAGTTATATATAAGGTGGTTGGGTTGCATGTGAGAGCTTGAAGATTGGTGTAATGATTAAATTGTTTGACTTTGTGCTTTTTTTTTTCCTGTCAGTTGAAATTTAAACTCTGAACTGAAAGTCATCATCAAGTACCAAGTTTGATTTATTCATCATTACCTCGCATTAGATCTATCATTACATATATATGCTCATGATGATGATAGATTCAAGAATCTGCTCATGAACTTGTTCCTTTCTTTTCTCTTTTGGCCGCTGCTTTTATTTCCCTTTTCAGCCAACTCGATCTGATACACACAAACAAATTTTTTTTGAAATTAAAGAAACTTTTTGTTTTTGATTTTTTTTTTTTTACCGCACATATATTTATTTAGTCAACATTAATTCCCGATCCCTTTGTTTTGTCACTAGATTTTAATGTTTTATGTCGGGAAAAGAATGAGAATGAAGAATTTGTGAATCAATGTTGGCTTATATGACCATTTGCCAATAGGAGTCTATTTTCTTCTCCAATGTTTACCATATCGCTCGCTAGCACCCTCCGAACATAGGCCATTTATTACTAATTTTCCGCAGTTGCACCAAAAAACCTTCGATGTTTATTAATGACTCCCATTGATATTCAGATTAATGGGTTAATTAATGGTGAGCTGCATTGACTATTTCTCAATTAGCCGTGGGAGCAAGAAGCATTCGAGGGCATCGATCTTCTGTTTTTGGATTGCAGGTAAATATAACATAACAAATTAATTGCTTGTATGATTAATTTTTTTTTAATGAATTTAATCTTGGTCATTATTCTAACACTACTAGTATTCATTAATAATACAACCATTAGTACGAAGGTCGGGAGAGTAAATAATTTAGAATATATATGCGTATAGTCACGTCTCTTGCTAGCTGTGACTATATAATGACAATCTAATATTCAAGTTTGACAGGACATGCACCCTCAAAAAAATAATGCTGTATATTATATATCTTGTGTTATTTATTAAATTCCAATCATTAAATTCAATTTTAGGATTGTTTAAAGAGATATATATATATAATTCATGTTATACATGTTTCCAAGCTTATCTATGATTTCCAATAACGTTACTGTACGTATGATATAAATACACTGCCAGATGGTATAGATGACATATATTTGATCTAGAATTAATGAATTGAAGCTCAAATTATAATAATAATTGTCAGCTAGCTGGCAAGGTATTCAAAAACTTGACTGATTGACAAGATGATCTGACACGTGAATACTTGTGTTGTAGTCATGTAGCTTCAAATCAAATAACTGGTCACCAAATCTGGTAACGTTAATATACATATTATCCTAGCTGTTATTCAAATTTTCCTCTTCATTTTTTTAAAAGAGTTTTCCAGTACTTGAACTGTGACGAAAATTGCATGAAATTACTACTGTTTTTTATGGTGTCTGGAGAATGGTAAAGTAAATGAATTCCCCGTATACATATATATATTTGTAAAATGGGGGGAGTTATGCCAGTAATTTGTAGTTAGATATGTTTCCGAACAACATTGAGTCGAGGAAAATCGCGTGCAACTCTTGCGGCGCCATGTTAATTTTAAGCAGCACATGTTGATCGTTTTCCTAGCTGGGCTAGAGTAGAATCACACACAACGAATGTTCTAAAATGCGCTAGCTAAGCGGTTGTCAACCGTTTCGATTCTTAGACATTTATGCTTCTTGGCGATATTAATTACATTATTGGTCGCCTAATTGAAGTTTAGCCAGCTCAAAATCCTCATATAGGCGGCCGTGATCTAGATTATGTATATATATATATATATATATATATATATATATATATATATATATAATATTTTTATTTTTTCAATTTTAAATTTTTTTAAAAGATTATTTTCCATATTTTTCCTGTCACTCTGTCAATTTATATTGAATAAAGATGAAGAATATGTTATGAATTTGGAGTTTGAATTCAATAAAAAAAAGTATTATTGAGGAAGAATTAGATACTTAGATTAAAAAGAAAAAATCGTCTAGACGGGCCTAAACGTCTAGGTGCTAGAAGATGGGTCATGACAATCCGTCTACCTTGTTTTAGAACATTGCACATGCACAATTAATGTCACAATGATCATTTATTCATTCTTTAAAATTGATATCTTATAGGAACCATGATAAAAAGAAGTCAATTAAACTGGGAAAACAATATCACAAAATGCTCAGGGTTTCATGCATAATTTCAAATTAAGAATATGGAATAATAAAGTTATGCATGAAAACTGGAAAGAGTACAACATAAAAATTAGCTTAGTTTGAGATTCATTTTCAATTGAAATTCTAAAAAAAAAAAAAAGACTACCCAGACATACAACCATTGTTTATAATATAAAATTTAAATAAATATAAATTTATGCTTATAATTGTATTAATAAAATAATTTTAAAAAATGAAATGTGTATCTATTTTAATTTAACAAAAATATTAGACTTTAAAATAATGTAGGTAAAGGGTAAAATTGATATTATAAGTTGATTTATGTACAAATTAAACCATTTTCAATAGTTCATATACCAATTTGATATTTTACCAATAGTTCATGTGTCGAAATTAATTTTATCCCTTTAAAAAATGTTTGGAGACTTGGAATTCTGTTGATGGCAGACGATTAAAAATCGGCTAAAAACAAATGCCCTCGAATCCTCGATATACAGACTTTATGTAAACCCATACCTAACATAATGGGCTGATAAAAATTGGGCTTCGGCCCAATTTATGTTGAGGGCGGTTAGCGATTGTAAAGTCGGGGTTCGGTGTCATGTGCATGCGTTCCATAATAAAAACTTATTGTGTTTCCATAAAAAATTCAAAAACGTATTCAATGTTTTATAGATGAAAAAAAAAATTTAATTATGTACTTGGATAAAATTTACAAAACGTTTTTGAATCTTATTTTAAGAAAATGTTTTCCAAGCTTTTAAATAGGAATTGAGACGTGTGTTTTGATGTTTTTGAATAAAAAAAGTGTGTTAAACGAGAATTAAAAGGTTTGTATGAACTAATCGTTTAAACACTTTTTTAATATTATTTTTAACTATAAATCATTTTTTTTTATATAGTTATCCAAACACCTTTTTAACTCTAAAAACAATATTAATAAAACTCTCATAAAACAGTTTTACATATCAATTTTGTGAGACAGATCATAAAATCGATCTCATGAACAAGATGAATTTTATGTTTAAAATACTATTTTTCACATGACAGATATCAATCAGATTGAGACGTCTCACAGATATAGACATGCGAGTTTAACTCACAATAGATCTACTTAAAAAAAATTATATAATAATTATCCAAATTATATTTATTATTAAAACAAAATTTAAATTTTTTAATAAAAAAACACTTTTATAATGTTTTATAAATATTTTTTCAACCGAAACCTTATTTACCATATATTTTATGATTAATAATCATCCTCATCATATATCTCTGGTAAAAATAAAACTTGAAGCCTTTGCTAGTTCGACTTTATGGTATAAATTGATTTTTACAAAAACGTCCATTTCAAATTAATATTATCTCATTTAGTACATAATTTCATAAAAATCGATCGTACTGTGTATGATATATAGCATCCTCCATGAGAGGGGTGTTTAGGGGTGGGTCGGTACGGTATACCGTACCGAAAATCGATTACCGTATACCGTACCAAAAAAATCGGTATGAAATTTTTTCATACCGATACTGTATCGTATATCGAATTTTCGGTATGGCGAAAATCTATACCATGTACCGATACCGAATTCAAAAAAAGTTCGGTATACCGAAAAATTGTCGGTATACCGAAAAAAATTCGGTATACCGGCAAAAAAGTCGGTATACCAAAAATTTTCATATATATATTTTTTTTAAAAAATTATTTTTCGGTATTTCGATATATACCGGTATACCGAAAAAAAAATTACCATACCGATATCGATACCGAAAATTTCGGTATGATATCATACCGTACCGAAATTTTCGATAATTGCGATAATTTTTTCGATACGATTTCCGATATTTCAGTATTTCGATATTTTTTCCCATCCCTAGGGGTGTTCACTGTTCATGCCTAACTTGATTATATATGTGCTTCTAGAAGAAGGTAAAAGAAGCATGATTCCTATGTGACATGCGATTTATATTGTCGCATCACCCCCAATCATTTAACAAATCAATTATGGGAATGTTTTCAATCACTAAAAAAAATGATTATTAGATTTTGGTTTTAAAAATAATCACTTCTGTGTGTTTATTAAACTCAAATTATGTGTTAGCTTATGTTTAACTTAATTGAAATCCAAAAGCTAGTCATATGGTGATTATGATTCCAAAAGTGATTCTAATAAAAAAAAAAATCAATGTTAAAATCACTCTAGCACTTATTTATCAAACATTGCCCAACTTTGATTTTTATATTTTCACATTTGTTTCCAAACACTATCACCTTTTGATTTTTTTTTAACTTTAATTTCTTATAATCTATAAATTTAAAGACTCCTACAAAAGCATAATATTTTGCAAACACTCTCTAAAAATGACAACAAAAATGTATATATAGTTTTGATAATTTTTCGTTTCCTAAACAAACGAGAACACATTTCAATTATGACAACAATTAATAATCAAATTACATACATATTATTCAAAAAACTCACGAGGCATAGGAATTTCAGAATTACACACTATAAAATATTTAATTTTTTTATAAAAAAAGATTAATTAATAAAAGGTAGAGGCCTCTATATATGGCGTTTTTTTGCAAGCTAGCTAGCTGATCAGATGTCCAAGCATCGGAAGACATGGTCCACCAATGAAGAAGCAAAATCTGATAATTTCTAGTCTTTAATTTATGGAGTAATCGGTCCCTAGCTGATCCTTACCATGATCATATATTCATGAGATATTAATTACAGACACCATCATGTATATATTCTGCATCCACACACATGCATGCACATCATCAACATCACATATGAGGTGTCATCATGTTATTATGTCTGTTTTTCCCAACTTGAGAGTCAACGGGATGGGCGACTCTATATATTTTCTTTTAATGTTGTTTATTACTTTATTTATTTGAATTTCTGAGGCCCTTCTTTAATACGGAGGCTCCATCGTCATCACTAGGGGTGGGTTTTCGGTATACCGTAACAAAAATATCGATATAAAAAAAATTCATACTGGTACCGATACCGAAATTTCGAAATTTTGGTATGCAAAAAATCCATATTGATACCGTATAAATACCAAAAAAAAATTTGTTATACCGAAAAAATGTCTATATATCAAAAACATTTCGATACGATATACCAAAAATTCAGTATTTCTTTTCGGTATCCCAGTCCTAGTCACCACCGCTGACTAGCCAACTTATATGTATATATAAACAAAAGTTTTTGTATTAGGGTACGGTGAGTCCCACGATTAAAAAAAACCAGAATAAATATATCCTTGTCCAAAAAAAAATTGATGTGACTTCTTTATTCGTCCCCAGTTGTTTTCTTCCCTGGAGGACTCGGTCGAAAGAATTATATATATTTTAAATAAATTCGTAACCAGCAACTGTTTTCTTCCCTGGTAATATATTAAAGAGAATTTTAAAAAAATTCGTAATTACCAAGCAAAATGTACAGTAGTGTTTGTTGAAATTAATTGGTTATAACTTCATCTACATTATGTACGTTTGTGTGATGAAATTGATAGCTTCATATCATGTTGTTATTAATCTATTATAACTTCATCTCATATTTAGTACTGATGACAATTTTCTCCATGCGTAAAAATCGAAAAAGTATATGGCTTGGGAGAACTCGCCAATATCCTCATATGCACGCTAAAACATCCGTATACGAGATCCTCGTCGTCCCTTGGAAAGAAAAGGAAACTACTCCATCAAGGAATATTGCGCGGCTATCACGTCCCGTTGGGCTTTCCCTTAGCTTATAATTGATTCCTAACTATATATCATGCATGTAATAAGAATATGTAGTTTACTCATTTTTAAGGATATTGGTAATTAATTTAGTTTGATTTGTTTTTAAAAACTATGTCATGCATGCATGTATTTAAAATTTTAAAAGAAATTAAAATACAGATTTGTACTGTAGACGTATAATAGGATAATTGAGTTTTTTTAAAAAACCAATAGGATAATTGAGTTATTATTGGAAATTGTGCATAATTAAGTCCAAGATATAATTTAGTTATGATTGGAAATTGTGTATTAAGTTCGGAAATTGTGTATTAGGTTCAAAACAAAATGTGAAACATTATAGATAAATTTCATAGGATGAGGGTGAGGAAGTTCAAAATGTTAAAGAAGCAAATATTTAGATCAAACTTAAAATTTTCATAAACATGATATAATTTGGACGGATATATACTACACTAGTGAGCTTTAATTTTTATATGAAAAATTTTAATTTTTGGTTCGTCATGTTAATATTACTAAATTAATTTATAACAATATATATATATATATATATATTTATGTGATAACAAATGATATATATGTGACACAGTAATTGATAAATTTATTACTGGTAATTCATAATAATTTTTGTTTTTTTTATTTTTAAAACCAAATTAATTACCTGCTAACCTAAAATTTAGATGTGGCCACTGCATGTGCAACAGACAACCCAAAAGGTTGAAAAGGTGAGTGATTTATTAATTGAACATTAATTGAGTGAGCTCCTGACATAAAAAAAATACAGTGCATTTAATTTTACGCGATAAATAATTATTTCTTGAAGTTTTAAATTTTCTAAATTTACAGGTTGGCAAATTGGCGGTATTACAAAATAATAATTTGTGCTCGTATCGTGAAGAAAAAGTTGATTGTAATAAGAAGAAATTTAATCCTTATGATAAAAACTAAAAATCTAAACTTATTGTTGTATAAAAGTTAAAGTTCTTTCTTTCAAAAAAAAAAAGAAAGTTCTATGTTAAATTTTTTCAATATTTAGAATACTAAAACTACAACTTTAGTAATTCTTTTTTTAAAAAAATTAATAATGCAAAGCAAATATTATCAAGTTTAAAATTAGAAATTAAAGGATATAATAAAACATTCTTGTTAATTACATGTTTATTAAATTTAGATATTTTTTATATTATGCTTGTGGTTTTTTTATATATACAATTCAAACTAATTATTGATTAAATTGCTGCTGAAAGCTTTGAAGTATCAATGTATATTAGCGAATAACTATTGAAACATCGACATTCTATTTAAAAGTTAGGAGCTGGGTAAAAGTTAACGTTTTGTTGAACACTGAAACATTTAAATAAATCTAATTAATATATTCATTCCGTACTAATTTATTATTTTCTAGTTTTCTGGAATAGTGGTACAATTTTAACAGTTTGATATATTCGAAATTTAGTGAGCTAGTATCCCGAATATCAAATTCAAAACCTCTAAAAGTTGATTATTGGCATGTTTTTTAATGTTTTAAATCGTTGAATTATGTTTTCTAAAATATTATAAATTTTATTGATATCATGTGATTTTCAGTATAAAGTTGGTTGTTACGTCATTAATAAGAAGCATGCATGAATCTCACAAATGTAGTTAGCGCTCATTTTTTAAAAAAATAAAATAAAGAAATTTAGAAATTTTAGAAATCGTGAAACCAATTTCCAACAAAAAAAAATAATATTTTTTATGTCAAAATATTTTTTCTCATTATATATATAGATTGAGTTAATTTATTTCACAAATATAAATTTAAAAAAAAAACATTTAATTTTTATTTAATATAATTTAACAGTGAGAAGTACTGTACCAGCCCCCACCGTCTGACCTATGCTCCGTCTGTTATTACAGATCAGTGATCAGTCAAAACCAAACTACTATTAATGCATTGTCTGGTAAAAAAATAAATAAAAAAATAGAAATTTAAAAATGGTAAATTTGTGCAATTGATTTCAAATTATCTGTAATTTTGATCGGATGAATGCCACGTAATATTTGTTAAAAAAAAATGAACCATGCAACAATTACATATATATGAATCAACCACTCGCATTCTTCCATATCTCCTCCAGCTCCCTCGCAAAAGTCTTCTGCCTCCCGACGACTATGGTAATATGATCTTTGTTTTCGACAACTTTAACGTGCGATCGCGGGATCCTGGATTTCACGTTGTAACTGCATTCGACTGGGATCAGCTCGTCGTCTTCGCCGTGATATATGTTGATGTCGCATTTGAGCGTATTCTTAACCTCGTCCAAGTATCCTTCCATCTTCGCCGCCGCGCCACAGATTATGTTGTGTAGCGTAAGCCACGCCGCGGTGTGTGTGTGACAGAAAAATCCCTCGATCAAGTATGTTCTGATCCTGGATCGATACATTATATATATTTTCAACACTCGTGTGAGAAAATGTTCACGATCACTTTTTTTTTTAGTATTTACAAACATTACTCGTGACATGATATAAATATATCATTACGTCACGTGCTACATTATTTTTCTAACCTTTTCTTAATTATTAATTTTTTTTTCTTTTTTTCAAATAACAGAGAACTCTATTCCAACTGTCCCAATTAAAATTATTACTTGGTCCCGGAACCCGACATTAAAATTCTCGAGAAATAAAAATGTGACACTTGTTTTAGTTCATAACATATTTTTGGCATTACATGATATCACATTTTTTTCTTTTATGTTCAAATGAAATGCAATTCCCAAACTATACGTGTAGCTTAGGTTACACTCGCTCCCCACTTGTCATAAATTAATTTGGTGATTAATATTGTTTATTAGCCACATATTATTTGGAATCACTTTTCAATTTGTGGCTTAAATAAATCAAGATTTATTACTATTTCAAAAGATCTAAAATGGAAGAAAGTAACAATTCACGAGTTCAGGTTCAGTTGGTGGGGTATTTATTTTTGTGTGGACCGTGGAAAAATTGGAGTCATTTACTCCATTACCATACAAGTTTATTCTAAAATTCCGAAATAAATTTACGACCTTACTTTCTATATTGGGCCATGAGTTGTCTCGTAAAATATTTTAAAACAATTAAAGCTAATATTAAAAAATAATAATTAATTATCTAAAAAAATTCGTGGATGCAGATAAATGTAGGAGCTAGTATTATATATGGAGATTGAATTTCATGACGAGAGATGTGACCTCATACCAATTATTTTGTATATTGATTATGCATATTAAACAGTTTAATTTACCTATTACAACATGGAATGCCAAGAAACTAATGATCCCTATATTTTTGTAGGAGTTAATGCATTACTTAAATAGATATTTTTTCTCCGATATTGAATTGAATTGTTAGGATGAATTCACGCACCATATTAAAACTATTCGCGCTCCAAGAATTAAAATTTTCCATAAAAATGAGAAAATTATGGATGACATACGCACGTGATACATTTATTATCCTTCGGAGTCTTAAAAATTTAATGTAATGAAAATTAGTAGAGTTTGGGAATATAATTATTTAGAGCTTTTTTATATAAAATAATATATAATAGCAAAATATAGAGTTAAAAATGCGTGAATTAAAAGTAGTGCACTAACTTTAAGAGCATGGCACGTGATACTCACGGTAATAATGTGCGCGTGGGAAAGTTAGCTGTACAATACCTGTTCCGGGTGATCAATTTAGTGAGGAAATCCCAGAGACGGTGGTTTCTGGCCAGGAGAATACAGACGGTGCGGCTGAGGTGCTCGTACCAGCAAGCGACCGACGCGCCAAATGATATGAGTGGCCACACGCGCCGTGGGGCCACTTTCCTCATGGTGTACTGTGCTGGCTGCTCTCCCTTTGGAGCTGGAAAATATGGCTGCCAATATATATATATATATTTTTTCAACCAATTTGCAAAACATAAATATCAACAGGAAAATGATGGACGGATGCCATTTAATGAAATAATAACGAAACTACATGCAATTAATGACGAAATCCGTGGTAGCCCTATGTTATTGCCCCTTATATCCAAATACAATTTAGTGGGCTTCTATACATCATCTAAATAATAATAATAATAATAATAATAAGCCACCCATTTTTCTTCTTGTGTAATATAAGATTTATTCTGGCGTAAAAGAGCATTGATGCTAAATAAATAATATCTGATTGATTCATTAATCTCAAACGAAAATAGGACTCACAAAAAAATCCAAATTAGTGGACGAAAACCAAAATTAGACTATTCACAATATTATAAAAAAAAAATGCAAATTTGGTCATGTGTGACACTTTGCGATTTTGGTCATTTATGTTTTCATATTTCAATTTTAATCATGTATGTTTCGATTTTTGACAATTTCGGTTATTTTTATTCGAAAATGCTTACGTGGCACTGTACACGTCAGCTTCACATCAGCACTGAATTGATGCCACGTCAGCACGACGTCGGAAAAAGGACTAAAATTGGCAAAAAAAAAAATAAAGATAGCAGACTAAAATTGAAATTTAAAAATATAAAAAACTAAAATCGCAAAGTGGCAAACATACATGGCCAAAAAAACAATTTTTCCTATTATAAATTCCAAATGAGATCAACTCAAGAGAGTAAAATTGTATTTTCCCCTCATCAGTTGGAAAATCGAAACATAACATTGGACATATTTTAAAATGTATTTATGAAGCTCTCCATATTTAAAATCACACTCTTAATAAAAAAAATCAAACCCGCAAATATAAACCCAAAGATAGAATTCTTAATTTCAACGGGAATTCAAAATCCTAGCTAGATAGATGAACCCTCTTCAAGCATCCAACGCCCCTAGAGTTCTTGACAGCCACTAAGTCATAAATAAGCTATCTGCCCATCGTGCAAGAATTAATTTTAAGCTCTTATTACGTTCAAATCACGTTAGCATTACGGATACATTAAATTTTTTTTTTAAAAAAATAAAAAGATCATTATATAAATATTAGGTCTAGTTAATTAATTACCGGAGCAAGCAACGTCAATGACTTGACGGAGGCGGGATGCTTGACAGCAAGTGCAAGAGCCAAAATGCAACCCAAAGAATGTGCCACGATGTGGAAAGATTTCACATTGTATGGTTCAAGAACAGATCTTTCGATCATCTCCAAATGTTCCCTCAGAGTGTACAAAGAATCATTCGGTTTCGGGCTCCTCCCGAAACCAAGCAAATCCACTGCAAGTAATCTGTACTTTGATTTCGTATCCTTTGAGAAGTTTGGGTACAATGTTTCCGTCCAAAACGCTGATGATGATATGAATCCATGTATGAACAACACATTTTCTTGCACGTTTTCTGGGTTTTTTTGTTACCATGAACAAAAGGGACAGATTATTAAAAAAAATTTGAAACATCGTTTGCAGAAGAAATTAATCAAAGAGTAGTTTTATAAAGGGCATTACGTACATACCTTTGGGTTCATCAACTTTTACATAGAGTGTGTTTTTACTAGAAGTCATCCAAGAAGTGCAAGTCTTGCAATCGCAATCGGACCACCTTGGAATAGGGAACGGCTGCTTCGGACCATTGACGACTCTCTCTTGCAGCATTCGGACACTGGTCGGGTTAACCGTGTACGCGGCCCCGGCTCGTCTGTTGGGCTTTTTCGAGGGATGTACGATGCTAGACTTGGATATGTGGGACATCAACGAGGGGCGTGTGTAGAGGGTGTCGGAGATTTCTTCGAGTTGAAGTTTGTTCCAATAATTAGTTAAATGAAGTGTATTTCTCGACTCCCTTTGCTCCGATACTAAGATCTTGCCACTGTAAGATGTGATGGCTTCTTTCGCTGGCAAGCAGTAACAAGGCTTGAATTCTGCTTCCATGAAGAAATCAGCCATTTTGTACACGTAACACATCACGAAATCTAAGAGGTCTAGCAGAGTGAACACTAGAAAACTCAATATTTCGTTCAAGAATCTGCCTGACATTGTCAAAAAAGATTTGATTTTGTCCTTGGTTCCCATTCTTTCACTCCACATACAACCGATCACTAAAAACAAGAACCACTGAGGACTCGATATATAGCGAGAAAGTGGAAGAAGCAAGATTAACAAATATTGTTCATGGAGGAATAATTCTGGTGAAGGGTCTCATTGGGGTGTAATTCATATTCAAGGACTGATCCATATATGCCCTCAATAGTTCGAGTGGAAGATCAAGAAACAGAAGATGGGGTCTCGCAGCCTATTTTTGTCAAGAGACAAATTATAGGACAAGAAACCAACTCCAGATTTTGCACAATAGCTAACTTCTGTGTTATTTGGGGAAAAAAAATCTTGAAATTTTTTCGAGGGAGAGCTAGGAAATAAAATGCGAGCCGGAAGGGGTCTTTTTAGACGCGTACACTAAGGTAAGAGAAAGTAAATGAATTCTCTTTGTTACATTAAACTCGGTTTGCTGGGAAGGGGAGAAAGGTTGGTGGTAGTTGAAATATTAGTAACAGCAAACAAGCTACGTGAATTTATATATCCTCCCCATTTTCAAAGCATTGCTAATTCTGTTTACATATATAGTACTGGTGTATCATAGTGTTTGTGAAGATGGAATTTTACACTTCTTTTTTGTGAAGAACATATATATGATTTTGTTTGTGTTGATAATTAATTTTATATCCGTCACCTAGAAGCTATCATTATGTGATTTTATTGTGCTGCAACCACTTCTTTTAAGTCAAACAAGATAGATAAATAAAAGACATTAAAATGGATCGATCATTTCAATTCCCAACTTCGATACAAAAACTTTACTGCATATTAAAAAGTGGTCATGCTATGCATAAGTACTAGAAGAGTATGTTTGAGGTCATAAATTTTATCAGCGGCTCTTAATTATATCACAATCAGTACGCGAAAACATATTTCACATGCTATATTTTAATTAGACAACTAACGCTTGTACTTTACTTGGGCATTCATGAGTACTGTAGTAATTCAATTCAAACATAAAAACGATACGAAGAGTATATCATCAAGACCTTGATGCATATTTCAAAATTATATCCGGATAAGCTTAAATTTTATAATGTCATTGAAGTAACAATATAAATCGTCATCAATGTTGAAGTTTTGCATATTTTTCTCGCATGAAAATACTAGCTAGATGTACAAGCTTATTAGGGATTTTACTATATCTCCTGACAAAATTATTTTAGTCATTGGATAATCGAGGGCCATAGCTTTCGAACATTAAAAATATCATGTAATTACGGATGCGTTATATTGATGAAATCATAAAAACAATCGTGTAGCATTACTTCAAATTAAGGAATTGAATTGGTTGAGACAATCATGTAATTGGGAGATTTGTACTCTAAATTGTAACCAAACCATAATAAATATGAGTGCGAAGAAATTCAAAGGCATGATGCCACCGGAACATCTTGCATTTATTTATTTTAGCGAATTGCAACCATCTCTGTTAAGCTGCCAATATTTCAAACGACTACCATCTTTAGCACATGCAAGAGTAGAAAATATCACACTTTAAATGGAGATTCATCTATATAAAATACTAAGAGTTTTGGCGCACTCGTTCCGTGTATTTATATATAAAAAAAATATCTTGTATAATTAATATAAAAAAACAAGGGTTTTATATTCTAAAAGATAATATATGTCTAAATAGTTGTATTAATTGGTTTAGATGGTTTTTATGATATGATAGGAAATATACTTATAATATATATATATATATATATATATATATATATATATATATATGTGTGTGTGTGTGTGTGTGTATAAAATTTCCAACTTCTTATCTTTTTATATCATCTCTTAGCTTGTATAGTACATATATGCCTATTCATCCAGCAGAAGAGTGGACTATGAGGACCAATAATAATAATTATTATTATTTAAAAATGTGATTAGGCCAATTTAGGTCCGTTTAGCCTTTGTTGCTGCTAGCTATATGTGCGTACATTAATTGTGATAACAGTGTATATATTGACAGTAAAAGAAATGTTATTTATTCCATTTTAATTAAATGCATAAGTAATGGGGAAAATTAAAAATAATAATAAATTTGTTATACAGTATATGTCATAAATATCCTATATAATTGCTTCTTTCAAAATTGGTGTCGAAACTATTAATTGGATGTTATAAGAAACTTTGTAGATGTTGGCAACGACAAATTATAAACTTTTCGGAAATTTTTCGAGAGGCTATCGGCGTATGAGAATATATATATTAACTACGCTTTATAAAAATTTTTTCCTGTAATATATAAATAAACCCAATTATCTTATCCAAAATGAAATAATAATAATAAATATAAAAAATAAATGGGAAGAATATAAATGCATGGCACCGATGGAGTGCTTGGCCAATTATAGGCAAGGCGTGATCCTAAATAAATGGGGCCTTAAAAATTTATAACGACGCGTCGCCAATCGGGTGGTGCGAGACGAGAAACGGGTGGTGAAATTATGAGACTTTGGACTTTGGAGTCCTTGGACTTGGTCAGCCTAAATAATTATAGTAAATATATTAAATTCAAGAAAAAGTATATTGTTAATTGAATTTTATATAGGTATTTTTTTTTTTTTTTTTTTGTGGCGAGACATATATTATAATTGAGTCTCAAATTTGAAAATTTTGAGGGTTTGATAAATTTATAAAAAGCAGTTATAAGTTTTTTAGAATTTGTAAGCTATTTTAGGAGCTTATAAAATGTCGGATCTTATTTTAAAAATAAGCTTTTGAAGTATTTGGATGAACTTATTTTAAAAAATTTAAAGATGTTGATTTGTTTGATATTATAAAATTTTTTTATTGTTAAAATTACAAAAAAAAAGTATAATACTACAAAAATAATGTAAATACTAATATATATATACAAAAATATTGTTAAATTTATCATAAATGTTAAACATATATTAAAAAACTAATTTTCATTTTAATTTAGAAAAAATGATAAACTATGTACAAAAAATGGACATAAAACATGGTGGAAGTTGTTTTGTAGAGCTTATAAGCTCTTTCAATTTGTTTGATAATAATTTGATCAAACAATTTATAAGCGGCCAAAATAAGCTATTTGAGAGCTTATAAACTGTTTTTTTAAAAAAAGATGGGGTGACCTTATTTTTTTTTTTATAAAAAATCTCATTTTAAAATTTCACTTCTCCAAAAAAGTCTTATGTATTTCCATAAATCCTTGTCATGTCCTCAATTTATTAAATATTAAATATTTTTTAAAAATGAAATTTCAAAAATAAATATCAATTTTTCTAAATTTAAAAATGAATTTTTTTTTTTTTTGTAATATAGGTTTAATATTTATGATAAAATTTTAAAACTATTTTTAAATAAAATTCATAGTATTATACCCCTTTTGATTATTTTGACAATAAAAAATCTTATAATGTCAAACACATTAACATATTTAATTTGTTTGAAATAAGTTCATCCAAACACTTTAATAGCTTAATTTTAAAATAAGTCGTGACAAATTATAAGCTCCTAAATAAGCTTATAAGCTCTAAGAACTTATAAACTATTTTTAATAAGTTTAGTTAAATAACCTCTTAATCATGTATATGATCTATTTGTAATTATAGGATAATTCCCACATAGTATTCTTAAAAATAAATTAAATATTTCTTTATTAGTTAGTTCTCCTCGTGGAGTTATATGTGTAACACCCGAAAATTTTAATACGTAAATTCGCATGCATAATTAGGGAAAATAATTATTTAAAAATTTATATTTGGTTTAAATGACATTTATGTGTTATTATGTGAATTATATGCATGATTTAAAATTTATTTTAGCATTTAACCCGTAATTATTGTATTTTTAGATTTTTGAGTAAATAAGTTATTTGATCGCGTAGACGGGACCGTGGACGGACGAGATACCAAAATTTTTAACCAAAAATATTTTATGAGTTTATGAGCCTTAAAATAATATTTTAAGGTATTTTGTCAAGAAAATTTTAGTATTTAATTATATATTTATTTAGGGGTTTATTTTTAGCCAAAATAAGTCATTTTATTGACTTTTATTAATATTTAAAAATCTCTTAAGTCTTAATTTCGGGATAATGGTTTTTAGTATCAGATTATTATTATTTTTAAGAGTTTTAAAGATTTTTCTTAAGGTATAATATCTTTATTTTGAGTAATATCTATTATTAATATATTATTTACCCAAAATTTAAACCTAAAACACTCCCTAATCTATTCCAAACCCCATCAGACGCCTCCACCCTTTTCTTCAACCCCTTTTCACGCCTCTTAGCAGAAAACTCATCCCCCATAGCCGATCAAGCTCTAGTTTTGAAGATTTTGGTTCGTTCGTCGTCCCGGGGACCCGTATACGCATCCATTTTCGTCAATCAATTAAAAAGGCATGTTTAATTCCTTTCCTTTACCACCATATAAGCTACTACTCACGTTTTTATAAGAATGTATGAGTTTGACACTGATTTTTATGAGTTCATGCAAGAATTTAATGGTTTTTCCTTTGATTCATGAGTTTGCTCTTGTTTGATGCATGTTCATCACGTTTTTATGGTATGGGTTCAAACCAACTGCTGGTCCATGGTTCAGAGGGTGAGTAAGGGTCCCTAGGGTAGAGCTAAGTCGGGATTTGAAGCTGGGGTAGGCTAAAATCGAAGATGGAGTTTTCTGCACACGATCGCAGATTAGGGTTTTGGGGAAGAGAGCTTCGTCCTCCTTCCTCAGACCACGACTTGGGGTAAAGCTTGTTGGGTTAGAACCTCCTAGATGTTTTCTAAGTTTTTTAAGTGGTTTCACGGTCTTTGGTTGTCGGAGGAAGCCGCACGAACAAAAGTTTGGCGACTGCTCAGTCTGCGCGCGAGGAGGAGGAAGGCATCTGGTGCAGAGCTTCGTTCTCACACCTCAGGCAATGGTTTGGGATGAGGTCTGATGGGTTTGAACCCCATAGATGTTTTCTAGGATTGAGAAGTGGTTTCATGGAAAAATATGGCCGGAGTAGGGAGAACGATCAGATTTACGGAAGCCGCTCAGGGTTGGACGCGAGCTGGGAGAACAGCCTGTTGCAGGGCTTTGTTCTCCTTCCTCGAACCACCGTTTGGGCTGATTTTTAGCTTGATGGAAACGTCTTGATGTTAGCTAAGTGCTAGAAGTGGTTTTATGGTCAAATATTGTCTGATCAGAGAGAAAGAAAGGAATTAGTACAGCTGCACGGAGTTGGTTCTGTGCAGAAATATGCTTGGGTTAAGTTTTGAACTTCTGGGTTTTATTTCGGGCTGGGCTTGGGCTGGGTGGTCCGGGTTGGGTCTGTGTTATTATGGATCGGGTTAGTAGGGTCCGGGTTCGGGTTAGGTGGGCCGGGCTCGGGTATTTTAATTTTTAAGTAATTAAGAGTTTAATTGGTTTTTGGGCCAGTTTAATGTTTAAAAAATTATTTGGGATTCCAAATAATTTTATTTGGGCCTTAAATATTTATTTAAGTTAGTCCAATGATTTTTATGGGTTTGGGAGCCCATGAGAATTTTTGGGCCAGTAAGTGGATTTTTGGGCCAGTCTAGAGTTTTATTGGGTTTAATTAAGTTAGTGAGCTTAAATATTTTTATTTAGGCCCAGTTAAGTTTAGTTAAGTTATTTGGGCTAAAATATGATAATAGGGCTTTTATTTAAGTTTAATGGGCTTTGAGTGTGTGGTCAGCAGTCTGGACCAACCCATGAAAATTAACTAAGTCCGGAATATATATTTAATTCTTTTTTTATGCATGAAGTTTATTTTAAGTATAAGTATATTTATTATTAAAATTAATTAAATATATATTACGGACATATTTTAAGTGCATGCATACATGAAATATTTTATGATGTGTTTATGATTAAGAATTGAGCATGAAAAATATTTTTATGGAAATTGAAGTGGTGTGACAGCACAGAGGTGGTTTACCACCGGCACAGAGGTAGTTTTACTACCGGCATAGAAGTGGTTTTACCACTGGCACAGAGGTAGTTTACTACCAGCATAGAGGTGGATTTATCCACCGCCACGTACGATGGTTTCTAGACTGATCAGTCGGCACGGTTATTAGTCACATTCATGGATATGACCATACTCAGTTTTTATGATTATGACATGCTCAATTATGTTATGTATGATTAGTTATGATGTATGTACGACTGATGATGAATAATTTTTATGATGCATTTATTTTAAGATCATGCATGCATGTCCACGTAAGTTATATGTATTAGTATGATTATGTGATGCATTATTTTAAACCTCGTTATCAAGGATTAGACATGTTGAGCCTCTAGGCTCACTACGCTTATATGGTGCAGGTGAGTATGATGATGTCTATGTAGCTCCTACCGGTGGCGAGGACGTATGAGCGAGCATGGCAGTGGACCCCGTGACCGTCGCAGTTATTTAGATTATTGCATTGAGTTTTGAAACATGATTTATTTTACTATTGTTTCCGCGTATGAGATTTTTCAGCAATATTGTTTATTATTTTAAATTGATGCATGAAACATTTTTAAGGATTTATTTATTTAATATTTTTTTTAGGTTACTTAAGAAAAGTATGTTATTTTTATATACATATATGTATGGGCGTATATGTATGGTATTATTTTTAGTATATTAAAATAAAATAAAAAAAAAGTTTTTCCGCATTTTATTAGTAGTAGGCGTTTCAATATGTGTAAGACGGACAACCTTATTCATATATAAAATGAAAAGTAATATTTTGAACATTGGACTTGAGTCACAAAAGAAATATATGTACGTATTACAAAATTTATTAAGTGGCGTGGTCTCCAATAAGATTAATTGAATCAAAACAATTTGATTAAAAGAAAACTTGTTTGTTAGTATATATATATATTTTGGACAGGAAAGTTGATTTTAATTTAAACATGCATTAATTCAAGTACTTACTGTAATTTATATACCAAATCACTAATTTATCAATGGGCTGTGTTTTTAACTTTTTAGCTTAATGCTCAATGAAAGTACCATTTTATTTGAAATTATCTTTAAAATCAAAAGAAAAATATATCTACCAAAACGGAAATCGGTTCGACGATTCTCTGAAATTGAACGTGGGCGAACATAATGGGTTATGTGCTGCGAGTGAGGCTTGCATCGTTCTTCACCGGCGCCGCCGTCGCATCTGCCGCGGGTCTCTATTATCTGCATAAGGATTATAAGATAGCTCACCACGCCATTTCTGAACAGGTACCGTAGTTTTTGGGGTATTTTTAATGCGTAAATTTTACGAGAGGTTCGGATTCGTGATTGTTGGTTAATTTTCTAATTTCATACATTTGATTCTTAATTTAATGGATATGTGAAATCTTTGGTATGAAATACGGTTATTGTAGGTTAAAGTGAAATCGATGCCCGTCCTTTCTTTCTTTCTTTATTTTTGTTTTGTTTTGTTCATCTGTGGTATGCCTGTCCTAATAAACTGGGTTTATTTGCCTTAGTTAATAAAAAATGGATTCACTGGGCCTTATGAATTGATTCAGTTCTAGAACATGCTAGGTCGAGCTGTAAATATGCTCAGATTTAAAAGTGGTGAAAATTTGTGCACAGTTAATTTTGAATTGCATTTACTATGGCAGAATTCTCTGTATGAAGGGTTAACATCCATAGATATGCCTTTATGAAGAGTGTTCGATCGTGCACTATCTTGGTTCATGTGGCATTTCTTTAAACACTCGATCAACTCTCAACATTGCTAAAGTCATTTTCAGTCACTTACGTTAGGGCCAGCGCTATCACAGATTGCATCCTTTGAAAAATCAAATTCAATATCATTTTCAGTTTTAAACGCATTCTGTCTTGTTAATAATACAATTTTGCATTTTGTTTAGTAAGTTATGGGGGCTTGTTCTGTCCTTGCAAATTAGTAACTTGCTAGAATAGGAAAGAAATTAGGCCTTCTTTTCACAAGTATTGAGGGAAAGAATGAAAAATCTTGACATGAATTTATACCTGCTTTAGATAGTGTGGGTAAGAGATCTTTAATGGACAGATGAGTTAATTTCAGTTATCATACAACAATTGCAAAAGTTTGGTTAAAAGATAGTGGATTGGAAATATTCTTGCAGTGATACTTGGATTGCTAGGATGTTGGTTGACTGCTCCAGTGTTGGCAAAGATAGTTGTTTAAAAAAAATGTAATCAACAAACCAGTAATTGAATCTGTCCTTTTCAAAGCCTTAATGGAAAACTTGGAAATCTTTCATGATAAATAATATTCTCTTCAACAAATAGCTCTGTGAGGATATAATGGAAGAGTAGTAAAAAGCAAAAGTAGTACCATCTCCCAACATCAGTCTATCATGAAGTGCTCTCAATCAGCCGTAGTTACCAAGACTACGTTCTCGAAATTTCCCCTAGACCAATAAGTATAAACTAAAGCAAGAAAAGAATTTGAGTTTATCGACCCTATTAAACCACTTTGGTCGAGTATTGCAGTCTAGACCATCGCAACCAATGGTAGCAACTTTGTTGCTTTGCCAAAACTCCATATGTGTCTGTCAAGAACAGCCATTTTATTGAAAGTTGTAGGATTACGAGTGGGTAGGTAAAGAATCTGGTAATTAGAGTTGCAAAGGGATTGATGGGGGCACATATTCAGTTTTTGTATGCACGGGTTTCATGAAGCATAGGTCTGTTGTGAGGTGCAATTGATGTTGCACACCTTTATGATCATAAGATAGATAAGTTACATGTTAATCATAGGTATATCGACTTCAATGGTGCATGTAACTCTCTCATACACTGTCCATCTCATAAACACAGTTCATATTAATTTGGGAGACAATTGGACGATAAGAAGGTTCATAGACCTTTTCCAAATTGTGGAGAACTTGTAGGAACAATTTGGCTCATACCAAAGTAACTGAAACATCGAGGGATTTAAAAAGAAAAGAATCGAGAAATGTACCTTAAAGGTCATTCGCAATCAAATATAGAAGAATTTTGCAAGGTTAACGTGGACATTAAATTGGTGCTTTCACTGAAGGACTGGTAAGAAGATACGTAGCAGACATTCTGGCTACTGGTGATGTTAAATTGTGTGTAATTTTGATTTTAGCATGAAGGGTATATCCTTAGGTTACCCATCCAGCCATTTGATTTGTCAATCTCACCTGTGGCCCAAAGCAAGAAGAGTAGTTGTTTGCTATTGCATCATTGTGGTTGTCAAAATATTAAGGCAGTGTTTGCTTTTGTTTGTTCTTATTTTCCGTTCATTTTCAAGAAAACTCACTCTACCTTCATGATTATTAATTTGAAACTAAATTTTCATATTTATCCATAAACACCATATTGCTGTATTTTATTGTTATACAATGCCATATATTTTAAAATCTCGAAATACCCAATACTATTTATAATTATTAATTACCAGACAAAAGTTCATATAATTAATCACTATGGTAAATATTTCTAAAAAAAATGAAAACCACACTTCATTTCCAAATATATTTTCAGAAAACTCATTTTCACAAAATAAACTTCCGAGAACAGTGGAAACAAAACCAACGATATCCCAAGTATTTTAGTTCAAGGTGGTCAGTGGCAGCTTTATATGGCCTCATGAGTAGATTTGGTAGCTCTATGTTTTCATGATTTTGAAAGTTTAATCTTTTTTCTTGATTATGAGTTCAATGTTCATAAAATGTGTGTTGTGAGAAACTGCAAGCTGAAAAATAGTAATGTATCATTGGCTATTACTTATTTTACTGTAGATGAATGGCCTTTATGAATCTCTGGATGGACGTCTGTCATCTTTGGAGAAGTTAAAAGTTGTTGAGGCACCAATTCATGTTGAAGCTGCTGAGTAGAAGTTCATGATGTACCCCTTTCCGCAACAATAGCAAGGCTTCTTGCTTCTTAGCTATCTTGTTTACGTTTCGACCCCATATCCATGTAAGGTCCGGGGCAATTTTCAAATGACTTTGATAATGACTTGTTTTATCGAGTTTAAAATTATGCTTTTCTAGCTTTGTAATAGTTTTCATGAAAGCTGAAATGCAGATTTTATTCAAATATGTGCTGACCATCGATAATTCTCAGTCCCTTAGCTTTCTTTCCTTCTCACATAGCTCTATTTTGTCATGGCCTTTTCCTGTTTCTTTCTTTTGGTCTTCTTCCATCACTTAAATTATAGCTAAATTCATGATCAAATTCAACCGGTCCAGAGGGCAAACAAAAGAATCCAAAATGCATGAAAGAATCCTATGATGGTCTTTTGTTAGGGTTGTATGAAATCCAATATAAAAAGGCACACCAAAATGGCTGCTGTACTGCTGGCATATGGTTCCAGTTTCCCATCCTTTTTATGTGTATTCACGGGATGCTAATTGGATACTAGGAACGTGCCTAACATATTTCCTCAGGATATCTTTGAACTGTAGTGGATTTCAAATACCTCTTTTGTAATGTTTCAAGTAGTTTCCATCATCAAAAACCTGTGGCCTCTGAAACCAATATATTCCTATTTATATGCAACCTAAGCTTTTTTGTGTAAGAAATTTTAGTTATGATTGTTTGAAAACTTTGATAGAAAGATTTAATGAATACAAAAAGTAAAGTAGGATGAAATTATATTTATGTATGCTGCAACTGGGAATGGGCACACGTGAAATATAGAGCTTGTAGTGCCCGTGCCCGTGACTGCGATGCGACGTCACAACACACAATATAGGACAAAACACTGTTCCGCCTTTCGGTCTCACATATTATACTTCGGTTTTTGGGCAGATGGCGATAACAATAGCACGCCTCCACCCCTTTAATTACGCCTATCACCACACCCAATTTCAACCAAAACCATTTTATTTTACACTGAAATCACGCTCATTTTCTCCCTGGACGTTACGTGATCCAGACTATTAATTTTCGGCTGCTTGAATTTTGCCAGTTTGATGACACTTACTTCTTCTAGTTGAGCTTGAATTCCCAATTTGTTATATTTTTCTTCCTCCAGAAGCAATGATGGCCATTGAAATCTTTAAATCCGAGGTGCTAAACAAGTCGACATAATTATGGTCCAATGAATCGACACAAGTCGACATAATTATGGACCAATGAATCGACACAAGTCTAACTCGTGAATGTTGGGTGTGAAGCTTGAGTACGGATGTAGTATAAGAAATAAAAATACTGTACTTTGTGCTAGCATTTCATCAACCAGCATGTACTCAACGAAACCATAAATATAGAAAGCCCAACGCCCATAGGTATATGTGTTGTATTGAAGTTCAGTTCACTACCTTTCGAATGACTAAATTTAATCTCAAACTTAAAGTCACAAACTCATGCTATGAGAAGAGCATGCTCGATTGAGCTCGTGTGGAGTTAGCTCTATCATTCTTCTCCGGAGGATACACTCAACATGTCGTCACATCACAAAAATGTGTTTAAAAAAGTTTTAACTCTAAATTTCTTCACACCCACATGGCATCAGTTATTCCACACATTGAATTTCGCAGTTTGTCCCAACTTAAAACAATTTCGGCTCAATAAAAAAATTTAGAATTTATTAGAATTACGTCAAAATTGTTTTTTATTTTAAGAAAGGAACAAAGCTAAAAATTATCCGCTCACAACAAGGCTCTGAAAATCCGAGAAGTGGTCGAGTAAGATTTCGAACAAAGGTGACTCGTTCAATCAAATTTAAAATGCACCTCGTACATTTCTTCCCAAAAAAGAGAGGAAAAAAACACATCTTACACGGTACACATATTATGTATTAGTCAATATTAGCAAAGAAAGTATTCGTATTTGGCATGTACATTATATAATATAACAGCAGAATTCTACAATATCCAATATATATAGTCTTAAAAGATTTTGTTCCTTCCACCGTCGGGACATTGAGAGATAAAAACTTTGTTGCTTCCGAATGCAACATGATGTCTGGTTTAGCGCAGCTGATCCCGTGACTCAAATGTGACTTTCTTTATTTTATCTCCACACCATGACACAACTACTAACGATTTCTCTAACCGCAAAAGTCCTATAAATATATGTGAAAATTTGATTACACTCACAAGCTTTTCCAAGAAAATGTCTTCTTCTTCTTCCTCAACATTAAATGTTATCATGCATGTTCGTTGCTTCACTCTATGCTTTCTTATTCTATCTTGCTCCGCATTCACTTCCCAAGATTATTCAGAAGCCCTCGAGAAATCGATCATCTTCTTTGAGGGCCAGAGATCAGGGAGATTGCCCCCGAATCAACGTCTCATGTGGAGGGGTGATTCAGGGCTATCTGATGGCTCTACTAACCATGTAACTTACAATTTATATTAGGATATACATAGACTGTTAATAAGTAGCATACATTTTATGTATCTAATATTTTGGAGAAATTTTAAATTTCAGGTTGACCTCGTAGGAGGATACTATGATGCAGGGGACAACGTCAAATTTGGATTGCCAATGGCTTTTACAACCACACTTCTGGCTTGGAGTGTCATCGAATTCGGCAACTCTATGCAAAATCAGCTAGAGAACGCGAAAGAGGCCGTTCGTTGGGGCACGGATTATCTCTTGAAAGCAGCCACTGCCACTCCAGCCACCTTATACGTTCAAGTGAGTATAATCATAAAACAATATCTATCTCAAATTACAATACGAACTCGTTATGTAATGTAATCAACGTCCAAGTAGAGTATGATATATATATGCACGCCATAACGTGACATAACACAGCATTATATATCCGAATGTGGCAGGTGGGAGACCCTAACAT
The DNA here is from genome assembly GCF_033568475.1 of Henckelia pumila. Classification (NCBI taxonomy): domain Eukaryota; kingdom Viridiplantae; phylum Streptophyta; class Magnoliopsida; order Lamiales; family Gesneriaceae; genus Henckelia; species Henckelia pumila. The sequence goes on from NW_027331831.1 coordinate 3,539,284, forward strand.
GGATCATCGTTGCTGGGAAAGACCCGAGGACATGGACACGCCACGCAATGTGTACAAGGTTTCGCCGCAGAATCCTGGGTCCGATGTTGCAGCCGAAACAGCTGCAGCATTGGCAGCTGCCTCTATCGTGTTCAAAGATTCAGACCCTCCTTATTCCAAGAAACTACTCAACACTGCAATGAAGGTGAGCCCGTCATTAGTTACCATTGCATTCTTCGTCTCAACTGCTCGAAATCATCACATGAAATGTTTCTGAAATCGTTTATATATGCAGGTTTTCGATTTTGCTGATCGGTACAGAGGTGCTTACAGCGACTCTCTTGGCTCCGTCGTCTGTCCGTTTTACTGCTCCTATTCAGGATATCATGTGAGACATAATTTGCACCATTTACTTCATTAGTTAATTTTCAAAAAACTATCACATATTCTCCAAGTTCAAGATTTTCGTGATGGGGACACAGGATGAGCTTTTGTGGGGAGCTTCATGGATTCACAGAGCTTCTGAAAATGCCTCGTATTTGGCTTACATTCAGTCGAACGGTGTCACGCTCGGGGCCGATGAAGACGATTACTCGTTTTGTTGGGATAACAAGCGAGCTGGAACAAAAGTTCTACTCTCCAAGGTCGAATTTCTTGTATATTCAACTTCTTGATTCATTGAAAATTTCATCCCAAGGTTAAAAACGAAGTTGCTCTGTTTTCTTCCAGGGCTTCTTAGAACTGAATATTCAAGAATTTCAACAGTACAAAGTGCATTCAGACAATTATATATGTTCACTGATCCCTGGATCACCCAATTTCCAGGCACAGTATACTCCAGGTTACTTACTAGCCATAGCAAAAACATTAATTTAATTTCCAAGACATGCAAATTTATGTCTAGTTTCATAAGTCGTGTGACATAATATAATGTCTAAACAAAACAATATAACATGTCTTCAGGGGGACTTTTCTATAAGGGAAGTGAAAGCAATCTCCAATACGTGACCACATCAAGCTTCCTCATTCTAACGTATGCCAAATATCTCAACTCAATTGGAGGAGTGATCTCTTGTGGGACTTCCACCGTCACCTCAGAAAACCTCGTCGCCTTAGCCAAGAAACAAGTCGACTACATATTAGGCGAAAATCCGTCCAAAATGTCGTACATGGTTGGATTCGGGCAGAGATATCCGCCACGCATACATCACAGAGGTTCTTCCTTACCATGTGTGCATGATCACTCAGCTCACATAGGATGTGGTGATGGATTCCGGTACTTGTACGCGGCTTCGCCTGATCCGAATGTTCTTGTAGGAGCCATCGTAGGTGGTCCAGACAACCGAGATCATTTTTTGAACGACAGAAACAATTATCAACAATCTGAGCCAGCTACTTATATCAATGCTCCATTCGTTGGAGTTTTGGCATTCTTTTCACAAGAATTAACAGCAGTTTAGTTTGTTTTTGGCGTTCGATATCCAAATGGGATATGTTCCAGCCCACGTATGGAATCATCAACATCCAATCTTAGTTTCATATCTTGTCTACCTCTTAGCTTATGCAAACTAGAATGTATTTTAAACGAAATGATATTGATCAACTTGAAATTCTATCCTAGTCAACACGAAATACATAAAATATTGTTGGGTGCAATAATTGTTCTTGCTGAATAGAGCGATCGAACTATTTGGGTTGCTGTGCGTTTAAAAGATTTGAGTCGCACCATTACCAACCGCTATAGCTTTAGCTAAAGCGGCAAGCGTGAATTGGTATTAGAGCCATGAGTTCGATTCTTATTGATTGCAAGGTGTACAATTCTTGGGAGGGAGATTGTTGGGGTGCAATAATTGTTCCTGTTGAACCATGGCGCTCTTGTCTGCTGTGCGGTTTAAAAAATTTGAGTTGCACAATTACCACCAGCCATAGTTGTTGGTAAAACTACAAACGCTCGATCCTATAAATATGAAATCAATAAATTTGAAATTTATGATCATACTTGTTTGAATAACAAAAAAATAGATTTGAAATACAAGATTTTGAAATTCTGATGCCTCCACAATTAAGTCTAATAATGAATTTGGTCCTCGTAATTCCGTATTCCAGGTTTCGTAAAATTAAAGTTGACAATCAAAGCCCATGGATTATCCCAGAAGAGACTAGGGTCCCGTCATTAATGTTCAAAGCCCAGTGGGCCCAAAGTGTAAAATAAATGAGAGAGGGCATGCGTTAAGAGGGTAGAAACACGCGTTCTGTTTTCATGCAGACCGTTTGTTCAAACAACAGTACCATCTAATCGCTACTTGGCGGTTGTATTCTCTTAAAAATACTTTTGTCGTATGAGTCTGTCGCATAAAATTTGTTCAGTATTTACACGATGAATACCGAAGGATAATGATTCAAGATCCAACCTCATTGAAAAAAAATAATAATAATTATCAAACCTTTGTACTTGACATAAGGGCCTATTTTTAATTTAGACTAAGCATCATTTGTACGCAATGCATGCACGATGCATCTATAAAAAAAAAATTGAATACATAAAATTTTTATGATAATTGATTTTCATTTTATTTTTTTAGTAATGATACCATGAATTAAATTTCAAAAATTTAGATTAAAATAAAATGAATTTTTTTATTTTAAAAATTTTGAAAGCGGTAAGATATGATAATTATTGATAAATTACAAATAAGTTAGTTATTATATACCCCTTTTAAAATTATTAGTATTATACATATGATGATATAATTTTAGTTTTTATTTAAGTTTCATCAAATTAATTGACTTGTTAATATATGGTTCAGATTTTGATTTAATAGTAAGGTATAATTCATATTTTTGATAAATTACACATATTCAAATCAAGTTTGAAACTTAATCCTCATACTAGCCAGAACTCGGCCTAATTAATTAACATATGCAACAAAGTCAAATGTTTTTGAACAAAAATTGGAAAAAAGTTTTGATGTTTCGTGCTGTTTGGATATAAAATTTGAAAATTAATATGCAAAAGTAGGGTGGGACCAGATTAGATATTTTCTGGCTCATTTCTAAATACATGAGATTTAGTCATCCCACATCTCCGATTCTCCCTTGAGTTTTGTTCATATATCCTATAGTATTTACTCTTCTATTTTGGTTTTCCACCGACATTATATTTATTTTTAACTTAATAATACCAAAAAATTTATTTCAATAATTTTGCACTGAAGGGGTGGTTAGATCATTAAAATAATTTATTGCTAACTTTTATTTTAAATTATGAATTGCAGGAAATAACAAGTTTCTACCATTTTCCAAGGTATTATTGATGTCATTTATATCTTATTATATTATTCGTATCAGTTCACAAATTTGTGTACAGAAAACGTAGTAAAAATCGTGTGATCATTATTTTTTCTAATTAATTTGTTTAAAATATTGAATGAATAAATATTTTCAAGATTAAAAAAAAATTGATAGTTTGAAAATTTTTGTTTGTTACAATCAACAAGCTCCAATGTTAAATATTATTATATTTTTTACCGTCAAAAAAAAATATTATTATATTTTTATTTTAATTTTTTAAAAAAAGAGGGCTCCGCAGCCCAACAAACAGGCCTTTTCTTTTTTGTAATCAATACCACTTACTTTTTCTACTCCTATGTCTTTCGTTGACTGACACAGTTTTGTTTTTTTACAATTCACTGTAGATGGTCACAATAGCATTTATAACTCTGAAACAAGAACAAAAATACACCATAGTTTTCTATATATATTGTTTTCAAATATTTTAAATCCATATCATGTCCTTTATAACTTTTAACACAAAAACTCACTCACGTGAGACCATTCTAAAAATAAACTGTAATAGGGATCTTAGACATGATTTTTTTAAAAAATATTATGTTTATATTTAATTTATGAATTTTTTTTTACTGTAAATTATCATTTTTTTACTACTTATGTTATGACAGCATATTATGTAATATTACATGTTGATTTGAATAAATAATATTAGATTCATGAAATTATAAATTTTTTTGTTCAAATTATAATTTTTTTACTGTAAATATATTATTATTATTATTATTATTTTAGTTATATTATGTGATATATGGAATGAAAAATATTTAAATTATGAAAAGCATTATTTTTTTATGTTCAAAGTATTGTTTTTTAGTGTAAAAATAACATTCTTATTAGTAATATTATGAAAAAAATTGTATAGTATAAGCTGATTTGATTGAAAACAATTATTATTTTATGGAGATTATAAACCAGACGGATCCATCTACTCACGTAATCATATAATATAATATTATTCTAAAAAGGGTGGGAAAATGCATTGTCATGAGATATGGAGATCATTATCCATTAAACTAGTAACTTCGTCACATAGAAAAATAAATATATTTCAAAGAAATTACACATCATTTAAATTTCTTTGTATTTTATTAACGAATGAATTTTTATTTTTTTTTTACATGCGAATCTCCATCCGCTATTTTTTGTGTGCACTGGGTAAACTCCGGACTAATGCAATATCCTGCAAACTAGTTAGGTAAATCACAGTAGATAAGCCTGTTACAGGCTAGTCCAAAAAAGTATTGATAAAAAGAATCAAACTTTTGACCTCTGATCAAGAGTTCACTTACTTCACCAACTTAAATACCCCGTTGGCGGCATCGAATGAAATATCTTATATTGTGCGTGGTTGGTTATATGGGTGTCCGGACCATTTACATCCACCTTACACACAAGACAAGAGAATCACATATAATAGAAGACTAGAGGTGAAGCAAGAATGTTGGAATTATAGGAAGCAAACGGTGATTGAAAACCACAAAAACCTCGAGTTGTAATTGGCGGCTCCATGATCAAAAGATTCATGAGAAGCTTTTAGCCCTTCTTCTGGATCTTTGGCTTTTTGGTTTTTTTTTTTTTCAAATTCGTTTGCGCTCCGAGAGGAAATACAAGTGGGGAATGAAGAAGAAGAACATAATTAGCGAAATGAAATCAACGTCAACGTCAATGGAGTACTCTGACTTTGGGCTGGGTTTGAAGATGCAGGCTGCTGAGTCGTCAGAGTTTCAAAAGACGAGGGCATTTCCCTTCAATCAGTATCAGTTTGATTCTGCCGGGAACAGTACTCATACTACCCCGTATGCCGGCGGCGGCGTGGGAACCTTCTTTTGGGACATTTCAAGTATCCAGGCCTGTGGCACTAACGAAATCTATGCTTCAGGTTTGCCAACAATTCGTTTTAGAAAGAGCTTCATGATCTTCTTCTTCTCTTTTACTCTATTTTTCTGAGTCAAGAAAGGGTGCGACTTTGACAGAAAACAGAGTAACACCCTTTTTCGATCTTAAAATACTGGAATGTTATTGTTGGTTTGCTTTATGACAGGCGGCGGCGGCGGGATGGCAGTGCCTGAAAGATCTTTATTCACGGCCTCGCAGTTGCATGAACTAGAAAGACAGCAGATGATACAGAAGTACATGATGGCTTCTATACCAGTTCCTCATGAATTAATGTTACCCTTTTCAAGAACATCATCATCTATTGCTGATGCCCCACAGTCTAAGAGTAATATATATTTTCATCTGATTACCCCATCTTCTTCCAGTACTCATTTATTCTTTTTTGTTTTCTTATTCACATATATGTATAGTGTGTGTAGCTTCCGGTTCCGGTGTGGATTCAAGATTTTCATCGAGTAAGTTGGATCCAGAGCCATGGAGGTGCAGAAGAACAGATGGTAAAAAATGGAGATGCTCCAGAAACGCTGCGGCGGATCAGAGATATTGCGAGCGCCATTCCCACAAGAACAAACCCCGTTCAAGAAAGCATGTGGAACCTAAAACTAGCACAACTCAGCCCCTTCAAGCTTCTCACTTCTCTGGCGCCATACCATATGACCACCAAGCTAGGTGAGTAAGTTAAAACATAGTGGCTAAAAATAGTTCCACTTTCAAATTTTCAAAAAAATATTTGAATTAAAATCAGAAAAAAAAGTTTATAACCCAAAATAGTCATGTTCCTAGCAGCAAGTATAAAAACAAACAAGCAAACAAACAAGTAGGACCTCAATTGTTTCTAATCTTTACATTTACATGTGCGACACGTCATTTTCCATGGTATATTATTGTATCAATTTCTTGTTCTTATCTTATGTTTGATGCATCAAATGGTGTGCCATGTGGATGTTTTCTTCTGACCTTTTGTTGGCATCATCCACGCTCATTATTACATGTATATCTAATGTTTGATATAATTCCATGGTAATTGTCGAAGACTCGTGGGAGGTGGCAGCAGCGGCACCGCTATTCCTGTCTCTACCTGTAATTACCGACAGCAAATGCAGCAGATATCGTCCAGATTGGACCTAATGATCAATAGAGACCACACACCCCACCAAAAGAATGTGTCCCAATCTCATCAACAAGATTTTAAGGCCAGATTTGAATTCAGTCATGGGGAGTACAGTAGTTCTGATCATTCACTTCTCCCTCATTCCAAAATGACATCTTTTCAAGAAAATTTCTCTCTCCATTCGAACAGAATCCACACACCACCGCCGCCGCCGCATTTCATCGACGCATGGGAGCAAGAAGGGATCAAAGGGCTCTCACCGTCTTCTTTGACGTTATCCATGTCGTGGAATCGAGACGAGCAAAGAAATGAAAACGAGTCCGCGGAAAGACCTGGTGGACCATTGGGTGAAGCATTGTGTCTTGGAAATGCTAGTAACTCAAATCTGCTATCGCCGAATGACTATTATAATGCCTATACTCGTGAGGATGGAAGTCATGCATTCAAATTTATTCGATAACATTGATGTAATTTCTTTGGTTAACGATTCGATTTCAAGTGTTGGATCATGCAAGTCCGATGTAATCACATGTATTTGATCTTTTGTTTTGGGTATATTTTGTATTCTTGACTGGTTTTGTGCAACTTGAGTTATTTGTTTCTATGTATGCTTTGATACTCTTGTGCTACATGATTAACCATATATATATATTACTTTCATGGGATCATACACATCCTAGAGTCGCTTTTTAAGGTGGGCAAAAGGGTTTTGAAAATATTATCTAGAGTTGGTTTTTTTGATACGGGTTAAACTAATTTATATTTAAGATAAATAGTTATGTTTTTGACATAAAAATTAACATATTATCATTGATCAATTAGGAATCAAAGGACATAATAGATTAATTAAGAGATATGTGTTACAAAATTTATTCGTGATATGTCTCAATTTTTTACGCATGCATGGGTTGGTCGCGTAGCATAATAGAATTTCCCAAAACCATTGTAAATTATACTGTATAATATCGTAGCCTAATTTTTTTAAAAATTTTTTTTTGTAGAGAACATAGGAAGCTGCCACTGATAATCTCTGTCTCAATTTCAAATATATACAACCAAATTGAGCTATTAATAATTAATGCTGAATATATTTTTCATTTTGTTCCATTAGTCGGCTATTTTATTTATAATATGATATGGTTGTCACTCATCTTCATATTAGAATCCAATTCAATATAAAAAAGAAAGAAAGAAATCCGACTCATTCATTGAATTTGTCGATGAGCAGCTTTTACCCCTGGATGAATAAATGTCTATTTCTACCTTCGAAATGTTCCCCTAAGCTTCACAAGCTCAAGTTTGCATTCATTAGCTAGAGGCGTTTGCCAGACAATTAGTCCACAATTATTTACTGTTTGCTCTTGTTGGTTTTTTTGTGGGAAAATGTTTTTGTTTTAAACATTAATTTGTCTATAAATGTTTGTGATATCCTAGTAGGATACCCCGGGTGGCTAAACCCCCGGGTGATACCCTACAACCCAGGTGATCGGGAAAGCGGAGCAGGTCTTAACCCGACTATCTTTAGGGAGTGTGGTGATATCCTAGTAGGATACCCCGGGTGGCTATACCCCCGGTTGATACCCTACAACTCGGGTGGTCGGGACAGCGAAGCAGGTCCTTACCCGACTATCTTTAGGGAGTGTGGTGATATCCTAGTAGGATACCCCGGGTGGCTATACCCCCGGGTGTCAGGAGTATCTCGGATGATGATATAACTCAGGGAGTCTAAGCACTCGGGAGACCCCGGGAGGTCTGGGGAGAACCCGGGTAAGAGCAAAAGAAAGCAAAGCGGGGGGGGGGGGGGGGGGGGGGGGGGGGGGGCAAGTTTTCTTTATTCTCAAGGCCAGGAAACAGCCACGTCTGCTTAGAGTGTGTCAGGATAAAATCCCCGACCAAATCATTATGAACCACGCTTCAACGGAGTGGGCTCTTTCCTTAAACTACGGGATGTCTAAATCACACGTGATGACCGTCCCATCACCTTAGAAGCTGTCAGTTAGCCCATACCCAGTAATCATTGAAGGCCCAAGCGGGCCATTATAAAAGCTAAGGGAGAATTTCGTAAAGAGCAAGTTGGATGATTCAATACAGACTCACTCTCTCAAATATCTTCATCTATCTTTTCCGCCCGGAAATTTACTCGCCCCCGGGTAGTCATTTTATGATAATCGCATCAGTTTGGATTGTTGTTGATTGACTTTGCTACGTTAATTTTTAATTTTCAGATATTTTGGTCCAATTGATTATATAAGTAATGTGGTTGTTTTCAAGTCAATATTTTTCAAACTAACATCATTATTTTTCGAAGTCACATCAATAATTGAATCAAAATTTACTGTATAAAAACTAAAAAGAGTGAACAAAAAATGGCCTGTTTAATCCAGTTTTTAAAATCTTTAGGTAAATGGCTTGAATCTTTTTTTTTTTTCAATCATATATTTGTTGGTATGATCCGATATGCGTTTTAATGATCAATAAATATATAATTATGGGAGTTGGGTCATTTATTATAAGTTGGTGCCGAAAATATATTTGACGGGTTGGATTAAAATAGTTTATCATGTTGAACACATTAAATGCTAGCGTCCGAGTTGGTGGTGGGTTTAATTAATTAATTGCTATATTTTTGTTACTTTAATTAAAAAGCATGCTGGGCAGGGAGCTAGCCTAGCTAGTATAATAAATTAGGCTTGGACTAGTCTCGGGCTACATCTTGGGTTCCGGTACCTCTAACAATATGTTTTTTTTATGATTAATATTCATGAAGTGAGTATCATTCCATTTATTTAAACGGTATTTCATTTTTTATTTGTTTCAAATTTATAGTCTAATTTTCATATTTAATGTTATTTATCTTATTATTTTATCAATTTATCCTACTAAAATAGAGAATTGTTTTCTAAAATTTAGTACTTTACCAAAATTTTTCTTAATATGTGTGAATGAGATGGAGAGAGGGCTCAAATTAAATGAAATATTAGGATGAATGAATTGAATTACGAATTTTTTTATATGTGCATTTGATAATCATGTGGGCAAGGAAATATCTTTCGCTGTATCGTTCTTTATAATATTTCTAATTAATGAGTTATGAAACAATACCCTTTTAAAAGAAATGATATTAAATTAGTGAAAGTATACCCCTAGAACACACATATAAGCATCTTATTGATTTGGAAATTTTAATAAAGATAAAGATTGTCGTCACGTTAGGATTAGGGGTGTTATGGAGTCGAGTTGAGCTCTAGTAGCACACTATTCGAGCTCGAGTTCGAGCTCATATTTTACTACTCGAGCTCGATCGAGTAGTAAAATATGTGCTCGAGCTCGAGCTCGTTTGTAGTTCGAGTACTCGAGCTCGAGCTCGAGCTTTTTATATTATATATATATATATATAAATTAAAAATATATTAATAAATAAATATAATATTATATATATTATATTTATATATATTTATTTATATTATTTTTTAATATATATATGTGGCTTATCGAGTATCTCGCGAGATAACTCGATCACATAGTTTCAAAGCTCGATTCGAGCTCGGTCAAATCGAGTTCGAGTCAAGTTTTGACCGAACTACTCACGAGTTGCTCACGAGTAGCTCGGTTCATTTACACCGCTAGTCAAAACTAAATGACCTAAACAAGTCCTCGAATAATTATATTCCCGGGGGGAAAAGGGGAAGAAAATAAGGAAGTAAAATTGGTTATATTTGTACGTCATTCAGCAATTAATTATGTTTTTGTCCCATTGTAATGAATAATGATCGTCTCAAAATTCCATAACTTTATTTCAATGATTCGATTGAGATACATTATGCTTATTTTTTCGATATAGATTCACGTCGATATTAAAATAATTTTCATCATAGAATTGGTTATATTAGACTGGCGGCTAACGCCTCTTCCAAATTTTTTTTTTCGCCTCTTCCAATTATTAGAAGGATATTTAGATATAAATTAATGTCTCTACTTTTAGTAATTTCATCCTTGGTGTAGACACATGACGAGAAAATAACACGAATCATATATTATCTAATAAAACACGATTTGATTTTGGATTTTTTTTAGTCGATTTACTAAATTTTATTTCGACTATAATAGCTATTCTATACTTCGACGTCACGAATTTGCACAATCTAAAATTTTTAATTACGGGTAATTTATATTCATATTTTCTGCACTTTTCGTTTCTGACATTCACCTTTTTGGAATGTTATGACTTTACACTTGATAAAGTGGTTGAATGTCAAATGCATATGGTGCAATGGGTGCAGGGAATGTGAATGCAAATGATCTCTTAACCTATTGATGATATCTTTTCGCTTGCTTATGAAAATGGAGAAAATTGGGAAATAGAGTTGGTCAAACATTTTTTTAAATGACTTCCCCAATTGTATTTTCAATACACCATAAAACGTCATTTTTTTAATAAAAAAATAGTTGATCGATGTTAGATTAAAAAAAAAATGGCCAAAGATTGCACATTTCATTTAATTTTTGGCCATTTTCACAATTCCGACCAACGAGATTGAAATTTGTATCATATGATATATCATTGGATTCGCATTTTTGAGACGATCCTACCTTGAAAAACAATCGAAATTATTTTGGATCAGGTGTGTTCACGGATTTCCCGCACCGTAGGATGCGAGGGGATCAAGTCTATATATATATATATATGTATATATATTTTACATATGATATGATTTAGATAAACAAAATACGAATGTGTTATTATATTTATAATTATATGATATAATCTAGGACAATTTATTAAATGTGAGTCCAGTATATGATTTGTCGTAACACGAAACTCAATTTATAAATATAAGGGATAATTCTCAATTTAGTTCGTCATTTTATGTCACAATCTTGGTTTTGTCCATCATTTTTCAAATACCTGATTTGGTCATCAAATTTTCACGTGTTTTTTTGTAATTGGTCATTCCGTCAAATTGACCATTAAAATAAACAAAATTGAGACCGGACCTGTTTAACCAATGGAATTACCTGTTGAAACCCACAATCGACCCATAAAGATCACCGGTGGATTTTATATTTTTCAAGCTCCTATGTTATAATTTTTTTAGCATGAAAGTCTCAATCCGTACGAAAAAATAACATCAAATATGAAATATCCCCTTAAATTATTGAAAAACTAATAACACCCTATATAAATTATAATGGATTTGAGCAAATGAACTCATGTATTATATTTTTTTTAGTTCACTCTCTCCAAAATATATTTTTTGTATCTAAAATATATATTAAAATACAAAAAATACCTCCATTTAAAAATCATACTCTATCATTTTGTCAATTGATATATTATATATTTCGATCCATCAAATTTATTATGCAAAGATTGATTAAAAATCGATTGATTGTACGATTTTATATTGTACGATTTTAAGTGATAAAAAATAAATAAATAAATCTTTGCATAACAAATTTAATGGATCAAAATATATAATATATCAATTGACAAAATGATAGAGTATTATTTTTAAATGGATGTATTTTTTTATCTTTTAATATATATTTTAGACAAAAAAATTATTTTGGAAATAGTGAACAAAAAAAAAATAACACAGGGTTTCATTTGCGCAAATCAATTATACATGAAGTTATTAGCTCTTCAATAATTTTACGAGAGTATTTCGTGATATTTTCACTTGCTGAAAATTAAACACGCAAAATATAAAAGACCAAATCGGGTCAATTGTAAAATGAGCGATGAAATCTGGATTATGATGTAAAACCAATGCGTGTGCGGTGTGTCTCTATCACGAGTTAAACTAATTAATGCGAACTTAAATAATTACCTTTGGCTTTGTATTATATGGCTATGTCACTATACATGATTTTCTTAAAAAATATATAATAATGGCGTTTTTAAAAGATTAAATAAATACAGTACATTAAAATTATATTTCACAATATTAAATGTTTTAATCAATGACTTGGACGGCTAAATTAATTATCGGAGAAAGAATTTGTACGAAGTTGTCAAAATCGCAGCCCCTCAAAATGAAAAAGCATGATTTGATTATTGTGAGTCCCATGAAAGGAGGAAATTTACCTGAGACTCATTGATCCAATCAATTTAAAAACTCCACCCAGTTTGAAATATTGATTAAGCTCTCATTTTGTGTCATTTCAATTGTCTCTTTTTTTTTTCTTCTATCTTGCGGCTAAATTTGATCTATGAAACATATACATATATATATATATATACATATATATATATACATATAATCTAAAATAAAACAGTTGGATTTCCTTGATTATTTCATGCAATTATATATCCCTGAGCCCTAACACACAATCCAATGTGTGTGAGGGAAATAGAAATGTACGACATAAAATCAAATAAATACATGATTTTCAATACTTTTTTCAAGCAAATTATTCTTCTATATATGGTGTTCAACACCCCAAATGATCTTACGTGACCATGTATACTTGAGAAAACGTTACATTCATCATGCAATATGCATCGCTAACATGAAGCTAAGTTGATTATAAACTTGTTGATGCGAGTGATGTTTAATATTTAATTGACTCGAGTTTTATAATAATTCAAATTATACATTAATTTTCTATTAATATTCATGTTTTTCAATATTTAGTATAATCGTATTATATATCAGAACCGAGCAGAAGTGCCTAGCCCAATTTCAAACATCAACACTATTACAGTGCAGGTTAATTTTTTAAGATTAAATAAAATAACTATTTTAATCACTTATTTAAAATAATTACGCGAGTAAATTAAACACCACAAGCTAGTAAATTCGAACTTTATAAATATATAAAGTAAATTTTAAAATTATTACGAAACAAAATTAATTGAAAAAATACCTATTATTATTATTATTATGATTATTATTATTATTATTATTATTATTATTAAACTAACAAGGATTATTTATATTAATATTGAAAAATAATTCAAAATTGCAAGTGGCATCGTTTCTCATTTTTATATTTGAAGTAATTAGTATTTTGCTTCTTTTCGTTAAAATTAGAAATAGAAGTGTAAATTTTTTATGTTTTTGCTTATAACATCTATTTATTTCAATTATTTTTTTTGGTCAACCATTTATTTCAATTATTTATTACTTTCTTTTGAGTTTTAACTATTACGCATCGTAATAATTGTAATTTAGATAAAATAAAATTTTGGTTAAAACTTAAAATTAAGAATAAGAGAGAAACAAGATATTTCATTAGCTAGTTTAAATTTAGTCTAGAAATAAATGTGTTTTCTTTTGGTTTTTTGAGGGGGCAAAAACAAATTTACTCGTATAGTTGGCTCCAATAATTTGACATAATGTACGGGTCCATGAACATATGGGATCGTTACATAAAATTTAATCACATGCATAACACAATCTAGATATTTCAAACAAATTGCTTTTCTGACAATGGTGATCAATTAATGAGAAAAGCTCCACAAATTTGTATCCGAACTTGAAACTGGAAAATTTTCCATATCTTGTTTATCTGAATTTTGTACGTCAAGCAACTGCATATCATTTTCATGATGAAAGGAAAAGGTATCAAAATCTTCAATATTCATCGGCTCGCCATTCAGCTGCGACGCCACGAAGCGGTCCAATCTTGGATTCTGCAAATATTCTTCACTTGTATTAGTACTTGGAGTTTTCAATCTCGGAAGTTGCCCGAAAATGGAAGAGTGTTCGAGCTCAATTAGTTTATCGTCATCTCCCTGTGATTCCTTTTCTAAAACTTGCATTAGTTCCCTTGTTCTAATGAAGGTTGATCGAGTATTTGATTGATCATCATGCCGCCGTTTTCCGCGTGAAGGCAATGAAATCTTGGAACCGGTACTGGTTTCTACTGTTGGCTAGCTTGTGGTAACCTTTCTTCCTGAAAACCCTACAGCCCACATCTTCTGCCTCTGAACCTGATGCAAAAATGTTACCACTTGGAGCCTGTGCATTGAATTAAGTACTAACGTTAATTAATTATATTTTTGATGATGGAAACATTAAATAAATTCATTATGTAGTGCATATGCATTCTAATACTTTATGTGAATCAAGGCAAATCAAATTTAACGTACTCGCTTCAAATAATAAAACCGTCTTTTAGGTAATTAAAAGGCGGAACAGAAATTATTTGGGTACATGTAACAAACATTGAGTCATGTCCATCAAAATCGGCTCTTTTAAATAATGTGTGTATGAACAAGTGAGCACGCGATGCATGCATGTGCATTTGTAAATAACATGTATATTAATATATAGCATCCGTATTTAATCTGTAATACCATATATAGTAAAATTATTCAATAACTTTTTATAAAACTCAATTTATATAACGGCTCACAAATTAAATCGCAATGACCTTGGAATAAAGAAGCGTTTGATATATTTATTTGGGCTTACAGGGTAATCGGAACTAGTAGAGTACTCATCGAGTCTATATTCGTGTGATTATAATTGTCACACAACCATATTATATATATATATATATATATATTCACTGTATTTGTTATGTGATATGTTTCCATGTTTATCATGATCACCAGTCGATGAAAAGACATTTTAATTTAAAAGTTTTTTAATTTTTTGTAAATCATGCCGCACCCTACGTACCAGCTGGGTTAATATATATTGTTTAGTGTCTCTCGTTTACCATTAAAAAATTTCCAGTTTACCGAAACCTCGCAAAGACGGCCTAAGTGCGTGGGTTTGGGATTTTGTTATACCGTACGTACCTGAAAATACGGGTCCAAAATTATTTTTAAAAATTGAGTATTTATATATTTTGAAATCATTATGATTTTCTGCAAAAAAAAATATATATATATTATGATTATGGCTTCAAAAAAAACCATTTATGATTATATGTAATTGTTTTGATATGTCCAAATAAAATAGAGTAAGTTTTAAGCTGGTGACTAGGTGGTCTGTATTTAATTTGTATCTAGGATATCATACTGGGGCTCAATATATGTGTAGTAGATCAGTTTCATTTTACAAGATTAATTGATTAAAATTATGTATTTAAATGGACAAATTATGATTTTTTTTATCAAGGGCAGATCGGAAGGTCCAAACTCAAGTTCGGAGGGTCGGAACACTTCGGAAGCTCAGTTCCTAGTTCGGAGACCACGAAGAGATCAGAGCGTCTGAACCATGATCGGAGCGTCCAAACTCAGTTAGGTCATGCAGCTGGAGAGGTGTCATTGCCGATCGGACACGCAGCAGTTCGGAGCCTCCGAAGTAGAGATCGAAACGTCCGAACTGTGCATGGAGTGGCATGGTCTGCATGCAGAGATCGGAGCGTCCGAACCCCCGACCGGAGCGTCCGATCTCCTCCTATAAATAGGGATTTCGAGATTCAAATTTCTCTCACCATTTCCAACTTCTTCTCTCGACTTCTGAGTGTTTGGGGAGATTTACAGCCTTCCTAGGCTTGGTCCGAGATTTGGCGAGGTGCTAAGGAGTTATAGCGGAGTGGTGCCCAAGTTCTGGGACAGTCTGATCGAAAGTATTGATCTGGCTCCAAATAAAAAATAGGGAGTATGCTATAGCTTAGTTAAGGATTTTAGTTAAGATTATGATACATGTGTATTTTGTATTGTAGTGCGGACTATAGGCTTATAAATAGAGTTGGTGTACCTTGCCGAGTAGAATTAAGGTACGGAATTACAGTTCGAGATATCCAGATTGAGTATACATGTATTATGTGGTTGCATGTTTTATATGACTTTATCTGTATAGCTTGTCATGACTGTAGTCTGTATGTTGTATACATGAGCATATTGATCCTGTATCTTTGAGATATCCTGTAGTAGGGCGCTCACCCTACATGTAGAAGATATATGATTGGATACGTAAATCTTGTGTCAGGTCACCGTTATGGTTGGACACTTGAACTAGTATCAGGTCATCGTTTATCCACTGGGTATAGGAGTCACCTCCTGATACGACGACGCAGCGTCTATATACCTTGGGCTCGGCTTGTGAGCTTGTTTCTTGACTGTCGTGTCTTGATATCTAGATCACTTGCATTCATGCACATATAATATTTGTATACTCATATTCTCGTACTGAACGTTTTATGCTCACGTCCTCGTACTGTTGTTTGGACACCCTATTCCATGGGACAGATTTGCGTTTGGATGATGCGGGTGGTTCTAGGAGAGCTTAGACTGTAGGTTGAAAGCAGTTGGAGATGTTTGTGTTCTGACTAGACTTTCAGTATTTATTTCATTTGAGTTTATACATTTCGATATGGTTGTATAACTAAGTATTTACAGATTCCTTTCCTTGGGATTGTAACTGATTTTATGGTTTCCGCTGATAATTTCTGATTATTGTTTAATTTAGTTAAATGCATGTGTAAGCTCTTGATTAGTAAATGATCACGGTGCGAGTCACTACAAAATGTCTTATGACAGTATTTAATTAAGTGTATACAAATTACAAACTAAAGATAAAGTTGAAAAATAAGATATTTTCAAATATATGTTTTTGAACTCATGATTTCATTATTTAACTCAATATGTCTTTACACATATTAAAATATATAAGAATTTTTGTGGAACAAATGTGTTTATTCCATTTTCAAACAAATAAAAATAAAGTATTTTGATATTTTAATTTTTTAAAAAATTGGATAATTATTTAATTAATATTATTGCAAAAAAAAAATTTAAAAAAAATTTATGGAAAAAATTTGTTCATTGAATCTTCAATAAAAATCTAAATTATATTCCGCTGCAAATTACTCAAGGTGTTATTGTAGGTGTTGTCAACACCTTTTGACAACACCTCAAACTGTTTATGTGCAACCTCAATTCCCTTACACAATCCATCTTATATATTTAATTTTATATTTACAAGATTACCTCTAATGTTACTTTCTTTATATTAATAAAATCTCTATTTACCATAAAATAAAAATAAAAAAACATCTCCAGTTAAATCATTTTACCCAAACAAGAAGAGCAATCAATGGGAGGATAATATAGTCCATTTCTATCACAAAAACTTCTCGTACGTAATGTATGTGCCATGAGTCCATGACTAGTAATTTTAAATCAAGAATTGGTAATGTGTTTTTTCATCACAGTGATCGGTTATTATTTTTTAATGTGTATCGGATAACTGCAGACTTAACGCACTAATTTGCAAGTTGTAGTAATAATCAGATAAATTATATTATAAGATAAACTCATAAACCTCATGCGACAAACTTATCTAAAAAATATTGATAAAAAATAATAACATCGATCTACATGTTCCCTCACTGCTCCTCTTTCAAATCTTCTACAAACATTATAAATATTATTAATACATGAAAAAAGATGATTTATTACGTATGATAAATGTTAAATGAGTAAACCTTCATTTGGATAGTGTTTGAAAGATATTTTAAAAAACACTTCTCAGTTTTTTTTTTTACAAAAAATTAAACATTTTATGAAAAAAATGCTGATAAGTTTTACTTATAAGCTCTCCAAAAGATTACCTTAAATGTATGTATCTATGAGGTTCTTGTATTAAAAAATGTACAACATATCGAATCTTTTGTATCAGAATTTTATAAGAAACTTCACATTTATTCTATAATCTACTCATTTTAGTCATATAGGTTTTTTTGGTTCTATACAATTTTTAATATTCAAGCGTATTCAATACACGTAACTACACGATGAAGAAGAAGATTCAGATACAATATGTGGCGACAACTGAAGGTTTGATGGCCGGGGCTAATTGCAGTATTTGTTGGTCCAAGAGAAGTAAATTAAAGCCCGGTATCAAGATTAGGGGTGGTTCGGTAAGGTATACCGCATATCATATCGAATATCGCATACTATACCGAATTTTCGATACCGATACCTTGCCTAAAATTTCGGTATACCGGCATGTTTCGGTATGACATAAATCCATACCGATACCGTACCGAATATCGATATGATACCGTGTATACCGATTTTTTAATACTATTTTTTTTAAAAAAAATATCGGTATACACGGTATCATACCGATACCGTGTATACCGATATTTTTCCGATATACCGAAATACCAAAAATTCAAAAATCTTATACCGATACCGAAAATTTCGGTACGGTATCATACCGTACCGAAATTTAAGGTATACCAAAATTTTCGATATTTTCGATTTTTTTTCGGTACGGTAAAGGCGGTATGACGGCATTTCGATATTTTTTGACAGCCCTAAGCAAGATATATATCGATAGTTAATGAACCATTTAGTTAATTAATGGGATTAGTGACCACAATTAGGACCAATATGAAAATTTAATTTACTCCCAATTAGTTTGGTCCATTGATATGCATAGGCTCACTGATGTAGCCAAAAATCACTTGTATGTAAGATGTTGCTTTCGTAAAGTCCGGAGTATCAAGAAATCCTTGTATGTTCCCTATGAAGATTCTCAGTGGGTTGTTCCTACGTCACAAAACAAAGTCAGAGGAGCCGGGAGGGTTTCTGGCGAAGGCACTCCGACGATCAAGTCAGTTATTACTCAAGGAATAATAATCGAGAGTATCGCAGTATAATACTAAAGAATGTGTGTACCTTAATAATGAGGTGACTTGAGCTATTTATAGATATTCGAAGAGTTTCACGGGCTTGAGTCTTTTTATGGGCTTTTGTAGAATTCAGGGTCTGCTTGATTTAAATATATATAATATTTAAATAAGTTTGGGCCTCAAAAATATTTGGAGTAGACTTTCATGATTGAACTCAGGCTCATTTAAATTTTTAGGTGTAACCTATCACTCACACATCTAATAGCTATCACCCCCACCGGATTTAACACGCTCGGAGAGAGATAGACTTACCCTTGTAATAGGAGATCTAAAACTCATGATTTGTCATGTCAACCCTATAATATTAATTATGCATATGTGTTGAGATGTGGATCATTGCATAAATGATTTGAGTATATTACTCATATGGTAGGATCTCATTAACCGTAAAAGAGATCGACCCGACATATAAACATGACAATTTCCCTTATTGCCTTAAGATCCCGATACCAATTTCCATTTCAAGTTCAAGTGTATAATTAAAGTTCTTCTGTCTTTGTAGTGAGAGTAGATAATGCATTGAAAAAGTCGTTAAAAATTTTTAAAAAAATTAACTTGAAGAATTCATTAATTAATAAGTGGCCGGTAAGTTGGTTCGACTGACAAAAAGATCCGATTTTTTGAGAATTTCTCATATACTACTTATCTGCATTTGGGGTGTATTTGAGTTTCTAAAAATGGAAAGAAAAAGATTTAAAAACAAGAGAAACAAGTATATGCATGCATGTAAATTAATTAAGAGAGATTGCAACCAAATCTGAACCAAGAATAAAATTCCAAGTTGGGTTTGTATGTAATGTATCTATTACCAATTTAATTTACAAGTCTAATAATAATAAGGAAGCATCTTTGTTAGAATTAGAAGCCGCATTTCTACTGCTACAAAAGCTCCACTCATCGGATCCGTACACACACCTCCCGCACTTCCCCACAGTTCTCACGCTCTCTATCAGCTCCTCCGTCCTCTCCTCCTCCGACAATATCTCCATCAACTGCTCCGGGCTGATAACCAGCTTCACTTTCCAAAACCCACGCGCCGCCGCCCTCTTCGTCAGCCCAGATGGGCTATGGAAAGACATCCTGTACGGCGCCGCCGCCGCACCTGCGGGTTGATCCGGGGCGCTGTTAGATCTCACGTGCCCCAACCTCGCCGCTTTTGTTCCGGCACCGCCGCTCGTGACGATGTTGTCCAGCAGCGGGAGCAGGTGGTAAGAATCCCCCGCGGCGAGGAGTTGGCTGTGGGGTAACGGCTTCCAGAAGAGGTCGTGGCTCCGGAATATTCCGTGGCCGGGGAACTCGTCTGTGATGGATTCCGCCGTTACTGGGGTGTGGAATTCCATTACGCCGCCGTTTAACGTCGTAACTTTGATGACGGCGGACCGGTCGCCGTCTCCCATGCCTCCGATCAAGCAATTCCCCATGTGATGTTAATTAGCTGAATTGTTGGTATGTGGCATACATTTGTGTGTGGTATTTATTGTAATGTGTTTTTGGAGGGTGATTCAAATAAAGTGCAAAAGGAGGTAAAGTGATGGAAGCATTGTGGCTTTAGTCCTTTACCGGACATCCTCATGATGATGAAAGGTAAAGTAGCAACATATGAACATTGAATTTACGGGTTTCTCGACAGGGTTTCTCGACAATCGTTGTGGGCACTTATGTGAGCATCTATTTAGATTGTATTATTCAATTATTTAATATATAAGACATCACCTCAATCGATACTCATATAAGTATTCATTGTTCACATATATGACTCATTATAAATTAACACTATATATAATTGATCTTATAAACATGAACAATGAAAAATTATGTGAACACTTATCGAGCAACGTACACATATAATATGCATGTTACTTTCATTCGCGTGGTTGAAGCCAGCCGATTTAAATATGATAAACTATTCTGGTTATTATCTCATATGAACAAAAAGTAAAAATATAAAAATTATAAGAGGATGATGAGTCACTAGTCATCCGAGAGTAGAAGACAAACAAATTCTAGTAGTATTTGAGGATTAATTATCGGGTCAAGAGATTGGAGCATATGGCAATTACTTTTGCTTTTGGTTTAGATTCCTTCACATTACACATATAAACAAATACGTATCAAGGTTTGGCCCACTATATATGCGGCCCCTTAACGTATTGTCCCAAGTGAAGCCAACATCATTGCTTTTGGAGTATAATGATAATTATTTTCTTTTCTATAAAATTCAACAATCAAAAACTTTGATTATGATCCCCTTGTGGAAGCGATTATTGAATATGAAAAATCAAAATTATAAAGTATAAAGTGGCCGACCCCCGAAACCATCCTTTATTTGCAGTTCCTAGAAGATGATGCTCCTCGAATCCCGATTGTTATTGTCCCGATGATATATGCTTTAGTCATGTTTATATTCTCCATCCATCAATCCTTGTATTCTTTCGCACGAATATTTCGCTTCTCCCGCCGAATTTTTTCTGGCAAGAACTAACGATAACTTATGGTTTTAGTCATCATTAAAAGATTATTACTAAATAATTACAAGAAATCAGTACTTATTTGGCATGCTATTATCATTTTTTACCATATATTTTTGGTGTACAACATATGTTATAATCGTCTTTAGTTTATTGTTTAATTAGTCAAGGGAATATTGATCAGTCTATGCTAGTTTTTTTTTTTGACGAGATGTGTTGGATGGGAATTGGGATGTAAAATTAAAAATATTTGTGCAAAAAACACTGAAATTGATTGTTCTAGCTAGCTAGAATTACTGAAGTAATCATATGTTTAACAAAAGATGAATTACGCCACCTTGGACATATCAGAAACTCTCAACTTTTTTTTACATATTTATATTACCTATAAAAACCTCATTCTGAATACAAATAAAAAAAATTAATGGATTTCAAGAACTAAAACTATTGTGAAAGGTCTAATATTATAAAACTCACTCTCTTTTTAGTTTTTACACAAGCATTTTGGGGGACACTTTGAGCCTTTTTTTGGACATGTTATTATGAAAAGTGTACATAATTAGCATTACTATTGTTTTTTTAAGCATGAAAATTCCACGCATCTCGCCTATAATTAAAATGATAAAAATGTTAGGACTGATCGATCGTGTAAAAACACAAAAACTCTTATAAAACTATCTCACGACTTAATCTTATGAGACACAGTCTCCGATCAAAAAACGATAACAATATCCTTTAAACGTTAATTCATAAATATTATGCTATTTTCAAAGTAGTCAATATCCACTGAGAAATCAATCTCTATAACTTTATTTTTAAAATAATAACAACATAAATTAGCAATGGTGATAAATAAAACAATAAATAAACCACCACCCAATTTAACAAATGATGACTAGTACAAAAAACAAATCGCAGACTGGTGAAAAAAAATAGGTTGGGGAAATCGAATGGCATGATATCCCAACAAAAAGCTCTCCCCCTGAATTATTTCGTCCATTCAAAGCCTGCATATCATGATGGGAAGGGGAAACATTATTATGAATACTGTAATTTACTCGGGATATATAATTTTCCGTACAACCATTTCGTATATACGAGGTTAGATTTCTAAGAAAATAAGCGGACAGATGTGTAGTATATATGTAGTGTTCTCACCAGGATTGGAATGGAAGATCCACCTGTTTGTTATAAATGGGTGATTGCCATTGCCATCAGCCACACCATTAACAATGAAAATCTGAAACAAAGCTTCTTCCCCTGCCAACACACACACCAAACATTTGATTGATTTCAAGTGTTTTCAACAAGAAATTCCAATCAAATCATTCTTTCCTTGGATCCAAATAAAATTAATTGCAAAAAACACAAAAGTAGTCGAAAGTTACTCTCCTCCCAAGAAAAGAGAGACAAAGATAGCATCTTTAAAACCATGTTTCAACTGAATGTGATGGGTTTTTAATGTATGATAATGTACTAGAAATTTAAGTAAAGTAAATCCAAAACGAGACAGATAAAGACATAAATGATAATATTATATTAGCATAATAAACTCACAGCTTCATTAGCAGTAATGGACAAGTAGCCAGAGGAAGTGGTGCCACTCCACGCCGGCGACGAAGAAGAGGCTGTTGCTGGCCCGGAGCTGTTGCTACTCTGCAAACTTGTCACGTTGAATCCCATGTTATACACTGGAGTCCCATCGGGCTTGAAGAGCCCGAAATTCCGTTCAGAAGTCGGGCCCGGCTTCAAATTCTCATTAAACAACGCGAATAAATGTACATTCAGATTCGAATTGGGCCTCATCGGAGTCCCTTTCTTGGCAGAGATCAATTTCAGCAAGTTGCCGTTGTACTTGCAGGCGTTTTCCGGCGTGGCCCCGGCCTCATCTGCATCCCCCTTGGACGGCCACCCCGTTTCCGAGATATGCAAGCACACGTTTTTGTACCCGAGCTTTTCAACGGCGGAATATGCAGCGTCGATCTGCGCGTGAAACATGTTGTCGTAACGCAGCCCCGAAACCGGATCCACCAAATTAGTCCCCGGTCGCGCTTCGAACAGGACGAAATCTAATGACACTTGCTTGGGGTTGGCCTTGTAGGCGAAGTAAGGGTAGGCATTGATTAAAAACGGGGAACCCACTTTGCAGTGGAAATCCAAAATGCCGGAGAGTTTCTGGTTAAGATCCCGGCGAAATGAGCCGGAAGAGGGAGGATATGAAACATCCAATACGCCCAAATTGTGAGCTGTAGTGACCATAACTTGCTTGTCGAGGTTGAGGGAAACCAAAGCCCCGTGGATGCTTTCCATTGCGGGAAGGAGATTAGAGGAGAGAAGGGAATCGTTCAAGGTGAGGACTTCATTTCCGACGACAATGGAGGTGATTTTGGTGGAGGGTAAGTAGGATTGGACGTTGATCTTGACCCATGAAAGGGCTTGCTTTGGGTCTCTAATCTTGGCCAAGTACTCGTTGCCCAGACCGACGGTGAACTCGAGGCCCGAGTTGGCAAATGCTTTGAGGACGCGTGGATCAGCGTCGTAGAGCTTCACTCCGGTGGCGCCGATGGATTTGAGGAGAGGCTTCACGTCCTCCGGGTGGAGGAGATTGTTGGCTATCTGCCCGTAGTTTATGCCCAGAGACACCGAAGCTGCTGGTATCAAGAACGTTGCTACTGATACTGCCACTCATTTCAACACAATATTCCTAAAGATTAGATTTCAAATATATATTCTAAAAGTGCAGAAAATTGAGAAGGGGGATTGAACAATGATTATACCTGAAATAATGAGTAGAAATGTGGAGCAACTGCGGAGAAGGGGAATGAGATCCATGGCAATTGGCATGAATCTGCTTCTTTTTCTGATAATGAGACAGTACTCACTCAAGAGGGATGGGGAAAAAAAGTAGAAGGAACAATTCACGAAGCTTGGCTCGTACAAAAAGAATCTTACTGTTATTGTTATTTTTTTTTAATATTGTTTTTACTGGAAAAAAGAGTAAAGGTGAATGGGGTGGACTAAACCGTTGACACCTGTCCCCTGTTCCTTTACAAATTCAAACTCGCCACTGTGGCATGGCATCTACAATAAATAATATATAAAACTGGATATTTAACAAAATATATAAAGAATCCAATCCAAAATGTGTTGAGAATCCCTTGTTTTGAGCAAGATAAGCACTACCGAGTAACAAATAAGGAACTTGATTTCAAAAATTCACAAGATTATCCATGTAATATTTGCTAGCTAGAAGCTCTCACAAACACTTGTGCATTTTGAGAGTCCAGTAAGCTGAGTCCCACAATGGACTTTGGACTTCTGGATTTGGAATTTTCCGGGGATCACCAATATTGCTAACATGATCATTGAGACCGTTATATCAATCACTAGGCAGTAGGCACAGAGTCCCACGATGCCAAAACACTACCCAGCTTTTTCTTCTTCCAATTTTTTAGAGATTCTAGCTTTTGGGCTATTGTATCATCAGATGAGCCGAGCAACCAATGTCTAGCGTCTTCTGGCCCGTGTGAGACAATAAATGGGCGTGCCGTGTTTTAGAAGTCCACGAATTATCACTTGGCATTTACTAAAGCCTAGGTTAGATGTTTTTATCATTCTTTGGGCGTGTCACCACTTGATCGTTTCATGCAAAGAATAAAATAACACATGCAACATATTTTTCAATGCAATATGTATGACTATATTTTAGAAAGAAAGAAACTTCTGAAAATACTTGAAACGAAACTAAACTAAACATATCAACTTTCGTTCCATGGTAAAATAATAATAATAAAAATAAAAAAGCACAATGAAACTTGAATGCTTCAATTCAAATTTTAATCTCTCTATATCGAAGAAACATGAAAAGATCAAAACGAATGAATGAGAGTCGAGATATCACAAGTGTTGGATGTACTTGGAGATTTGAAGGTATCAGTAAGAAGTGCAGAGCCATGATATAAAGTATGGCAAAAGATGTAGATGCCTCATCCGCTAAAAGTCTCAACTCCAGGACAATTGTTCCTCTTCAGTATTCAGTATATTTGTAATAGATTGTGTAGGGGGAGGGGGATTTTGTGTGTGTGTGTGTGTGTGTGCGTGTGTGGGGGGGGGGGGGGGGGTGGAGAAGAAAAGGGTACAACCACATCAAATAGCATTAATATTCTAAACATAATAAAGGGACGTGTAGTGTCCAGGAGTCCCTTGTCACGGACTAGCCCTCTGATTTGAGGCATGCCTTGCATATTTGGGAATGCTGCCACTGAAACTCTCGAGGTTAAATGCATTAAGAAGAAGCTGTTTTACCCATCACACAATCAACCCACTATACTCGTGCAAGTAGTAGAAATCCCAAGTGCATGAGCAGCAATGCAGCATAAACAAAGCCATTCCAGTGCTTTCGAGAAAGAGCGTGTATAAGAGGCAAGTCCAATATGTAAGAAATACAGAATATGGAATTGTATAAAAGCGAAGAATCTTGGAAATATGATGTTCCTAATGTATGTATAGAAGGAACTAGAAATTCCGGCAAAAATGATTCTAATGTATGTATCTGGCTATCTGCACACATCTGCCAAATGAAAGGTTCCATATTCGAGAACCAAGAAATCAAACCAAAACACAAATCAAGCAGTAATATTAGGTTCCATGCACATGCCACAGCTGAATCACACATATAAAAACCAGAAACTATCAATAAGAAATCATGATTCCAATCGACCTGTACCGCTAAATGATTACATTACACAAGGATAATGTCATTTATTTACCGAGTTAAACAAGTACAGAGATTACCAATCAAACCAATACATACTTCCATAAAGAAAACTTCACACTATAGTGCAAAATGGAAATACAGTCATCAATTACTCTTGGTTCTCAAAACAAACCACACGGGGATAACTTGGAAAACTACCAACCATGAGAAAATCCACAATGTTAAATCCTAAACATAAAATGATAAAATCTATGAACGTGCTCTCATCTTATTTGAAAATTACTCCAGCCGAAAAAATGAACACAAATCAATCCTATTTTGACATAACTGTAGCACAAGGACTTCCACTTTTTCCATTTGATCGGTCACCTGTGGGCCGTAACAAGGGTCTCGATGAACTTCAAACCATCGAACCTTGGAGAATATTCATCCTTCTTCCCCAAGCGTGCGAACGAGTTTGTTGGTTTGCCCTACAAAAAGAAAAACGATTCAGAAAACAAAGTCGAATGAGCTATCCAATAATGTGACAACAGAAATGGAAAAGGGTGACAAATACGAAAGGGTGGAGACCGGAACTGGAATGAGCGTGGCTAATTTACGTATTTGGATGTCAGATTTTATGCATTTGGAGGTGAAAACTAAAGATAAAATTTTTATTTTACTCCAATTTGTGGGTGACTGCCCCTGCAAATATTATTAGAAACAAATATAGAAACAAGAACGACAAAAGGAATCCTCGGATGTACTTTTAGGGTTGTGTCCCTGCTAACATAAGCAAGGACATGTCCATAAAATTTAGCAATTAAAACGCAAAGAAACGAATTTGAATTGCACTGTGCACATCGTCGAGTCCTTGAAGAAAGAAGTTAAAATCCTTGGTGAAAGGAACTACGATATGATGTGCAAAAAGGAAACAAAAACCTGATCGATACAGGGGATGAGAGTTACAGCACGATCGGCGCAGGTGGCGGAGGATAGAGCGGCGGAAGAAACGGCCAACGCCGTTGCAACGAGAGTCCAAGAACCCTTCATCTTACACCGTCCAATCGTAAATGTTTCAAAGATCTACCGTAGATCCCAAACTCAGCCGCGGGATCTCGACGCCGTATCTTTCAA
Organism: Henckelia pumila; assembly: GCF_033568475.1. NCBI lineage: Eukaryota > Viridiplantae > Streptophyta > Magnoliopsida > Lamiales > Gesneriaceae > Henckelia > Henckelia pumila. The sequence continues at coordinate 3,566,528 of NW_027331831.1, forward strand.
CCTCTCGCTCTCTATCCTCCTCCTCTCCTTCCACTGATGCAACAAAAAAGCTCAATTCCTTTAACCAATAAAAAATTTAAAAAAAAATGTGACGACTAATATTACTTTCTCACCTAAAAAATAAATAAATAAAAAAGTTTTCGATAATAAATAATAAAAAGTAATAATAATTGTTGGCTATATTTCACTTAAGGAATAAAATTATTCTAATTTTCTATATAAAATTATATATATCTAAATAGTATTAAAATAGAAACCAACATATTGATTTGGATTTAAAAGATTATTTTACATATTACTCCAAAAAAATATGCATCTACACTTCTATACTAATGTATAAGATAAGAGTTTCCCAATGGTTTAGAATTAAAAGGAAAGAATATATATATGTTATTTCAAGGTAGCAACTCAACCAGTTTGCAAAATTGGGGCAGAGTTGCTATATTACATTACATCGATAATATTACAACTTAAAAGCAATAGGATGTGCAGCTGCAGAATTCTATATCAACAAATGAAGATACATCAAAAACTGGAGTTGATCCCAAGTGACCCCTCGCCACAACGCTGATGAACTTGTTCCATCCTTTCAACCGACTTGCATACGCCGCTACAGCTCCAATCAAACGATGCGCCACAAGGGTTTCCGGCCTGAGTCTTCCACTCGCAATCTTATATAATAAACCAACATCATTGAGTCAAAATATGTTATGAACTCATACATTTGGAGGCCAAACCGAATGAACTGGAAGTTATCTATACCAGGGGGAGTTCCACAGCACAGGCTTCGATCATCAATATGCTCTACATCAAGACCGATGAACCATGATCCAAGAGATACATCTTCGTTTGCGTACTTATGAAGTACGTGTCTGCAAAGTTGGCAGCCAATCAAAAAATTTGTCTTCATGATGATTGTCTATGCGGCTGTACCAACCCTTTAACTAAGCAAAGAGCCATTTGTATATATTAACTACTTTGGTCCGTTCGTCAAAGCTTTCTTTTGGACCGTCGAAAGATCATCCATATAATATATTGAGATTATGTTCTATTGCGCGCGCACACACACAGAGAAACAAATTATACCTGTTAACAGATATATAGGTAGCCAAATCTTTGGAAATTGCATAGATTTGTCCTGTTGCATGCCTAAAATATTTGTTTCCTTCTTCGCCAAATTTCCAGTATTCTGGTTCGTGGTACTTGACTCCTCTGTGCATAAAGTCAACACATTAAAACACTATTTCTTTTTCTTTCAGAGAGGGGGAAAAAAGCAGAATTCACCGTAAGCTTCAATATTCATACTTATGCGCTAGAACAGGTCCAGACTTCATGCAACCAATATAAACACGGGGTTTCAACAGATGGCGGGTTAATAAAGAACTTATGGTACCTGCCAAAGAAAATTAACCATATTTGGTAAAACTCAAATATTCACAACTTTTCACAAGCTCCTAGGGCAGAAAAGTTGGAAATACGATTTTGCTAACCGAGATTGACATGTACATCATCATCAACTTTAATATAGAAATTGGCATCCCACGTGGCAGCAGCAGCTGAAAAGTAAGTTTGGGTCTTTGCGGACAACTCATGATACCCTTCTATGTGGTTCTGAATCAAAGAAAATGTAAACTCTTAGCACTTTGTGAGTAGGGGTATGAAAACAGATATCTTGGATATTTGTGGTAGAGGATGGATAATTTACCATCTGGCAACATCATCGCAAACTACGAAAACAAAGTTGCAAGTTTTTCACACAGTTCATATAAAACCTTCAGATTTAAATATTTTCAAGCAACAAGTGAAAATGTTTGTGTAACAAGTAGTAGAATATATAGGTCACCAATCGAAAGAAATCCCTGTGCTGTGCATCTTCAGCATCAATAGCTCGATCCAAAACCCCACCAGGAGCAGCACTGACCAGCAGAAGATAAGCCTCGGTAATCCACAAACCATGCATTGATTTGATCAAGTAAATAATTTTTATAATCAATAAGTATACCTGTGCCCTATCACAAATCGTACGATGATTCCTTTCTCTTTCTCCAGCTTCTTTAAATACTCCCCTTGTATAACACAACAAATTTTCTACCTCATTGAAATAAAATTGTCTACAGGAACTTTTAAGAGATTACAAAAATAGAGAACCTTGAGGCATCCACGTTTCCCGAATGGAATCCCTACGTTTTCTGCTGCTGAATGCAGTAATGATCCCCATGACAAAGAGTAACTTTGGATGATTATTTGATGCCTCTAGCCTTGATTCCATGCCACTATGTTTTTCGGCTTTTTCAGCTTTAGCTGCTCTCGCAGCAATTAACTGCATTTCTAGGGAAGATATGGTTTTATCTAATGTCCTGAAGATATTGAGACAAGGAGACAGTGTAAGAATAGCCCAACTAAGTTTTGATGCCAAATTTGTAAACCGGATAACCAAAATCAGCAGTAAAAATGAAAGGAGACATAAATGCACAAAGATTAAACTTACGTGATTACGTCGTCTGTTTGTGAAACTTGAGAAACTACGTCAAAAGGTTCTTTCTACAGGACAGAAATTATCGATTTATATACTGCTGAAATTGACTTGCCAAACTAAGAACCAAAAAACAAAGAAAAACTACTTTGCAACTCACCTTTTTCACACACCTAGTAGCCGGATAAATGTCACCAGTCACATATTTCCTCACAGATGTATCGATCTTCTCCGTATCAATTAAATTTGGTAGGGTCCAAAATCTAAACAAAAAAAGAAAAGTAATGTGCACGTATTATTAAATGACAGCTAGAACATATGATTTTTAGTCAATTCTTAAGTGAAGTAAGTTATAGCGCATCAGATGTATATTAATTTGCAAGTTAATTAATACAATCAGTTTTAAGAGAAAAAAATACATCAATTTGAACCAACGATAATTATACTCATCCACAAACCGACAATCTCTTAATGAATTTCTAGTATTTCAGTTGGAATAAGAACATCTTCTGCAAATTTACCAATAAAATAGACTGGCCTTTTAGCACATACTATACTTCTAAGGCTTGAAATTCTTGATATGAATTCCAAAATTTGAGAACTCCAATGACACGCTTCGGTGTTCCGTGTTCGGGGTGTGAGAGATGCGAACGAATATGAACTCCAGGAACATGTTTTCATACATTACAAGCAATTTTTAGTGGATATGGATAACTTTTTAATTCTCAAAGAGGTACACAGGCAAGTGCACCACAAAAATCGTCCTCCTCATAATGCTCCTAGACATGTTTAGCCGAAAAGATAGACAAAAATCTAATCAACTTAACCAAGGGAATGAATTGTTTCTTGTGTTATTGATTTAAAGAGTTTCTAGGATTGCTTTGGTTTGAAATATCAAAGCTGACAATAACAGGAATTTAATATGTCTCTCATGGATCGCATCAGTTTGTTATTTCATTCGCATTCGGCATTCATGGCATGAACAAAAAGGCAAAGTTTCCTCTCTTTTTTCCCTATTCTCTATCAATCTCCCCTTCCAACTCTTCTGCTCTGTTCCCGTGAAAGAGCCCACACTGGCTCAAAGAGTGACTTCATGAAACAATGTAATGACTCAAAAATCGAATGCACAAGTCACCCATGGTAAGTACATTTGAAAGTTAGAAACCGCGCTGGAGAAAAGTTTCGGTTTTTATTTCCCTTTTCTGTTCAAATCTGGGGAAAAAAAAAAAAAATCAAACAGTAATCTAGTCTCAGAAGAAATTAACTACGAAAACCAGAATCTTGAGAGCATACGCCCGTATAGTACACGGTCCCTTAAATGCCCAATTTCAACTTTTAGACATCAGCTACGTCTCGAACAAGTTCTCATAAAATGCAAAAAAAAAAAATAATAATAAAATAATAAAAGGGGGAGAACGGATTTAAAAAAGAAAAGCTCAAGCAAAAAACCAGGCATAATCTGCAACGGGGCTCCAGAATCATACAAACTTAGAAACTAATAATGCGAGCAAATAAATAACAAAACATCAGGGAACCATTGCCACAGAAGAAGTTAAAAAAATAAAATGGTGAGGGTAACTGAAAAGTACCTGTTAACGACGAGAACTCCCAAACAGAAGCTAAAAATGCATAACGCCGAGACCCATTTAGCGGAAACACCGCTACCATTTCCGCCATTGCCTGCTTTATACTTAGGCCTGCTCCGGAGGATCAACCCCATTTCCCCTCTGCAAACAGTAGACGCCACTCCAAGTATGATAGCATAATTTGGGGGGAACTTCGAGGAGTTCAAGACATGTTTTCTTGAGGAAAGAATAAATTTTTGCAAAGGTAAAGAAAAGACAAGGTAATATGATAGCATCAAAATTATCTTTTATGATCTTAAAAAAATATTTTTTATGTATTTTTATGAAGAAAATATATTATAGAAAACAAATTAGAGAATGTGAAATATATTTATTCAAAATATCGCTTTAGATGGTTCAAGCAGTAATTATGTCAAAAAAAAAATCTTGGTCCAACTTGCGCTATAGCTTTGGAAATTTGAGCGCTTCTTGATAATCAACTTTTATTTTGTTACAAAACGTGCCGAGATCATCAAATTTAGTGGCTCGTTATCTTGCTTGAAATGCATTCTCTTTAACTTTGAATTGCTAAATGGTGATTTACCCAGTTGGTTATCAAATGTTGTGAACACTGATTTGCGTATTGCTTTTCAATGGATTGCTTGTTTACTTTTAAAAAAAACACTTGTATTGAATATGTGGTCTTGGTGTTACAAAATTAATTTTTTTAGGAAATAAAAAAAATGATAGAATTATGTTTGGAAAGGTGAAAGGTGTAATATAAAATAATAATCGTATCGTAAACTGCAAAAGTAGGACAAAAATATTTTTGTGGGTTAGTTTGACTTGGGTCCCTTGAACTGCACTTGGCCTTTTTATGGTTTTAACTAATAATTTAATTGCATCATTGTTCGTTTATTACTATTATGATTATATATTATAATTATTAAAAACAATGACAGTGGGTTAAGTATCCGTTGTGTTGGAGGAGACAAATGATGCATTTTATATTAAAACAATATTAAATGGACAGCAGTCTTGTCGTTCGTGCAGATCTTTCGATTTAACTTTCGTATGAATAAATGGATTTTTGACTCATGTGGAATGAGGTTTACTTTGGGGTCAACCATTTAAGTTAATATTAAATGGGCATGATGCAAAATTCGAAACGGTCGAAAGAAATATATTTTTTAAATAATATAAATATATATATTTATATTTTTGAAAAATACAGAAAATTAAACAAGCATTGTCTCAATGTATATATGGAGATATGTGCAAGGGGAGATCGGTGTACAAGGGATACGACTGCGTTCAGCTTCTAACATTTTATATTTTCAAAAAATAAAATAAAATTTTCAGATGTTCAGATACTAATGTTTAATTTTTTTTATATATAAAAGTTTCGCGTGACATCTGAAAAATAAAAACATTTTAAAAAAATTAAAAGGTTACAAACGGCCATAGTGTGCAGCCATCATCCCCAATTCAAATAAAGGAGTGGTTCGTGATGAAAAAAGACTGTTTGAAGACTCAAGGTCATGATGCATAATCATTGATGTGCATGAAAACTCATGTGTGAGGCATTCAAAAGTAAATTTTGTGAGATGGATTTTTTAGTTAGGTCATATGTGATAAAATATTGTTTATTATGTTAAAAAAATTACTTTTCATTATAAATATGTACAAGATTGACTTATATCACATCTGATAACCATGAGTAGGCTTATCACATACTTGAGCCCAATAGAAAGACCCATAAACCAAATACTAAGTTCGGGTTTCATTCTAAGGAGTAGGATCGGTCCATAAAGGTAAGTGTTGAGTTGGCTCCCAAGGCTTGAAAGAGAGCTCCATTAAGTTAGAACCTAGCTGCGGGGGTCTCTAAGATGAGTCGATAGCTTATGAAAATATGAAATGGAGAGGTGATATTGGATGTGGGGAGTGCAGAAGAAAGAAGTGGAGGAGGGGTTCGTCCAAGATGGGGGAGACCTAAGATAGGTAAGCTCGGCTTTGTGTATTGGGTTGTCTTGGGAGGGCAGACCCTCTTGTCTTGAATGAGAGGCGCGTGAAATATATGCTTGTGGTCCCTTATAGAGTATTTGTGGTCTCCTACCTTGCCTCCTATAAATACAGGTTTGCTCACTTCATTTGCAACACATTCATTTTCATTTTGAAGGACGCCCTAACTCGTCTCTTCACTTATTTATTTTTCGACTCTGACTTGAGCGTCGAAGGGGCAACGCCGAGACACCCTTCCGGCCCCTTTTATCACTATTTGCTTGGTTTCAGGTTCACTTTTAACTTGAAGCTTTGGACTTAGGGTGGACTTGGATCTTATATTTGGACCTTCTGATTTTAGTGAATATCAAGACCTACTCTTCCATTGTATCTGAATAGCATTATTGAATTTTTTTTAAAAATAAAAGGCAATATATAGCAGAAAAAAAATAAGCAAATTTGGTCTTTTTAACTTGCTATATTTGTTTTTTTTTTCTTTTCCCATTTTTTGCTTTCTAGCCTTTCAAAGCTGTTTCGGTCCAATAACTTTGTGTTATATTTTTTTTAATCATCAGAGTTTATTAGAAAATATTGACATGACATCGAAAAATTGATTACAATTTAGTGTCACGTCAACACTCTGATTAATTATTATTAAAAACCAACAATAAACAAAGTTAATAGAACCAACACAACTTTGACAAATTAGAAGACAAAAAAAATAAACATGACAACCTGACATATTAAATTGATTGTTTTTCCTTGTATGCATTATGATTTTGTTATTAGTTATCATTTTATGTCAAGATAAGAGGATAATCTGCGAAGATCGAGTTATCCAAATCGGTGAAATAAGTTGGTATTGACCAATTGTTATGAGTCTGATTATTCGTATTAACACTTTATCAAGGGAGATTGTCGTGTAGCATTGACCTAATCCACTTTATCATGATTTTGCAAGATATTGTGTTATTTTAAATTTAATCGTGTTTTGATTCAAAAGTATCCTTAGCTCAAACCTGTGTGAGTCCCGTGTGCTTTCCAGTTGGTATTGATGTATCAGCTTCTTAGCTAATTAATCTTCATTTCTTAAGGTTCATAGCTCTTATTGAAACTAGCTATCACACTTTCGGGTCGGGCCCATATTAAACAATTGCAAATCGGCTTTCGCCAATAGCTAATTATGAGGTTTTGAAAAGGAACCGAAAGCTACATACTTGAGCTCTTCGATCATTTAAAAAAAATGATTACGAACTTTTGACTTAAAACAATCAGAACCATGTATTTTTAAACCTAAACTCGACGTTAATTTATGTTAAATTTAATTGAAATAAAAATCAAGTCATATTGTGATTTTGATTTTCAAAAAATGATTCAAATAAAAATCTACACCAAAACAACTTATTTATCCACCAACACTATTCACTTCACTTATCACTTTTGTTTTCAAACACTATCCACAATAATTTTTTCTCCACTTGTTTATAATATATAATCAATTCTACAAAATCATAATTTTTTTAAAAAAATCCCTAAAACCTAATGATTTAAGATGAAAAATCAATTCGGTTCAGATTATTTTTATATGAGGAGAGACACTGACGATCTCGAACATTTCACCCATTCCAATTCCAATCACAGTTTTTGCGACAATAAAGATACCACTGAGTCAAGAGGCCCATATTCAAGAGGTTTCGTTGAGATTTGTTTTTCTCAAAAAAAATAAAATAAAATAAAAAATAAAATTAATTAATTAATGTTTTTTGGCAAACTATTTCGCTTTCAAGAGTCTCGAAGGTGCATCAACCGAAGTGGGTCAGCTATATGCACGTGATCCAACTAATGCCCCTTTGATAAAAAAACAAACACCTGGCCGCCTTCCTCTCTAACTTTGTTTTTTTCTCACTAGCCCTAGCAGAATATGTAACTAACAATATATTGAAATTACTGTAAAAATATAGTATAGTCTTCACAAAATAATCACGCATACACATCTTTTATTAATTTTTTTTTAATCGACATCTTTTATTAATTTTATGAGACTGTTCTTTTTTCTTTCCTTTTTTTTTTTCCAAGAATGATTTGAGAACATTAATACTGGCAGAAGAATTTATGACTTGTCAATGATTTGTTTTTCCCTTCTCGTGGACGCACAGAACATAAACAAGATTTAAACAATGCTGACAATGAATTTGAAGATTCGAATGACAAACATGGCGGACAAAATACGATCCGAGTTTTTTTTTCACAAAAATATATATGCACCTCATAAAATAAGTCTACGAAACAAATCTCTTGTTCGATGTCACCTATAAATATTCTGAGATTATCTCACAAGAAAAGTGTTTTTTTTTTATTGTTTATATTCCAAACAGAGTCAATATTATCATTATAATTTAATATAACTCGTCGCTGGATACTCTTCGATACATGAGTTTCAAGAAAAGACACCAAGTACACAGCTATGTACATTAAATGTTGGATAAAGATTTTGTACTTGTTGGATAACTGTGTATCAAATCTTATCCTTTTTGAAACAAAAATAAAAATCAGTGCTTTCTTCAAATTTTTTTTTTTAAAAGGAAAGAAATTTAAAGAAAAATCAGTGGTTTCCGATTATTCAAAGTTCAGTTCTTGAAGCTCAGATAGAAATCCTACATTACATTAATTAAGAAACTGAAACGTAACCCTCCCTCAATCCTCCCTCTGATTACAAAATCGAAATAGAATTCGAATTCGGAGTTGCAGGGAAAAAAAAAAAAAAAAAGTCAAAAGTTTCATTCAATTCAGCAATCGCAGAAAGGAAACCCATTTACAATATCGCTATACACCCATTTCAAGATCCATTTCATATCACAGGAAGAAGAAAAAGAGCAAGAAGAATCCACATCAAGTGTCGCGATAAATTCGATTACATGATCCGATAAGCATATTTGCTGTTCGGTGGTCGGGGCAGCAAAATAGATCTACAGAGAGGGCAAGTGACCTGCCCCTCGTCAACCCACGTATCCAAACAATCCCTATGGAAAACATGGCTACAATTACTCGGCTCTCTGATCTCATCACTCCACTCCACACATTCCAAGCACACGGTGCATACCTTTTGGCCAGAATCAGAGCCCATCTCCCCCAATTTCTGGATGAAATCTCCGTATCGAACGATCGGGACCCTTTTCTTGATGGCTGCGGTGACAGTGTGGACCGGAATCGGGACGAGCGAAGGGGACGAGCCGTCCAAAATGAAGATATAATTGTTGTCCCTCGAATTGGGGTCTTCTTGTTCTTCCTCTGGGGGTGGTTTGTAGATACCCAGACGAGTGAGTATTATTGTGAACAAGAATCTGAGATGGGCTAATATGTCGAGAGAGGAAATTAAGCTTGGGAGTTTGATTTTGATGGCGTGGAAGAGGTAACCCATTGCTTTGGTTTTTCCAGAGATTGGAAGGAACACTTTAATTCAATTTCAGGTAATAATAATATATATATATACACACACACACACAAAAACTAATCAAAATCTAAATAAATGAAGACGACAGCTACCGGCGCCAGCGCCTGATTGAAGGGGCCAACATATGACCTAGAACATGTTATTGAATGTTTTACATGATTTAATACATACGAAAACACGTTCGATACACGATTCAAAATACATCCGTTTTATAGGAAAAGTTAAAATATTATTTGTCAAGTCATCCTTTTGAAAAGGAAAAACGAACTTTTATACTATTTTGATTGATAAGGAGGATCACTTACTATGTGTGGGACATGTTTTCTAGAAGGTCACGGTATAAAATAAGAGGAGGGAAAGAAACACTTTTATACCACTATTTTGGTATCAAAGGGAAAGTAGTCCACAGTGGCATAGACGAGTTAGTAATAATTGAGATGACGTGAAAGAAATTTTTCAGCGTTGAGGATTCGATTCTCGTGTGAAACATATTCTCTATTGAAATATTGTAGGGTATGCTCAGGGTTGACTATATTGCTCCCTCCTTGAGGTTCCTATCGCTCGCACACATCATTCGATTTAATCTTGCATAAGCCAATTAGCCTCTAAATTATATGAGATGGGTACTTCGAGATCAACAATTTTAAAAGGGAAAGTATTACGAGTTTAGTGGGCTTACTTGAAGGCCCACATCAAAGGTTATCTAGTTTAGGCCCGATAAGACCATACTGTGTGTGAGTGGGTCGTGTGTGTTATCCGATTGCTTGGGATTTTTCGACTCCAGCCAGTGTTCTTGCTGTTGACAGAATATGGCTACTTCATCTCTTTCAGCTTACGTTGGTTCCATCTCGATTTCTTCTCCGAATGTGAAGAGGAATCAATGGGAGAACGAGGCGGCGCTTCAATCTTCTCTATTTTGCAATTCACCCCTCAGAGCTTCCACCACTGCACAGTTCCTTAACAACCGGCTCTCGCTGTCCGTATCTTCTGCTCCACGCCCTCTCACCATCATTTCCATGGCTCCCCCTAAACCTGGCGGGAAACCCAAAAAAGGTATTGCCTGTTGATTCAAAATGAATTCAAAGAAATTATCTTTTTTTAAAAAAAAAATTTTGTTGGCAATTTTGTTTTTTGGAACTGGGTAGTGGTTGCGGTGGTGAAATTGGCCTTGGAGGCGGGAAAAGCGACCCCGGCTCCGCCAGTGGGTCCAGCTTTGGGTGCGAAAGGTGTTAATATAGCAGCTTTCTGTAAGGATTACAATGCTCGTACTGCTGATAAAGCCGGTTATGTCATTCCTGTCGAAATTACGGTCTACGATGTGAGCACTTTTTTCCCTTTCTAATGCAATTCTTTAAACTCTTTCATGTCAAATGATTTGAGTAATAAATAGATAATGAAAAGAGAACGTGATCAAGCCTAGCAGTTGAGAGTTTTATGTTAACTTACTTTTGGAAGAAAGGGAAGAAACAAGGAGATTACATCAAGCGATGATTGAATATATTAAGATTACTTAACTGATTCAGTTGTTAATTATGAGAATAGTGAGAAGAGAGTTAATAGAAACTACCAGACAAACACAGCTTTCCATTGTTATATATGAACAGCAGATTTTGATTTTACGTTGAGAGATTGATCAAGCACATAGATTAAACCAAACAATTACAAATTTCATGTAAAATCAGAGATTGGAGAGAGCAGATGCACCGAACAGTGATGAGTTTCTGGTGGCCACGCTATCGTAATCGGTTTGATTCATGTTGAATGATTAGATATCAAGCAGATGGAAGAGAGGAATAAATTGCGGCGAGCGAACTTTAGATTTAATCCGTTGACAAATGGCCTAAAACTAGAACTACTGTTACTTTCTCTTAATTCAGAACTATATAGATAGCTGATTTTATACATGTATAATTAGACATGTAGGGTTTCAAAGCAATGGAGGAAATCTCTCAATAGACTGCAACAATAAATACATAGATGATGATTTAATTATATCAATATCAACTTTGATTCTGGACAATTTGTCACAGGATAGGAGCTTTACTTTTATCCTGAAGACTCCACCTGCTTCTGTTTTATTGATCAAAGCTGCTGGTATACTCTTGCCTTCTATTTTTCATGAAGTTTGTATTTTATGTATTTGAATTCTTTCTTCAGACCTCAGTTTATTTTACTCCAAAATCTGGCATTGTCTTACATTACCTTGAAGTAAATTCAAGTCCAAGGATCTCATTGGGACAAGTGAGAAAAGAATTAAACTTGGTTTCGGTCACCTTTTCCTTTCTGATAATTTTTTGCTGATTTAAAGAACCTTTACAATCTAGTTAAATATTATGAAAATGAAGAAAATATCACAAATGCACTCTATTGATGTTTTTCCTTCAGCATCAAATAGAGAACAAAATGTGCTCCTTGACATTCTCTTAATCATGATAAAATGAATCATGGATTTGATGTTGCACTTCATCTTAAGGCTCATGGCAGAGCATATCTCATAGTTTTGTGTGTTAATGTGGTAAACTCAGTAATCATTGTTCTGTTTCTTTTTGTTGCCGCTATGCCCCTTAATAGAAGAATCAATGCCATTGGTCTTCCATATGAAGTGAAAATCGTCGGAGTATTCTATTGAAGGACACAAAAACCAGTTGAATGAATGGTTATAGATTATGAACATTAGACAAAGATTGACCTTTGTATGGCTTTTTACATCCTGGGTCACTCACACTGTCACCAAAATTTGTGCTTTACAACTACACCAGCTCAGGCTCACAACTATCAACAAAACACAATTTGACTCTTAACACGTTTGATGCAACGCTAGTACATATGAGTTGCGTTGCATTAATTCCTCATATTTATCAGTAATAACTTACCGTGTAGGCTCAAGTGATAGTTTGAACGTAACATTCAAACAACAATGTTTTAAAGTTACGTTTTTCCTAAAACAAAAAATACACACACAAATTGCTTTAAGGAGGTCATATTTTAAAAGACATTTTTTTGGGGGAATATGCAACTTCATTAAATTTCTTTTGACGTGAACCTCACTGATGTCAAACAACCCCCTTCAGAATATAATTATAAAGATACTTTGTTATGCTGTGCTGAAAGTAAGAAAGAAGATGTGATTTTTTTTTTAATTTTACCTTTGCACACACATCCAATGCAATTCAAATTAGAACACAAGTACTGAGAAATCGAATCCCCTTTGTTAGCTAATAGATTGGCTGATAGATGGGCACCGTTTACCTGTCATACTTTCATGACAAAGTATACTATGAGTTACCCGTCTAATTTAGCTTTTGGTCTGTGTCTGCTTGAAGAAAGATAACTCTGGCGTTCCTTCATGCCAGATAACTTATGTACAAATGAACACGTGACGTAGTTCTTTGTTTTTCATTCATGTATTACATGAATCTGACTTACTATACTAATCTTGGGGAAAGAGAGGATTTTTCAAAAATAAGATTGTCAGCTTAAATCGTACATTGCATTCATATTATTTTATTCAGTAGATAGTCAATCCAATCCTTTTTGTATGGCATTTGGGATGAAGATTCCCAACACTGTTCTCGTTATTCGAATATAAAAACTCATCTGCCACCTGTGTTATTGCGAAAGTTTGTCAAGGATTGATATGCTCTTACTCTTACATTTCATGTGGGTTCATTTACTACCCGTGTATTCATATTCATACTACAATGCTGTTCTTGGAATGCATAAACCCAGGCGTCGAGAAAGGTTCCAAGGACCCAAAGCAGGCGAAAGTGGGGAAAATCACAATCGAGCAGCTGCGAACAATCGCACAAGAAAAGTTGCCGGACCTGAATTGTACGACTATCGAATCGGCAATGAGAATTATAGCAGGCACTGCAGCTAATATGGGAATTGAAATTGACCCTCCAGTTCTTGAACCTAAAGTGAAGCAACTTGTGTAGGTTTGAATTAATTATTTGATTCTTTGTATCAATCTTTCTTAAGATAATACAGTTCTCATGGCTCCAACGTTATCCTTTTGTCCTTATTATGGCTACAAAATTTCCTGTTGATTAAAGGGGATGTGGGGTTCATGCTCCAATCCCAACAAAAATGTAAAGCAAGTGTAAGCTTAAAATATTTCAAATTATACACTATTAAACAAAGACACGTCGAATATTATATATGCACCATAATTCTATTTTTGTAAATAAATTTTTTTCAGTAATTTATTTAAGAATTTGCCAAAATTAATAACGGCCGGCAGCGCAACTTGTGTTTGAATATATATAAAATTTATGTAACAAATTATAATCATTGGCGTTGTGGTTTGTTGGCGATGAATATTCGAATTTCAAAGTAATAATTCGAATATTAGTGTCGCATCGGATTTAAATTCTAGCATCATCGAGATAGTTCAAAAAACAAAGAAAGTTTGATTTGATAAATATTATTTTCGAACATCAAGACATTAAAAAAATAATGGTTTATATAATCGTTAAATGGATGCGTGTATTAATTAAGAAAATATAAAAGTACCAAAAAATAAAATAAAATAAAATAAAAATAGACCAATTGAAGGACAAAAATTTCTAAATAGATTCTTTTGTGGTTGGTGGAGCTGAGTTCGCTGTTCAACCTGTAAGCGTAAGGTTGGATAGGTAATAAATAAATAATATAATATCAACCAAAAACGATGAAGAATTATATTATAAAATATTGTCGCTTAATGTATAAAAAAAAGTGTCACTCCTAAGCGACAGTATTATAATATTTTTCGTTTTTAGTCGATATTATCCAATTTGCTACCCAACTTAGGCTTATTATCTTGTTTTTTTTATTATTATTATTGTAGTCATTTACCTATTAAACTATAAAATAAAACCACGAGTGATTATTTTTGGGTCTAATATCATGGAACCAAACATATTTAAAATGGGTTCTCAAACAATGGACAGATCATAATTGAGATTGATTTTTGTAATCAAAAAATAATATTATACAATAATAAAGACACAATGTTTCCAAAATATAAAGCCGATTATATTGATTGTTTATAATTATAATATATTACCAATTCGATTGATTTCAACTGTTTTTCTATAATATATTGTATAATATTTACCTAGTTTCAACTAAAGTTTTGATTTCGTAATTTAGCTTTTTTTGTTAATAAAGATTAGTTATTACAAAAAAAAATCATATTTTTCCTAAGAAAGACATAATACCATATCATAATGAACAGTATAGTGCATGTAAATTTGGCAGTACATATAATACGCAATAAATTGCATATTACAAGAAAACCGATCCACGTCTGAACTCATTGAATGCCATAAAAATTAAATTCATAGCTGCAGACTGCAGTCACCATCAACACATAAACACCGAAAGACACCTTTCAATGTGTCGTCTCAGTATAAAATTGCTTCAAATAATTTAATACTTTGATCGCTAAAGTGCAGATTATTTGATTATATATCTAATCATTTTTCGTAGTTTAATTTCTCCAACATCAATTATGTATATTTTTCATACCGCTGTTGAATTTTGACACTTTACATTCGAAAACCAGTCAACCTTTTTAGAGAGAGAGAGAGATTTGAGAACAGCTTTCAATTTGTCTGTCGGCGGTAATTAAAGGAGTAGTGATGACTGATGAGTCTCCAAATAAATTGATTTTTAATTTTATTTTTAAAGGAAAAAAAACTAGCTTTGACAATAAATTTGGTATTCTTAAGTAATTATTTTATAATATATGTTAAATTCCTCATGTTATAAATATTATATGTATTTTTTAAGTCAATATTTACATATATCGAAGGCTAAGCTACCGCGATAAAAATGGAATCGACAGAATGAGTTGTCAATGGCAGCCTAACTAAATTATATAAGTTTACGAAATTGACAGCAACCAGAGATGTTAAAACCGTTAAATTATATAAAATTGGTTAGGCCTGTCGTATTATATAAAATAAACGGATTGGATTAGTTTTTTTTTTTTTTTTTTTCAATCTACAAAAGAAACAAACCAACTTGTTTTGATAGACTATTTTGACATCTCTAACCACAAGGTGTGTGTATATAGTGTGCGGGGTATTATGGACATAAGCTGCGTTAGCGCCCCACTTATATATATATATATATATATATATAGTTTTGCTATGCTTTTCATCTTCCGTGCCCACCTATGAGATGACAATCATCCAATGAATGAAATGAATCGTATACAAATGATTCATCCAATGGATGATTGTCACGTGGGCATGGAAGTGAGCAACATAACATTATATATATATATATATATATATATATATATATATTTAAAGTCCTTAGTTTGCCTCCCAACATATACTAATAAGTTATTTAATATAAATATAGAATTTTAAATGTATTTGTCTACGCTAATTTTTAGCCTTGAGTTGGGTTTATGATAAGATAAACATAAAATTTGTGTGAAACCGTCTAATAAGTTAATTGTATGAGACAAATAAAATAAGATTTGATTAATTAATTTTTTTATTTTATGTCAAAAGTATTAGTTTTACTCTATGTTTGTTTTATAGTTATTTCATATTGATTCAATAAAATTAATATATCCTGTATATGGAATATGACGATCCTCTTTCAAAGCTAAATTTTCGGTTGAGTTAGATATAATTTCATAGGGTGTTAGTTATCTGGGCGGATAAAATTATTAGAAATTTATTAGTTGTCCGATTAGATAAAATTTATACTACAAAATAAAGCATCAACCCCTTAGAATAACTAACTTGATAATTTAATGTATGTACAAAAATACCCTTATTTATTTCATCCAATAAAATTTGTTGCAATAATTTTATTTCAGTAAATTTAAAAATTAAAATAATTTGTTAATTATAATCAATATCTTATATATTTTCTTAAAAAAACATCTTAGAGATTTTATTTTGAAAAATTTGTGCACGCGAATTATGATTTGCTAGTTCCGGAGAGTTACTGTTGGCAGAAAGTTGGAAGGATCTTTTTGACTGGAATAAAATAAAATAATTTCCTTTTATATTATATACAATATATTGTTTCTAAATAAATAAAATATAACATAAGGCAAACAAGTTCACAACTCTCGAGTGGCGAAGACAGACAGGAATCATCCCAAAAGGTTTTTGAAGATCCCCTCCCAATCTCACTCTCTACAGAGCCAAAGGTACCCTTTTTCCATCCTTGTTCTGCTTCACTCCTATCCATTCATCGATGCATGCCAGCGATTCTCCACTTTTTAGATTTATATTTTTCTTTCACCGTGAGATATGCGAGATCCCGTGTCTGCTAGTTCTTGAGTTGCGTTTGAATCTTATAATTTTTTTTTTTCTTTTGTTTGTTTATGTTCACATGATAATTGTTGATTTATTGTTATAACAATGTTCGCGTTTTAAGAAAAAGTTTCGTTGAAGGGCATGTCTATTTCGTGGAAACGACTCGGCCCTTTTTGTTGTTTAGTACGCATACGTCACGAAACACATTAGAGAAATTATTTATGATTCGTATAAGGTAGCGGGATTTTCTTTTATGCCTTTCTTATCCTGTGTTCATCTCTCTCCGTCCTAATTATTGGTCTGAGGTACTTTAATTAATGTTATTAATTGATCTTTGTTTATTTTTGTTTTGGATGCCTTAGTTTCTGTTTGCTGGATTACCTGGCCGTTCTCGTGAAATTCGTCGTGGATTGTGGATTCTGATTGATGTTCGAACTTATATTTCTGTTGCTATGTGAATTCTTGCCTCTTGTGTGTTCCAGGATTTTATCCTTTATCACAAGTTGAGTCAAAGGTTTCTGCTTGAAGTTCGTGTGGTTGCTTGATGTTCCATTACTTGGAACTGGTACTGACTATGACATCTGGGTTTGCCCCGAATTATTTATACTGCCATCTTATGAACTATAGGATTGATGTTTCATACTTGATGTGGTAATTTCCTGCCAGGACTGGTTCTTGTTATTAGATTTAATAAAAGATTTTCCTGCCAAATTATGTGGATATTATTTTCTCCAACTTTTTGTAGACCCTCTTGTGAAAATTGGTTTCGCATACTGGTTGCTCGATGAGGCTAGCTGACTCAAGATAAATGAATAATCGAGTCTTTCATGGAAAAATTTGTTCTGCAAACTCATTTAGCTAAAATAAGATGAAAATGTGATGAATTTTGTGTTTATATGCATTTAGATGGATACACGAAGTTCAGAACATGGGCATGTCATAGAGGTTTGCGCGGATGTGAGAGCTACAGAGAGGGGTTCTGCAGGGACGAAGGCTTGTGGGGGAGCAGCCTGTGGTTTTTCTGATGCCCAGAGTAGTTCTAAAGATGCCCAAGAACGCTCGGCGTCCATGAGGAAACTCTTGATTGCGGTTGCATTGTGCATACTTTTTATGAGTGTTGAAGTTGTTGGAGGTATCAAAGCCAATAGTCTTGCGATATTGACTGATGCAGCACATCTGCTGTCAGATGTTGCTGCTTTTGCGATTTCTTTGTTTTCATTATGGGCCGGAGGATGGGAAGCTACTCCACGCCAGTCTTACGGGTTTTTCAGAATAGAGATACTGGGGGCACTGGTGTCAATTCAGATGATTTGGCTTCTTGCCGGGATCCTTGTCTATGAAGCCATTTTTCGTCTCATACATGATACAGGTGAAGTCCAAGGATTTTTGATGTTTTTGGTCTCTGCTTTTGGGTTATTAGTCAATGTTATCATGGCTATCTTGCTGGGCCATGATCATGGTCACGGACATGGCCACGATCATGGGCATGGTTCGGGGCACGGCCACGGACATCATGAGCACGACGATCATGATCATGGCTCAGAGGATGCTCACGTGCACCACCATGGAGTCAGCATTACCTACCATGACCCAAGACACTCCAAACATGATGAGCATCACCACATCCATGATGGGGACTCTACGGAACCCTTACTCCAAAATTCAGGTGGAGGTGAAAATGAGTCGAAGAAGAAAAATAAGAAGCAACGGAATATAAATGTTCAGGGGGCTTACCTTCATGTGCTTGGAGATTCCATACAAAGTATTGGGGTTATGATTGGTGGAGCTATCATATGGTATAAACCAGAGTGGAAAATTATTGATCTTATTTGTACCCTCATCTTTTCCATTATCGTGCTGGGAACCACTATTAGGATGCTGCGCAACATTCTTGAGGTTCTTATGGAAAGCACTCCTAGAGAGATTGATGCAACAAGGCTCGAAAAGGGTCTTTGTGACATGGAAGAGGTCGTGGCAGTCCATGAGTTGCATATCTGGGCGATCACCGTGGGAAAAGTTCTATTAGCGTGCCATGTTAAGGTTAAGCCGGATGCTGATGCTGACATGGTGTTGGACAAAGTAATCGACTATATCAAGAGGGAATACAACATCAGTCACGTAACAATTCAAATAGAGAGAGAATAGATCCCGTGAGTCCTTTTTGTGCTGGTGCTGTGTCGAAGTCGTTGGAAGCGGAAATGTTTTCATCTGTAAAACACTATTCTAGCAACCAAGTACTAAAGATACTTGAGTTTTCGGTTTTTACTATGTCCTGCTGCCATTCTTTTAGCTTTCGTGGATTGATTTAGTTTGAGGTAGAACATGAGACCTCACTTGTTGCTATGCCTCTTTCTCAGCTTTGAAACCCGATTTGATTTCTGTAAATTTTGACAAGTTTATGGTGAATGGGGAAAGGTGGTTGTGATGTTTCTACAAAAACTCAAACAATGTGGGATTAGGATGTTACAAATGCTTATATACAAACAAAAAAATGAAAGGGAAAATTGTAACCCATCAAGAACATGAACATGACTACATGAGGCTGTTTGATAAGTATTAGTTCCAGATGAGAAACTAAAATCTAATGATGATCGATTTATTAAGAGAGTGTTTGCAATCACTAAAAAAATTATTGTTAGATTTTGACTTAAAGAAATCACTTTTGTTTGTTTCTTAAACTCAAATTATGTGTTAATTTATGCTTAACTTAATTGAAATTCAAAAGTTAGTCATATGGTGATTATGATTCTCAAAAACTGATTCTAATAAAAAAAATCAATGTTAAAATTACTTTAATCACTTATTTATCAAACACTACCTTAGATTTTCACATTTGTTTCCAAACACTATACCAACTTTTGATTTTTTAAACTTTTTTTTATAATATATAAATTTAATCATTTCTACAAAAACATAATCTTTTGCAAACACTACTCCCTAAGTAGTTGGTGTAGTTGGTGATTGAGATTGTTTTTTTTTTTTTAAATGCTTTTACCTTTTATTTTATAATGAAGTTATGATAATTCATATCATGTCTAGCTAAACGAATGAAGATATATATACTTCTTAACTAAATCTTGAAAACTGTGAAATTATTTCTTAAGGCAGAAATGCGATTAAAACTTTTTATTTTAGGAATTTAATCTAATCTAATCAACTTTATTAAAACTAAATATATATATATATATGAATTTTTTTTATAGGGAAAATTTTAAAAACTATATATAACTGCATAATAAAGTTTTTTTTTTTCTTTTTTTTTTCTTTGCTTCACTGCAGAATAAATATAGATATTTGACTCTAATTACCCTAACGAAAAGTAAACAATTATATAAAAACATGATTTAAAACTGGTGTATTCCAATCTTTTTCTATTATTTTTCTTTCGGGATTCGAGATTTTTTCCCCCAACTCACTCGGTGGTTTTTAGACTTCTCGTTTTTTTTTGGCGGGAAAGAGCGGACGGAGAAGGCGGCTGAATGAGCTCGTCGGTGGAGGTTCCGGACTTGGTGTGTGAAATGGACTGCGTCCAAGGCGTTGTCGATGCCCTCACCTCGGTCCGCTGGAAACGCCATCAAGTATAAATCTCCCCAATTTTCTTTTTTTTTTTTTTTTTTTTCTACAGGCTTGGATCATAAGCGATTATTCTGTGATCAGGATGCTGTTGTGGAAATATCAGAACACGGGATAGTCATAATCGTCGAGGAAACTGCTTGTCTTCAAGCTAAGGTTTACTTACAACGCGAGGTATTCATACATAATTGTTTTTCCTGATAATCAGAGTTTTAATTGTTTTGCAGTAGTTTATTGAGAGAATTGCTTTCGATGTGTTCTGCTTTTGGGGGTTTTATTTTGTAGCTATTTGTTAAGTATGATTACGGAGCTCACGGGAGGCCACGATTTGGGGTGGGCTTAGGGCTCTTTGTTGACTGTCTCAACACATTTTCTGTCCCTGGACGCTCCAACATTCTTGAAATCCGTTATCCGGGGTCTGATATGCAACTTTTGCTCCGGTAATTTCTTTATGCCTCTTCTACTTTATGCTCGTACTTTAATAAAGTTTAATGGAAAAGTTTTGGGCCGGAAAATGCATGAAAATATTGTCTGTGAAGGGTGATGAATGCATGTGTGCCATGAACCTTGTGATTTTAGAGTCGGGTGTCTTGCAACCGTTAGCTGAAGTTAAGCTACTTTCTTGCTTTGGATTATCTTGCCTCGAGGAAGGGGACTCTATCATCAATGTTGATGTCCAAAAAGGATTGCTAGAAACTGATTGGACTTTACTAAAATTTAATGTCAACTGTTGAAAGCATTGGAATACAAGAAGTTTGGTCACTGGTGAATTTCAACTAGATGGAATGAGAAATGGAGAAAACTAGAGAGATGATCAGAGGAAGTAAAAGATGAGATCTCACTCATATAATGAGGATGATTGATGATCTGTGGTCTTGTTTGACACAATATTTTCTGCCAAGCATGGGGGAAATACAACTACAAAGTCGAAATTATAGAAAACTAAGTTTTCCTGTGGTCAATAGGTAAAGAACTAAGATAAAATAATAATTTCCGGTTGATCCCTGAATAATAATGCAACCATTAGCTTTTTGGTTGATCTTGATTTGAGGTTGGACAATTCTTAATAATTTAAAGCCGTTAAGTTTCTCTGTACTGCATCAGTTATACAGTGTTAGTTTGTAAAACCTACCTGAATTTTCATTACAGTTGAACATGATTTATATTTAAGTTAGAATTGCAATGACAGATCGACTCATTATTTGATCTTTCTGCTTCCCCTGTGTTAGATCTGTTGATTCTTCTAATGCTTGCATTTATGCTGAGATGAGGACAAGGATTCCAGAGACAATATCGTGGGACTATAATTTTGAGACTGCTGGAAACACTCCTATGAGCTTCACGGTTAAAGTATTCCTAGTACATTATGCAGTACTCAAGTTACTTTAGAAAGGTTAAAAAACTGTCTTAAAGCTAAATACTCTCTATTAACTAAAATGAGTGTAGAACTCTTGGTCTCTATGGTAAGCTTAATTATTTTGACATGGAACAAGGAGATGATTTCTTATGTTCCTGAAATGGGCTCGAAAATAGGGGTTTCTTGATAAGATTAGATATCTCTTCTTCTTCATTTGCCCCCCTCTTTATTTTTAAAAAAAAAATCTAAGTAGGAGGTGCATGAAATCCTTATCCTTATTAAACAAATGTAAGTTGAGATTCGACATATTTGACTTAAAATTCGAGTTTCTCTTACTCGACTTCACATGGGATTTAAAAAATAAAAAGAAGACAACAGCCATCTGATGCTCTATGAGCCTGAAGTGACATGTTATGCGTGCAGCGGCTAATCAATGAACGGCCACCACAAGGACATTTCAATGACCATATATTGCATATATACAACACTTATGACCATATATATGTTAATGGCTAATATCTTATTTATAGATATGTATCTATCTATACGTATATTTATATTCGTAGTTGATAGTCTGCAGCTCTGAAGGAAGCTATCGATGATCTTGAATGGCCCGGATCAAGCATTCAGATAAATTTACAGCCATCTCCTCCATCTGTTGTCTTCAGAGGTGAAGGACATGGGGACTTGCAGGTAACCCCTAAATCCAGTACTAACAGAAAAATTGCTTCAAGGGCCTGTCATTATATAAAATAATTTGTCACTTATCATGCAGATAGACTTCAACTACTATGCTCATACTGATCTTTTAATTGCCTTCAGTTGTGATCGGCAAATATCTCACAGGTTATTCTCATTTTCTATTCCCTCTTGGCAAAAAAATATTTTGAATGTGTTTACATTGACTCTCTTGATGTTATGCAACATCACCTACAATGTGACACGAGTAAGGTGACAAAATTCTGCTGCTTACTGGTTGGCACCTTAACTTGGTTTGGACAGGTACAAGTACAAATTCCTACGTGCAACAACTTCTAACATCCCGAGCAGTGTAATCCGGGATAATCGAGGGAGCAAGTTTACCATTGGGAGAGGTGGGATGTTGAAAGTTCAGCACCTTGTTTCGGTTGCAAAGCCCAACGTTTCGCATCCTCAGGTTGATTCTGCTGGGTATCAACAACCCAACCGTATTGCTTACATTGAGTTTTTCGTCAAGCCTGAGATAGAGGAAGATAATGATTCTTAAGACCAACTCGCTTCGATTTTGGTCGTGGATGAAGTGCTGTATATTTATTTCTGACCATTCTAATATGTATCATGTGTATGACCTCTTGCTATGCATATTTTGTGTCATGAGATAGAACATTTTAAGGGAAATGAGATTTGCTTTGTTGAATGCATTCCCCGAGGATATTTAACTTCGGCTCGGTTTGGCTTTAAACCAACCCATGATTTTCTTATAACCGAACTTTGCAAACCATGAATTTCGATTTGAATATATGATTATTAAAGATAAAATTAAATAGTTCCATATATATATAAAAAATACTAAATTAACAAAAACTATTATATAGTTTATTTAATATTAATATAATCGGTTTGAAACGGTATTTCTTTTTTTCCGATTTATTTTTCTTCAAAATCTGAGAGCAAATTAATTTTTCTGTTGGTCTGATTGGTTTGATTCAGTTCTCTTGAATAGCAAAGTACTTCCTAATAATAATCGACCTTTTAAATTTTATAATAATTCACGTTGTTTAAAACCATTTAACTAGAAACAAAATAAGGGAATTGAGCTCTTATTTGTTAAATGTATTTTAAAATACGATTTAATGGTAATGGGTATTTTTATATAACTCTTAACTACAGCAATGACGATGTCCCTTCGAAAAAAATAAACATAAAAACTACAACGACGATGCTTAAGGCACACGTAAATAAATATTTTGCGCGCCACCTTGTCACTTTTTTTTTTAATTACTGGACAACTTTACTTCTTTTTTTTTATATACATATAAAAAATAATAATAATAATAATAATTGTACAACACTTGAAGTTTTTACTTTTGACATCACAAGTTATGAACTAAACAGTTTCAAATTTTTAAAACAAGTTATTTGTGTTTGGGATCAACATCAACAAAATAATTCTTATAAATTTATAATGACGAGTCTTATATTTATGTTGATGGATCACTTTCCTGGATGTGTCCAAGCTTCGAGTTGGCGACTACGGGTGATATGTTACGATCCATCCACCTATGGTAGCCAAAACATATTTTGATCATTTTGTTTTATATATGGTTACATATTTA
This sequence comes from Henckelia pumila, assembly GCF_033568475.1. Lineage (NCBI taxonomy): Eukaryota > Viridiplantae > Streptophyta > Magnoliopsida > Lamiales > Gesneriaceae > Henckelia > Henckelia pumila. Next base: position 3,590,537 of record NW_027331831.1, read on the forward strand.
TTTATTTCCTTTTTTTTTGTCTCCTATGATTTCAATTTAAAAAATTAATAATAAAATGATTGGTGGAAATCAAGGCCCGATTTATATCTCAAACCAATGGACTCATATGTGAGCCCCATTTTTTTTTTAGATTACAATTACAATCTGTAACTTTAGAATACAACGATTTTTTTTAGCTCGAATTTGATCGGTCTTAAATGGACAAGTGACAATAAATGTAATGGGCGGAATGAAATGTCAATCAGTGCCTTTAATTTTGAGGCTATATATTAAAGTTCATTTTCCAGAAATACATAATCCCATGTTTGGAGTATAATTGTGTCTCCACTGTTACCTGTCATCTTCGCAACAACTATTCTTACCTCTTAGCTTCCATTAGAATTTATGGACCAATTCTGTTTTGGACACCAAATATTACCGCCGACACAAATTCACTTGACATTTTGATTTGTAAAGACGATGCAATCAATTAAATGTGCTGAAAATGATTTTCAACCTAACAAGAATGAACGAATTTTGTAGTTTATCTCTAATTGAAATCTTTCAACTACATTTATATATGCGCGTTGATGCGGCCATGTTGGGATTTTGATTTATTTTTTTTGGGGGGTCATTAATGAACTATTATTTCATGTAATTAAGGTATACTACAAAATTTATCCCATGAGAAGGAAGAAATTGATTCTTTTAATTGAGGATGTGGGGTTTTCAATTTTGAGTATTAATTTCTAAAGATAAAAATGTTCTTGCAATTGATCCAATAATATACTCGAGAAAATAATGGACATTTTGCAATAATAATGAATTTTAGAAGATTTAATTAACAACTTTACCTTCAATAATGATATATTTAATCGCGAATATATATAATATATATACAATAGTGGAATATTCAGTGCAAATTGAGACAAACAAGAAATGAAGAAAACGATGTTTGCCGCTGGGAATCAATTTTATTGTCTTGTCAACCCATAAGTTTTAACCGATCCATCAAATAGTTTAACCCTTAAAATATCAGAAATCATTGTGCATTAAATCAATGTATAACACTTTGGTCCCCAGTTTCCTAAACTAACGAAAGAGAAATGTTGGGCGTTTTGTCTTTATTCGTAATAAATTATTGTTTTTGCGCACGCATACACACATATAAGTTTGATAAGCTGGACACCCAAATAGGCACAATGTGAATACTCTTTTATGTGTTATTTACTTATTGAATGTGATGAAGTATATATAAAGCATATACATCTAATTGGTGTATCTTGTTAAAGCTCACATAAGTGTTCCTAGTTGGATAATTCAGCCTTGCTTTCCAAACAGACGGGCTAGGTTGGAAATTTCCAATTGGACTGTCGATCAGCCCGACCCACCTCATATAAATTAAAATTAGGTAGCTCATCGGGTTGATCCACCTGTCAAATAGGTGGATTGATCGAGAAATTCTCATCTCGATCGACCAGATGACATACTAGTCTATTCTTCCATATATGCCAAATGATGAGCTGTGACGGGTTACGATTTGATTTATTCCGTCATCTCACTTTGACGACTTTATAGACTGATAAATTCTTGATTTGTACTTCATCGTTATTTATAACAAATTATAGTGTTGGTTGTAACTTGTAAGGATTCATAAATTTGCTTTACTGGAAGCTCGTGGGTGGGGAAAAAATAAATTCAGTCAACCAAAACCCTATCAGTTAAGTAGTAGAATCCTACGAAGTGGTAGAAGCCAACTTAACTAATTAGCAAATATAATTAAGGTATTGTTTTGTAATGCTTTAAGCACTTTTGAACTTTTTCTTCGCAAAATTTGAAAAGTTTGTCAAAAAAATAAAATAAAACTCAAAAATGCTTTTTAGAAACTTTTCAAAACACTAACTAAATCTGCGAAAAAACCTCTTTTTTTTTTCTTTGACATGAGCCAAGAAACTTTTGATAAAGAGGAACTAATTTAGCTTCTTTTTTTAAAATTTTTTTGAAAAATGGGGAAATTTATTTATATGTAATTGATAGGGCTCTTGTAGTATAAATATGGGGTTTTAGTTCAGAATAAGGTTTTATCTAATTCTTTAATAATAAAGATGTATGATACATGTGACGATACTTGTCACAACTGAGTTAACAATTGATTATCTTTTGTTCTGAAATATGTGTTAAGATTGCGTTTAAACTAGAGAAAGTATTTAAGGGAGATTTGAAATGACTCAATGTTGGGATGAATTTTAAATTCTATCATAATCACTAAAAAAACAACTATTTGAGATTTGATATGTATTATCCGGTGAATTTGTCAAAATAAAAAAAAAAATTTGTTATTATTGATTTGGAATCCATATATCTAAATGCAACCTATATAATATCTCATAGATAAGGTAGAAGAGGATTGATATTTAGTGTTAGAACATATGTAGAATCGGAAATGTTACCTTTATAGGACAGTATCTTAAAGGTGCATCCAATAGTATATATTTATCAATACATGTGACGTTCATTGATTTTTTGGTGGACTCCACACTTTTTTTTTTTGAGTAGTGAAAGATTGTTACAATTGAGTCTCAGATCTCATATCTCATCTCAAACTTGAGATGTTACCATATTGGTGTTAGAATACAATACAAGCCATCAACGACCCACATCTATTATTAAATATTCATATTTGGATAACTTAAAGTTGTATCCTAAATGAAATTTTAGGATAAAATATCTAAATGCAACCTAATATCTCAAAGATAAGGTGGAAGAGGATTGACATTTAGTGTTAGAACATATGAAGAGTCGAAAATGTTACCTTTATAGGACATTATCTTAAATGTGCATCTAATAGTGGATATTTATCAATACATGTATCATTTTATTATTTTTTGGTGGACTTCACACTTTTTTTTGAGTGAGGAGAAAATTTGTTATAATTGGGTCTCAGACCTCAGACTTCGTCTCAAACTTGAGATATTGGTGTCAAATGAACTACAACTCATCGACGACCTCACATCTATTATTAAATATTCACATTTGGATATACCATTAAAGTTGTATCCTAAAGATGAAATGAAATTTCCTGATAAAATATCAATTTTCGTTCATCATAATATTTTTTGACTTCTAAATTAATTTTGAATTTGTTGAGGCCTTGGTGATTAGCAATTATTTTACGTGTTATTTGTCGTTATTGAAATTTTGGCAGTGTAGGATGCTGCATTTACACATTAATCCCTCATTGTCGGACACCCTAAATTCAAATATATACTATATCATATTATTGTGAATGAATGAATTAATTTAATAAAAACCTTTTGTATCTCATCATCATATCATCAAATACTTATTGGTCCACAATGATCGTGAAAATAATAAATTTCAACTCCAAACTTTTCATGAGTTTTTTTATTACTAATATACTCACTATTATTTAATAATGTATATATGAAACTAAAAGTTTTATGTTAATACAAATTATCTAAAATATATATACAAAAATTATAAGAAACATTTTGTATCATGGCAGAAGTATGTATTAAATAAAATATCCCCAAGGAATACCAATGAGGCAACGATGAACTAAATTTGTGTAACAAAAATCAATAAATTATATGTTTAATATATACAAAATGAAAAGTATTTTTCTTTTTTTAAAAAAACTTTTTTTAAAAAAAGTATTAATTAAATCAAGCAAGGAACAAATTTATTCCAACTGAATACACATGACTTTCGAGGAGCGATTGCATGCAACGTCTTCGACAATTGTTAGGTAACGACAATTATATGACCCTTAACCATAGTTAATTACAATGGACAAAAATTTCTAGCTCAGTGTTGAGTTTCTTCCTTCTTGGCTTTCATTACCCTTTCGATAATTCCCACCTTTTCTCTCTTCTTACATTTCTGTGCTTCAGGAAAATAATCCGCCCCTGCATAAAGATACAATCTTTTGTGGGTTGTAATATATTGTATCATAGATATGTGGTAACGAATATTACCAAATAATAAACAAGCAAAAGGGTGTTAAAAAAGAAATATTTTCTTGATGCCACTGGAGGAGCTAGAAAATGGGAATCTGATCTGGGATATATATTTTTAGTGGGAATCTTTGGTGTTTTTGAGGTGCCTTTTCTTCCTGTCTTGCAAAGGTAAACGCTTCTATACCACTCTAATTGGTTGCTGCATATATATATTTTTTTTGTTTATTTTCAATTTTCTCTAAGATTATTGCCACTTTCGTGGCCACTTGTAACAGTATTTCATGCTTTTTTAATGCTTTCACTGGGTTTTTGAGCTTGCTCATGGTCCCTTCAGTCGACAAGTTGCCACTCTCCACATTTTAAGAACCCTTCTTTATTGATGGAAGATGGGCTGATTAATTTATTGATTTCTGATCATCAAAGTTACCGCCTTTAACCGACAGATTTGCTGCGGATATTTCGAATGCTGCGTTGATTTTTGTTCATTTTGATGCCTGGTTTTTGTTTACGATCTGGTTGATGTGGTCATGTGGAGCTTGTTTAATGTAGTTCTTAGTTGATTTAGATTTATGCATAACTGTATCGGTATGAAGTTTTAATCTTTGAGGTGTAAGTTTTTCATTTCTTTATCTGCTAATTTTCGGTATAGGAGTACTTTATCATCTATTCTGCTTTTGGATTTTATTTTTTTTAAAAAAAAAATTTGTGGGTTTGTCTGGTTCTGTCAATTAATGTTCCTCCCTCGTTTCTTTCATCTGGTTTTGTTTGTAGAGTTCAGATTTCGATCAAATAATTAAAGTGGGGAGTGCTCGAACTAACAATACCAGCTGGTCTAATTACTATACATATATACTTCTCTTCAAGTAATGGTTTCAAGATCATACTCAAATTTATTGGATCTTAACTCGGGTGGTTCACCGAGCTTCACTCGTGGGGCGAAAAAATTGTCCCGAGTCGCAACCGTGGCAGGGGTGTTATCCGAGCTAGACGATGAAAGTAGGAGTACTGGATCAGATGTTCCCTCATCTATATCTCAAGATCGTGTGATTATTGTGGGAAACCAACTCCCACTTCGTGCACATCGCAGGGAGTCGGGTGGTAATGAGGCGTGGGAGTTCAGTTGGGACGAGGATTCTCTTCTTCTACAGCTAAAAGATGGGCTGGGAGAAGATGTGGAAGTGATTTACGTGGGTTGTCTGAAAGAAGAAATTGATCCTAGTGAACAAGAAGATGTTGCTCAAACTTTACTAGAAACCTTCAAATGTGTCCCGGCCTTCATCCCACTTGAACTTTTCAGTAAATTCTACCATGGATTCTGCAAACAGCACCTCTGGCCTTTATTTCACTACATGCTTCCTCTATCTCCAGATCTTGGCGGCAGGTTCGATCGTTCCCTGTGGCAAGCTTACGTCTCTGTGAACAAAATATTTGCTGACAAAGTCATGGAAGTGATCTCTCCTGATGATGATTTTGTGTGGGTGCATGATTACCATTTGATGGTATTGCCTACATTTCTCAGAAAGAGGTTTAATAGAGTGAAGCTTGGGTTTTTCCTCCACAGTCCGTTCCCATCATCGGAGATATATAGAACTCTGCCTGTAAGAGTTGAACTTCTACGAGCACTATTGAACTCTGATCTTATCGGATTCCACACGTTTGATTACGCGAGACATTTCCTTTCTTGTTGTAGTAGGATGCTGGGGGTATCCTACCAATCTAAACGTGGTTATATAGGGCTCGAGTACTACGGCCGGACAGTCAGCATCAAAATACTTCCGGTTGGGGTACACATGCGCCAACTTTGCTCGGTGCTGGCTCTTCAAGAAACCGAGTCTAAGGTAGCAGAATTACGCGATAAATTTAAGGGTCGGACTGTTCTTCTTGGAGTTGATGACATGGACATATTTAAAGGAATTAGCCTGAAGCTTCTGGCCTTTGAACAACTTCTTAACCAACATCCTGATAAAAGAGGAAAGGTTGTGTTGGTTCAAATTGCAAATCCTGCTAGAGGCCGTGGAAGAGACGTGCAGGAGGTTCAGTCGGAAACTTATGCTACTGTTACAAGAATTAATGAGGGTTTTGGGGAACCAGGATATGAGCCAGTGGTTTTGATCAATACCTCGCTTCATTTCTACGAGCGTTTAGCGTACTATGTTATTTCCGAGTGTTGTCTTGTCACAGCAGTGAGAGATGGAATGAACTTGATACCATATGAGTATGTTGTATGCAGACAAGGAACTGAGAAGCTGGATGAAATATTGGGCTTGAATCGGTCAGTGCCAAAGAAAAGCATGCTGGTTGTTTCTGAATTCATCGGATGCTCCCCATCGCTCAGTGGTGCTATTCGAGTTAATCCATGGAACATAGATTCTGTGGCAGAATCCATGGATTCTGCTATGATATTCCCTGAGCAAGAAAAACAAATGCGGCACGATAAGCACTATAAGTATGTTAGCAGTCATGATGTTGCTTACTGGGCTCATAGCTTTATGCAAGATCTCGAAAGAACATGTCAAGACCATGTAAGGAGGAGGTGCTGGGGTATCGGGTTTGGTTTAGGATTTCGCGTGATTGCCTTGGATCCAAGTTTCGGCAAGCTGTCCGTTGAACATATTGTATCGGCATATAAGAGGACCAAGAACCGTGCAATTCTTTTGGACTATGACGGCACAATGACGGTGCAGAGTGCTGTTGATATAAATCCAAACGTCGAGTCTATTCAAATTTTGAATAGTTTGTGCAGAGACCCAAAGAATGTGGTTTTTGTTGTCAGTGGGAAGAAGAAAGAGATCTTAACGCGATGGTTTGGTCCCTGTGAAAACCTGGGCATCGGCGCAGAGCATGGCTATCTTGTGAGGTAAAAAATTGTCATGTTATGTCTGGAAGGGAATTTTTCTTGTGTTCCAACTTCCAAATCAAAGATGCTTCCATATTTTAAGATAAAGAAACATGTGCTATAGAAACATTGAAAACTCAAAACTATTTCCTTTTCAGGAATCGCAATGCAGAATGGGAGACTTGTGTTGCTGTTACAGATTTCTACTGGAAGCAGATTGCTGAACCGGTGATGCAGTTATATACAGAAACAACTGATGGTTCTTTTATTGAACCAAAAGAGAGTGCGCTTGTCTGGAACTACCAACTCGCGGACCCGGATTTTGGGTCATGTCAAGCTAAGGAGCTTCTTGATCATCTAGAAAGTGTTCTGGCAAACGAACCTGTTTCAGTCAAGAGTGGCCAACATATTGTCGAAGTAAAGCCACAGGTTAGCATACATGCAGTTTGTACTGTCTTTTTAGCATTCTTTATTATTTCCTTATAAACTTCATGTTAATTTGAGAAACCTTAGTACATTTGTTGAGGGAGATTTGCAGAAAACATGGGACAATCCCCTGTTCTTCGGATCCCATATTATTTCCGGTTCTTTACGTTGCTTTTTCTTCGTCAGGGCGTGAACAAAGGCCTAGTAGCTGATAGAATGCTGGCAACAATGGGACAGCGGGAAGTGCTTCCTGATTTTGTGCTTTGCATAGGAGACGACCGGTCTGATGAGGACATGTTCGAGGTGATAACGAGTGCCATGGCTGATGCGTCTCTTTCTCCGGTTGCTGAAGTTTTCGCATGCACTGTCGGGCAAAAGCCGAGCAAGGCCAAGTACTACTTAGACGACACTGCTGAGATCTTGAGAATGCTTCAAGGTCTTGCGGATGCTTCTGAGCTATCTGCTAAAATATCTGTTAGCTAGTAGTCTCTTGAGATTGAAGTATTCTTTGTGAATGGAACGTTTTTCATGGAGATGTTCACTTTTGGGGTTCGTTTAGTCTGCTGCTGTAAATTGGAGTTGTTGTAGTGTATTTTGCTTGAATGAGTTTGTAATTTTTAGAGTGTAAATGATGCATAATAACTACCAGCACTTCATATATGTCTACACCAATCACCTCCCAGTGAATGTTAATCGACTTTCATGTTTAATAATAAACAAAAAATATAAACTGAGATTGAAAACTTATTACAAAGTTATTAATTTTTGCATTTATGAACTTAACAATGCATTGATTTAGAGGTTATAAAATTTATTTATTCATCTTGAATGGATAATTGTCTTTTATGAAAATGAATCTGATCTTTTCTAAAAAAAAAATAAAAAATGAATTTGATTTAAATTTAAAATGGATGAAGGAGTATTGGAAATTTGGAAACGGCGAAAGCTTTTTGGCTTCTCCTAAAATACTCCGTCTTCCACACTCTGTTAACTTTCAGTTCCTAATGGTTTTATTAGTACTTCCTCCGTCTCAATTATATAATCCACGTTTCTTTTTTTGTTTATCCCAAATACATAATCATATACCATATTTAGTAATATTTTTTTATACTCATTTACTAATATACTCCTATTAACTACACATTAAAAATTATGCAATTATTTTTTAATACATTAAATAGGGATAAAATAAAAAGTTTTTATAAAATTTACTTTTCCAATAATTTTTTCTTAATCTGTGTGAAAAAAAAATAAGACTATGTATTTGATACGAAAAAAGTATTATTATTAGGGTAAATAAATAATTATTATCTTGCATTCCATCTTCAGTTCATCACCCCCTCCATTTGAGGTGAACATCGAAAACATGAAGAGCCTTTGAAGTCCACAAACGGCTCGTGCGTTAAGGTTTAGACACATTGTTCACCAACCGGCCAAGCCTTGGCTCGTGTTGAGCTGCAAGGACTTAACCTCATCGGACCCAGGGATGCTACGGACACTATGCGTGCCTAAACCTTGTCGATTTGGCTCACTCAACATTATGCATCACAACACAGTTGACAAAGGAACACTACTAAACATAACCATTTCAACATGAAATACACAAAACGGACAAAAGAGAATACTACTGGTACCCTCTTAGAATGATACAACACGAGAGAAGACTCTTTTTTTCACATGACATAATAACATAACAACAATTTATTTACCATTGATGCTCAATGTTGTCCATGCAAGTTTCCAGCCAATGTTAGAAAGTTCTTAACACCTCTTGTAGTTTTCATCAAATGGTGCTTACTCATCAGTCATCCGCGATTCCCAAGGTAGAGTTCATTGGAGCAAACAATCGAGTGGATCCCAGCTGTCGGGTAGCATCAAGATTCGCTTTTGTTGCCCAATAATGTGGGAGTGACTGTTATTACCCCGATGACGAACATGATGGCAATAGACTGGATGTCATAGAGATCACCAACTGATTGCAACTCACCTAGCGTAATTCCAGCCTACACAAGCCCAGATGGTTACTAATCCGTATGTGCTATATTGAATATCGAAATTCAGATTTAAAAGAAACGCATATCAGCAAGTGGAGTGACAGTTAACGTTTGATCGACATTATTGTAACCAAGTTTTTGCCTTTGCATCTCTTACACTTCTACACTATGTTGGATTCATGATTTTCTGGAGGAAAGTGAAACGGAGATGCAAAATCAATGAAGTACGATTATCATGTACTTCTTGCCAAGCAAAAACAACCTCAATATATATGGATATATTGAACTATAAAAGCGAACGAAGATTTAACAAAAGCATATTGCAGAAGATATTCATGAAAGAATTTGCTTCATATTTTCCTTTATCATGAAGCAAATAACATAGTTTCCTTATTTGTCATATGGAATCTGAAGAATCTCAAATTTCATTATTTTGTCAATCTCAAATTTCATTATTTTGTCATCAATTTCCTACCCTCTCGACAATCTTCACTATTTCCTACAAAGATGAAAGAGTATAATTATAATGCCAGAATTTTTTTTAAAAAAATATTATGCCAGAATGTTAATATGTCCACCCAGAAGCGCTTCCAATAATAGAGATATGACTAAAAGCATCCAACTAAACAAGAGTAGTATAGCGAGAAGTGGAGAAGTGATACCCGAACAGTAACAAATGCTGCAGGGATGAGCCCAATGGAGGTAGCCAAGAAGAATATATGATATGGGACATCAACAATTGGTGAAGCAAAATTTATAAATGTATTTGGAAGCGTAGGGGTCACTCTAAGGAAAAGCATGTAGTTGAGCAACCGCTGACGTCTTTTAGCAACCTGAGCATGAAAAACCTTATTTATTCCAATAGATGTTACGAAGGAAAAGATAACTCAAGTGTGTCAAAAGTTACCTGGGACTGGAAAAAAGTTAATTTGTCAGGCCAAAGAGAGAAGACAAGTGGTCGGCCAACTAATTTAGATAAAAAGTAGCAAGAAGATGCACCGGCAGTAGCTGCGAATACAACAAGAACTACACCTTTGACGACCCCAAAAAGTGCACCAGCAAGCAAGGACATAAAAACTGTTCCTGGGATCATAAAGGTCTGCATAAAAATGTAGACCAGATTGTACCCCACAAGAACCTGTAAGGTGTAGTCCCTTGTATAACTCTCCAAGTCATCCCTTCGGAAAAAGGAGAAGTAAAAGTAATAAGCATCACACAGATCAGGAGTGTTATCCTTAAAAAAATTTAAACAGTATTATTCAGCCAAAAAAAAAACTTAACCAAAATTACAACATAGAACAAAAGGCAAAGAAAATGAGCCAACAAATATAACAAGAAAATGAAAAATGACTCAAATTACCAGACTGAGTCCTGAACAGAATGCATATTCCAGTGCATGTGCTCTCTACCAAATTTGTTCTGTGTATATGGGCATGCAGGAGCTACACATTTTGCTCAGTTAACCAAAACTTTGAGCAAATACAGAACGAGTGTAACAAAAATCTGATGAGATTGATCACCGTTTTATTCCGATACAACCAACAAGCGAGACTAAATTATAGATATAACATGACGTAAAAATAAGCCAGAAGGTGAAATTGAAGCACAACAGAGAAATAGAAAATTGTTGAAGATGATTTTAACTTCTTGGTGATTGAAATTCAAATGAACCGTTATATCAAACCTTTTGAAGCTCACTGACACTCAAATTTCCAGAGTGACTAGTTGGAGTATATAAATAGAAATGACAAAAAATTTTATGAAGGTGCTGATAGTCGTGCTTCATGATGCATCATTCAAGAAACTAGAAAGCACTTTAATTCAGTCTCAATGACATTCTCTTTCCTCCATATCAACCAAATTGTAGTTACAGAGAAGCCATAAAATATTTCATATCGCTTTTCCTCCTCATTCTGACTAACAAAAGTAACTTCTGTGATATATTGCACAAATTTCTGAACTTGACTTCATTCTTGATGCAATTACCAAGCTATATACCTTTACAGCATTTACCAATGTCCTTGCAAGGCTAATCCTTTATGCAGTTAGTGAGTGACTGGGACAAAAATATGTCCTCGTAATCCATTTCTCACAATTCACAAAAACTGCATCTAAACTACATTCTTTCAAACCCGAATTCATGCAAGTGATTTCTTTGTTATTTTTTACTCCTCATTTGACATAAGGAAAAGTAAACCTGTAGCAACAAATGAAGCACACTTCTTTTAAAATATTTATGATTCATCACACAAACAATGTGGAAGAAACTTCCAAGAAAGTCACCAATAATTTTATTCCATAAGTACATTTTTGTTCGAAGTTCCAACACCTGACTATGAGAAATCGCATAGATTAGTCTCATACTGAAAATCTTGCAACCACACAACTATAAGTTACCATTAAAGGTTAGATGAAACCGAATAGACAGAAAGCACCAGCATGCATCTGTATATCAAAATGGTAACTTCACCCTTATGTTGAAGCGGAAGAACACAAGATGGGAAATCAAAATATATATAAAAAAAACCTACTTCAAAAAGCAAAAAAAAAAAAAAGAAGAAAAAAAAGAACAGCCTCTTTTCAGCTAATGTAACCTGATCTCAAGTTCCCAAATGCATAATTATTTCCACAATTCAGATCAGATAAATAGCCAATCAATTTTACAAGTATACCAGCTTAACTAAATATAAGATCTAGACACCACCAACATTAATGAATAACAAATATCCCGATAATTTTTTATTTTTTTTAAAAGAAAAGAAAATAAAGCAGCTACTAAAAATTCTGAAAACCTGAGGATCTGGAGGTCTTCGAGAGTACGAGGAAGCTTAAGAAAGCTGTAATCAGATGCGGGCATCGTCAAGTAAAGCCCCAATAGCCCCAAGACAAATCCCAACACGACGCCGCTCACCGCCATCACCTCCCACATCGTCAGCGGGAACTTCCCCGATCTAGCTTCATTTCTCTCCCTAATTACAGCACTGACATTCCCAGATTTTGACAATGACACCGTCGTTTCCGATTCAGTTTCCATATTCTCGAACCCAAAAATTCAAACCAATCGAAAACAAAGCTCGGGCGTCGCTTTTTCTTATCTGGGTTGTTGAAAAGTACCGACTTTAGAAACAAGAAACTAAGAGACAATACATTCAAACATACATGCACGTATGGGTAGCACAAATTATGTGAATTTGTTCAATTATTGAAAATTTTGTGAAAAATCAACGAAGAGGTGGAGAGGATGAGTGCTTTCTTCTTCGTTGCTTTCTAGACACTCTCCCTCCCACCCTTTATTCTTTCCATAAAATTTCAGGCGTGAGTTAAATGTGAGTTATTGTGCCTTTGTCCATATATAGGCACTGGACAAGAGACGTGCTTCGAATATTCCTTCATTCCTTTACATACAAAGCAAGTAACAAATGACATTACTATATTATTCCTTGGCCTAAACTCGTTTCATTTTTTTGGTAGAAAATGTGGGAAAAGATTTTGGGATGAATAAAAACTAATTTTGTTTTTGTTTTACGAGTGAATGTCTTAGGTTGAGATATTTGCTTAGTGTGGTTTACCGCTAACTTAGTTTGCACGCTATTGCATTAGTACGGGATTTATTCAGTGCGCACCGAAGGTAGCGGCTGCGGTTCCCAAGTAAAAAAAAAAAAAAACAAGAAATGCTGAAAAGAGTATAATTCGAACACAAAGCTTTGTCAAATATATCATGAGAAAAAGTATTAAGGACATATTTCGTATAGATATTCTCTTGTGGTTAATGTTGTTGCTGTAAATTAATCAATTTAAAATAAGCCCCGTGTTTACTCTCCATAAGGCTAGAATGAGTCCCTCGCTCTATAACCTTCCCATCTTGCAACACACATATTGTATCAGCATTCTTGATGGTCGACAATCTATGTGCCACAACAACTGTGGTCCTGTTCTTCATCAATCTATCCAAAGCATGTTGAACCACACGTTCCGATTCGACGTCAAGGGCACTAGTAGCTTCATCCAAGAGCAAGATTGAAGGGTCCTTCAGAATAGCTCTTGCAATGGCTACTCTTTGTTTCTGGCCGCCGGAGAGTTGAACGCCTCGTTCCCCAACTCTAGTCGAGTATCCCTCCGGAAGTGCGCTGATGAAGTTATGCGCGTCCGCCAGTTTCGCTGACTCGATCACCTCATCCTCTGATGCTCCCTCTTTGCCATAAAGAATGTTCTCGTAAATGGATGTGGCGAATAGGGCCGGTTCTTGTTGCACCAGGCCGATGTGTTTCCTCAGTGACTTGAGTTTTAGTGTCTTGATGTCTTTCCCTGTATGCAAAAGTAAAATATTTATAACTTGTAATATAAACTAGACTTTAGTTTTAAGTACTCAAGACTTGCTAGAAAGTGAGTTAACTTACCATCAATCAAGATTTTGCCTGACGTGGGATCATAGAACCTTAGAATGAGTGATATCACAGAACTTTTCCCGGAACCACTTTGGCCTACAAGTGCCATGCTTTTTCCAGAGTGCACCGTAAGGTTAAAGTCCTTGAAGATCAGAACATCTGGTCTCGAGGGGTAGCTAAACTCGACGTCGTGGAGCTCGATAGTACCATCCACCACATAAACATCTTCTCCAACATCGTTTACAATCTCTGTCTTTCGATCGAGTACTTCAAATATTGATTCCAGCATTTGGTTTCCCTTGAGAATGTCTGGTGCCATAGCTAGCGTCTCTCCCATCGATAAGGCGGTTATGATCATTACCATGAATGTCTTCATGACCGATTTAAAGCTTGCAAGCTCCTTCTCCATGAGGATAGAACCATACCTAGGAAAAAGTTGTAGCTTGGTTATATTGTTTGATATGTTATAAGTATCATCATCCACATACACAGACTATCCATAACAAGGACATTTAACATACCACAAGGCAAGACCATAAGACGAGAAGATGAAAAATTGCGAAACACCATAAAATATCCCAGCAGCCTGACCCCGTCGGAATGAATGTTTAGATGGTTCAAGAAGCTCGCCCTGGTAAAGATCTAGCACCTTCTCCTCCGCGCAAAATGCTGCGACCGTACGTATGTTACTCACAGCTTCACCAGCAAGCATGTTTGCTTTTAGATACGCTTTGCTCAAGTCACCGCCGAAGCCTTTCATGAAAATTCTCTGAAATAAAATACCAAAATAGGAGGATAATTTTCATTTTCACTATACCAAAGGGTCATATATAGGCTTTCACAGCTCAGCCAAACAGAATATACTGTATGTTGAGTAGAAATCATATCTACCTCGCTAATATGACCGCTGATAACTAGAGGATACATTGCTATGATGACGAGTGTGAGTCTCCAGTTCAAGATGAAGGCAATGATGAACGAAGTCACGACTAAACCGACATTCTGTAAAAGGATAGTGGATCGATCAACCACTACAGTTTGCAACAATGTAGCCTCACTCTCTAGCCGGGATGCAAGCATCGTGCTCGTGTTGTCCACATCATCAAACCATCCCATCTCATTTCTCAACATAGCTGCCAAGAAATAAACAAGTAAACTAAGTTATGGAGATGTAGCCAAAATATATTAGCAGGGGACAACATCATATCAAACTGTTTATTAAGCATGAAATACAGTTAGTTTTCAGTTCAATGGAATGACTATTAACATAGCTGTTATCGTGATGATGAACATACTCTTGAACATTTTTTTTCTGAGGCGAAGAGTAAGGCGTTCTCCCATGATCCCGAAACAGAGATATGTGAGGCCATGAACAATGAGGGTTATTACACCACCTCCACAGAAGAGCAATGAGATTTTCTTGACTTCACGACGTGTTGTGTCCCAGTCCATGTAATATGATACTAGAGCTTGAGTGACTCCGATAGCAAAAAGTGGCATCTGCGCTCCGACTATGAAAGCACCTATTGTTCCAAGTACGCCATAGAACCAATCGGGGCGAGCCATGGAATATAACCTACTTAAAGAAATACTTGTTGCTTTGGCATTCTCATCACCACCATATTTGCTTACAGACTTCTCCGAATGAAAACTTGAGCCTAGACTTCTTGTTGTCTTTTGAGATGATTCCCGTGACAATCTGATGCTCGCACCTCGTGAGTGCCTAATGAGAAAACAGGAAAAAAAATGAACATAAAGGAAATTAAAACAGT
The DNA here is from genome assembly GCF_033568475.1 of Henckelia pumila. NCBI lineage: Eukaryota > Viridiplantae > Streptophyta > Magnoliopsida > Lamiales > Gesneriaceae > Henckelia > Henckelia pumila. The sequence continues at coordinate 3,605,909 of NW_027331831.1, forward strand.
AGGATCAAATGCTTTTTGTTGCACCGAAATTTATATTTGATGGTAACGGTGTAATTAAAATTTTTGATAACTGTATAGCAATATTTTTTGTCATATATATGTCGATCGTTGTGCCAGATACGTTGCCACACAGATGAATAAGGGCAGTTACTGCTCTGCTTCCACAAAAACATTAATGAATATTCATTCATCCAGAGATTGATAACAAGAACAATATTAATGCAACATATTCGTTAACACTCATCGAGTAAGTGAAAGTCTAACCTGATAGGTCTTACTGTTGCAGCGCGGCCTGATGGAAGGCGAGCTAATGGAGCGTTTTCGTGAAGCTGAATGAGTGAAGAGTATGCACTACCTGGTCTTGACATGAGGTCTTCATGGCTTCCGGTTTCTACTATAGCACCGTCTTGTACGACAGCTATGATATCAGCGTTCCTGATAGTTGACAGGCGATGAGCCACCACGATTGTCGTCCTTCCAACCATCACATGGTCAAGAGCCTCCTGCACGCTCTTTTCTGAATCAGCATCAAGTGAGCTAGTAGCTTCATCCAACAACAAGACTGATGGATTTTTTACTATGGCACGCGCTATTGCAATTCTTTGTTTTTGTCCACCAGATAGTTGTATTCCTCTCTCGCCAACCTAAAACATCATCTTTAGTAAAGCATAACCAATCAACGGCCTAAAAAAATGTTTTGAGTAAGGTAAAGTAGTACCTGTGTTTGAAATCTATCTGGAAGGTTGTTGATGAACTTAATGGCATCTGCAAGCTTTGCTGCACTAGTGATCTCTTCAATGGTAGCATCGTTTTTCCCGTAGAGAATATTGTCTCTTATCGTCGTGGCAAAAAGAGCCGGTTCTTGATTCACCAAACCAATCTGCTGTCTTAACCACTTTAGATCCAACTCCCTAATGTCATTTCCATCTAATAGTATGTTCCCTTGTCGGGGCTCGTAGAAGCGTTCTATCAGAGATATGACCGTGCTTTTACCGGATCCGCTTCCTCCCACGAGGGCTACAATCTTTCCTGCTGGAAAATCCAAACAGAGCTTGTCGAAAATCAGCACATCGGGCCTGGATGGATAGCTGAATGTGACGTTCTTGAATTGGATGTGGCCTTCTACTTTGTGCAGTTTCCTTCCATTCTCAGAGCTGCTTTTACTCATTGTGTTCCTCTCAATCATCTGGAAAATAGAATAAGCCGACGCCTTGGCTCTAATAAAGGATGTGACATTAGGTGCTGCTTGCCCGAGTGATCTAAATATTAACACACAAGAATTTTAGTTTTCTTGCATGATTATAATACAATGTTATTATATAGCTTAAGCATGTATTCTCATTTCATTATATGACTAAACATCAAACTCTAAGTATGAGAATCGAAAATCTTACAAGCCAGCTATAACAACATTGATCATAGTGGTGAAAGACTCTCCTCCATCCGCGATATTTTTATGAACCACCGTGCTAGTGAACCAAACAAGGAGCGACCACGATAGGAATAGGACACAATGCAACGTCCCGAGTCCAAGTCCCTTGGCCAGCCCCGCTTTCTTCCCATATTTGTAAGTGTTCAGCAGAGACATTGAGTATGATTTAACCGCTCTATCTTCGCCAACAAATGCTTGCACTGTTCGGACATTGCCAATTGCCTGCATGCAAAATTGCATCAAAGGGACTTATTAATATTGCACATGTATCTCTTCTCCTAGCTAGGACATTAACATGCATGTGTACCATGCAACTGGTGCATGGCGTTACGCCATTACCACGTGTTTTATAGAATACGACGTGAGTTATATGATCAACTTTCATGTACCAAACATGATCATTCAGCAGTAACACAAAAGTTTGAATTGTATAATTTGTAATGTATAACAAACCTCTTCAGCAATTTCTCCAGCTTTGACATATGATTTTCGGGCGCTAGCGATAAGGCCAGTTGCAACATAAGCATAGAGTCCACCAGCAAATGCAGTCATCGGCACTATCGAAAGTGTTACCAAACTGATTTGCCAAACGCTGTGGAAACCAATCGCAAATCCTGCGATGAAACGGCTGAAATAATGCAAAAAGTTCCCCACCTGCATTCATTTGTCATTTTACTAAATCAGCAATAATCATTCTTGATTTATATATTAACTCATGATTTTTTTTTTAAATGATGATGAATATGAATCCCAATAGCGACTAGAGTTAATCATTATTCGAGAACTAATGATGGAGTAAAAATGAGTATATTAGAGTCTCGATTGAATTTTAGACCACGTAGGTGCACAGAATTGGTCCGATATATATTTGTATATATTCTATACGGAAGATTGTCCTGCAAAGATAAAAGTATGAATTTTACGGTAGATGAGATTCTAGTATATGGGTAATACCCAAACCATGCATCCAACGGTTCGTATTTTTAAACATAGGCGTAATTAATTATATATTGTTGACGTGACAAATCATGAGACATTAGATCTATCATTGGGGTATTATCCATGTGGTAGGTTGAAATCTACCGAAATTTACATGCACTTGTGGAAATATTGAATCAAGCATTTAATTAAGCGTGATAAAGCATATACGAACAACCAACAACACAAAGCATAAAATAAATGTAGGGAACATGATTGAAAAATGAAAAGGAAATTTATCTACTTTTTATGTTTAAGAGAATATATCAAACTCATACAGCGATATTTTTTCAATTATTTGAGTTGGCCATTCATGCTTAATTAATATAATACCTATATATTCTACTATCACGTATTTATCGACGGGCCATGAATTATACGTTATGGTGTGACATGACGTGAATTTAAGGATACAAAACCATCAAGCTACTGTTACAGATCGAAGAGCCCGTCTGCCAATTTAATGTGTAAAAATATATTATTCAGAGATTTGAAACAAATTTAAAATCTTTTCATCTAAACACGCGCGGTAAAAAAAATAAAAAAAAATCGGATACAATGAAAATATAATCGATGGATGCAATCAAATCAATTGTGGACCATGTCGAATTCTTGTGTCTGTATTTTACAAGAATTTGTGTTAAAAATTAACGTTTGCAAGTATTTCAACGTCAAAGAACTTGGAGTGACAGGTGTCATCTAATAGACTTCCCGAGCAAATTTTTAGACGAGGCAGATTAATTTGTGGCGGCCCCGGCCCAACTATCTTAATTAATGCATGCATTGGCAAAAGAGTCAACAGTCAAAGTAGCAGAGATTCATGAAAAGATTTAATTATCAATAGTTTAATCAAAACCAGCAGGTATTAAGTAAAAATATGGTACGTATTTAGTACATTAAATTTGTATTAAACCGTCTTTGTTATCTAACATATGACCAAATTACATGTATGTATGCATGTATTCACTTACCTATTATTAATGCGAGCTAGGCCACCCTTCTATGAGTTGTAACTTTTTGACAAGAGGTCTCCAGAATATAGTGACGTACCTATTTTATGTTCTTGTACACTACAATTAGGACCACTTTTCAGCTACTAGAACTCATGATTTATATATACGAAAATAGTTAATCTAAGTTGTTATAAGATCGATGTTCATTTAAGTTATTTTATAAATTATTTTAGAAGCTTATCTTCAATCAACACCAGACAAAAACACCACATATATATTGGAAGGAAAAAAAAAATCAAGAAGAGACAGAGTGACATGAGAGAAGAAGAACTCGAGAAATTTAAGAAAAAAAGTAGAATGCATGGACAAAACTAGAACCACGTAATCAATGAACTCAATGATAAAAACGAGGTAGCTAGCAAAGTTAATTAATGTTACACGTACGTGGGGTCATTGTACGTTGAAAAAGAATATTTCCTCCCATCCCATGTAATAAATTTACATTTTTGTGCACATGCATACAAAATAAAATTAATATATTTATTATTGTAATTAACGTTTATCAGATATCGAGTACTACGAACCTTTTCAGAAATAGCATCTTGGACAACAATAATATCAGTTGTAATGGCAGAAATGACCTCTCCAGTGGAAGCTTCAGTGTCAAAAAGGCTGATATCTTGATTTAGCATGGATCTTACATATGCCATTCTCATTTTGGCTGCTTGTCTCTCCCCTGAATGCATCCAAAATGCCACCTCTGCAACATATATATAAGAATATGCTAATTACTTTATTTGTAACATATATTTTTTAAAAAAAAATAAAGGAATTAAAATGTTTGTATTAAAGGGATCGGACAGATTAATTCGTTCGATTCCGATCCCCGCATGATTATCGTTGAGTAAAAATGTAATTATGTATAATAAGACTTGTATAATTATTAGTTACCTGTCCAAGATGAAAACAGTATGGCTATGCTCAGATATACAAAATCCAAGGCAAACTGCAAATTGAATCAGCAAATATATATAAATCACCCAATTTTATATTGTCCATCATGCATGCAACAAAGTTACAAATGACATCACAACAGATGACGTTAGGGCTAGGTAATTAGGACCCCCCAAATTATTTTTAATTTCACTCTTTTAAATGATCTAATTAGAGCATTCCTTAAATAAGGATAAACGAAAAACAAAAAGAATGTTCTTCTAAAAAAAAAAACTTTTTAAAATGAAGTATGTTCAAAATATAATAATGCATGGAAAATTATAATTTTGGTTCGGTAGTCTTCTATGTTTTTAGATTTCAGTTATAGTCCCTCATGTTCCGATTTTTGACAATTTGTCATTTTTAGTAACACCACACGTACGTCGGTTCCACATCAGCACTGCATTAGTGCAACATCGTAAAAATGACTAAAATTGCCACACACAAAAACAAGGATATAAAGCTAAAACTGAAATCTGAAAACATAGAGGATCGAAATCGCATAGTCATGACAAACATAAAGACTAAATGCATATATGTTTACCCCGCTAACTAAACATGCGGATGGAATGATATATCATGGAAGAAGAGTAGTGTACGTGTAGGCATATACATACCATGCCAACTTGATGGGAAGCCTCTTTGGGGAAAAGGTAAGCCAGTCCGATGATATTGATCACCTTCCCGAAGAAGATGAAGAAGATGGGAACAGAAGCGCCATGGACGCAAGCACCCACTGATCCCACGAACATCAGAAAGTAATCGTACGCATCTGCGAATGCGAAGAGTTTCAAGAATGGAACTTTCTGCTTCTTCTTCCTCCTACTTTTTTCATGTTCGCTGCAGCTGGACTCGTCCAAAGTTGGCGCAGAATGTTGATGGGTCATTTCTAAATCTTTTTTTTTTTTTTTTATTTTAAATCTTTTGTGTGTTGGGATGATATTATTTTATAGAGGAATGGAGATAATATATAGTGATACTTTCTAGTGAATCTTTGCTGGATTTATATAGACTTCAGTACTTTAGGGGGGGAAAAAAAGAAAGAAAAAAAAAAAAGAAAGATCAAGAACTAAGCTATCGGCCGTTTATGACTTTTTCTTGGGTATTATAATGTGAGCTAGGGACACATATATACGTTTTGTAGTTGTATGATGTATCTATGAATGCATGTACGTTATACACACATATATACACACACTCCACGGGTTAATTACTTAATTTCTTCTTTTTTTCTACGTCTGGATTCAAATAATATATTTATTTTATGCTTTCTAAAATGGAATTATGAAGTATAACATATTAAATGAAAGATGGTACGTACAGAAAGTAAGCATTTTGGGGTAATAAATATGTCTTATTAGTATCTTACACACAATATATATACATATAATACAAAGAGTAACATTCCTATGAGACAGGTCAATCTTACCCATATTTATAATAATAAGTAATACTTTTGGCATAAAATGTAATATTTTTTAATGGATAACCCATATAAGAGATCCGTTTCAAAAAAATGACCTTTGAGACCGTTTCATAGGAGTTTTTGCCTAATGCAATTGACCTAATTATAAATTGAACAAATTTGAGGGCTGATAAATATACATAAATTAGTTGGATTTGAACATCCACGTTAACTATCAAATGGCTTTAAATATGTTTTTTGGAAACATTTTGGTTGTTTTTGGATAGAATGGTTGATTTCAAATCTCAATAATACCGTCAATTAGAATTCATTCTATTTTATATAACTAAATATAAATAAGTAAGGTATGAATTTAAAATTTGATCTATTGTTTATAATTTCATTGTTAACAATTAAAATTAAATTATAATCAGAATTCATAACGACGATCGGTATTAATTAATTCAAAAAAACCCGTAGAAATTAAATCATGTTCTAATTCATTTTAATTCCAAGAGTAGAAGATATACAGCATGCACCGCACCGTTGTATATATTGATAAGATGTCAGTATTCATTTAATAGAGGGTAAGGAGGAAGAGTATTATCCATCCAGCCCCCCATTCTTTCTTTGATTGCCAAATTTATGATGCAACTACTTCCCATCATCGGAGCCGTGACATTCGTCTTACCAATGTTTTTACTACAATTTATTCAACGTTACGTATGGAGTATTAATTCTTCATCGTTTTTGTATTAATTCTTCATCGTAAAAACGGAGAAAATACGCTAAAATGACCAAACCTAGAATTAATTCGGTAGAGAAATTAATGAACTCTTGTATAGTTATAATTCAGAATAATTGATAATGTATAGAGTATGATTTAGAAGTTGTCAACGTGACTTGGCAAAAAGGTTATATAGTGTGGAGTGTGGGCGAGAGAGTCAAATATTAGCCCACATGGCATAGACGAGTTGGTAAGGCCTGAGGTGACGTGAGAAGAAATTCTCCAGCGTTGCGGGTTCGATCCTCGTGTGGAGCATATTCCTCATTGAAATATTTGGGGGTATGCTCTGAGGGTTGGACCATGTTGTTCTCTTCCTCAGGTCCCTGCCTACTCGTGCACATCCCTCGATTTAACCCCGCATAAGCCAATAGGTCTTTGACTCATGTGGGATGGGGTCCCCTTCGGAGTCAACCCTTTTGAAGAGAGAGTCAAATATTATCTTAATTAGAGGGAAGGGGACAGATGAATGAAAGGAACGGTTGAGATATATGGTGATTTTTTTTTTTTTCGAAGAAGTGGCTCTCTTTGTGATTTACGTGTATGTGTGTGTCCCATATCTTTTGAATTTCAGTACTCGTTTTTTATGCAGTACTAAAGATTGGGAATAATTTTTTCTACAAATACTCTTTCCACGATTAAAATCTTACGATACCCGACCCATTTTATCTTAAAATCTTTTCTACAATTAAAAATCTTACGACAAAGATCAGTGAAAAGACGGTATTATTTGGTCTGAAAAAGAAAGTGTCGTTATTTCCCTTCTCTATCTCCATTGCGATGAACGAGCAAAGAGGAGTTTGGAGAAGTGAGGATAAACGACATAGTAACAATTATCGTCCAAGATACCAATCATGTTGTCATTCTTTATTTGACAATATATGGGAAAATTGATTTTATCGTCCCGTATGTTTGTCATTTTGCGATTTAAGTTCTTTATATTTTCATATTTTAGTTTTAGTCCGCTATCTTTGTTTTTTTTTGATAATTTTAGTCTTTTTTTCGATGTGGCGCTGATGTAGCACCAATGCAGTGTTGATGTGGAACTGACGTGTATGGTGCCACGTAAGCATTTTCGAAAAAAATAGACTAAAATTGTCAAAAATCAGAACATACATGACTAAAACTGAAATATGAAAATATAGAGAACCAAAATTGCAAAGTGACAAACATATAAGACCAAAATTGCAGTTTTTCCGACAATATTTTATTTGAAGAATATCGAAAATTTGATTTGTGCTTTCTCTAGTTTGCAGAAAGATCTAATCTTTTCATATAACATGATTGGAACGAACAGGGTGGGAAAACTTAAAAATCGGTTTTTATTATCTTGTTATTTAATTTACTTGTGTTTTTCTTGATATTAGCGGATACAAACACACAAAATACTGTGTTTATTTAGTGAGATTACTTATATATAGATAAATGATATTGAGACTATTAAACTAATTTTATTGGATGTGAAATAATGATATGGATAATCAATAACACATTTACTTTTATTAATCAATTTTGTGATTGAAATTATGATTAAGTGACGAGTTACAATTTTTTTCTTTAGTTATAAATATATAATATTATATTTAGTTTGTATTTGTAAAATTGATATTGTGATTGTTATTTAAAAATGTAAATTATTCTCGATCCATATGTAAATTTTTTTAATTGACCAAAATTATTGAGTATAAATATTATTTATTTTTTAAAACAAAAATTAAAAAAATTAGTAAAAATAAGTTTTTCATGCATAAGGATAAAATCAAATGAAATGTATTAATCATATCTTACATTATTATAATTTTTATTCATGTTTTATAATTTTTAAATAGATTTTTCATATATTAAAAAAAATAAAATGTATTAAATATATCTTAAAGTATTCGAAATTTCTATTCATATTTTATAATTTTTTTAAACGTGATTTTATATATTATTTTTTGGAAAATAAAGGATGTTAATGTATTTTTTCTCAATTGAAAAAATAATTAGTTAAAAATAATTATTTACAACACCTTTTATTTATGACAAATCATTAAAATTTAAAATTTAAAATAAATAAATATAAATAAACTTTATAATTTAATACGAGCCATAAAAAAACAAATAAACATAAACCTAATATAATTATTAATATAATCATATATTTATCAAATAAACGTACCATAGCAATTGCGTGTGAATTGATTAAAAAAGTATATTCTACTATTGGGTCACTTTAATAAAAGCCCATCCCTTCTGTCGATTCAGTTGCAATTATTATTTACATATTTTATTCAATGCTATCTTAAGTATTTGATCTAATATATAGATAGAATTCTTCATTTATCAACAACATCAAACATATTAAACATTCATAAAAAATTTCTATAAACAGTCTTATCCATAACAAAATATTATTTTTTATGTTAAAAGTATTATTTTCATTCCAAATATAGATTGACCCGTCTTATAAATATAAATTACTGATATCGTTTCACTATGGACTTACTCTTACACATTATATTATTATTCATAATAAGGGAGTCTGGCTTGTTTGCTAAAAAAAATTAAAAACAACTTATAAATTATTAAAATAAGTTGTTTGACAGCTTATAAATTTTTTTAAAAAAAAAAAATTTACTGCGCCAACATAATTTTTAAAATTTTATTTGAATATCAAAAAAATTATCCTTCTGTATTTTATAATATTTCAAACATGCACATGTATTAAATTATATATAAATTGATTAATATCTAATAATAATACTTAACAATAATAAATATTATTATTATCATTAATTCTATTAACATTGTTGATATTAATAATTATAATATAATTAATTAGATATCATTATCATTATACTATTATTGTTAGTATTATAATAATAGTTAATACCAATAATTATTTAAGTATATTTATAATAATAATAATAATAATAATAATAATAATAATAATAATTTTAATATAGTAATTAATTTGTTACTATAAATTCAAAAATAATAGTTAATATGATTATTATTTCATAATGTTATGAGTTCTGACATTTTGATAATGATCATCATAACAAAAAAATCTTATCATATCAAATCCATCAACAATTTTAAACTTCGTTATTTTATAAGATCATGCAAGTTGTAATTTCATAAAACATCACAAGACACGAGAGCTTATAAACCGTTTTAAATAAATTAACCGAACACCCTTGTAGTCATACAAACCAAACATTTATCATTTATTTATAACTTATAATACGCATCATTCACTTATCATATCAACGGACCAAAGGCTCATTGATTATCATATTTATCCAAAACTAATCTTTCAAATTGATCTTACGGTGCAGTACACTCATCAACTCTTATAGATGTTATAGCAGACAAATTTAGGCGATAGAAAAATGAGTCCATATCAGACACATTGTGAAACGTTTGATTGTCTTCCATACATGGATTTCACCTACATAATTTATAGGCGGCACGCATACGGCCGTGAGGATGCGTTTCAACTGATTCATCGGAGTCTTATCCAACAAACAGTTGTTAAATCAAAAGTTTAGCTGCGAACATAATCGATGGATACATGAATGAATAAATAAATAACGTTTTGACATGAAGCCTACTGATTTTTCTTTATCATTGTAGAAGTGGATGAAGAGGATCTGAGATCTTGACTGGTAGATCTTACTATAAACAGAAGGGTCTCCACCAACATGCCCAAAACCAGACCAAGGATGCCACCAGCAGCACTCTGGAGCATATAAAAAGTACATATATGGCCAATGTTAGCTGTATGTTAAAAATGAGCTAGAACACTGAAGCAAAGATGAACGCGAGAACTTGGTAAAAGGGCATTTGGAGTTCGGAAGCCTGAAATCTAGGTTTGTGACTCCAGGTGAGGTATGCATCATTATGACCAAAAGTGAGAGGCGCTACCGTACTTTATCTTGAGGGGGAAATTTGTTTCAGAAACTCTCTCTCTTGTTCGCGGAAATGTTATAAGTAATCAACAAATTTATCAGACTGATCGAGTAGAGGAGTTACCATAGCAGGACTGTGGCTAAACAAGGCTCTGAATGCAGCATATCCGGCCAAGTATCCAGTAAACATTATGAGAACAACATGCAGCCCTGTTCGTTCACCAAATACAGTTCATTTTAAGTCACTTTTGTGGCATAGATACATGAAAGCAACACAGAATTTAAATGAATAAGAGACAAATTAACATTATAACCATCACCTACCCCAAAAGTTAGAATGTTCAGAGTCAAAGGGAGGAGGAATTAGGTACCAACGATAATGGCTTATATAACAGAATTTCTTCGAGGTTGTGTTAGGATCGAATGATTTGGGGAATTTGAATATATTTGGATCTAAATAACTCTCTTATTTTACTCAGTTCCATTATAAACATTAATACACGAGGTCAAAACTGTAATGGAATAATTTGAAATCAATGTAACTAACAATTCCCATGTAACTGAAATAGTGAAATGTATTTAGTATCTCCTCAAAAAAATGAATTTCGTAGCATTAACATAAATACTTTACATTATAATCCTTCAATCCAAATAGTCTAAAAATATAAAATTTTAGATGACAAAATCATTATGGTTTCAATAATCTCATTATAGCTAGAAATAATAGTTCTAAATTTATTTCTAGACCCATTTTCCTTTCTTCAGAAAGCCAGAGAACTTCTAATGAATGATCTCACTAAGAATGATTTCCTATTTACATTTGGCTGAATGAGAGTCAATTCATCAAAATATTTACAGACTATGCAAATAAAAAATGTTAAATTAGATAAGTAAAAATGTGAGTAAAAGAGAAACGACTGTTTCCGTTAGATAATCAGCTATCTTTTCTCTACAACTCTCCCATCCATGGTCCTTGCAGTTACGAGTCTCTAAACTCGTGACTGCCATGAGGCAGAAAAACAAAAAAGGAACAGAAAAGACTAGATGATGTGTGAACAATGTCAGAAGAATAGGAAGCAGTATGCACCTCCTTCACAGCTAGACATTTCTAGCTGTCAAAAAAATTGTCAAGACCTATCTAAGAAGCAACTAAGTATCAAAAACAGTTACTCACAACCTAAATATAACCATGAGGACATTCATTACTAGCAAAACACTATACCAAATCTCTCTGGTTTGCCATCTTAACAAGCAGTGATTTGACATGACATAGAAATCCCAACATGTTCAGTTGCTGCATCCAAAGAGGTAGATGTCAATTTGAAATTAATTGTTGCCAAGGGAAAATCATGAACAACATTCAGCAGGTCCCATATAATGAATTAAATTCCTTCACAGGCTTCTATGCTGTCAATTGAACATGTTCCATGATCATAAAAATTCTCGCGAAGATTTTGATGCTAATTGCGGTTCGCAAACTAGAGAGACTGAAGAAGAGCTATAGAAGAAAAAAGGTGTACAGCGTGAAGTAAACTCTGAGCACAAAACTTAGTGGCAATCAGGGCAGTTCCAACAATAGCCAAGCAGAACAACCTCATTTCTCCAATAGCAAAAATATTATAATTCTTATAGGTAGTCCCTCTAAAAAATTGCAAGCTTTGCCTTCTTCGAATATTAGGATTTCTACCCTGGAGCTCGATTTAAGTTTAGAATTCAATACTAGCTCAAAATGAAAGAACCGGTGACAACAGTTTACAAAGAAAGTAATGCATATGGAAATAAAATTTACCGAAGCCTATTTGATCTTTGTAAGAAGAAAAAGGCTCCATTTCACTCTTTCTGGGAGTAATGTCCTTCACCAATTCTTCATACATCTTCTTTTCCGCCACCTCGGCTAGTTTTGCCAACCTCGCCTTCAACTCCTCACCCTATGAATTAATCACAAATAGCGGTATCTTCAAATTCAAAACTGTATCCAAGAAAAAATTATTTCGAACTAAAAGCCACGTAAAAATGATGCGATCATGACACATTCAAGTGAAAAAGAAACCATCTCTAGGAGAGTGTACCTTTTCCCTGGGTTTGGGGCTGGCCAAGACAAAATTGCAACCGGAGAGGATAACTGATAAATCGGGACGGGTATCCGTCTCCGATCCGATCCAGATACTTTTCAGGGATTTATACGGTAGGGATGAATGAGCGATAAGAGAGGAGGATAGATCTCTGAGATCTTCGGACAGGTGACAGTCCGCGGAGGCCGCTTCGAGGAAAAAGCGGATAGCATCAGTGGTTGATATGATGAGGCCACCGGTAGTTATCTGCGGCGGAGAGGTGGTGGCGGGAGGATTCGGAGAGCTGTCGCCGTGTTCTGCCATTTGTGAAACTTCATAGATGGGGACCGGGTATCGCACAACACAACTGAGTTTGAGAGTGGTGGGCTGGGCTCTACGTTTAGACCGAGTAGCCATATTTGGCCCGAACTTTCTTGATTGTTGAGTCCAGCCCATATAACCCCATGGAGCCCATTAAATTTTAATTCTTGTTGAAAAAGAGAGAATTTGGAAATAGACGGGATTATTCTACGCAATACCTGAAATATTTTTGCCCTCATGATGTGGTCAAATTACAAATATTGGATCATCAACACACATGTCAATTTTCATACAAAATATAAGGGTATCACGTGATCTAATGATATTGAAATAAGGGAAAAAACACTTCTGGTATAACATAGACTAACCCGGATAAGATGTGACTCCTCAGACTTCAAGTTTGAGGATTAAACTCTTTTGCTACTTTAATTATATTCATTTCAATTATATAGTTCTATTTTTCATTTGTTTCAAATATATAATTCATTTTTCACATTCAATAAAATCTTTTGCTAATATTTATCTATTTTTAATGTGTATAATTTGTTTTCTCCTATTATAATATTATTAAATATAAGGATGTATTAGAAATTTTGACTGAATAATTTGTTTACAAAATAGACTATATTATTGGGATGAATGAAATATTAAGTTCTAACAGGTATACTTTATATACATCAAGTGTGTGGTTTTTTTAAAAATAGCTTTCGAGTGGTTGGAGATAGATATCTCTATATTAGACATGCTACAATCAAACACGAGATTTATCCTAAATACGAGATTTATCCTAAATGTTGGAATTTGATATCATTTGAGGTATAACTCATACGTCTTTGTTTTTATTGAATGTTGGAATTTGATATCATTTGAGGTATAACTCATACGTCTTTGTTTTTATTGCTCATTAGTATGTAGTTAAATGATATTTATTTTATTTTATTATATTTTTAAAAAAATGCGTGCCTGCCAAACATGGTTGAAGCTTATCTTTTCTATATATTAAAATATATTATCTTCGACCTATTTTTTTTCTATGTACAAGTATTATTATTTTTTTCTTTTTTTTAAAGATGTACAAGTAGTTAAGATAAAAAATATCCAAAAAACTTCCAGATGTATCATTTCATAACAATTTTAACGTCCTCGTTTAAAAACAACATTACACAAATGGATAAATTTGTAAATCAAGGTTTTCAATATTCATTGTTTTAATTGCTTATTTAAATTTTAAACTGATAAAATATTATTTTCACTATCTTAATAATCCTTGGTCCTCCAAAAAAATTGTTAAAAAACAAAAACAAAAACAAAATTGACAAATCCGCAATCCAAGATAAAAAGCGAAAAAAATGATGATTTTTAAAAATACGATTACAATTTCGAGCACATATGAATAGTTATGCATACGCAATATACACACTATAGACAATTTTTTTTAAAAAAAAAATTGAAAATTCTTTAGAAATAAATGAAATAATAAGATAATAAAATTTACAGTGTGTATGTGTATCTGTGCGTTTGTGTGAATGGACTTGGACCAGCACTTAAATTCAACCGTATCGGACCCGTTTGTAGTCTAACTTTGACTGTCGAAACAAAGCGTTGGAATAATTCAACAACGGGTGGCGATTTTATTAGTTTGGACCACTTCTAAATTCATTTGGACCTATTCATTTTGAGCCCAAAATAACAAAACAAGATCCATTCGATTTTTTTCTTTTAAAAGTTATTAATCATGTTTATAAAATTAAAACAAGTCTATCCATCTCATCTTATACGTTTACACAGTAATATTTCAGAAATCTTTAGAATTTTCAAAGGTGAAAAACAATGAGTATTTTAGAAATGCTATCGTTATTTACTCATTAGGAAAAGTAATAATTTCATTAAATAAAAAGACACGAACACGAAATACATATAATTATTATTTGTCGTCGGCCCATTGACGCGACGCCATTTTACAAAGATAATCTACGACAAATTTGATGAGGTTTATTTGGTTGTTTCTTAGAAATTCCGATTCATATTCATACAAATGTACTCGAAAAAGGGGGGCCCCTACTTGTGTGACATGAATTGTTTGTTTTTTTCCTCGAAATTAACGTATTCCCGACCTTGAAGTAATTAATATAAAGTGTTGAAATTTGAACGCCACTCACCACTTGACCTTTTCAATTCCAACTTTGTCTCCTCATTGATTTTTTTTTTATTATGATTATTATTTCAATATTTATGAAAAAGAATACGAGATATATCTATTACTAACGCTTTTTATATATATAATAGTTTGATTACCGATAAACATGAACAGAAAAACGTCACAATTTGAAGAGAGATATTTTATTTGCCTGCCTTATCCCTTTACTATTTAATAAGAATATCATTTAACTTAATAATGCAATTCAATAAGGACCCCATGGCATTACCCAAAGAGCAACGTGATACGTGACATTGATTGTTGCAAAGCTAATGTCACCAAACATGCCTTTTTAGAAAATCTAGTTCAATTTCATCAGTTTAAGTTTTTTATATACACTAAATTTATAGATTTTAGCATATTTTTTTTGAGTTGGGTTGTTACAAACTCGAGATCTTAATGTCATGTGAATTAATAAGTTATAAGTTACTAAGAAATTACTTTTAAGTTACATTTCTAATTTATCAGTGTTGTATTTATGAATTTGAGATTGGTAAGATTCTCTCCGTCTTTTAAAAAGTCAATTGGTATTGAGATTTGTTAATTCTCTTCATGCTTATGCCTCAAATGCCACTTTCTAACCTTCTATGTCTTCTCTTATTGATCACATGATTTATAACGAATTTGAGGACAATTATGCTCTTAAATCAATCATAAGACTATCATTTAAAGAAGTTGAATCCTAAGATTATTTTAAACTATTTTAGGGATCATAATTTACCGTGTCTATTATTTCCCTATCATGGATTTTAGTCATAAATTGCTGTCTTGTATTGTCTTTGCCCGTTTAGAGTTAATCTATTTTAGGGATCATCATAATTCGTCCCGAACTTCTCTGCATTGCTTATGTTGTCTTTGCCCGTTTAAATGTAATCACCATTTGCTAACGAACTAATTTTTTTCTGCATTAGAAATTTCGGGTATAAAGTTTTTTTTCTAAGTATAAGTAATTTTAGTTTTATTTCAAGTTTGAATCTCAATTACGTTTCTTAATTTTATCCCCCACCATCTTCGAATTATTTAAGTAGATTAAAATAAAAATTCAGACTGAGAACTTTAAAGTTCAAAGCAAGCTGGTGTCTTTTATGGCAAATTCTATTTTACCTCGGAGTAACACTCTCAATGTAATTTACACAAAATGTTCATATCAACATCTGATTTAAAAGAAAAAAATATTGATAGATTTCACATTATTTTTTTTTATAAAAAATGTTTGTAAAACTATTATTTATTTTTACTCTTAGAGTACGGGAACATTAGCATTTTGGTCCTGTATGTTGACTTCTTTTTGGTTTTGGTCCTGTATGTTGGCTTGTTTTGGAAAAGATCCTGTAATTCGATTTTTTTTTGGATTTAGTCCTATATGTTGGCTTATTTTGGTTTTAGTCTTATAAGTTGGTTTGTTTTTTGGTTTTCGTCATGTATGTTATCATGTTTTGAAATTTAGAAGTTGATCTCTAATTATTTTTGTAATAAATATTTTTTATTCTTTCATGTTTTATCTGCTTATTGGTTTGAGATAATTACAACTAACTAATAAAAAAATATTTTTTTACGCTTAAACTTTTTTAAATCTAAATAATTTAATAAAATCTAAAATATGTTAATTTAATGTATTAAATGTAACATACTTTTGTTCTTTTAAAAATTAACAAACAAACATTCATTTATATCGTTCTCAACTTTAAGTTCGATTTTTTTATTTATTTGACACTAAGTGTTCGCCCACTTAGCACCTATTAATGATCATATAAATAAGTTCCAACCTAAATTAATAAAATTAACTAAAAAACTAAAAATATATTTAAAACATACTTTTGTTTTATTTAAAAGTAACACTCTAATATATTTTTTTATCGTTCTCAACTATGGTTGACTTTTTTTGTTCCGCTTTTCTCGAAAGCAGAGCTTTTTAGGTATGTTTCACTTTTATCACGCTTAATCGCCGCTTAAGCGTGCTTTTTAGAACACTGCAAATAAGCAAAATTTTGCTGCTCCCTCCAGTTTTGGCGACGGAGGAAAAATACAAAAAAAAAAAACCAAGTTATTGTACCTTTTAGAACATAATTATTATTTTAAAAAATAATTAGAAAGTCAACATCTAAATTTTAAACCTAATTTATTTAATTATAAAATCATAAAAAAATACTTATTATAAAAGCTTAAGCGGTGAAGTTGGAAAGTCAACTTCTAAATTCTAAATTTAATTTATTATTTTCAAATAAAAAACATAGGCGCTTATTCTAACTTAATTACCGAGCTTAATTTGGTCAAAACCGTATATTTTTCATGACCAAAATAAAAAAATAAGTCAACTAATATGACCAAATCCAAAAAAAATCCAAATTCCTGTGCTTTTTTCAAAACATAACTTTGTATAGGACTAAAATCAAAAATTAAGTCAACTTATAGGACCAAAACCAAAACAATCTATTTTAGGGATCATCATAATTCGTCCCGAACTTCTCTGCATTGCTTATGTTGTCTTTGCCCGTTTAAATGTAATCACCATTTGCTAACGAACTAATTTTTTTCTGCATTAGAAATTTCGGGTATAAAGTTTTTTTTCTAAGTATAAGTAATTTTAGTTTTATTTCAAGTTTGAATCTCAATTACGTTTCTTAATTTTATCCCCCACCATCTTCGAATTATTTAAGTAGATTAAAATAAAAATTCAGACTGAGAACTTTAAAGTTCAAAGCAAGCTGGTGTCTTTTATGGCAAATTCTATTTTACCTCGGAGTAACACTCACAATGTAATTTACACAAAATGTTCATATCAACATCTGATTTAAAAGAAAAAAATATTGATAGATTTCACATTATTTTTTTTTATAAAAAATGTTTGTAAAACTATTATTTATTTTTACTCTTAGAGTACGAGAACATTAGCATTTTGGTCCTGTATGTTGGCTTCTTTTTGGTTTTGGTCCTGTATGTTGGCTTGTTTTGGAAAAGATCCTGTAATTCGATTTTTTTTTGGATTTAGTCCTATATGTTGGCTTATTTTGGTTTTAGTCCTATAAGTTGGTTTGTTTTTTGGTTTTCGTCATGTATGTTATCATGTTTTGAAATTTAGAAGTTGATCTCTAATTATTTTTGTAATAAATATTTTTTATTCTTTCATGTTTTATCTGCTTATTGGTTTGAGATAATTACAACTAACTAATAAAAAAATAATTTTTTACGCTTAAACTTTTTTAAATCTAAATAATTTAATAAAATCTAAAATATGTTAATTTAATGTATTAAATGTAACATACTTTTGTTCTTTTAAAAATTAACAAACAAACATTCATTTATATCGTTCTCAACTTTAAGTTCGATTTTTTTATTTATTTGACACTAAGTGTTCGCCCACTTAGCACCTATTAATGATCATATAAATAAGTTCCAACCTAAATTAATAAAATTAACTAAAAAACTAAAAATATATTTAAAACATACTTTTGTTTTTTTAAAAGTAACACTCTAATATATTTTTTTATCGTTCTCAACTATGGTTGACTTTTTTTGTTCCGCTTTTCTCGAAAGCAGAGCTTTTTAGGTATGTTTCACTTTTATCACGCTTAATCGCCGCTTAAGCGTGCTTTTTAGAACACTGCAAATAAGCAAAATTTTGCTGCTCCCTCCAGTTTTGGCGACGGAGGAAAAATACAAAAAAAAAAAACCAAGTTATTGTACCTTTTAGAACATAATTATTATTTTAAAAAATAATTAGAAAGTCAACATCTAAATTTTAAACCTAATTTATTTAATTATAAAATCATAAAAAAATACTTATTATAAAAGCTTAAGCGGTGAAGTTGGAAAGTCAACTTCTAAATTCTAAATTTAATTTATTATTTTCAAATAAAAAACATAGGCGCTTATTCTAACTTAATTACCGAGCTTAATTTGGTCAAAACCGTATATTTTTCATGACCAAAATAAAAAAATAAGTCAACTAATATGATCAAATCCAAAAAAAATCCAAATTCCTGTGCTTTTTTCAAAACATAACTTTGTATAGGACTAAAATCAAAAATTAAGTCAACTTATAGGACCAAAACCAAAACAATCTATTTTAGGGATCATCATAATTCGTCCCGAACTTCTCTGCATTGCTTATGTTGTCTTTGCCCGTTTAAATGTAATCACCATTTGCTAACGAACTAATTTTTTTCTGCATTAGAAATTTCGGGTATAAAGTTTTTTTTTCTAAGTATAAGTAATTTTAGTTTTATTTCAAGTTTGAATCTCAATTACGTTTCTTAATTTTATCCCCCACCATCTTCGAATTATTTAAGTAGATTAAAATAAAAATTCAGACTGAGAACTTTAAAGTTCAAAGCAAGCTGGTGTCTTTTATGGCAAATTCTATTTTACCTCGGAGTAACACTCACAATGTAATTTACACAAAATGTTCATATCAACATCTGATTTAAAAGAAAAAAATATTGATAGATTTCACATTATTTTTTTTTATAAAAAATGTTTGTAAAACTATTATTTATTTTTACTCTTAGAGTACGAGAACATTAGCATTTTGGTCTTGTATGTTGGCTTCTTTTTGGTTTTGGTCCTGTATGTTGGCTTGTTTTGGAAAAGATCCTGTAATTCGATTTTTTTTTGGATTTAGTCCTATATGTTGGCTTATTTTGGTTTTAGTCCTATAAGTTGGTTTGTTTTTTGGTTTTCGTCATGTATGTTATCATGTTTTGAAATTTAGAAGTTGATCTCTAATTATTTTTGTAATAAATATTTTTTATTCTTTCATGTTTTATCTGCTTATTGGTTTGAGATAATTACAACTAACTAATAAAAAAATATTTTTTTACGATTAAACTTTTTTAAATCTAAATAATTTAATAAAATCTAAAATATGTTAATTTAATGTATTAAATGTAACATACTTTTGTTCTTTTAAAAATTAACAAACAAACATTCATTTATATCGTTCTCAACTTTAAGTTCGATTTTTTTATTTATTTGACACTAAGTGTTCGCCCACTTAGCACCTATTAATGATCATATAAATAAGTTCCAACCTAAATTAATAAAATTAACTAAAAAACTAAAAATATATTTAAAACATACTTTTGTTTTTTTTAAAAGTAACACTCTAATATATTTTTTTATCGTTCTCAACTATGGTTGACTTTTTTTGTTCCGCTTTTCTCGAAAGCAGAGCTTTTTAGGTATGTTTCACTTTTATCACGCTTAATCGCCGCTTAAGCGTGCTTTTTAGAACACTGCAAATAAGCAAAATTTTGCTGCTCCCTCCAGTTTTGGCGACGGAGGAAAAATACAAAAAAAAAAAACCAAGTTATTGTACCTTTTAGAACATAATTATTATTTTAAAAAATAATTAGAAAGTCAACATCTAAATTTTAAACCTAATTTATTTAATTATAAAATCATAAAAAAATACTTATTATAAAAGCTTAAGCGGTGAAGTTGGAAAGTCAACTTCTAAATTCTAAATTTAATTTATTATTTTCAAATAAAAAACATAGGCGCTTATTCTAACTTAATTACCGAGCTTAATTTGGTCAAAACCGTATATTTTCCATGACCAAAATAAAAAAATAAGTCAACTAATATGACCAAATCCAAAAAAAATCCAAATTCCTGTGCTTTTTTCAAAACATAACTTTGTATAGGACTAAAATCAAAAATTAAGTCAACTTATAGGACCAAAACCAAAACAATCTATTTTAGGGATCATCATAATTCGTCCCGAACTTCTCTGCATTGCTTATGTTGTCTTTGCCCGTTTAAATGTAATCACCATTTGCTAACGAACTAATTTTTTTCTGCATTAGAAATTTCGGGTATAAAGTTTTTTTTTCTAAGTATAAGTAATTTTAGTTTTATTTCAAGTTTGAATCTCAATTACGTTTCTTAATTTTATCCCCCACCATCTTCGAATTATTTAAGTAGATTAAAATAAAAATTCAGACTGAGAACTTTAAAGTTCAAAGCAAGCTGGTGTCTTTTATGGCAAATTCTATTTTACCTCGGAGTAACACTCACAATGTAATTTACACAAAATGTTCATATCAACATCTGATTTAAAAGAAAAAAATATTGATAGATTTCACATTATTTTTTTTTATAAAAAATGTTTGTAAAACTATTATTTATTTTTACTCTTAGAGTACGAGAACATTAGCATTTTGGTCCTGTATGTTGGCTTCTTTTTGGTTTTGGTCCTGTATGTTGGCTTGTTTTGGAAAAGATCCTGTAATTCGATTTTTTTTTGGATTTAGTCCTATATGTTGGCTTATTTTGGTTTTAGTCCTATAAGTTGGTTTGTTTTTTGGTTTTCGTCATGTATGTTATCATGTTTTGAAATTTAGAAGTTGATCTCTAATTATTTTTGTAATAAATATTTTTTATTCTTTCATGTTTTATCTGCTTATTGGTTTGAGATAATTACAACTAACTAATAAAAAAATAATTTTTTACGCTTAAACTTTTTTAAATCTAAATAATTTAATAAAATCTAAAATATGTTAATTTAATGTATTAAATGTAACATACTTTTGTTCTTTTAAAAATTAACAAACAAACATTCATTTATATCGTTCTCAACTTTAAGTTCGATTTTTTTATTTATTTGACACTAAGTGTTCGCCCACTTAGCACCTATTAATGATCATATAAATAAGTTCCAACCTAAATTAATAAAATTAACTAAAAAACTAAAAATATATTTAAAACATACTTTTGTTTTTTTTAAAAGTAACACTCTAATATATTTTTTTATCGTTCTCAACTATGGTTGACTTTTTTTGTTCCGCTTTTCTCGAAAGCAGAGCTTTTTAGGTATGTTTCACTTTTATCACGCTTAATCGCCGCTTAAGTGTGCTTTTTAGAACACTGCAAATAAGCAAAATTTTGCTGCTCCCTCCAGTTTTGGCGACGGAGGAAAAATACAAAAAAAAAAAACCAAGTTATTGTACCTTTTAGAACATAATTATTATTTTAAAAAATAATTAGAAAGTCAACATCTAAATTTTAAACCTAATTTATTTAATTATAAAATCATAAAAAAATACTTATTATAAAAGCTTAAGCGGTGAAGTTGGAAAGTCAACTTCTAAATTCTAAATTTAATTTATTATTTTCAAATAAAAAACATAGGCGCTTATTCTAACTTAATTACCGAGCTTAATTTGGTCAAAACCGTATATTTTCCATGACCAAAATAAAAAAATAAGTCAACTAATATGACCAAATCCAAAAAAAATCCAAATTCCTGTGCTTTTTTCAAAACATAACTTTGTATAGGACTAAAATCAAAAATTAAGTCAACTTATAGGACCAAAACCAAAACAATCTATTTTAGGGATCATCATAATTCGTCCCGAACTTCTCTGCATTGCTTATGTTGTCTTTGCCCGTTTAAATGTAATCACCATTTGCTAACGAACTAATTTTTTTCTGCATTAGAAATTTCGGGTATAAAGTTTTTTTTTCTAAGTATAAGTAATTTTAGTTTTATTTCAAGTTTGAATCTCAATTACGTTTCTTAATTTTATCCCCCACCATCTTCGAATTATTTAAGTAGATTAAAATAAAAATTCAGACTGAGAACTTTAAAGTTCAAAGCAAGCTGGTGTCTTTTATGGCAAATTCTATTTTACCTCGGAGTAACACTCACAATGTAATTTACACAAAATGTTCATATCAACATCTGATTTAAAAGAAAAAAATATTGATAGATTTCACATTATTTTTTTTTATAAAAAATGTTTGTAAAACTATTATTTATTTTTACTCTTAGAGTACGAGAACATTAGCATTTTGGTCCTGTATGTTGGCTTCTTTTTGGTTTTGGTCCTGTATGTTGGCTTGTTTTGGAAAAGATCCTGTAATTCGATTTTTTTTTGGATTTAGTCCTATATGTTGGCTTATTTTGGTTTTAGTCCTATAAGTTGGTTTGTTTTTTGGTTTTCGTCATGTATGTTATCATGTTTTGAAATTTAGAAGTTGATCTCTAATTATTTTTGTAATAAATATTTTTTATTCTTTCATGTTTTATCTGCTTATTGGTTTGAGATAATTACAACTAACTAATAAAAAAATAATTTTTTACGCTTAAACTTTTTTAAATCTAAATAATTTAATAAAATCTAAAATATGTTAATTTAATGTATTAAATGTAACATACTTTTGTTCTTTTAAAAATTAACAAACAAACATTCATTTATATCGTTCTCAACTTTAAGTTCGATTTTTTTATTTATTTGACACTAAGTGTTCGTCCACTTAGCACCTATTAATGATCATATAAATAAGTTCCAACCTAAATTAATAAAATTAACTAAAAAACTAAAAATATATTTAAAACATACTTTTGTTTTTTTTAAAAGTAACACTCTAATATATTTTTTTATCGTTCTCAACTATGGTTGACTTTTTTTGTTCCGCTTTTCTCGAAAGCAGAGCTTTTTAGGTATGTTTCACTTTTATCACGCTTAATCGCCGCTTAAGCGTGCTTTTTAGAACACTGCAAATAAGCAAAATTTTGCTGCTCCCTCCAGTTTTGGCGACGGAGGAAAAATACAAAAAAAAAAAACCAAGTTATTGTACCTTTTAGAACATAATTATTATTTTAAAAAATAATTAGAAAGTCAACATCTAAATTTTAAACCTAATTTATTTAATTATAAAATCATAAAAAAATACTTATTATAAAAGCTTAAGCGGTGAAGTTGGAAAGTCAACTTCTAAATTCTAAATTTAATTTATTATTTTCAAATAAAAAACATAGGCGCTTATTCTAACTTAATTACCGAGCTTAATTTGGTCAAAACCGTATATTTTCCATGACCAAAATAAAAAAATAAGTCAACTAATATGACCAAATCCAAAAAAAATCCAAATTCCTGTGCTTTTTTCAAAACATAACTTTGTATAGGACTAAAATCAAAAATTAAGTCAACTTATAGGACCAAAACCAAAACAATCAACATGTAGGACTAAATCCAAAATAAAAACAAAATTACAAGATCTTTTCCAAAACAAGCCAATATACAGGACCAAAACCAAAATAAAGCCAACATACAGAACTAAAATGCTAATTTTTCCCTCCGAGTATCCTTGACAAAGCCGTCTTTTTAATTACTAATAATAATAATTATTATTATATTAGCTACACTCTCTAGAAGTCAAAAGACTCTATAACTTCTTATGGTTAGGGATTTTGCAGCTATGGCGTCTGCATTCATTATGTTTGATAAATTCAAAAGCCACCAAATCACGAGTACTTTGGTAAGTAAGTAAGATCAAAACACACGTAAAACTCATTTATACTCATAAAGTTCTTTCATTTTCGAAGCCAACTGAAAATTTTTGACAATATAAAATGATTATGAAATAAATGATTAATTTTTTTTAAAAATTCACAAACCATATCAAAAATTTTCTAGTGTGGAACATAAAGGAAAATTTGTAAAATATATCCGGTCAAATTTTTTTTTTTAGAAAATGACATCCTCAAATGTATATTTTTTTTGAGAAAAAAATTATAATATAATTGAGGACGTCATTTTCCTAAAAAAAAAGTTGACCGAAGTTAAAAAAAAATTTACCCCTAAACACAAATTATCATATCACTAACTTAACTATGGGCTTACATTATGATGCACATGAAATTTTTACTCTAGTGCATCATATTTTTTTGGATCTTTTTGTTGGGAGTGGACACATGATCCAACGGTTATGATGTACCTAAAATAAACCTCGTGCAGCATTACCCCATAGATGCAATCTGAAGATCATTGGTTGCACTCGTTCTCTCAATTTTGTCTATTTTTTAATATACGAGCTTCTAAATTTACAATAACAGTTATTTTTTTAAATAATTTACTATATCGTTCTCTAATCCGATAAAAAAATTATTTTGACTATCTTCACTTAAATTTCTTGACTCCGTCCCTTGTCAGAGCGACAAAGTTTGTTAATCCAACATAATAACAATGTGTTAGGACCAACAACCAAATGTTTCTTCAACATATCGAGCGTACAAATCAGGGAGCTAGACAAGGAATGGGCTGTGGGCATGCATTGCCCGAATCCGTCTCATAAATTTGTTTTAAAACAAATTTTTTTTACGGCAAACTTGTAAACCTTTTATTAAGATAAATTTGTTTTAAAACATTTAATTATACAAAAGTACAAAAAAAAAAAACAAAAAACGAAAAATATTAATCGGAAGAGAATGGGAAATTTTTGTTATAAATGGGGTTGGGTTCATACATAGGTGGACCAGAAGCGTAATTTGACATATTTTCATCGAATCGAACCGAACTTTCGTGTTAATTTTTGCACACCTAATGGTTCCAATCATATATAAACTCTAATGTATAAACTACTTACAATACATACAGAAAGTATATATATGTTAAATCGCACAACGCACCGTGCATTATTTGAAACGACAAATTAAGATATTGATATTGTAGAAGGAATTCCCAGGCAATTTCCCACACCGAAGTAGGTAATATTGGTGACCACACTCAATAACCAACCCATTAATATATGGATAAGTAGATACAAATACCTAAAAATAGTAGATAAAACTTTATTGCAACATCTTCTTTATTTTTTTTATCTTACATTTCATTACCATGTAATCGATTAAATTCTTACATGTCTTTTAATAATCGAAATGACGCAAGAATAACAAACTGTAGCTAGTATGGAATACGTCGAGAATTGCTAAATCAAAAGGCAAGACATTTGGCATATATGGGGATATATATCAAGCGTAGAATTAATTTTATAATCGACAATAATTGAACAAAGTGTGGAGTTAAGTGAATGATTGCATTGAGGCTTATGCAACTTGACTGATGATTATGCCAATGCCCATCATTTTTTCAGTTTAAAGAAACGGAAAATGGGAGACTTTAAATTGGTGGAGAATATATTCAACTTCCCATATAATGCATAAGATATGTATTACTTTATGGGGTCTATGGCTTGGGCAGAAAAAGTGGCCAATCAACTGAAAAATGAGACTCACGATTCACAATTTCCCCCACTTTAAAGTGCTCCTACTTGGATTTTCACTTGCCATAAAGTGGATCCAAATTATGTTTTCGGAATGAGTCATTTCATATTGGGCGGAATTACTTTATAATGCAGAAGAAATGCTAAGTGTGTTGATTTATAAATAATATCCTTTTTTAAGAAAAATAATATCCAATTTCATACCATTAATGATGGCAGGTTGTATTTTAAATTTAAATAAATAATGAAAAATTGACTTACAAAAATGAAAAGCTAGACCATGTAACACGTTTGAAGAGACATATAATGCCAATTTGGCTTTCCGACCATTACCATTATCACACGGGGGGGCGCACACGTTGTTCGCAATTTGAACATGCTAATAGCAACCAAATCACTCTACCTTAACTTCTACATACATAAATATATACAATATATATGTATATAAAATAAAGAAAGTAACATAATTAATTGATTGCAAGAAAGTTTGACTTAAATTTGTGTCAGATTATATATTTCCAAATTTCCACACCCAACCATCTCAATTAATGACCGAAAGTCTAAAGTAGAATACCATAGGTATCTATAATGTGTCACAAAATTTTTACCCAAAAAAAATTGAAAATGTAATATGTAGATATATATATATATATATATATATATATATATATATATATATGTGTGTGTGTGTGTGTGTGTGTGTGTAACACAAACACACACAAAGAGGTTGATTGAGGAGTCAGTATATCTACCATTTTGTGATGTAGGGTGGTTAGGCTATTGAATAATTGAATTTGGAAAAACGAGGCATAGTTGTGTCATGTGTGAAAGAGGGAAGAAAAAAAAAAAGGTCAAGTCCCGTTCTTCGATATTAATTAGGTTCGAAAAATAAAAAATATAATGGCATGAATTCTTGAATGAATGGAATAATAAAACTATAAGACATCGTTTGGTTTGAGCTATGATATAAGTAATATATAGATATATAGTATAATGTAATAAAAAATAAATAAGAAATTATAGTTAAAATTGTATTGGATTTGATTGATAGATTATGATTCATTTGATTTGATTGATTAAATTTTATATAAAAATGTTAAATGACTATTTTGTCTTTTTAATAATAAATAAAATAAAAATTATATTATTTATAAGAGATAATATAGTAATTTGAATTCAATGATTTGATTGATATGAGATAAATAATTAATGATTTGATTGATGCAAAATAAATAATTAATATATAGATAAATAATATGATAAGAAGAACGTGAGATTAGATTAGATGCGTTATATATATATTAATAATATCGTGAAAAGAACGGTGCCTAAAAATACAGGAAATGGGATACGATGCAAAATGTGGTGTTTTGAATACAATCAACATAAACATACAATTTACTAAAAAAAATAAAAATAAACATACAATAAAATATATCCAAATGAATAGTAGATTCTTTATCCTCAAAAATAATAAAAAATAAAAATAAAAAAGAAGAAGATTCTCTAATCTTTATATATACACATAAATGAGAAATATCCACATCCGCGACAATTTACAACTTAATCTCCACCGTGAAAATAATCAATGGACCAAATCAATCGGGGCCCAGGCGAAAAAAACAACTAGAAAAACCCCTCCACCAAGAAACATTACCCCATTATTATTATTATTATTATTATTATTATTATTATTATTATTATTATTATTATTTGTATTCATCAAAGGACGGCTTGACCTAACACTTTGATTCCAATAACGAAAGGCACCTGGCTTTGCTGTGTCCAATTACGATTTGACACGTTCCACTTTCTAGAAACGACGTCGTCTACCGCCGGGCACACACGGCCGCCGCCAAACTGGAAGAACTCTCCATAAGTCAACGTTCTAAATATAGCATTCATTTCCTTCTAAATAAATAAATAAATATTAGCATTCATCAACCACGGTTCGATTCCTGCCTCAACCCCCAAAAAATCACTTCTTCATCCTCATTCCAAATCCATCTCAAATTGGCAAAATCTTTTCCAAATTATAATTCAAACTAACTAATAATACCACACCCAATTTTCAAATTACTAAATCACTTCATGTTATCTTTATTTTTGGTTCTCACATTTATTTAAAAAATTTATCTCCTCAACCCATGGAGCGTAATACCTGCACTTATTTCACGGCTACATCAAATGTACAACTCGAAAACAATCGCAATTAGGCGAAAATATAATAACACAGATAATTTCCTTTCATTTCTAGAATACATGAACACAGCAGCCTAAAGGCACAAACTACACATTTACAGTTTTGTCCATTGACCGTAAGTAAACTAAGAGGCCAAAATTATAGAACAAAATCCCATAATCTACAACCACACCGTAAGGCCTAAAAAGATGTATGTGGATTTCACAGACCAAACACTTGAATATGCTATTTTATGTTATATATATAATATCAAACTTAGTAATTGTTTTTATTATTTCTACATACTTGGCTCCTGCCCAACAATATTTCACATTCTATAATTTTTATATTGCCTCTATTTACAATGTGGCACCCCCTAGATTGAAAGGAGAAGAAGAAGAGGAGCTAAATCAGCCACAGAGTGAGGTTTTGGGCTATCCTTTTTCTTCCTTTCCTTCTTTTTTTTTTTCTTTTTTTTTTTAATTGGTGATGGGGAGAAGGCCAATTTCAGTTTGTAAAGGGGCTATACGGGAATTTCATATTTCAACCAGAAGTCCTCCCATTGGGGCTCTATGGGGAATTCCCTTTCTTCGCTTGGCGGTTCGGTAACTAGCAGACGTAGGAGGCGGCGTCGATGGGACAAAGCTGGGAGGCTTGTTGGTGCTCCGGCCGTGGACGCGGCTGCTGCTGCTGCTTTGGGAGTCATCTGAATCCTCCGCCGCCGCCAGACGTGGCCTTCTCTTCTCCGGTGACAGCTTATTCTTTTGGATACCGACATTTGTCGATGTCCCAACAATCTGAGGAAATAAATATAATGAAAAACCGAGTGAGTGAAGACACCAAATCGCCAAGAATCTGCAAAACTCACGATTAAAATGCAAGAGTTTAGGGGTCGGTGTAGAGTAAAAGAAATGGTGGGATTATCTGTACCTTGCAACCGAGCGAGCAGAATCTGAAGGAATCGAGAAGGCTACGCTCGCAGACTTCGCAGGTGTTGGTGACGCCTTTCCCAGGCCTAGGCTGTGGCCTCTCATTCAAGAAAACTACCTTAGCACTGTTGATTATGTATGTCTGAACAGAGCTGATGTCAAGAAACTTTTGGATTTCAGACACCCTGATAACATCGTGGTATGATGACCTCCTTATCTGATGAGAGCAAAAAAAGATAAATAAGTTCAAAATTACAAAACCCCTGAATTCTAACATCCAATTAGGCAATGCAATGTGAATGGGAAATGCGATACAAGGTAGACATTTCACAACTTTATCTCAGTTTGCAGGTCAACGCTATAAAAAGATGAAGGAATCTCGAAAAAAGAAGGGTAGCAATAGCATTGATAAGACCAAAACCAAATCTTCAAGAAACACATGAAACAGGGGAAACCACAAAGGGGCGGAAATGGCAGAAATCCACAGCCTGAAAACATTGAAAAAGGTGAATGAATTTTGAAACAAGAAATTATACCTGAATAGCGCGATGGTCCTTGTGGTAAGCCAAACAGAGTGAACAGAGAGGACCATTCATACAGTCCAAACAGTACATATTGCATTCACTCTTGTGTGAATCAACGTGAAATTTGCATTGAACAAAGAATTGCTCCTTCAACAGAGGCTTCAGCCATGGCGGCCACCTGTTGTCCTCTTCATCGGGTCCTCCAGCTCCCTGAAAAAAAACCCAAAAACCCGCCATTCAAGAAACGAAAAAAACAAAAAGAGAGAAAGAAACCCACAAAAGAAAACAACCCCAAATGAACATATCAATCAACAGCTCATGAAATTACCATTACCATGATTCTCCTATTCTTGGGCTTGATTTCACGGACACCCGTTTCTTGATTATCGATCGCCAGCTTGAATGATTCGGCAATACACTGAGTGCTGAACACAACAGACTTGTCCTCTCCTCGCACTATTTAGAGAAAAAAGTGTTGTGTGCGTGTGTTTTTCTACAATGGAGTAAAGGTCTTTTCTTGGAGAGAAAAGAAAAGGTGGCTGTGGGATGGAAAGTTTTTGTGTAGAAGTGGAGGCGAGGCGGTGAGAGAGAAACATAGAGGGGATGCATCGTTCTTATCCTCTCGTAGTCTCATATACACATAAGCTGTGTCCGAACCTAAACCCGAGGCTGAACCTGTAGATACGTTGGATGCAAGGAACTGACCTCCTTCTTTCCTTTTATTTTAATGTCATTATTATATATTTTTATTTTATATATATATATTCTCTCTAATTTTACTTTATATTATATGTATCTCTCATTGCCTTTCCTTTTCATGTGTAACATATTCTTGCTTTGGTCTTATCAATTAGAGCATACGAGTTCTTTTATTGGGTAAAGATACATGATATGTATTAATTGTTGATGCCTCGTGTACATAAACTAAGTCGCGTTTGGATGTCATGTCTAACGTTTTTTTACTTTCGAGATTCAATTATAAAAAACTAGTGTTTAATGTTAGTTTCATGTCTTAATACAGTCCAAATTCACAAGCTCGTTGATTGTGATAAATCGAAGAGGATTAGTCTAAATCTTGGCCATACCTTCTTGTACATATAATTTAGTGACAATGTAACCTGTCTTCGAGAATATGATAAAGCATGATCATTACGAATTAGGTAGAATTATTGTGTGTTTTTTATTAAATTAGGAAATTTTTAATCGTGGAGAGAACCAACCAACCAATAAATATGGGATAGTTCAATTTGATGTTGTTAATTAGATAGTGAAATTTATTTCCTTTAACAGTGTATATATAACTTAAAAGTGAAGAAAAGAAGATGAATTCAAAATATCCCTTTTTTGCAGTATCGTGAAGGCAGTAATAAAAAAATAATAATCATATAACAAATAAATAAACTCCTTGATTCGTATTCTCTATGCTATATTTTGATAAACTACAATTCATATAATAATTATTTTACGGATTAGCATTTTTTTAAATAATAATCATGACACAGTAATGCATCATCATCCCATTTTTAGTATAATTTACACTCATCTTAACATTATCCTATCTTGTGAAAAAATGTAAAATTTATTAATCTTATGAGAATTTGTTTTATCCATTTAATTCAATTTCAAAACATCAAATTGTCTCGTACTGAGCAATAATTTAAATTTGTTCTATACGTAACACCGTAATTTAATTTAATTTTATAAAATTAATTTGGAACAGTTATCCTTCTTTCTTTCGTTTTTTATAAATTTTTTTTTGGGAGCAATTTCAAATAAATTTTTAATAAAATTCATATTCATACCCAAAAAAAAACATTATCTTTTTATATGAGAAAGTGATTGGATTGGTCAAGATACCCCATCTTCGGGATGTGGTGCTGTTTAATTGATGCGCATCTTTTAATACCGTGAGGTTTAACTTGATTAACCTATTAAAAATTATATGTATTACAAAAATAAATTTTATCTTTTTTCAAATTTTGATTTAATTTAATAAAAATGTAGTCGAAACTTAAAAGCTGAACAAAAACAACCAATGTCACACATGACAGCATATGATCAGGTTCGAAATTTTAATGTCTACACTAAGTCCACACAATTCGTTATTCCCTTTTACAAAAATATAAAATCGACTATTTAAAAAAAAAATAAAAGAAGAAGAATAAGAAGAAGATAAATTTGATACAAAACGAAATTAATTCACCTTTCTCATTAATTTTTCCATCAAATTATGTTTGTATTTATCGGCAATGCACTATATTTGTTTTCTTTTCTTGCTCTTTTTTTTTTTGGGTATTACCATCGCATTATATTTCTTGGTTATGGGAAGGACAAGAATCCATGTAATCTTGATGTGGAAATCTACTTTTGCAAAAGTCCCAAATTTTTTTGTATTTTTGCTGCAAAATGATACGTTATCAGCATTTTTATTCCGCAATTTATTATGGTTTCGTTTAATGACAATAAATTAATTAAATTCGTGAAAATAATTGATCAGTTTATTTTCAAATACATATGTTTTAGTCAGAAAAACTCCAAAAGAGATTGTAGACTAGGGTTAAATGAATCGAATCGAGTAGCATATAAATTTTTAAATTCGAAAAATTTGAATATGTCTGTGGACTATTCAAATTTTAAACTATTATTTAAAAAAGAAATATTCAAAACACTCAAAATATATTTTTTAAAATTTATAATTGTGATATCTTTTCCTATATATAAAGAATTTTTCTCTACAACATCTTTTGTTTTACCAAAATTGTCATTTATTTATTTTTTTTAAATTTCAATATTTTAAATTGCATTTTAGTCTCTCGATAATTTTTATAATTGTAATTTAGTCATTCGATAACTTTTATATCACATTAATAAAAAAATAATATACAAGTACGTATCGCGTGCATCAATATACTAATATTAATAAAACATTAAAATTCTTGATTTAAAAAAAAATAGGCTAAAATTATCTTCAAAACAAGTTCAACTATTTTTGAGTCTGACTCAAGTTTGATAATTTCGAGTCTAAGACTCTAAATTACATATATTTTTAGTATGATCCATGGGTTTACACTTTACACTCCTAATGTGAAATTTCAAAGGTCTTATGATTTTCGGTTTATATTACTAGAAAAAATGACAAGATGATTATAGTTATTTTGTGTTGAAAATTTATATTTGAAATCATTTCATGTAAGCGAAAACTTAAATAATTAAATAAATTTTAATAAATTTAAAAATATTTATAGTACAATGCACCAGAGTTTCCGCCCTTATGCTATGAAATTAGAAACACCCAAATTTCATTTATCACTTCATGCTGTTTATTTTCAGAATAATCTCTGTAAAGAATACACTCATCATGAAATAATTGGGAAAAAAAAGTATCAGTGGAAATTTCCATTGGATACAAAATCTTGTAGAAGATAATAGATATATACTTACCCCAATATAGGGCACTGATATTTCTAGATCCATATATTTATGGTAAGTGATAGCATGCTGAATGCAGTGTTAAAAAAAGCGAAAATTATTAAGATATGTTCGATGTGGATGACTGAATGTAAATTATTCAAATTTAATATAATGAAAATTAATATTTTTTTATGATTTGAGTTAAATTACTTAAATAAAATATTTATTTCATAAAATTGATCACTAGATTGTCTCTAGAACTTTATGAACAAAAAAATAAAATACAATTAATCGGGCATATCCACAATACTATAAATAATTTTTTTTTTTTTTAAAAAAAAAGGAAAATGAACATACATTAATTTTAGGTTAGTTTGGTTGGAGTCATGACTCATGAATATGATCCGACCTTTTATTTTCGAAAAATAAATTACAAATATTTTTGTGCAACCGCAGTTGTACTAAGTAAACTCTACTTCACATTGTTTTAAATTTTATTCAAAACCATATAAAAATTTCGTTCTGTCGTCCAAGAATTTCCCGATTCTTATATTTTAATTAACCAGTGCTTGTTATTAATTAATTAAATAAAAATTCAATGGGAAAAAAAGGCACTGATCTTAATGCACACAGTAATAAATAAAGTCACGTTGTATAATTGCGTGCTCGAATTGAGTATCTTTCTGAATTAATTAATTAGTCGCTAGTGAAAATATGGCAGATGGCTACATGTCGATTGTCGACGCACGATTTATTCTCATACATGTCCTCGGGCAACGCGTAATTTATTATTCATACCTGACGCATACACCCACGTGTTAAATTTATGGTAAAAACTTGAAATTATATAAAATGACGATATTAGTTAAATAGTACTCCTACCATAAATGATCTTTTTTTCAGACAACAGAATTTATAACCTAAGGTCATTTGAGAAAATACTTGGATGGAGTATGAAATCTACCAAAATGACTTATAAATAATCAGTCGTGGATTTGAAATATGTTGTTGAATGGATTTCATTTACCGAACCAAACTTATTGTCGTCAGAAAATTGATATTATGCATTTGGAAGAAATCTGAGTAATTCGTGAAGTTCGGGTGAATGGTTATTAATCAAATGAATCAAACGAGCTAACTTTGTGGGCTGTTAGAAACATCACAAAGCAAAATTGAGTAACGTCATAGTTTTTTGGCGAAGACACTCTTACGTACAAGTTAGTAGTTATTTAGTAAATAAATCTAGAGATGTAGATCATAAGACTATAGAGAGTGTACCCTAAATATGGGAAGACAACTCGAGTTGTTTATAGATGACTGAACGTTTCCTTGCGTTTGAGTCACTTATGAGATTTTAAGATTTTATAGGTCTTATTCTAAAAATATATATTTTATGAGTCTTGATAAAATGTTTCTATACATAATAATTAAAATTAGATGGACATCCATTGAGTCGAGTCATTGAGTTTGAACTCATAAAATAATCGAATTGGATCATAACCAATCAAAACCAATGAATTTATTATCGTGAATTCGAAATCGTACGTAGAAAGAGTAGGGAGGGGTCATCTATTGATTTTCGAGCATCTAAAAAAGAGGACTACAAAATTTTGATCCGGAAGGCAGCCAATTAGCTAACTTGTGGTGTATGTATGATCCATGTGTTAATGAAACATAAGATTAAAATAAATAAAAATAATAATTTGATGGGTATATTTAAGAATATAGACATAAAACAAATAAGCCAACGCACTTTAATTCCAACGGATGTTTCCATGCATGATGCGAGAAATTTTAATCGATTAATGGCATTCTACATTATTCCTCGATAAAATTAATCGTGAGTATATTATATATATGTCACTTGCCAAAAAGAACCATAGAACTCAATAATTGATAAGGCTTGGCTAAAGTGTCAAATAATAGAAACGCAAAGGCATAATATACTAATGCTTTAATACCTGTGCAATGATGTGTACAAAGCAACAAATATTTGATTAAAAATTGATTCAAACACCCCAATTTAATTGTCAAGTGGGGCATTGTTCTTGTTACTTCTATGTCACATAATTTTTCTTCTATTCAAAGAGTTGTTTTTTTGGACCATACAGGCCAGCATCATACCTTTACCCGATTTAAAATTAGGATTTATTACTTTGTTTTCCCTTTTTTGAGGATTTAAAATTAGAGGATGGAGATCAAGCCAGATCACTATCTTTACTATGATCAAACCTATGCATGCTCGAGTCAAACACACGAACGATTAACTCGATACCCAACCCCTACTCGTCGCCGAGTTTGTGTTAGGGTTTGATCAAGAAATGGCAGTGACAAGGGCTGGTATATGATATACCATTTCAGTCGCGCGCCCATATGTTGCGAAAAACTTTCTTCATTGGGTTCGGCTTGTCTTTGGTTGAGAAACTACATATTGAGGGTGAATAACCTATTTTCAGCTATGAGTACCATATTTTTTCAGCATGTATAATAAATGTTAAAATGTATATATCTCCTTGAAAAGCAGCAACAACTCCAAGTTTGAAACTGTATTTATTGAGTGTGGCTGTGAGGCCAGCTCAGAAGATTGTTTATTTATTTAATATTTAATAAAAGATGGGTATACATGTGAGAAGCTTAATACATAAGCCCATCAATTTAAACAAACATTGGGAGGCCCATAAATACGTATAATGCAAATCAATAATTGGGCCTCTCTAACGTCAAAATCTGCTGTTGGATTGGATCCATTTGAGCTGAAATCACCTCTCGCTTTTGGTCCATTTCCTATTTCATTGAGAGACGCCGAATGCTTGCCCCGAAATTAAAGAGAACAAAAATTCAACTTTAAAATAATATATGAAATAAATTAACAGCAATAATGTTAATATTTTAAATTAAAAAAATAAATATAATTAAAAATAGCAATATTAAGTAATAATATTTTCAAACTAGGGATGGATAAATTTTTTACTAAACTAAAATGATGGGCAATACCGATTTGATGTGAAAATCGAGTTTGTTTACGATTTGTTTTTTTTTTAAAAAAAAAAAATCATGTGAATCAGTTTATTCAGTTTGATTTTACATTATGTTTATAAAATGTCTTGTAAAATCCAATAAATTGAGTTTCAAAAATAAAATACGATATTTCTGTTTTCAAATTTTTATTAGATTTTAAAATAAAATTATAATACTGTCAAATTTATCTGAAATGTAAGTTGAAACTTGAAAGACATGCTAAAACAATCGATTTTAATTCAGTTTGATTTGTTTGAGTATAATTTTAGGAACTAAATCGGTTTCAAGAGTCATTTTGATTTAATTGAAATTTTGTTTATCTCTAATTATGGTAATATTATTATTGTTTTTAATTTTAAAACTTGTAACACTATTACTGTTATTTGATATGATTTATCGTAATGATATTTATCAATATTGTCGTTAACTTTTTAAAAAAATTAGTAAATAAGTGGGCCGCGGCCGCTGTTTGATCCCCGGCACCTTGAACATTTAAAGGAAGGGGCCTCTAATTGATCTTATTCACAAAATTTTTTAAAAAGTTTATATAATTATTCACAAAAAGTGTTGACTGCCACACGAATATACATTGTAATCGAGTCATTCATGATAAAATATTATTTTTGAGGTCAAAATTGTTATTTTATATCATAAATATGAGTATGATTGACGGTGTGAGAGACTTGTCCTTAATTATTTTGTGTTTTTTTTTAATATATAAAAAGCAGTATGTATATATATATATTTATATATTTATTTATGGTATAAAAATCATTCATTTCCGTTTTATGTATTCAACAAATAAATAGCAAAGAGAGAGAGTTCAGTGGCCAGCAGAAATGGCTAGTCATGTAGCAGAGGAAGAAGCATGGAAATGTCCAAAACACCCCTCGAAGAGCCGGCGCAACGGCGTCTGCGCCACCTGCCTCCGCGAACGCCTCGGCAGCCTCTGCCCCGTCTGCGCTAACGTACGCCCATGCGGTTGCGTCTCCAACACCACCTCCGCCTCCTCCTCATCCTCCTCCTCCTTCTCCTTCTTCCACAACGGCGGCGACTTCAGCCACGCCTCTGAAGAACCGTCCTTCCGACGGTCCAGATCCGTCGCGATCCCCTTCCTCCGTTCCGCTAGCCGTCGGATCAGCACGCCGTCGTTCCTGAGGAAAATCGCGACGAAGAAGACGAAAGAGAGCTGCGAATTCGATCATGGCGGCAACAACAACGGCGAAAATATCGATCGCAACGACAGAATCAGAGACTTGGCGAGGGTGGTTACGAGATCGAGGTCGGTTAGCACGGGGACGAGTAAGGCGGCGGTGGCGCCAGGTGTCCAGAGATCCGACCTCATCTCTTCGCCGGCGAAGTGGAAGCTGTGGCATTTCCCGAGCCCAATGAAGGTTTTCCGGAGCTCCAAAACTACCAAGTTTATGGTTCAAGATCGATCACCTTTGCATAGGGGGTGATTTTTCGTGTTTTTTTTTTTTTTTTTTAATTTTTTTAAAAAAATTAAATTATATTTATCTTCCTTTTTTAGTACAGTGATTTTGGATGTTGATAACAGGCAGGATCACTGACTGAATAATGTTGAAGAATTAAGTAATGTTCTTGGATATACTGAGGAAATGAATATATATATATATCTAAAAACATGTTTTATTTTTCAAAAAAAATTGAGAATTATGAGAATGTTTTGTGGATGTGCGTGAGACAGATCCATCAATTTAAAAAGGGATAATAGCCAAAATAGTTTTGTAAGTTTATTGTTTTGTGATTTGATTCTGTAAGTATTTAATTTTGGGTTTTCGTCCTTTAAGTTTAGTTATATTTTGGTTTTTAGGTTTTTTTTCATTTTAGCAATGTTTTTTAATTTATAATCGGACCGGTAATTAAACCGATATAACTTAAAAAACGATACAACTGATTGAAATGTTTTAACCGGACAGTCGGATTGAAAAATCATTTATATAATATAATTAATAATATATTTTAAATTTTAAAAACCTAAAAAATTTATATAAATAAAAAAATGTATGTATTTATCGTAGTTTGAAAACTAATTAACTATATAAATATATTTAAAAAAATTGTAAACTTTAATATTAATAAATAGTATTTTTAACAAAGAAAAAATTTCAAATAATGATGTATATATATAATAAAATATTAAATTAAAATTTTAAAATAAAAAACTAATTTTTCAAAAAAATTGAAAAATTAATTTTTCGGTTCTTGATCAGTTTTGCCTGTTCAACCATTAAGACGATTTTTGGGAGTGTTTTTAATCAAATCAGTGATCGGTTTCGGATCGAACTGGTTGAACCAGTCGGTACAGTCCGATTTTGAAAACATAGAATTTAATCGTTGATGCCACAACAGACACACATCATCATTTTTCAGTGTCACTTAAGCATTTTTAGCTGTTACACCAGCATTTTCTGATGTCACGTCAACACTTTATGAAAAAATAACTAAAAACCAATTATAATTTAACTTATAGGATCAAAATCCAAAATTAAATACTTATAGGACCAAAACACAAAATAACATACTTATAAGGACCATTTTGACTATATAAATTAATTTCACTAATTGATATCGTCTCATTAGTATTAGTTTTTGTGCAAATCGTTTTGATATATAATGGATGATGATTGTTGATTAGGATTTGGGACTTTAAAGATTTAAAATATGATATGATATGATTACTACTATTATTAAATGTTACATGCCAATTATATATTATTCCACCCATAAAAAAATCATGAATAACAACCAAAATTGCCTTAAAAACATAAAAGTTATAATTTTACTTATGATGAGCTTAAAAAAGTTTTCTTTTTTATTCGTTGTTTTAAATGAACGTGACGATGGGCAAAAGGTAATCCGTTGTCTGTTTTATACTTGGAGAAATCTCAAGGTTTGAACTTTTCAAGATTTGGTAACTTCTTTGTTGAGTAATTATTTTTTGTCGAAAAAAATTTAGGTGTGAATGAAACTCCTAACACTACTATTAACAGCAATCGTTCACTTCGATTCCCAAGTGTCAAAATTAAATTGTTTAAATATGATTTTAGTCTTGGTCTCCAAAGATTTTAATCCTTATTTGGCAAAAAAATTTGAACTGCTGAAGAATTCTAATACTGTGAATTCTTAAATTTTACTAGAAATTATAATAATAATTATTATTATTATTTACCTAAATCAAGTCGTTTATTGTTCCAATGTTGTTCTGGTTATGATCTTGATTTAATATACACAAAATCTCATGTGAAACCGTTTTATATATCAATTTTATGAAACATGGCACCTATATGATTCGATCCAACCTGAATTTTTTTAAAAATATATTATTTTTATATCATAAATTTTATTTTTACTATAAATATGAATCGAGTCTTACATCACGAGTATAAATCCTTGAAATAAAACAATAGTACTGTTATACATAATAGAAAGAACCGTGTTGTAAGTTTTCGATTCCACCGAAACAATATATCGATGTACCCATAAAGTATGTAGTTATTGCATGAAAATGTTCAATTTGAATCTATAATCAAGAGCAAATCGTATAGCAATGAATTTATGAGCTGTGATACTAAACAATATCATTTTATTTTATCTCAACTAAAAACAAGTGGTTCCTAAAATGGGCAATTATTAAGGTGGTTTGATAATTAATGTTTTCATATAATTGATTATATTTCTTTAATATTGATGGGGTCACCTAGTCGACGTGCTTCTTGTGTCTTGTTTACTGTTTGTGGTGCTACAGAAAAAAGCTTGATGTGTGCACATGCATGGCTTGTCCCTTAATTATATGTATCTATTTAAATTCCTAGACAAAATGACACCGCAATTAGGTTGTATATCTTGTCTAATACAGTATCAATTTTGATGTATTATGAATATCATCACTTACATTTTCTATTAGCGGGTATTAATATCATATTAGTGGATTGTCACACATATAATGAATGTGATCCATAGAAAAAATAGATCGAATAACGTGTGTATATATATATATATATATATTAGTAGGTTTCTTGTGAGAAATATTGATCCGTTCAATATCTGCATTGAAACATAGCATTTTTGACATAAAAATAATATTTATATTGAGTCATGTCAGGTCGAAAATCTTTCTCATAAAATTGATATGTAAAATCTCTCAGATGAGTTTTATAATATATATTTAAAAAATTAAAATTAAAGTTATGAATATTTGAATTTGAAATGTCATGAAAAAATCTAGGATAGATTGAAAAACGTGGAATTTAGAGTTGTGTGGTTAAAAAGTTTTTTTTTTTTGGAGGAAAAAAAGAAAGAAACTTTACTATCATGTCAAAAGTTTGGTATTGTAGGTCAATTATAGTTTAGATTAAAGAACATGAAGACGAATTAAGTGATGATTTTAGCGCATAAAACAATGTCTCAAAACTCAAAAGGCCAAGGAATGAGATTGGAATTATTCGCATTTGTTTTGTAGCACATAGTCTATGGAGATCGATCGAATTGTTCAATGTAGAATACCGTTTATAACAAGAAGCTCTTTTTTGTACATTTGAAACCTTCCAAAAAAACTAACCAACTATTTAATTAGCTGGATATCCATACATCAAACCCCTCCACTCATCATATATATTTTGCATTTTCTTCACTAGCTAGACAACGTACACAAAAATTTGTGTGGAAAAAAAAAAGAGAGAAAAAAGATGAGTAGTTGCTTTTCGATACCTAAGACAAAATTCGCACAAGATGTGATTGTAGAGGAGTCGCCGGGAACATTGGACAACCCTAAACGAATCCTCATAGTTATGGACGCTCTAAGGGAATTTTCAATCGACATCCTCGAGTGGGTTTTCAGGAATTTCACTCTCAAAGAATGCTGCACTCTTACTATTTTGGGGATAATGCCCTGGCTCAACATCCCATGTACGTTATTTTTTTGTGTCAAAATTATTACTTTTCATTTTATGTATGAACCGAATTGATCCATTTCATGTATACAGATTCATGAGACTTGCATCACAAATGGAGACTTATTCATTATTATTTTTCTTGGTAGTGTCTTCAAAGACATGGAGTGACGTTTGGAGTATGAATCTGGAGAATTTGGACTGTATTCAAGAGAAAAGGGATGGCAAGAATGATCCCAAATGCCAAAAAGTTCAAAGTTTAATGGACCTCTGCGCAAAATATGGGGTATTGCATTCTGAAACCTTTCGACGTACCACATCAATTAAAATAGACAGTCGACCCTTCTTCAATGATTTATGACATTTAAATTTCCTTATTAAAAGAACATTTAAATTTCATTTATATGTTAAAAAGAATATCAAGAATATATAAATTAAACTCGACTTGCTGATCAATCACAAACACATGAGACGATAACTATGAGACGATAACATGAGACGATAGATTTCTAAGCATTAGTTTTTTGAGTTTTCTCTTTGTTTTTTCAGGTAATACCTGAGATCAGAACTGAAATGGGACATCCTTTGAGACTAGTTGTTGTCGAGCAAATCAGCAATCTTCATGCTACTTTGGTAGTATTTGATAGGTATATGATAACATAACTAGGAATGTAACTAAAAAGTTTCCACAAAAAATAATTTTAACCAAATATTAGGGAAATGACGTGCATAAAAATATTGATATTTAGGGAAGATGACTTGAAACCCCGTTAAAAAATTGGTGTACCAAATCTCTATTAATTTATGTGAGATTGATCGATATGATCCATATAAAGAACGTAAATTAATACTTTTTTTACATAAAAAATAGTGCTTTTTCATGGGGTTGGTCCATTAGAAAATTAGTCTAAAAAAATTAACGCATGAGTTTTTGTGTTTATTAAAATAGCTTGAAATCGATTTTTCCGAAGATAGTGCTCGAATCTTTTTGTCCATACAACAGGTACCATGATAGAAAGAACCTAGAATACTATGCAGGAAAGGTTTCTTGCAACTTGGTGGTGGTGAATGACAATGGAAGTGTCGATCTCATCAAGAAACACAAGCCGTTGGATCGCGAAGTACAAAGTAGTCCAGCTATTTAATTCAAATCTTATGCTCTACCTATGTCTCCAGATTGATACGTAAAATAAACACATCACTGGTGTATATATATGACAAATACATAGGTAGTGTTTGAGAGAGTTTTTATGAATCACTTATGAGCTTTTACTTGATAAAATTTTGAAATTTTGTTAAGAAAGTACTGATAAATACTTCCTAAAAACTCTCTCAAACACTACAAAAGGATGTAACACCAAATGATGTGTAAAATTCGTGAGCATCTCCAACATTCTGTACATTGTTCGATTTGGTGTAAGGTAGCTTCATTATATTAGTACGTGAAAAAAAAAAGGCCCTTTACTTCCACCCACAGAAATTATGGTTTCCTAAAAAATTAATTACCACTTATAACTATGAAGTCTCATATTTTCTTTTCTTCCTTTTTTTTTCAAATTCTAAAAGAAATTACCTTACCTTGAGCATAATAAAATTATTCGTAAGTTTTTATTATATTTAATAACCTAAAGATTTATTAAAAATAATAATTAATTAAGTCAAAAATCCATGAAATCTATGCACATGATTGTGCGCGCGCACATGGCTACTATGAATTACACTTTCGTTATTTTACAATTCGTGCGGATCCATATAAATGCCATCCGAAACTTTCATATGCAAAGTTGTTCATCACATTTTACTTCCACTAAATATACAGTACAGAAATACAAATCCCTCGATAGATGACAGTCTAGAAATATCACAATTTACAACAAAAACACTAAAGAAATTATATATAAAGCAAGCTGATTTCCCCCCCTAAAATTCCCAAAGGATCTAAAACCATTTCCGGGAACCAGCCAGCAAAAGAACAAGAGCATACACGTATACATTTAATACCAAGGCAGCATCCAAGACCTTATCTTGTCTGTTTGAAAGAGTTTTTCGAACAATGTTTCGCACAAACTTCATGAAACATTCAAAATTACAGATGATGAACTAGCTTGTCTTTAAAATACCTGTGCGTATTCTTACAAGACCCGGTCTTGAAAATCTGTTAATAATGTGGATGCCAAGGTGCTGATTTTCTTACCGGTTTCTCCTGCAATGCTCTTAAGAGAGGAAATATCTTGTTGTGCCTGAAAACCAACAAAACCAAGGAAGATAGATATATTGCAAAGAAACTGGAAACTATAGGAGGATAAAATTAACACGGAATAAATCAGATATATAACATGGGTGTTTAAAAACCACCTTTCCGTGAAGATTGAGCTCATGGGTGAATTGCCATACAAAGTTATATTTATACTTTTAACATGCCACCTCTCACCACGAATAATAAATATTTGGAATTAATGTCTATAAAAACTAAAGGCCTAAGACCAACATACTGAAATACGAAGTCTATGCACCAGGTTTTGGACCCATGACCCATCCATGGTTAGAAACCACTGGCACCAATGAGTTCATGAATCATGAGGTATGATCGCAATAGAATTCAAACTTTACAAAGGAATGAAAGCCATATGAAGAAATAATTTTGAAGCTAAACTCGCAGAAGAGAAAAATATATGAAGTCAAATTTTAGGAATATGCGTACAATTGGATATGTTGCTGATGTATGTATACCTGGAAAGATAGACGGTTGATAAGATCAGATGCAGTAAGATCCAAAGAATCACTTGTATCTCGACCAAAGAAATCAGCACTAGAGATTGATGATGAACCCTACAGTGCATCGAAAGAAATATGTTTAGAACTTTAGATTCTGTAAATATCTTCATTTTAAATCTTTCCAGCATTTTATGCGACATACTCAGCGATATCAATTAAATCCAATCATTTGTATTAAAATTCAGAATAGATTTTTTATTCCCAAAGCTTATGTATGCATAAGTTATAATCATATAAACATGACAAGCAAGAAATATAGAACCACAATGGACAACTAACTTGATGACCATTTGTCCACTCGAAGCTCCAACAAAATTAAAGAGCAGCATTAACATAAAAATTGTGGAATGCACTGAGAAGCCTAGACGATAGAGCTTGGGAAGCAAAAGAAAAACAATGATCCCCCACGGTGCACCCAATGATCAGAAACTGGAAAAGAAGATAAATGTAAGACTACATACAGAGAACTTCTGTAGCGAAATTGAAGAATCCAGGTCTTTGTTTTTGTTTTGAACACCGAAAAACTGAGCCGATGATATAGATTTTGCATTGGAAAACTTCTTCCGTGCTTCATCCGTTTCCTCTACCTGATGGATGGATACCAATGTGAGACTTAATTGTCATGAAAATATTTAATCAATCCTTAGAAGAAAAACAAAGTAATCTTATCAAAACTACAACCAGTGTCATTATCAAAAGCTTAATTAACATGCATGGAGCCATGTTTTACTCTTCAATTTTTTACGGAATTATAAGCAGGTTTGTTCCATTCAGCAATCATAAATTTTTCTGTAATTTTAGCAAGAACTAAAAAAAC
Organism: Henckelia pumila; assembly: GCF_033568475.1. Classification (NCBI taxonomy): domain Eukaryota; kingdom Viridiplantae; phylum Streptophyta; class Magnoliopsida; order Lamiales; family Gesneriaceae; genus Henckelia; species Henckelia pumila. Next base: position 3,650,495 of record NW_027331831.1, read on the forward strand.
ATCACTCAATATTTGATTGGTACAAGTCAAATGAGAGCAACTGAACATATTTTGTGGAATGGATATTGCATTTTATCTGTTTCCCTATAAGCAGAATATGCATTTCATGTTGAAGAGATAATCAACTAAATTAACAAACTTGTCACCCGTGATCCAGAAAATATTGATTCCTTCAGTTGCCAATGACAGTTTCTTACCTGAACTTTTGATGAAGTTGTGGTACCCTTCTTAGGAAGGCCAGTTTCCATCCCATAATCGGCAAAAAAGTTGGAGGATTTTGGTGGAGTTACATGGTTAATAACTCGAGCACCTCCAGAACCAATGTCTGTAGGCTGGTCACTGTCTGTAAACTCAAACCGAGATGGAAATGATGATCCAACTGTGGGGGTGCTACTATTTGATGAAGCAGCAGAATAAATGACCTTGGGTGGTTCTTCTGGCTTCTGCTCATAAAGGCTATCACTGGGCTAAAAACATGTAAAAAGCATTCGATTATTCAGTAGATAGAACATATGATTGTGATGGATAAGTAAAGAATATTCGACCATATCATACCAAAAATTCAAGAAATTACATTTACAGCATAAAGCTATATTTACCTTGGTAGTAAGTTTTCGAGCACCTAGACCCCCTGCCTTTCCAGGTTTTTTTGCACCAAGAGGCTTCTTAATTGTCGCCAAAGAAACAGTTTGAGAGGCTCTTGGAGAAGTATGAACCTCCGAAGTACCATTTTTTAGTGCACAATTATCCTTTGTAGCATTCTCTACAGCACTTCCTTTTGGGACTTTATTTATGTCATTGTTAAAATTTGAAATTTTGTTAGAAGGCCTTGATGACTGAGAAGCTATGGGTGATGTAGGTAAACCAGCCTCTTCAGCATTGCTTTTAGCAACTTCTTTTGCAAGTAATTGCCTATATAATTCGGCAGCCTTTGAGGTATATTTGGCATCTACCTTGCCTCCATCACTCCATCCGTGCTGATTGAAGAAAACTTGAGCGCGAGTATTTCCGCCGAAGCACATCAACTTCAACTGCTCAGGAGTCCAAGAATCCAAATTTGTTGACCTGCAATTAAAAAGTCAATTTCCACAAACCTACAAAAGAAAATCTCTTTGCAAGATAAAATCAATTTCTCAAGTACAAGTTAGATAAATGAAATGAACTCTCGGAAAGCATATCCAAATACGTTTAAAAGACACCGCATCACTCAAGCACATAAAAATTAAAATATGAGAGAGATATGACACTTTTAAAATAGAAAGCTGTAGCACAATTTCCATGTGCCAAACACCAATACTATTTTCTTTACAAAATTTAAAGTTAATCATGCTAAGCAGCCTGAAGATTCACAAGGTAAAGGAGTGTAGAGGAGAAAATATGACAATGCTATTGACACATATTCCTTCATTCTTTAACCCCAACATTTTTATTTTCTACTTAAAACTTTTCTCCTAATTTATCTCTTTATAATTAACACTTTCACGTTTGTTGTCCATCAGCCTGCATTCTGTACTACCTTTTCATCTTGGTGAGATGAACTTATGCTCATAGCATGGCTTCAATACCTGCACTAAGTTAATGAATTCTACATCTGCTCACAGAGATGTGATGAATGCGACGAAAGGTTCTCAAATGGAATTTTAAAAGGTTTAAGGATATGTCAAGCTATTTTTAAAATTTAACTTAGTAGCAACCTTAAAAACCTCAAAATTTATGAACAATATTGCCTATTTCACGTTATATGCTGGATTAAAGTGCTTGCATTGAATATACAAGGGAAAATAATCAAAAATGGACCGCATTGCATATGAAAAGAGGTGGGCAATGTAACGATCACATCTCTGACAATACAAAAATTACAGCTTGGTCAGTAACTTTGGCATGATCCCCAATCTAAAACTCTAGGCTCGTGGTGAGAGCTAGTCCGGATATTTCCATGACCGGATATTTTGAGATAAATAGGAACTCAATTTCACATTGGTAGTCGGGTATCCTTCAGTATTCGACTCATTGGCTCTTTGTAACATGCAAACCCCTTTCAAAAAGTTGGAATGCAGAATGAAATCGTAAACTGACATAAAAATCAAAACTCAAACCAGCAAATCAAGATATCAACGTCAAACAATGCGACAGTTGAAATTCAAATCGGTAAAAAGATCCACCTAACGAAGCTGATGTGCACACCGAGGCTTCGATGAACCGCCGAGCAATCAATACAAAGGAAGATCCCATACGTGACCGATGCCCAAGTCGGATTCTTCGCTTTGCAATCGAAACACATCTGAAATTGGATACATCAGCATCGAAACGAATGTCCAATAATAAAAAATAATAATAATTAAAAAAAAAAACAGCGCAGATCTGAATCAGATCTTGGTATTCCCGGTCAAAAATTGACAAATCGTGGTCCAAATATGTATATTAAAATAAAAAATACGCAAAGGACGAAGCAATTATCACCTTATTATCGGACTTCGCCTTGAGTTTGCGAAAAATTTGGTTCTTGTCATCGTAGTTGTCAAAAGCCATGGTTCACTGGAAAAATTTGCTTGCGTATCGAAAATTACTGATATGGATTCACAGAGTGTATGTATGCATTTGTGTGATTGACGATGAGAGGTTCCAAGAGAAAGAGAACCCGAAAGAAAATCGAGGGAGCTGAATCTTGTAGCCGTTAAATAGAAGAATCCCTTTCTGTACTATGTATATTTTTTACTTACGGAATACGGATGGATAAATAATAGGTAATATTGTCAAAATGATCCGATAAGTTTGCATATTTTGTGTTTTGGTCATGTAAGTATTTAATTTGTGTTTTGATCTTATAAGTTAAGTTATAATTGGTTTTTAGTACTTTCTTTATAGAGTCTTGACGTGACATCAGAAAATGCTGACGTGACAGATAAAAATGCTTAATTGGCATTGATAAATGATGATGTGTCTGTTGTGACATCAACAATTAAATGATATGTTTTTAAAACCGGACTGTACCGACCGGTTCAATCGGTTCGACCAGAAACCTGTCACTGATTTGATGCGAAACACTTCCAAAAATAGTTTTAATAGTTGAACCAGCAGAACTGATCAAAAACCGGAAAATTGGTTTTTCGATTTTTAAAAAAAAAAATTAGTTTTTTTATTTTAAAACTTTAATTTAATATTTTATTATATATATACATGATTATTTAAAAAATTTTCTTGGTTAAAAATATTATTTATTAATATTAGAGTTTATAATTTTTTTTGAATATATTTATATAATTATTTAATTTTCAAACTATGATAACTATATATAATTTTATATTTATATACATTTTTTAAGTTTTTAAAATTTAAAATATATTATTAATTATATTATATTATATAAACGGTTTTCCGATCCGACCGTCCAGTTAAAACAGTTCAACCAGTTGGATCGTTTTTTAAGTTAGATCGGTTTGATCATTGGTCCGATTATAAAAACATTGCTTAAATGAAAAAGAATTAAAAACAAAATATAACTAAAATTAAGGACCAAAACACAAAATTGAATACTTACAAAACTAAATCACATAACAAGCAAACTTACGGAACTATTTTGACTATTATCCCTAAATAATAATAATAGCATAACAAGAAATTTATTTCATTAATTCTGTCGTGAATTTATTACTATTATTATTGGGCCTTGAGATTTTTTGGGCCCAACTCAAATAATAGATTGCATTTTGTTTTTATTTTTTTAAACAGTTTTTCAAAACTAAATTTGCTAAATATATGTGTACTCAACTATGGAATAAAAGATAAATAATATATCATATATTTAAAATATTTATTTATGATATATAAAATATTGTTAAAAGAAATTGGATTGATACGTTAAAAAGTCCGATCACAATAGGAGTATTCTAGTTTCTATAATTTATGTTGGCGATTGATTACAATTTGATGATTTTCCTTCTATTCTCTTGCTCAATTCCATTTCCTATCGTCAAACTTTTACCACAAACTCTTCTCTTGCTCAATACCCTTTCCTATAGTCAAACTTTCACCATAAAATTTCTTATCGTGGTACAATTAATTATATATGAAAAAACTCGAGTGCATAAAAATGCAATATATTGTGAATGATTTTTTTTTTCTATCTGTATATAACAATATATATGGGAAGATATGATATTAAACACATCCAAGACCCTCCAAATCCTTTTAGATATCCTCCCATCCCTTCAAATGTACTATATGTGCCTCAAGCAGTCAAGCTCTGACTCCCAAGTCCCAGCTCGACCCCTACTTGGGAGCTCGGTCCACATTTGGGATGCTCTCTGGATCCTATATTCACACCACCAAACCCTGTGCCCGAGCACAAAACCTCGCCTATGTAGCTCGGCCTCTTTCCAAGATCTATTGGAAATCACATCATCATTGTCCAGGCACCTCAGGTCAACCTCACCTGAGCCCGAGATCATACTTCAACCTCTCTGATATCCCGAAAAGCCGAAGGCTATCATATAACCCAGGATAGAGGTATGGTTTCCCGGGTTCCGGGGATGGGGATCACAGGTCGGAGGTGAATATTCCTGAAAGGTAATATCGGGATATCGAAGTCCATGAAGAGCAAGGCAAGACAAGGATGAGAGGCAGGGTGAAGGTCCAAGCCCAAACTGATCATCACAGAAGAACAAGTCAAGAAAGAGAGCTATGACCTTTTTCCTTCCCACATTTCCAAGGTCGAGATGAAGTGCCCGGGTAAGGAAGAGTGACCGCTTAATTTGGTATTTACTAACAATTGCACTAGGTCAAGTAATAGTAAAGTGAACAGAGAGACCAAGTATCGATCCCACAGGGACTGTAGTCAATTTTCAAGAATTAATTATTTTACTTAATCTAGACAAAATAATAAAACGAGTGCTAAGAATTAAATAAAAAATTAATTACTAAAATAAAATAAGAATTAAAATAGAAGAAGAATAAATTCTAATTTATTTAACAGTCTATTTCTAGAATAGTTAAACCTATTCAAGTTATGACGGATTAATTTTCATAATTCTAATCAAACATGAATGCATTCAATATTTGTGATAATTTAGTTTTCACCTAAAATCGCATACTGAAACCGAATATTATTTCTAGTCGGTTTAACCATATGTCAATTGTTGGAGAGATCGAAATCAATTCCTCATCTATCGACTCAGAATCAATTAACATGCAAATAAATAATTGATCAGGTTTTTTCACAAGAACAAAATATAAATCCAACAATCAATAATTTGAAAAAATATCTAAAAATCCCAAATCAAAATCCACATGTTCGACATAAAATTGTTCGGCCCAATCTCGCCGTCTTGGTTGAAGAAAAGCAATCAATAATTGAAAATAATAATTCAAAAATAAAAAAAAGAAGAAACAAGAAACAAGAATGAAGTGTCTTCAATCTCCAATCTCCCACGCCCTAGCAGCCTCATGATCTCTGCGTTTTTGAACCCCAAATCTGCTCTTTTATCTTTTATTTATATGGCTTGAAAATCCCATAAAATAAAGCCCGGCAAATCAATGATTTTAATTTTCAAAAATTCTATTTTTTCTGATTCTGCGACATGCACGGACCCTGGATAAGGGTCCGTGCATTAAACTGGAACGCCGATTTTTTTACGAATATGAACGGACCCTTATCAAGACCCATACATGGGGTCCGTGCATACCTCTCTACAAGAGTGCAGTTTTCTTAAAAAATTAATATCTCGAGTTCTAGCCGTCGGATCAAGCCGAAATTTGGACAACAACTTTAAAGCATCTTGAATTTAAATTTGAACGGTGGAGACCGGATTTGGATCTTTCTAGAATTATAAATAGATTTTGACCATTGCTGCTCCATAATTCATGCTTGCGGGACTCTTCTCTTGCTCCAAAAATAATGATTTCTTCAATATTTCTACAAAAATCAACCCGAAGAGTGAAATGCACACACATGCAATAAATCATGAATAAAACTTATAAAACACTATGAATGCATGCAAAATAAATATAAAAAACAACACCAAAATATGCACACAAAATGCACTTATCAAAGAGTAAGAGCCCCGATCGAGGCGAAGGGCCCGGGTAGGAAGTAAGGAGAACTTACGGTATCGGATAATCAAGTAAAAGCAATGATGCACAAACATGGACACCATCTGGGAATTACAGAGGAGCAATGATGCACAAGCATGGTCACCATCTGGGAATTGCAGAGGAACAATGATGCACAAGCATGGACACCATCCGGGAACTGCAGAGGAGCAATGATACACAAGCATGGTGTAAGGCCCGGGATTATTTAATTTTAATCCGAGAATATTTAATTTGGGAATATTTAGAGTTTAGAATTAAATTCTAATATTCTTAAATGAATAAGGATTGAAATTGAATTAAATCGCTTTTTCGGGGATTGAATTGCAAATAGCCAAAAGTTCAGAGACTAAACTGTAATTTGGCTAAGATATATCTCAACTTACCTTTAATATATCTGATTCCAACGTGTATCATCAGAAAAGAAAGGAAGGAAAAGCAGAGAAATCGATTTCACCCTCCAAGACACCATTTTCATCCGTAAAAGCTCTAATATCTTTTGATCCGACCGTCAGAATTTCGAAAGAAATATATATCTGCGATCATCGCTCCGATACCTTCGTTTTGGTACAAGTTTCATTCACTTTTCTCAGATTTTATTTTTGTGTTGAAGATGGGTTGTTCTTATTTCTGATTATATATGGGATTGGGCTAGTACTGATTACGTATTCGCAAACAATTCGGAAAAAGACTGTCATTTGGATTTTATATGAATTATTGAAGCAAATGCGAAATTCTTCCTTTTATGATATGTTGCTGGATGTGTATATATATATTGAAGATTATGGTTGGTATAGCTTAGTAGATTGATTGTGATATTGGTTCGGATTGCCGGTTTTTAGCCGTTATGCCGTCGATTCGAAAAATGTCAAGACTTTGCTATTGTTGATTGAAAGAAGTATGGTTTGAGTTGTATCTGATCTTGTTAGTCACATGCCATTTCTCAACTTTATATCGAAGTGCCGACTCGAGATCTTTGATTCGAACCGAGAAGGATTTGAAGAAGGTTTGAAGTTGTTGCATTGAACAAGTAGCCATGACTTGAGCAGATTTTAATATATGTTCATCATGTTATGTTTTCAGATTTGAAGCATTGTCAGACTCGACGTTGAAAGGTATAAATGACAGCTAATCCAGATGGGATAGAACACTCGAAATATCTATTGTTTCGAGTATTCCCTTGTCAATCACATACTTGATTGCTTATGTACCTTATGTGATTACGTGATTATGTTGCTTTGTTTGCTTATGTGATGAGATGTTCAAGTTGTTTTATCGTATTTAATGCATACAGATTATGTTGCATTCATCTTGAACTTCAGCCTGAAAAGCACAGAGGGTTGAAAGACCTAGAGTGCATATGACATTTGGAGGGTTGTAGTTGAGTGGCACGGAATGTAGACTTACTTCCAGAGCCAGAAGACTCACTATAGTTGCACCAAAGTCAGAGGAAATAAAGTATTTGACTTCACCTCGATTGGGTGAGTTGGTGTGCGTTGAAGATTTTATTTCCTCGGGATCCCAAGAACTTATATTCTATTGATATCAGCTTGATAGCCTCTTTTAGCATATGCATTGCATTCACGTTTATTATCTTGCCCTTTATGTTGTTTATACTGGGATTATATTCTCACCGGAGGTATCCGGCTATTGCTTTGTTTTGTATGTGTGCATGGCAATAGGTGGGGCATGAGCTGGTCAGAAAAGACAGGGATAGCTCGAGATAGAGTCTTAGCATGTGTGGACACGGGTTTTAGCAGAATGTCTTGTACTTTGAATTGATGAACCATGTTAGAAATGATACAAGAACGTTGTATATTGTTGTTGAATACATAATAGATTGTGTATCATGTGTATGGGAGTTTATATGATGATATGAGATAGCATCTATATTATTTTGTAGCTTGTACAAGACTAGATGTTTTTATGTTCGAACTTTGACAGCAATATGTTTGCAGCAGAATTTCCAAAATTTGGAGCCCGCTCGATTGGGTGAATTTCACCGATCGAGCGAGGCCTGTATTTTACAAACAGAGAAATCGATTTTTCTTGCCCGCTCGATCGTTTGAAGTTCACCGATCGAGCGAGGCCAAATATACCTTGGACCCGAGAGGAACAATGATGCACAAGCATGTGCACTATCCGGGAACTAAAGAGCAATGATGCACAAGTATGGGCACCATCCGGGAATTGCGGAGGAGTCCCTCCATTCCAAGGTCCTATAAATTCCCCACGACCAGGTATAACAAAGTGAGGTCAAATTCTGATTTTACTTATACTCTACACATTTTGATTTTCTAGACTATATATTTTGTTTTACTGATTTAAACATCGGAGTGGTCACGTCAAAAACTTTCCGACGCCCCACTAACGTGCTTTTCGTTTAAGTGTGTGCAGAGCTTGTAACGCAAAGTACTCACCATCCATCCATTAGGCCTATATCTGTCAAAACCTTCCCAACACCTGCCCGAGCAATCGCCAACCCGACTACTCGATTGTGCCTGTGCATCATCACCCTCTTTTCCATTTAGTGCATTTACATCATTCTAATATCTATGAATTAAGTGAGTCGATTTCTTCTTCATCATTCTACTAGTTCCTCTCGACAGGAGTTTAATCATCTACTTCACTGTCCACTCACCCATCTCATATTAATGATAATCCACATTTCTCCCATGATGAAAGTCAACTAATCTTGTAGCTTTAAATCGGATCCATCTCCTCTAAGGTCGGGTAACCCCAAACTCGACATCTTACCTCAGCCCACACATAAAACCCAGTTCGAATTCAATGCAACTCGATTAATCAGCCCATGCCTAAAACCCAGTTCGAATTCAATCCAACTTGATTAATGTTTTGCCAACCCACCGGGGTATGAGTGGAAAATTCATGAAACTCAACAAGGTCGGTAGTTGATTTACATGACCATAATGAAACAAAATGTACTTACATTTGAATGCTTGACATTTACTGAAAGATCATGTTGTGCACATGTCTTTTAAATTATTTTCTTATTACATTCGATTTCTATCTTTGGAGTTTTGCCTTTCTTAGACAAGTGTTAAAGTTGGTAATATTGATTAAATCTGATACGAAATATTCAATATCTAATGATATTTTGTTTCCCTGATATGTAGGTTCTTATTTATGAAAACAATTTGAAGTTCTATTTAAAGGAGTGCATAGGATCGATCAAAGAAGACAATCAAGAGAGAAAAGAGTGAAATATAGAGAGCAAAATACATAGAGAAAGTACTGAAAAAATTCTAAAGTATTGAAGATCAATCGTTGAAGAATTTCTGAAGTGTTCATCGCTACTACACTGTGTTGCCGAGTAGTGTTGGAAACACTGAAGAACACACGAGTGAAGTGTTGTTCAGAAAGTGTTTCTTTGGTTTTTGTTTTTTGGCTTAGTAATTCCTATTGATGTTTTATTCTAGTTCTTACTAGTTTTTAGGAAGTCTTTTATTTTCTCAATTTGTTGAGAAAAATAGTTTTTCATAAAACAATCACTAGTTGGTTTTTGTAAACTGATTTTATTTTTCTAGTGATTATTTCGCCATGAGGCATCGCGCAAGTACTTGATACTTGTGCATAATTATCTGTGTTATTGTTTACTTTTTCTATTAGTTAAATAATCTCTTGCACAGTGTTATCATGAAGTGTTGACAACACTAACAGATAACACTCACTCAAAAAGTTTTCTGGTATTTCTGTGATTTTAGACTGTCCAAACCTAACAAGTGGCATCAGAGACATTCACTTGACGATACTAAGTGTGATTCTGTTTTTGTGTTTGACATGAGATCACAATGGAAATACCTTATTCAGGAACTGCTCAACGTCCTCCAACCTTGGATGGATCCAACTATGCTATCTGGAGAGTCAGGATGCGTGTTTACATCAAATCGATTGATTAAAGGGCATGGCAACGTGTGCTACAAAGCTGGAATCCACCAAGAAGAACTGATGGAGAAGGAGACTTTCCACTCAAACCAGAAACGGAATGGAATGCCGAAGAAACTGCTGCTTCGAATATGAACAACAAAGCCCTTAATGCTATTTTCACTGCTCTTGATTCTAATATGTTTTCTCTGGTCACTAATTGTGTTTGTGCTAAACAGGCCTGGGAAAAACTTTAAATGCACTGTGAAGGATCCGATAGTGTGCGTCGAACCAAAAGAAGGATTCTCACTACTCAGTTTGAAAATCTGAGAATGGAAGAAAGTGAGACGATTGATAATTATGAACGCCGCTTGAGGAAGATTGAAAATGAGGCAATTGATCTTGGTGATGCTATTTTGAATGAATGATTTGTGAGCAAAGTGTTGAGATCACTGCCTGAAAGATTTCAAATGAAGATTTGTGCAATTGATGAATCAAAAGACACATCAATTCTGGGATTGGATGAATTGATGAGTTCACTACGAACATATGAGTTGGAGATGAATGTAGGGAAAAAGGACAAAGGTAAGTCTATTGCACTTCAAGTTTCTAACGACTCATATAATGATTTTGTTGATTTGACACAGGGAGTAAACGAGTCTGATCTAGGAGATGATTCCATTACCTTTCTTACCAAACAATTTGGTACCTATTTGAAAAGGATGAGAGATTCAAAGAAACCTGGTCAGAATCCCAAAGTTTTAAATACTCCTGCTGTTGGAAAACCCTTAAGAATCGGTGGACCAGAACAGAATACCATCCCATCAAAGAGTCAAAATCGATTTCAGAATGAAGGAAAAACCTTGAATAACTCAAAGAGGTTTGAGTCTGTGAAGTGTCATGAGTGCACTGGCTTCGGTCACTTTGCTAATGAGTGTCCAACCAGACTTCGCAAAGGAATGAGTGCTTCCCTAAGTGATGATGAAGATGAGGAAGGTACAGAACAAGGAGATGATGAGACTCACAATGCACTGTTAGTTCTAGTACAGCAGAAAAATAGTATTGTCACAGGTGTCCCAACACTTGGTCACAACACTGACCAAAAGTTATTCTGTCTGAATGCATCTGTTTCTGGAGACTCAAATCAGGAAGCTGGTGAAGTAGAACTTTCTTGGGATAATGCTCAGAAGATGTATGAAGAATTGTATAATGATTGGATAGTAAGGAACAAGTCAAATTCTGCTTTAACAAAGGAGAACAGTGAATTAAAAGCTTCAGTGGCTAGACTTGAAGTTGTTTTGAGCAAGAAGGATTTAGAATTTGGCAAGGTTAAAGAAGAGCTTGGAAGAGCCAATGCAACTCTTGCAAAGTTTAATTCGAGCAAGACCAAGCTGGATTCAATTCTGATAGAGCTGGTCTAGGCTTTCATAATAGCAAGTTTGAAGAAGGGGAGTCATCAAAAACTATTTTTGTCAAGGAGAACAATAACTCTGTTAAGAATCCAACTGTAATTCCAAAAGAAAAACCAATTCCTTTGAAGACACAAGCTCCTGTTCAAAGGAAAAATCAAAGGAAGCGTAGGTTTGTTTGCCATTACTGTCACAAGCAAGGTCACATCAAGCCTTACTGTTTCAAACTCAGGTATGACTATATGTACTGGAATTCCAGGCAAGAGCTGTCATCAGTGTTGCCAACACTGAACCAGAACACTTCCAGGAGGAAAAATACTGAGAAAAAGGTTTGGGTACCAAAAGCTAAATCCAGTTGTAATGTTGTTTATACTTCCTTGAAAACTAATGTTGCAGGTCATTGGTACTTCGACAGTGGCAGTTCACGCCACATGACAGGATTGAAGAAGTATCTTTCTGACTATGTTGAACAGGATAAAGGAAAAGTGACTTATGGAGGATGAACTAATGGAAAGATTGTTGAAAAAGGCACATTGAATGTAGAAGGACTGCCTAAGCTTCACAATGTTCTACATACTGAAGGATTAAATGCTAATCTTATTAGCATTAGTCAACTTTGTGATGATGATCTTTATGTTAAATTTGATAAGAATCTATGTCAAGTATTTGATAAAAGTAACTCTTGTGTTTTGACAGGAACTAGATCATCGGACAACTGTTATCAACTTGGAGAAGAAATTGCTTGTAAATTCACCAAGGTTGATGATTTGAATTTGTGGCATCAAAAGTTAGGACATGCTAACTTCAAAGCTCTGAAGAAACTGAGCAAGTATGAAGCTGTTCGTGGGATGCCAAATTTGACTTCTGGAGTTCCATACGTGTGTGGAGACTGTAAAAAATGTAAGCAAACTCGTGTGTCACATCCAGTGTTACAACACTATGAGACAACACGATGTCTTGAACTCTTACACATGGATTTAATGGGACCTATGGAGGTTGAAAGCTGTGGAGGTAAGAATTATTCATTTGTATGTGTTGATGACTTTTCAAGGTACTCATGGGTAAGTTTTTTAAGAGAAAAGTCTGAGACTTTCGATTCTTTCAAAAAATTGATAAAGCAGATCACTAATCTGTTTGCTTTGAAGGTTATCGGGATTCGAACTGACCATGGTAAGGAATTTGAAAACTTATTGTTTGAGCAATTCTGTGAAAATGAAGAAATATCACATGAATATTCAGCACCAAAGGCACCTCAACAGAATGGCATTGCCGAAAGGAAAAACAGAACCCTCCAAGAGATGACAAGGGTTATGTTAAGCTCAAAAAATATTGCAAAAAAATTTTGGGCTGAGGCTTTAAATACTGCTTGTCACATATCCAATAGGGTGTATTTAAGGAAAAGTTCTACTATGACTTTCTATGAAATTCTCATGGGAAAGAGGCCTAACCTTAAATATTTTCATATTTTTGGATGCATATGTTATGTTTTGAATGACAGGATGTAGTTGGCTAAGTTTGATTCAAAAAGCGATAAGTGTTTATTTCTTGGATATGCTTTGAATAGTCGAGCTTATCGTGTGTTTAACTTGAGAACTAGAACTATCATTGAATCTATTAACGTGGTATTTGATGATTATGCAGATCTGAAAGGGAAAACAATTGAAGACCATATTGATGATCTGCTAGATACTGTTGCTCCACAGACTGATTCCAGTGTTGTCAATAGTGTTGTCCCACCTGAAAAATCACCCAGCACAACACTGAGTCCAACACTGACTATGAATGAACAGAATACAGAAGATCAGGATGATTTTGAAGATGAAATACAAGATGCTGGACATGATGTACCTAGCAAAATTCAGAAAAACCATCATACTTCACAAATCATAGGAGATGCACAAGGAAGGATGCAGACCCGAAGAAACAAAAAAGTTGATTATCGAAAGATGAGCGGGTTAGTGTGCATGACTTCCGCATACTCTCAGGTAAGACATTCTTGCTTTGTGTCTAGTATTGAACCAAAAAATATTGGTGAAGCTTTAAAAGACGAGTTTTGGGTCAATGCTATGCATGATGAACTTGAACAATTTGTTAAGAATGATGTGTGGATCTTAGTTCCTCCACCTGATCATAGTAATATCATTGGAACAAAGTGGATTTTTAAGAACAAAACTGATGAATCAGGAAATATTGTAAGAAACAAAGCTAGATTAGTAGCTCAAGGGTATACACAAGTTGAGGGGGTGGACTTTGATGAAACCTTTGCACCTGTAGCCCGAATAGAGTCTGTTAGATTACTGTTAGCTATTGTTTGTCACATGAAGATGAAACTTTTTCAAATGGATGTCAAAAGCGCATTTTTGAATGGAATTTTGAATGAAGAAGTTTATGTAAGACAACCAAAGGGATTTGAAGATCCAAATCATTTTGATCATGTTTATAAGTTGAAGAAGGCCTTATATGGATTGAAACAAGCACCTCTTGCTTGGTATGGAAGGCTCACGGAATATTTGCTTGACATTGGATTCAAAAGAGGTGAGGTAGACTGAAACGACCCTAACTCTATAAATATAAATAAATATATATATATATATATATATATGCGAAATTTTTTTTTTATTTACTTACTATGTAAAAATATGTACATACATGCCCATACATATATGCACAAAATAAGTAGTTTTTAAAAATAAATAACTTGAATAAAATAATGCAACAATTCGAAAATTTAATATTGCATAAATTAAATATCTGAGTCATGCATTTAATAAAATACTGACAATAACAAAATAAATTAAAGTTTACATGCACTGAAAATATTTAAATAAAAACATACAATAGTGTCAATTACTGAAAATAAATAAAAATGTATAACATGATAAAATATTCGAAACATGCATATAGACTCAGACAACGGTCACGGGGTCACTGCATGTCCGCTCATAGGTCATCGCCGCCGGTGGGTACTACATCCTCCTCTACGTACTCACCTGCACCATATCAGTGTAGTGAGCCTAGAGGCCCAACATGCTAACATAACAAGGGTTTAAAATAATTTAAATCACTTTAATACTAATACATAACATATACATGAATGAGCATGCTTAAAAATATCATGAACATAACATAAACTTTAATTAGACTTGAATATCATAATAATACATAAACATTGTTGAGCAAAGTATTTTCTAACCTCGAAAGGTCGTATCCATAATGTAACCATACATATATTAAATACTGATCAGCGTGATAAACCAACGTACGTGGCGGTGACGAATCACCTCTTAAATTGGCAGTAAACTGCCCTTCAATAGTTCACATATGGGGACGAATCCCCCTTAAATTGTCACACTACTTCAACTTCCAACATAAAATTATTTTCTTATGTTCAACCTTAGACATTAAATCATGCATAAAAATTATTTCATGAATGCATGTACTTAAATAAAATGTGTGTCCTTCATATATATTTAATTTAATTTCATACTAACATATAAATACTAAAAATAACTTCCATGCATATAAATAATTAAATATATATTCAGGACACATGCAATTTCTCATGGGTTGTACTGAACTGCTGGCCCTAACACTCAAGCCCTAATTTCTTAAATTCTGGCCTATTAACACTGAGACTGGCCCATTAACATACTTAAGCCCATTAACACATTTCTAAGCCCAATAAAATTTTCTGGCCCAATAACACTCTATTCTGGCCCAATGGGCCCAAAAGCCCAAAGATTGACCCAATAATTTCCATGGGCTCTAAAGCCCATAAAAATTTAGTGGACTAACTTAAATTAATTATTTAAGCCCACTAAGAAAATTAAATATAGCCCATTAATTTAATTAAACTAATTAGCCCAATTAAACACTTAAACTCATTAATTAACTTAAAAATAAAATATCCGAGCCCAACTAACTTAACCCAGACCCGAACCCAACTAACTTAACCCACTTTACTTTTAGACCCGACCCAGACCCATAACTCGACCCGGACCAACTCTGGAACCCTAGCCCGATCGCACCCTAAGCCCTAATCTGTTGCGGCCGTGAGCAGCAGCCGCTCCTTGGCTGCTGCCGGCCTGCTCCGGCCGCCCTTGGCCGGAGTGCCGCCACCCAGACGTAGCCCACGTTTGGGCGGTTCGAACCTAGCCCTTGACCCAGCCCCATGCACCCTAGAGCCCTTATCTGAACCCCCCTTCCCCAAGCCCTAGTCTGCACATCCATGGGAGGCC
Source organism: Henckelia pumila (assembly GCF_033568475.1). Taxonomy (NCBI): domain Eukaryota; kingdom Viridiplantae; phylum Streptophyta; class Magnoliopsida; order Lamiales; family Gesneriaceae; genus Henckelia; species Henckelia pumila. Next base: position 3,666,114 of record NW_027331831.1, read on the forward strand.
GTCCGACTTTGTGGCTTTCCTGGGCTCGTTTGGCTCGAACCACTCGAGCCATTCGAGTCCAGGCCACTCCCACACACCCTCTGAACACCTACCAGCAGTCATACGCAACCATGGCTAAGAAACGTGAGCATGACAATCAAAAACACACGACAAGTCACAAACTCCATGAAAGCCGAAACCTTTTTCTGAAAATCTTTAAAGTTTTCGATGCATACACAATACACACACTATAATAGCTGATAGGTACAAAAAATAGGGAAGAAAATCATGTCTTTCACCGAAGTTGAAGAGAAAAGAAATGTGTATAACGATTTCGGAACGACGGGGCAACGATGACACAACTTGGAAGCTTCAAAAATCGTGGCTATGGAGTCCTTAGAGATGCTAGCCGATGAAGAAGATGAAGATGAAAGGAGGCGTCGGCTGATGCTTGGAGGCGTGAGGGTTGGGTATATTAGGGTGTAATTAATTAAAATAGAGTTTTGGAATAATTAAAAATATTAATAAGGATTTTAAATATGAAATATATAACTTAAAAGCTCTAAATAATATTTAAAATCTGATAACTTTAATAAAATCCCGAAATATATAATAAAGGGAATTTTAAAGATAGTAAAAAGTCATTATTTTGGCTTATTTTGAATAAAAATGGACTCCTAAAAATATATAAAATTAAATACTGATAATTTTGAGGAAATAAAACTCAAAATAATATTTTTGGGCTCTAAAAATGCTTATGAAATAAATTGGATAGAAAGTTGTCATCTCGTCCGTCCATGGTCCCGTCTACGCGATAAAATAATTTAAATACTAAAAATCATAAAAATCTCAAATTATGGGTTAAATGATTGAAAATAAATCTTAAAACATGCACAAATAATTCACATCATAATTTAACCCATAAATCTAAAATTTTAAATAAATAAATTTCTTAATTATGCATGCGAATTTACGTATTAAAATACCGGGTGTTACATAGACAAATCATTTTTTGTTCAAAAAGTACAAGGTAACATTCTTATTTTTCAAATCTATGTTGATGACATAATTTTATGTGCTTCATCTCAAAAACTTGTGAATGATTTTGTTGAAAGCATGATTGCTACCTTTGAAATGAGCATGGTAGGAGAATTGAATTACTTTCTAGGTTTACTAGTGAAACAAATGAGTGATGGAATCTTTTTGTGTCAAAGCAAATATGCTAAGAATTTGATAAAAAGATTTTGTACTGATCATGTTAGACATATGAAAACACCAATGGGAACTAATGAAAAAATGTGCAAATACAGTGTTGCTGACAGTGTTGACAACACTCTGTACAGAAGCATAATTGGAAGTCTGCTGTATTTAAGTGCAAGTCGACCGGATATTATGGTCAGTGTGTGTTTGTGTGCTCGATATCAATCTGATCCTAAAGTCACACATATGAAGGCTGTAAAACGAATTTTAAAGTATGTTGCAGGAACTTTAGACTTGGGGCTATGGTACTCTAACGAAACCAATACTAATTTGGTAGGCTATAGTGATGCTGATTGGGCAGGAGATGTTGATGAAAGGAAAAGCACCACGGGTGGTTGTTTTTATTTGGGTAACAACTTGGTGTCATGGTATAGTAGGAAACAGAACTGTGTGTCACTTTCCACTGCTGAATCCGAATATGTAGCAGCGGGAAGTTGCTGTTCTCAATTAATTTGGATGAATCAAATGCTGCAAGACTATGGTCTTAAAAGTGAAAAACCAATTGTGTACTGTGATAACTCAAGTGCTATAGATATATCAAAAAACCCAGTACAACACTCACATTGACATAAGACATCACTTCATTCGAGATTTAGTTGAAAAGGACATGATCCAAATGGAGTTTGTCGGGACCAATAATCAACTGGCCGATATTTTTACAAAAGCATTAAACTTTGAGAGATTCTCCAGTTTAAAAAAATCTCTCAACATGTGTTCTTTATAAGCACTCACAGTTGCTGTCCTGAAGTGTTGCCAACACTGAAGGACAACACCAATCATGCATGTGCATTTTTAGGACTTTAGGCATACTGCATATTCATAATGTTCTATGTTTTGCACTGTTTGATAATACTGACTAACACTTTGTAGTTCTTCTGCCAAAGTTATTTTCAGATCACACTTGCCATGAAAAAGTGCTTTAAACCACGAATTAGTTGAGGGATGTTCGTGTATTTCATGATCTTGTCCCATGTGAAAAGTGGTTTTAAAAATTAAAAAGCATGGTTTGATAAAATTTCACTGACCAATGTCTTGAAAATCAAACAAAAATCGGAAGAAAATTGGAAAAAACTACCTAAAAGAGTCCAATGAAGACCGTTCTTTTAGTGTGCAGGCTACCACTTCTGAATCAAAATAAAAATAAGAAAAAAATGGCTCTGGAAGTGTGAAAAAGTTCAAAATATTTTGAAGACTATAGTGTTGTTGGAAGGTGTTGCCAACACTAGTGCTTAACACGTACTGCACACACTTTGCATACATTTTTGATCTAATCTCATTACATTCTGTTTAGACATAAATTAGGTCATGAATTTTGCATTTTTGTGATCATATCGAGCTCAGGGTTAAAAGTTCAAAGACGAACAAAAATTGGAAAAATTGCCCAACTTGCTGAAAATTGAAATTGTTTGTGATTAAACATGTTTCAGTGGTGTTAAAACTCGATGTGGAGTTATTTATTTTGGGAAATTATTGATATTTTCTTAAGTGAGAGTTTTCAGAGTTTTCTTAATTAATCAAATTGAATTTCCTTAATTAAGAGATTTTTACCCGTTGAGGATTATTACCGTTAGGGGGAGAATCCTAGTCTGATTTGTGGGATAGGGGCGTCTGTTTTTTTTATCATTTGAACCTCGTATCCCTATATATTTCTATTACTGTAGAAATTGCTTTTATCGTTTTCAACCTTCTCTAATTTTCTCTCTGCTAAAATTTTCTGAAACTCTTACTCTCTAAATTGTGTATAATGGCAGGCAAAGCTTTTGATTCGCATGATATACGATCGGAGATGGGATATCAAGAGGAAGACAAACCTTCAGAGGTTCATTTTGAAAACCCCACTCTCGCGATTGTTCCTGCTGCCATTCAACCTACACCTTTGGCAGAAATTGCTCCAGGAGAACCAAGGAACAAAATCGACCTTGAGAATCCTCCTGATTTCTCAGTGTTGAATTATGTGTTCCCAACACAGCCAATAGAAATAAGGTCAAAGCGCCAAGCGGGATTCAACCCCGATTTTACTACCACTAAGAGATTTCGTGGAAATGGGGAGACTTCTCGTTCTATTGTAGATGATCCAGATTTTTCATCTGGAGATGATTCTGCAGATCAAGACTTTGAGGTGGTTGCCATACCAAAACCTTCTATTGCTGCAAAGGCCAACTCAAAGAATGAGGAATCATCAACGAGTGATGATTCATCTAAAGAAGATTCTACTGTTGTGGCTTCGAGTGAGAAAGAGCCAATTGCTGCTGTTGTTGATGATACCACAAAGACAACCACAGAGGTTCCAGTGTCTACTGATGAGGAAATTTCACTGGCCACTTTCATGGCGAATATTCGAAAGACCAAGGCTAAACCCGTTGCATCTTCACAGGTTCCATCTGATGATGATGAACCAGATTCTGAAATGATGAAGGAATTTGAGGATAACAGGCCCCAGAAGTCTGATAGTTCATCCTCTTCAAGTTCTGAAGAAGAAAATTATGAGGATGCTGCTTCTGATGAATCTGGAAGTTCTGAGGAACAAGCTGCTGATGGCAGTGTTGCCAACACTGATGACAACGCTACAGCCGAATCAGACTCTGAGATTGATCCTGATAAAGCATACACTCTTCAGTTTTATTCAAAAGAGTCTGCTGATGAATGGGAGAGTCTGTCTGGAAAGGACTGTTTGGAAGAAAGGAATATTGATAAAGTGTCCTTCGAAAAGCAGAATTTGGTGACATTCTTGAAACAGCAGAATTTATATTCTACTGTCACCACTGCTGGACCTTTTTCCAGGAAATCTGTTTTAGAATTTTACTGCAACCTGAACATCAAGACTGGAGATGAAGAATCATTCAAGTTTGGAAGAGTATACATCAGGGGAAAGGTGTATGATTTTACTCCTGTTTTGATCAATGAGCACTACAATACTGCTGATTTCGAAGATGATGCAGTTACTGAAGACATTGATCAAGTCACAAAGGTGATCACTGGTGGCATGGTTCACAAATTTCCACTGCACCCAGACAGGTTGTCAGCTGCAAAGCTTACCTCTTTCTTTTCTGTGCTTCACAAGATTGCAATCAGGAATTGGACGCCATCGACCAATACAACCGTGATAACTAAGCCACAAGAACTTGCATTGTTTGCTATTGGAACTCAAGCACCTTTGGACTTTGGAAATTTGGTGTTTGAAAATATTATGACTTTTAGAGAAGGTGGTTGGAAAGCAACAAAGTTTCCGTTTCCTTCTTTGATCTATGGTATGCTGGAATCTCAAGGTTTCAAACCAAAGGATGATGGAGAATTGATCGGAGGAGAAGAGCTTATCAAGATTGCACCTGGACTGTTGAAGCGAACTAGGAAGCTTGATCTACCATGGACTGGTGTTGTACCCAGAGTTTCCAACACTGAGTCAGTTCCACCTATGACCGTTCATAACACTGCTCAGATTATGTTGAATGCTACTGCTATTCGCTCTCAAATGGCTCATGCTGAACAGAAAATTGCTCAAGCCAAAGCTGATCTCGAGTATTATGAAGCCTTAATGGCTTAGTACAGGCTTAAACTTGGACTACCAGGGCCCTCTGGACAAAAAGGGGGAGTAGGATCAAGTGCTGATCAAGCTGTTTAGATATTTGGTTTTAAGATTTTTCTTATCCTTATCTATTAGTTTGTTATTTTGCTTTAAGTTCGAAAATATTTATTAATCTCTGATATGCTAATGCACTATCTGATACTCTGATCTTGTGTGTTGAGAGTCGGTGTTGACAATACAACCACACAACACTGTTTTTGAGATGCTTAAATTCAGGGGGAGCATTAGTTGCATAAAGATAGGGGGAGCTATTTGCACTTGTTTGTGTTTTTGTCCAGAAAGGCAAAAAGAGGGAGTTTGAAAGATCATGTTGTGCACATGTCTTTTAAATTATTTTCTTATTACATTCGATTTCTATCTTTGGAGTTTTGCCTTTCTTAGACAAGTATTAAAGTTGGTAATATTGATTAAATCTGATATAAAATATTCAATATCTAATGATATTTTGTTTCCTTGATATGTAGGTTCTTATTTATGGAAACAATTTGAAGTTCTATTTAAAGGAGTGCATAAGATCGATCAAAGAAGACAATCAAGAGAGAAGAGAGTGAAATATAGAGAGCAAAATACATAGAAAAAGTACTGCAGAAATTCTAAAGTATTGAAGATCAATTGTTGAAGAATTTCTGAAGTGTTCATGGCTACTACACTGTGTTGCCGAGTAGTGTTGGAAACACTGAAGAACACACGAGTGAAGTGTTGTTCAGAAAGTGTTTCTTTGGTTTTCGTTTTTCGGCTTAGTATTTCCTATTGATGTTTTATTCTAGTTCTTACTAGTTTTTAGGAAGTCTTTTATTTTCTCAATTTGTTGAGAAAAATAGTTTTTCATAAAACAATCACTAGTTGGTTTTTGTAAACTGATTTTATTTTTCTAGTGATTATTTCGCCATGAGGCATCGCGCAAGTACTTGATACTTGTGCATAATTATCTGTGTTATTGTTTACTTTTGTTATTAGTTAAATAATCTGCTGCACAGTGTTATCGTGAAGTGTTGACAACACTAACAGATAACACTCACTCAAAAAGTTTTTTGGTATTTCTGTGATTTTAGACTGTCCAAACCTAACATTTACCATGATCGAGGTTATTACTTTCAACAAATGTGATTATTCGTTTGTACTTTGTACTTATAAATAAATTTTTGTTTGCGAACTCAAGAAGTCAATGTGTTAAACTCTGAGAAAATACTAAGGCTCCGTTTGATAGCATTATTATTAATCAATATATAGTTTATCTTATCTAATCACGCGTTCTTTTCGCACTATTATTTATCCTTATATTAATTATTTATTTTACATCAATCAAATCATTAAAAATTTATCTTACATCAATCAAATCATCGAATTTAAATTACTATATTACCCCTTATAAATAATATTATTTATATTTTATTTATTATTAAAAGGACAAAATGATAATTTTATATTTTTATATAAATTTTAACCAATCAAATCAAATAAACTATAATCTATCAATCAAATCAATTACTATATTTACTATCATTTTTTATTTATTTTTTATTACATTACATTACTTATTTATATATTATTTATTCTATCCTGCATACCAAACTGATCCTAACATTCTAAGTGGTACCCGACTTATTAATTATCTCAAAAATGATTCCCCACATCCTATTATACCCGATGAGAGCGTGCCATAAGGAATTCAATTCCTCCACCAATTCTGATTGATTTATTTTATTCCGTCCCCAAAATATTAAAATTTCGTTTACATGTGTACTTTAAAAATGTTTTTAATTTTTTATAAGTGAAAAAACTTAAAGTATATACTTGAATAAAATTTTTGTAAAATATTTTTAAAAAAGTGTTTACCAAGTATAGTTTTTAAAGAACACTTTAGATGTGTTTTAGAATGAAACTATGAAAAACAAAGATGAACAACATTACTTTTGAAATGTTAAAATGTTTTTATAGAATAGTTATCCAAACACATATTTATTCTTAAAACAGCTTTAAAACATTTTATAAAAACTTTTAAAAAAACATTTTTTAAAAAATATTTTATAATTACATGTCTAAACAGAACAACTAAGAAACGAACCCAAGAATCTAAAAATGAAAATTTAATCCTATAGTCAATGGTCTCGACCGAGCGTTTATAAATAGAAGTAAGCAAAATTTTGGTTTAATCGAAGGAATTGAATTATTTTCGGTTTGGTTAATTTGGAATTTTTTATTTTAATAAAATATCGATTAAATCGATTCGTTTTTCGTTTTCGAATTGGTTCAGCCTTTTATTTTAAAAAATTTAAATGGTTTGGGTCTTGTCTTTAAATTTTGGAACCACCCAAATTTAATTAGAAAAAAAATCATAAATTTCATCAATATGTTCTTTCGTCCCAAAAAATAGTATACATTATGTAAAGAAATCTTGAAATCCTAAATAATTTAAAGTTCTTTTTTATCAGTTCAGTTTCACCTTGGTTAGGAAAAAAAATTTGGTCGGTTATGTTTTAATCGATTGCTCACCGCTCTAAAAAAAAAATTTCTTGATTCATGTTCATACGAAGTAGTCTAATACTTATATCGGTAATTTATGCTCTAATTTCTGTCATTTATCTTCGCTTCTACCGGTTGTCCATTTGTCCGCAATCATTGTTCTATCATTTTTCTTCTTTATTTATTTATTTTTGAATTTAACAATTATTTAATTGTTTTTTCTTTAACGAGATAACCTTGATCCGAATTTAATTTTTTAACTGTTTTCTTTAGTAAAAAACAGCTTTGTCGATTTTAGATCTGTCGATTCTTATTTTTTTGCACATGAGATGTTCATGATTGCGTACAAAAAATTGAGCCATTGGATCCTTACTCAGACACTGTCCAAATGAAATAGCATTGACGAATTCGTAAAATACATACTTCAAATCTTGTTCTTGGTAAAAATATGCTTTCAAAACTTCAAGGCAACCGCAACTGCAGCACTATATTGTACGTATGTCAAGGCTCCTTTAATAGTCCAACTAGCGAATTTGGTTGCAACAGTTCCAATAATTGAAAAAAACATATTTATTGAGTGGGTTTATTGTAAATGTATCGACAACGTACAATACATATATCACGGTCACTAATATTGAGATTTTCTTTATTTTCATGGACATTGACATTTTATACTATATCGAGAGAAATATTGTCTCATATTTTCTCATGAATTTTGGGTGAACATCTTGTTAAAAATAATTAAAAAAAAATAATGTTAAGTAAAATGTTTGTGTAAATATCTTGAACAAAAATATAAAAACTTAAATATCTTGAACAAAAACATAAAAAATAAAAATAAAAATTATCAGACAACCACGTTGTTCAGCTCAGATATGTTTTGTTTATCTTGTTAAATTTGACAACTTTTAGCATGTGCAGACTTTCCTTAAAATGAATACATTTATTTAATACAACGAAATCTCTTTTTATTTTATTATTAATTGAGAACAATAAATATCACGAAATGATTCATTCATCTAAATTAATTAGTGTTAATTATTTTACTACTCCAAATCACCGATAAAGCAAAAAAGTTAGGAGTTTCCATAAAAGTTTGCTTTAAAAATTTGAAACCAAACTGTCGAGTTCGAATTCGATATAATTATAAATATATATGAATTATCGGATTCGATTTCGGAGTTAATTATTAAAGTGAAGATTAGATTCATGAACTTGCATTTCAACTCCATATTTCACTACTATATATAGGAAGTGATGGTGATTTGCCTTTAATAAGAAAATCCCTTAGATTAGTAAGCTCATTAATTTGAACATTCAAATAGAATCGTAGAAGTAAATAGCTAATTAATTAAATGACTGCCAAAAAAATTATTACACCGTTATACTTAGGATTTGCTTCTGGTATGAGAATTATTTCAGAAGATTTATGTATAATAACAGAAGCCGCAGTCATTTAATATCTTAATCCTAGGTGTATTTTGTCTCCTTTGTTCCATGTACACAGTAATGATGTTTTGGATCTACCTTATCTATGTTATATTATACTAATAACATAAAATCTTATTTTTCCTCTATTCATAAATCTTTTATTATATATGTATAATTTTTTTAAAAAATGAAACAAAACTTGAACCATAACTCTCTCTATATATGTTAAAAAATTGCGAATTCGTTCATTTGGCTAACTATTCCAGAAATTACCGATTGAAATTAATTACCAAGATTTACCTACCACTATAGGTAATTCTGGAAATAAATCATAAACTTCACTCAGATACAAAATAGATCGGACACATAAAATAAAAAAAATAAATAACAGTTAACTTGAAATATACTTTTCAAACTGCAACTCAAGTTTCTAATAATAAATGCCAAAATAAATAGGTTTGTTAACATAAAGCACTTTGATATTTTCTAAAATTGGCCCCCACGGAAAATATTAAAAAATCAACAAGATTTATAAGTTTGTCCCCTGAATTTCGTCCAATTTCATTTTTCTCATACTTCTAATTTTTGGCAAATTTAGTGGCTACCGACCACAAGCAGCGAGAAAAAAAATAGTTTGATTAAAAACAAAGAAAAATAAAGAGTTTGAAAGTCAAACCCAACAATTTAGTAAATGTCACTAGTGATAGTAATAAATAATTATAAATGCATATTATTACACCACTCGACATATTAATATTTTATTTCTTAGATAGCCTTTTTATTTTGTCCCCTCAAATAATTATTTATATATATAGTAAATGATTCAGTGAATATTTTTTTAGCAATAAATAATATTTTTTAGTGACAAAGCTTGTGAAATTAGCTAATTCTACATTTAATATTTACTTGAATTAACATAATTGAGATTTTATGGTGATTTAATCGAAATATTTAGTCAAATTAAACACAACTGCCCTGAAGTAAAATTGATAAGAGAAAGGATTATATAATATAAAGATAAATGAACGTAATTAACAATAAGGTTAGACGGAGGTTGATAATAATTTAAGAGAATAAAATGAAATTAATTAATATAGAGTATGCAGTAATAATAATAAATAATAAAGTGAATAAATGGCGCGGCGGAATTTAGTCGTTCCGATAGGATCGGCGTCGTGTTCGTGGAAGCCGCCGTAGCTTTCCTTTTCCCATTTCCTTTCCCTTGTGTGGACTCCCACGCTCTTCAACTCAGCAGCCTCAATTTTTGGCCACTTGCTTAAATTCACTTCACATTCACTCCAAATTAAGTCCCCCAAATTTCACGTATACGGAATACGTATTGTGTCTCTTCTTTTCTCGTCTCCTCCGCCCCTATTTTCCTCCACCATTTTTCTCTGAGAGAAGCCAAAGCTTTTCCTACTCTGAGTGGAGAATTCGACTGTTTTTTGTTCGTTTGGGTGGGCAATCATTCGATTCATGGAGTGATTGATTTTAGCCTGCCACCCTTTTTTTTTTCAAGATTAACGGAGATGAGTCTGTGGGCTAACACTAATACATCCGCAAATTCTGCGGCGGTGGGAGGTGGCGGTGATATCTCGGCGATGGATGGGATCATGTCTTCCACTTCTGATCTGTCTTCCTTTTGGCCGTCTACGTATGCACCTCCTGCTCCAAATCCTCTCCCTTCTGTGGACCAATCCAAACCCACGTCCGTCGCGCAGTTTTTCAACCAGGAGACGCTGCAGCAGCGTCTCCTGGCCTTGATTGAAGGCTCCCACGAGAGCTGGACTTATGCCATATTCTGGCAGTCTTCCGCTGCTGAATATGGCGGCTCGTCTGTTCTGGGTTGGGGGGACGGGTATTACAAGAACGAAGAGAACAAGACGAAGCGCAAAACGGCGTCGTCACCTTCGGAGCAGGAGCACCGGAAGAGGGTTCTCAGGGAGCTGAATTCTCTGGTTTCGGGATCTCAGGATTTGGGAGATAACACCATTGATGAAGAGGTTACTGATACTGAATGGTTTTTCCTGATTTCTATGACTCAATGCTTTGTCGACGAGTCCGGGCTTCCGGGCCAAGCTTTTTTCAGCTCGAACCCGGTCTGGGTGATTGGCGGAGAGAGGCTCGCCGCATCTCACTGTGAGCGGGCCCGACAGGCGCAGAGCTTCGGGCTTCAAACCCTTGTCTGCATTCCACTGGCAACGGGCGTTGTTGAGCTTGGCTCCGGTGAACTGATTTTTCAGAGTTCAGATCTCATGAACAAGGTTAGATTTTTGTTTAATTTCAATGGAGGGGATATGGTTTCGGGCTCAGGATCTGGCTCTTGGGCCTTGGCTGAGAATGATCCATCATCCCTATGGTTGATCGACCCTACGTCGTCTGTGGTGGATATAAAGGATTCATTCAATGATAATACTAGCAAGCAATTTGGTTTTACTCCTGAAAAACCAAGTTCCAGTACTGTAACCGAAACTCCACAGCAACAAACACCGGCGTTTCTTGCTAAAGAAATGAACTTTTCGGAATCCGGGCTTAATGCAAGTAGAAACATGAGGAATGGGGAGATACTCAGTTTTGGGGAGAGTGCTAAGAAGAGCATTTGTAGCAGGAATGAGAATTTGTTTGGAGTTCAAGAAGAGAACAATAAAACGAGTATTAAGAACAAGAACAAGTCCCCAGCTTCGAGGGGTAGTAATGAGGAAGGTGTGCTTTCATTTACTTCGGGTGCAATTTTGCACTCATCTGGTGTGGTGAAGATTGAAAATGGTGGCGGGGTTGAGTCGGAACATTCAGATCTTGAAGTATCCTTGGTGAAGGAGGCTGATAGTTGTAAAACTGTTGATCTCGAGAAAAAGCCGAGGAAAAGAGGAAGGAAGCCTGCAAATGGCCGCGAAGAGCCTTTGAATCACGTGGAAGCCGAGAGGCAGAGGAGGGAGAAATTGAATCAAAAGTTTTATGCCCTCAGAGCTGTAGTACCGAACGTTTCAAAAATGGACAAGGCTTCACTTCTTGGCGACGCTATTTCTTACATCAATGACTTGAAGTCGATGCTTCAAGGTGTTGAGTCAGAAAAGGATGATTTGAGGAGTCAACTTGAGTCGATGAAAAGGGAATTAGCCACTAAAGGATTGGCTACACCTACACCAAAATGTGAACCGAAGATTTCGAGCAATGGGGGGGTGAACACAACCATCGACATGGATGTAGAAGTTAAGATAATTGGTTGGGATGCGATGATACGCGTTCAAGGTAGTAAAAAAAATCATCCGGCAGCAAGATTGATGATGGCTCTTAAAGAGTTAGACCTAGATGTTCATCATGCTAGTGTCTCCGTGGTAAAAGATTTAATGATCCAACAAGCCACGGTGAGGATGGAGGGTCCGTTTTTCACACAAGATCAGCTCAAGAAAGCTTTGATAGCGAAAATCGCTGCAAGTTGATAGAATTTGGATCAATTGAACTCGGAGAAATACTCATTCTTGGATCAATATTGGAGCGCGAGGAAATAGATTGAGCTTAGTTTTAGTAACATCGTCGAAGCTACCTGAGTTCTTGTTTTTAAACCAAGAGCCTTTGTCTCAATAGTTTTAATCCCTATCCCGCAGTTGTATCAAAAAGAAAAAGACATCTAGCTAAGTTTTTCCACTGGTTAGTACCCAATCGCTATTTTGTACATAATTTAGTGGTCTTCTATTTATGTGATATAAATTATAAAAGACAATGAATTTTGTACACCTTGGTTGTACGACGGCGATTTTTTTGTATCATTAAATAAAAGATGGCCCGCAGTGTTTGGTGTTAATTGTTTTTTTATTTAGGTCATTTTCAACCCATTACGCTATCTTGATGTCACACTAACTTCAAGACAGTGTAATTACTACACTAAATATAAAATTCATCTCCAACTCATTCACTCTAAACACTACACTAAAAAAAATATTTTTGAAATATTCTCTATTATTTTATTCACATAAATTAATTTATTTCACTAAATATTTTTAAACACAATAATTAAATATCATTAATATTTAAAATAATAATTTATAAATAAATATTCATTAGAAATAATAATGAATTAAAAAATTTAACTAAATATATGTTAAGAATTATTTTAAAAATTTTAATTTTATTTGTTTTAATATGTCCGTCCTACTAAACGTAGTAGGACGCCTTTATAATTTCAGTCTTTTTAAACAAATTTATGTTTATTTAAAATATATCATAACATTTTTTATGTAAGATTTTAATTAATATTTATATTACAATATTATTTTTTTATAATTAAAAACATAAATTTAGTTATTTATTACATAAATAAAGTTTTTAACTAATTTATTCCATAAAATTTTTATAATTTATTATTATTTTATTAATTAATATAATATTATAAAAGAACAATTAAGTGATGTAATTATCTATAAAAAATTTTTAAAAAATTGTACATTTATTAAAAATATAATCTAATTATTGAAATTTTAAATCAAAATATCTTAAAATAAACCATTACAACAAATATATTAAATTTAAAGATATGAAAATTTAAAAGAAAAAAGATTAAAAAAAAATCAAACGTATACAATTACAAAAGAAAAGGAAAAAAAAATTTAAAAAAAAAAAATCCTCACTATTGCTACAGTGTTGCACCAAATTTGGTGCAACACTGTAGCATTCCTCCAACATAGCGCTAATTATAGCGTTGGGTTGGAGGAATGAACCCAACACCAAATTGGCGTTTTACACCAATTTGGTGTTGGGTTCGAGAAGCCCTTAGAACAATAGTTTGAGGAAAAGTAAATAGTACTTGCAATAATTGAAGGTTTGCCTTTGGAATGCTTGAAATCTGTGAATTTCAGTTATAATTTAATTATTTATAATGAAACAATAAATCAAATCTTAAATAAACAACTTATTTATTTAGAGTTTACACAATAGATTAGATTCAAATTAATTATAAATACAATATATTTTTTTTAAATCCATATATTTGAAATTCTTATAATATCAACCTATAGTTAAATTGAAATGGAACCAAATGATAATATCTTTTTGTTTTATTCCCCTGAAATGAAAGGCCATTGAGAGTCACTAGAGCTCACTCTCTGGTCATTATCGAGAGAGCAATGGGTGACTCAAACTGAATGCGACTTTTGTGCCAATTATTAATTAATTGCGTCTCTGGTTGGGCTGAGACATGCTTTCCTCTTTATATAATTTATATGCCAACTCAATGTCATGCTGATGCATCCCAAATTGATTAAAATAGATATTTTATTATAGTTTAGCCTTTTTTTTAAAAAAAAAAACAATAATATTCGGAATCGATTTTAAATCAAAGCATTTCATATATACCTTTTAAAAAAATACTACATTGTTTTTCGTCAATTAATTTGTTTGAGTCAAAAACTCCGCGGGACGAATCCTCGGAGAAATGGTACAAGTGTATGTATGCAAACAAACACCATAAGTGCTACATATCGATGCCAACAAGTCAAATGTACGAGGGCGTCAAATGCATGGATTGAGGTGGTTTCGAAATGCACAGCTTGTGCCTCTTCTTGGGAAATGGCAAGTGTTGATTTTATATGAGAGCAGCTCTTTGATTTACCTCACATCTCATCTTTGCGGCAAATTTTATCCTATCACTATAGTTGATCCATCTTTAGCTTTTGGCTGTGATTGTCGTCCATGAAAACTATTTTTATTTGTCTTCTTGCTTCATTTTTTTTCTTGATACAAGCCAATGTGTACATGGTTCTGATGGAAGATGAACCCCTTGTCATGATGGCATCAAGGTTTTTCTTTTCTTTTCTTTTCTTTTTTTTTTTCTTTTTTCCCTTAAATACTATTCATAATAATTTTTAAATGAAAATTTATCATTCCAAAATTTGTAACAAACAAAATTTTAGAGTAATAAATACACTCGTCGCAAGGATCCTAATTAAACGACTTTTAATTTGTCCAGGGGTAGAGAAGATATTTCATTGTACAAAGAGAGAATGACCAGGCAACATGATGCATTCCTAAAATCAACCTTGGGAGAAGGCTCATACGTCAAGTTGTATAGCTATACGCATTTGCTAAATGGCTTCGCAATTCACGTCACAGACAGGAAGGTAAATTTAGTTAGTATAGGATACTAAAATAAGCAATCGGACAAGTTACTAAAAGAGTCGAATTTTTAGGCACTTCCTACGTTAAAAGATGCAGAGAAAGTTCGATCCATCCATGAGGATGCTAAAATGAAGAAACTCACTACGCATACACCTGATTTTCTTGGAATCACGAGCGGTGCGTGGCCGGAGTTGGGTGGATCAAATGTGGCAGGTGACGGAGTCGTGATCGGCCTCATCGACACAGGAATCAACCCTTTTCATCCGAGTTTCACGGCCCGAACAACAACGGTGGTGACCAAAAGCAGCAAGTTTAAAGGAAAATGTGAGATTGGAGAGCGTTTTCCAGCATCAGCGTGTAACGGGAAGATTGTTGGGGCGCAGCACTTTGCAAGAGCCGCAATAGCTGCAGGAGAATTCAACTCCTCACTAGACTTTGCGTCGCCTTTTGATGCTGATGGTCATGGAAGGCAAGTCTCGTATAGTGATGTATCAATATTTGTTATTGTGAATTTTTATAGAGTCAAAGGATTCATTTTTAGTCCGCTGATTTTAACAGCCACACGGCCTCCACAGCAGCAGGAAACAATCATGTTCCTGTGATAGTCAACAACTTCAACTATGGGTATGCAAGTGGCATGGCACCGGGAGCTAGGTGATGAATCGCATTCTTTAGATCTTTGGACACGCAACCTCCTACCCGAGCAGTATAAGGTAGCAGTTGAGAGAGAGTTTCTGGGAACCACTTCTAAGCTTTTTCTTAACAAAATTTCAAAATTTTGTCGAATAAAAGTTGAAAGTGCTTCCTAGAAGATCTTTCGAACACTGCCTAAATAATCGTGTGATCATGGGTCCTCACTCTTCTCTTGATGTAGGATTGCTGTGTATAAAGCTCTTTATCCCTTTGGAGGTTACATGTCCGACGTTGTGGCTGCGGTCGATCAGGTCATAAACATAAAACTTGTGTCATTTCACTCAATACCTTGTATTACTAATGTTCATCATATCATTTTCTTTTCTCTGCTAAAGGCTGTAGAAGATGGAGTTGATATCCTCAACCTCTCTATAGGGCCGACAAGCGTGCCTTCGGGGCCTTCTGCGTTCCTAAACGTTCTAGAACTCGAGCTTCTTTTCGCAACCAAAGCTGGTGTACTAGTTGTGCAAGCGGCCGGAAATGGCGGGCCTGCTTCAAGTTCGACCCTTTCTTTTAGTCCTTGGATTGTCACTGTTGCGGCCTCTATAACCGACCGGAAGTACAAAAACTCCATCATCTTAGGAAATAGCCAAACCTTAACTGGAACCGGACTTGCACGTAAGAAATCATACACGGTTCCTTGTCCCTCCAACGACTTTTTACTCATTATTTGACATGCATTTTGTTCCAGCTCCAACGGTTGGAAGGGTATTCTTTCCTTTGGCAGCTGCTGCAGACGTTAGTCAAATGAACATAGCTGCGGGACAGGTGGAGAGCTGCCAGAATCCGAATACATTCATACGGGCTTTAGTTCGTGGGAAGATAATAATCTGCTCATACACGTTCGACTTTGAATCCGAGGAAGCAAGCATAGCCACAGTTTCAGACACCATACATAGAATTGGAGCTGCTGGTTTCATACTAACCATGGATCCCGATGTTGGTTCTGAACAGATCAAGGGTGCTACAGTAACTTTACCAGTGCCAGGAATCATTCTAAACAACAGGGAATCTTCATCGGTAATGTACTAATGTAACAATTTTCATGTGTAATCATATGCAACACAATATCATGAATTGTGTATCTTGTGGTGCAGGCTGTGTGGGAATATTACAACTCGAATACAGTGAGGACCAGAAGTGGAAAAGCCATAGGATTCAGAGGAACAGCAAAGATTTTGGATGGGAGACGGGCGACTTACACTGGACCGGCTCCAGTTGTAGCCTCGTATTCATCGAGGGGACCGGATGTGAACAATGCGCATCTAGAAACTGCTGATGTGCTGAAGCCTAACATCATGGCTCCCGGCTCATCGATTTGGGCTGCTTGGAGTCCTGATAGTAAAGGAGATGAACGTATAAGAGGTAAATAGAAAAAAGATATGTTAGCAAGAATTATGATAATCAGAGGAAACAGGGGAATACAAGCAATTAACTATAGTATAAGGGTGAAACTTACATTGAGGATCGCATTCCAGGGCAATTCTTTTCCCTGTTGTCTGGGACAAGCATGTCAACTCCACACATTGCCGGAATCGCCGCACTTATAAAGCAAAAACACAGGCGTTGGAGTCCTGCAGCCATCACTTCAGCCATGATGACCACAGCACGAGTCACCGACAAATCTGGTTCACCTATTCTAGCCCAAGGTAGAAACAAGCTATCCACAGCCACCCCCTTCGACTTTGGGTCAGGTTCCATCGATCCTTCAAGAGCCATCGATCCAGGGCTCATATTCGACGCTAGATTCAAGCACTACATTCAGTTCCTTTGCTCGGTTCCAGGCGTGGATGACATGTCCATAAGACAAGCCGTCGGGGTAGGATGCCCAATCCCAAGAAAAGAATGGTGCTCGGATTTGAACATGGCCAGTGTGACAGTTTCTAACTTGGTTGGGTCAAGGAAAGTGATACGAAGGGTGACTAACGTCGGTGATGCTGATGAGAAGTATAGGGTCATCGTCAGGGAGCCGATTGGTGTCAATGTATCAGTGACACCAAACGTCTTTACTATACGTGCTAACGCCTCGAGACACATTGTAGTCGTACTTGGAGCGACTCAGAGGACGAATGCTTATACGTTCGGCGAGATGGTGTTAGAAGGAGATCAGAAGCATGTTGTCCGAGTTCCTATTGCTGTTTTTGTCAGCAGTTTACTGAAATATTGACGTCTCCATGTCATGAA
Organism: Henckelia pumila; assembly: GCF_033568475.1. Taxonomy (NCBI): domain Eukaryota; kingdom Viridiplantae; phylum Streptophyta; class Magnoliopsida; order Lamiales; family Gesneriaceae; genus Henckelia; species Henckelia pumila. Next base: position 3,683,818 of record NW_027331831.1, read on the forward strand.
TAGGCTTGTATTCGAATGCCTTTCGGTTTCATAGGAGGATTTGATGATATTCGGTTCTTGAAAACCAATATAATTTCACCAATTCCTTTATAATAATAACTGTTTTAATCATTTAAAAGCAACAAATGGAAAGCATAGTCTGAAACATCCACATTCTAGGCAAAGGGACTTCTGTTCTGCAAATGAATTACTCTAAAAAATAATAATAATAATAATAATAAACAACGTTAAAAGAACTAAAATTTTAATATTAAATTTAATTTATAGGTTAAACCCCTTGCCAAAAGTACGAACACGATTGTACTGTTGGAACATACTCAACGGTTTGGCTTATATGTTAATAATCATCTATGGTGGAATGTGAAATAAGTTTAAGCTCGTAAAAATCATATAAATGAGACTTCGGTTATTTGGGTTTAATGCATTTAATTTAATAGGCTATGATATTTAATATGTAGAAATTAGTGGATTTTTCAATTTGACTCGCGAGTTTAAATATAAATCTTACATCGTTCATCATACAACAAAGTCATTCCTTACTATGTTATAAAAATAGTTTGAAAAATGAAAGAAGTTAAATCGTATTGATACGAAAGGCCAAACTCATATAGATTAATAAGAATACCAAAAAAATATGAATTCAGGTATGATTCCATTTATTGATCTTAAATTTCTGATTTAACGTAAAATCCCGTAAGGCTATAACATAGATATGAGTCATATGACTCATCAAGAATTTCCTACCAAAGTAATAAATACTCGTAGAAAAAAAGAAATGAAACTCTTACTCACACATGTATTATATAATTAAAATTGAAACATATTTATATCATTTATTACAGTTAAATACTCTATACTAACAAACTTCGATGTGGTGGTGAAACTTTTTTTTAAATGGTGTTTGGTTGAGTGTATAAGATGTTTTAGAGCTTATAAGCTCTTTTAATTTGTTTGACAATAATTTGATTAAACAACATATAAGCGGTTAAAATAAGTTTTTGACAGCTTATAAGCTGTTTTTGGGGTGAACCTACTTTTTTAAAAAAAATCTTATTTTAAAATTTTACTTCTTCAAAATAGCCTTCTATATTTTCATAAATTCTCGCAATGTCCTCCACTTATAAAATATTAAATATTTTTTTAAAAATGAAATATACAAAGAATATCAAATTTTCTAAATTAAAATATGAAATATTTTTATTTTTTGTAATATAGGTTTAATACTTATGATAAAATTTTAAAACTATTTTTAAATAAAATTCGTAGTATTATACAAATTTTTTGGTAATTTTGACAATAAAAAGATCTTATAATGTCACACAAATCAACATATTTAATTCGTTTAAAATAAATTAATCCAAACACTTTAACAACTTATTTTTAAACTAAATCGTGACAACTTATAAGCTCCTAAACCAGCTTATAAACTTTTAGAGCTTATAAACTGTTTTTAATAAACTTAACCAAAGAACTTCTAAATTCTTGAAACACTCTATAATCATCTAATTAATATATACTATATTTTTCTTTATAAACTTTTAAAACTTATAAATTGTTTTTAATAAACTTAACCAAACCCCTTCAAAATTCTCCAAACACTCTATAATCATCTAATTAATATATACTATATTTTTCTTTATATTTAATTTTCTTCTATTATAAAACCATTTATCTACTTTAGTCTATATTGTATAAAGTACCAAAAGCACAATTCACAAACATTCAATTTTTCTGATATATACCTGTACGATATTGGGCAGCAAGTAGCAGAGGCAGTCATTTTATTTTATCAAACCGCCTAGGGCGCTGGACGATTCTCCTTTCTCCCACAGCATATCTGTAATTTGATTGCATTTACACCCCTTTCCGTTAGGGTTTTTTCTCCCAAAATTTTCTCAAAATCTCCTCTAACTATTATGCATCCGTCAATCGACATGTGACCTTTTTTGCTTTATGGAGGCGCCAGCTTCTAATTTGTCTTCCAGCGCCGGGAAGGTGGGCGGCGATGGGCTTCCTACTCCGGCGCCGGCCCCGATGCCTTCAGCGAATGTTCCTCCTCCATTCCTGGCCAAAACATATGACATGGTGGATGACCCTAGCACAGATAAGATCGTGTCATGGAGCGCTTCCAATAATAGTTTTGTTGTCTGGGACTCTTCCTTGTTTGCCAGGGACTTGCTTCCTAAGCACTTCAAACACAATAATTTCTCTAGCTTTGTTCGCCAGCTTAATACATATGTACGTCATCCTCGGCCCTGTACCTTTTTTTTTTTTTATTTGTTAGAGTTAATTTGTGTATTGGGGTGTTTTCTGGTTGAAATAAATCCGACTTGGTGGTATGCGGCAGGTTATTTGATTCATTTTGTGTGTGTATGCTATTGTTCGTCGTGCGTGTGATAATAATTTTATTTAAGTGATGGATTCGGTTTTTTTTTTTTTTTTGTGTGTGATGTTTAATTGTCGGCAATGGATAACAATTTTGATGGCGTGTGGAGTGTCCTGCTGTTTATTATGTGATTCTGAAAGAATATAAAATGCAATGAGCTGCAGAGCGAAATTTATGAAGTTGAGTAGTGTCAAGTGCTGATATGCACTTGCTGTTACCACCAAAGAAACTGGGAAGAATGGTGCCATGTAAGAGTGAAGATGCTGAGTTATAAATATCTCAGTAGTTTGATTGATCAATTTATGAGGGTCTAGAAGCAATGTACAAGTAAAGAACGTAACTGCGATCAATTGAAACTCTTGGGAGTTGAGATCTTGCATCATGCTTTGTCATTATTTCTTCCTTTAAATGCGTACTACGGTGCATAAATTGCTCCATACCTAGTTGTGGTTTGGTCATATTTTCTGCCTGCTTACTTATTTGCTAGCTGGAAGTTTCTTTAGCTTTAAGGCCGTGTTACTTCCTAGACAGTTATAACTCTCTTTATGTGTGCATATCATTCTCTATATTGATATCTCCTTACCATTTTTCCCTCAATATCATAATCACTGGAATCATAGCCTGCGTTCACAATGATTGCTATTTTGTCCTGATTTTTTTGCACCAGATGAATTACTATCTTGGCGCTTTGGAACTTTATGGCTTCTAAATCTTTCTTATTGAGCTCCTCGTACTTGATCGGATTGATTTGTAAATGATATCTTCCATAATAAGTAAAATGAAACCAATATTATGCAAGGACAGAAAATCCATTCAATCTCAGTTTAATTTTGTCTTATATTATGTCGTGAGAGAATTGTCCTAGGAGATTATGGTGTACTAGTGAGTATCTATTATGATAATAGACTTGTTTTGCATGGTGATAAAAAAAATCGAATTTAAAGTAATAATTGTACAAGTGAATGTAAAAATTAGTGGAAATGTATTTTTAGCGAATGAAACAAACGTTGCCTGAGGTTTTACTGGATAAAATATTTTCTTTGCATATTCTTCTATTTTGCATGTTAGAAACTGAATGGCAGTAGTTATTTGTTAGAAAAAATTCTAAATACTTCGTGTATGGGAACTTTTGGACAAACAGGGTTTTAGAAAGGTTGATCCAGACCGCTGGGAGTTTGCAAATGAGGGTTTCTTAAGAGGACAAAAGCATCTTCTTAAAAGTATCAGTCGAAGGAAGCCTGCACATTCCCAGCCTCAGCAGCAGCAACCACCAGTTGGACAGAGTTCTTCTGTTGGAGCATGTGTTGAGGTTGGGAAATTTGGGCTCGAAGAGGAAGTTGAAAGGCTTAAAAGGGACAAGAATGTGCTAATGCAGGAGCTTGTAAGGTTGAGGCAACAGCAGCAAACCACTGATGGGCAGTTACAAACAATGGTTCAGCGTCTTCAGGGTATGGAACAACGTCAACAACAAATGATGTCTTTCCTTGCAAAAGCTGTGAACAGCCCAGCTTTTCTTGCTCAGTTCATGCACCAGCAAACTGACAGCAACAGACGTATAACTGAAGGCAACAAAAAAAGGAGACTAAAGCAGGATGATGTTTCGGAATATAATTCTGTTAGCAATGCTTCCGATGGTCAGATCATTAAGTATCAACCTTTGATAAACGAGGCTGCAAAAGCAATGCTAAGACAGATTGTAAAACTAGATTCCACTAGGTTAGAAAATGTCGGTAATGATTCGGATAGTTTCTTCATGGATAACAGTTCACCCTCGACCACTACACTGGACTCTGGCAATTCTGTAAACCACCATGTTTCGGGAGTGACTCTACAAGAGGTACCTCCTATTTCAGGTCTGCCATTCATACAATCAGGCATACCAATTAAAGCTTTTGATTCTGCTCCGAATACCGAGGTTCAATCAGATGCCGGCTTTCCTGCTGAAATTGTGTCCAAGCAATATTTAGGTGCGAGTCCTCAAGTAGCAGCACAAGTGCCTCCTATCGCACTTCCGCCGGTTGGTGATATCATGGCGGACCTTTCTCAGATGATAAGAGAAAGCAATGGTGATATCATTGGAACAGAAACAGAGAACGCTACTTTTATGGATGCTAAGCTGTTAGCACCAAGTGGTGAAGTGCCGATGGACATAGGTGGACTTTCTCCTGATCCTCAAATCGAATGGGACGATGAAGAACTTCCTGGAGTTGGTGATCCTTTCTGGGAAACATTTCTTCAGAGTCCATTTCAATTGGAGACTGAGACCGACTCCACTTTAACGGATGAAATTCTCAAGGCAGGTGAAACAAAGCCAGAGGAAGGGTCGTATAAATCTCAGCGCATGGAGCTGCTAACCGAGCAGATGGGGAATCTTTCATCAAATGTCAAGAAACTGTGAAATGGTGTATAAGTTAATTTTGTCTCTCTTTCTTACCTTGTAGGTTATTCCCAAAAAATGGATGGTAAATTGGTAAGATAGTTTTGTAGCCCTCTAAAGCATGAACTTAGTTTCAGAGCTCCCATTGGGCTGACGTGTACTTACCCAAAATACTGCATGTTACTGTTTGATGTTCTTTTTAAAAAATTTATTATTATTATTAAATATTGTGCATTTCAGCATTTGACCTTTTTCCTTTTTCTTTCTCAACCGTTGCATTTTTCGTTTTCAATTCTGTAATTTTCAATAAAATTTATACCTTTCATATATTTTTTGTTTTCAATCATTTTCAATAATAAATTTTAAAAAACATTGTTTTTAATTAATAAAATTAAATTTATTATTTTTATGAAATGTAAGTATTAAAAAAAATTTGAGTTGATAAGTATTAAATTTTAAAAATACATCATATATATTACGGATGTATAAATATATGAAAGATATAAATCAACACAAAAAATTTTGTGATACAGTCTCGCGAGTTAATTTTGTAAGAAGGATTTTTTATTTTGATCATTTATTAAAAGTATTATTTTTATTTCAACAGCATTAATTTTTTTTTGTAAATATGGACATGATTGACCTGTTTTACGATAAAAATATGTCTCACATGAGATTAGCCTCTAGGGTTGGGATCGGATCGTGACTCATCCCATAACCTTCCTACCCAATTCTCGTCTCTTCTTCTCTAAAAGAATCGAGAGAAATTTTTTCTCCTAACCCTGTACCGGACACATTTCGGAACTCGAATATTCAGAATGTGGGTAGAGAGGACACCCCGATAGTTTTTTTTTATATTTAAGGTTTTGTTTTAAAAAAATCCCCAAATTTTTTTTTTATTTTGTTTAAAAAAATGCTAGTTAGAAACTTAAATTTTTTTTTAAAAAATCCTCAAATTAAAAAATATTTCAAACATTTCAGTTAATGCTTCAAATTTTATCAAGATAATAACATTATACGTGAAATACAAATTATTAGATAAATTTTGTTATATATATGGTCACATTGCATATATTATTCTACATATTTGTTCTAATTAAATAATTATAAATATGAATTAATTAAATTATTAATTCATTGTTTTTTAAAAAAAAATACACAAGAATAAAATTTCAGTTCATCATTCTATTATGTTTATCATTCCAACAATAAACAATTATGCGAATTAAGTTCACAATTAATTGCTATATAAGTTGAAGCAAAATAACATTTAATTCAATCTATTAATAAAATATATTATAATATTATCGCGGTACAGATCGAGAATCCCGTCGGATAAAGATTTTTTTCGATCTTTCTCCCGATACGAATCGGAATGGAAAAAATCCCAAAACTTTAGTCGAAAAATTGTCGGGTCTAGATTTTTTCGGGATGAGAATATAATGAAATTCGAGAATAGTCGAGATTTCAGAAAATTTAACCAGTCCAAATGAGATCTATTCATAAATTAATAATGTCACGATACACATAAAACGATATGTTGTAATTGAGCGTGGAATTTATGAACAAATTTGTTTGTGTTTTTTTTAATTGTGGAGAGTTGAATAAAGGTTTTTTTTTTTTTTTTTACGTAGAGTGGAGTACTTGGAACCCAAAACAATGGTTGGGTGAGTTTTACCGGTATGAATATTGAAGATGTTTATGGGATCGACATAAATATGATACAAGTCAATGGATATAAGATATTATTTCCCTCTTCACAAATATATATTATTTCCCTCGTTTAACATGGGTTATATACTTATATATATCTTAGAGGTTAATGGATTTGGAAGAATGTTTGAAGTTACTTCAAAAAATTAATTGAGAATTTTAAATATATCGAATTGATTACAGAAACAACGTGAAATTAAGGTTGAGTTACGGAATTTTTGTTTTTTCTTAAAGGAAGTTACGGAAAATGTTCAAATAGTTTAATATTGTATTTGGGTGGGTGGATTTTAGGGAAAATTGTTTTTTTGGTCTTGTATGTTTGTCACTTTGCGATTTTGGTCCTTTATATTTTCAGATTGCAGTTTTAGTCCGCTATCTTTATTTTTTTGGCAATTTTAGTCTTTTTTTGATGTGGTGCTGACGTGGCACCAATTCAATGCTGATGTGCAGCTGACGTGTACAATGTCACGTCATCACTTTCGAAGAAAAAGGACCAAAATTGCCAAAAATCGAAACATACATGACTAAAATTGAAATGTGAAAACATAAAAGACCAAAATCGCAAAGTGACAAACATACATGACTAAATTTGTAATTTTCCTGGATTTTAAATTCTCAATTAAATTGGTAAGCCTGTGTTTTGGGGTAAAATATTTAGCTACGTTAACATTTTCTTTTATTATAGTTTTGTATAGATAATTCAAAATGGTATTTTTTTTTTTTTTGAAAACATTCAAAACAGTATCTTAAACGTACATTTTAAATCAGAAGTTTTTGAATAATTAGATTTTAAATCATTTTTCACATTCAAATACATTCATCCAAAAATCTCAACGAAGTAAGTTGTATTCATCATATCGCACGTACAAATTATTACTACGTCTGAATTTGTTTGCATGATAAATTCCACAAATCGAACCATTTTTGAAATGATTTGAAATTGCTTCTAATTACATGTCATCTATTATTCAGTAATTATTTTATAATATTTTGAGATTGAATTATTTCAAATCCATACATTTTAGATTTAGATAATCAATTTTATCGTTTTCAACCAAAAAAATAAAATAAAATCAATTAAAGATTTAAATTCATCTATCATCAACTTAATTAAGTTATTATTCTACAAATCAGTTTATCAAAAGCCAAAACACAATTAAAAGAAAATCCACCAGAATTGAATTCGAAGTACTCCAACGTTCACTTGCTGAAAACGAAAAAAGAAAACAAAAAAAACAAAGAACTTCAGCAGTTATCTCCATTAACATACGGTGCTGCACAAGTGTGGTCTGTGGTCAGTAAAAATTCTCAACACTTGGCTTCAAATTCTATATAAAGCATAGAGCAAACAAGAGTTCTACACATATGTTTGATCTCAACAACATAAGTATACATCATGACAGAATCTTCAGCTCGGTTTGCTGTTATCAACTAAAATCCTTGCTCAAACAGAACTAGAGAAGATAATGTAAATTTAACATAAAATGGACTTAAAATCAGCTATCAAAGAAGCATACATGTATATGCATCATTTTTGGGCCGACACGCTGCGATGCGTGGAGAGTTCTGTAAGCCTGTCTCGAGGAGCACCTGTCAAAAGTTTTGAATGTTCAAACAGATAATGAATAAAAGTTGAACTTAACTCGACGCCTGAATATGACTTCACTAGTCAGAATAAACATGACGAGTTCATTTGTGAAGAATATAGAGGCTAAAGAAGTGAAGTTGATGGAGTCATGGTACATGCGGCCAAGGAAGTTGCCAAGCTAGTGAATTGTATACAAGAATATTTTGAAGTTCGTACAATAACTTTTAATAGTACAGATTCCTCTCAATTGCGCCCCTCATTGAACAAACAATGGCTAGAAGGGGGGAATCAGGAATGGGATAGAATACTCATGCAGTAAACTATTGTTTTTAGAAGTAACTAACACCACCCATCATCACAATTACTGAATAGGCGTTTCAATGCTTTTAATACAGAACTCCAAAACGATCATTTGAATATAAGGTACAACAGCCAAATTACCGATGGAAGTCGAAATGCAGACAGACAAGTGGGATTTCGAATGTTGGTTCAATCTTTGCACCCCAATAAATATAAAAAAAATTAGTTTAGGTTTTTGCAGTCGTGGAAGTATAATCTTCAAACTCATTGTAAAGAAAGAGTTGTGAGAACTTATATTGCATCCACCATTGTTATGGAGTCATTTTATGAATTTTAAGACTTGTTATAATCAATATATATTATACAAGACAATCAAAGAATATTTTTTCCCATCAATTTTTCCTGTTTCAGCAGCAGGGACAACTAACATCTTATTGCATTCTTTTATTTACTACTTCAGAGAATCGGAGTACATTTGTACACAGTACTACACACAACTTTATGCATGTAAAGTTGTTGATTTACCTTGTCTTGAAATCAGGTGAATGCGAGATCGTGGTCCGTCGAACATCCAGCTATCTTCGTCCAGGGACTTGACCTCTTTATTGAGCTTTGCCATTAAATCAGACTTTAGAACTGAAAAAAAAAAAAGGAAAACTCTTTCACTTCTTTTGCGTTATCATACCATACATTTAAGAAATAGGCATTTAGACAAACCAATTATTGGTGACCGTCCATCAATGTGTTGTTTTTTCGCTAAAATACCCCTCCATCTGGTAATCAGTAATTGATATGGAACATTAATTTAAATGATCTACACCATATCACCATCTTTTCCCTCCCTCTGGTAATATGTTGTGGCAGATCAAGTCTGTATTAGTATTCTAATCTCATCATGTATTTTTATATCATAACATACTCCTTGATTTATAATGATACAAAACACTAAATTGGAAATTTTAAGAAAATAATTTCTTATCCACAAACTAAATCATGCACACGTCACATGTCCGCAATTCCGCCAACACTAAAGATTAAGTAGCAGGACAAAAAAAGATCGAAATCACTAATTGTTTTCCACCATCATAAACCTAAAAAATATGCATTGACCAAGGCAAAGCGTTGTAATGCCAAAGCGGCTATCATAGTTGAAAAGAGACATATTTCATACAAAGTATCCCACTAGACTCACATGCCAAGGTCTACACAGTAAGCATTAGTCAGCAGCTCTTACAATCTGTCTAATGAACCAAATGGTTTATTTCTTGCATTTTAATCACTATGCCACAATAAGTTATTGATAACCCAAACAATCACAATGACACAAAGTCACAAAAAAAAAAAGAAGGGTCAAGGGTGTTTACATTAAAAAAAAATTCTAAAAATTTCCTTGGCATTTGAAGGTTAAAACTTGAACCTATTCCAAAATGCTTCCAATGCATTTTCGAGGATTAAACGCTTTAAATTTGCTTCGACAACCAAATGTTGATCCATTGTGACAGCCATGTTTTGAAGTTTCCAGCTAAAAAACTAAGCCTCAAATTCTATTGTTTTGTGATGAAGAATATCAAAAACGAAGTAACCAAAAAAAAAAAAAAAGTACTACTACCGAGAAAATGAATAATATACCGCTACCAGTGGTACTAGAACCATCGAGTCGAAGATTCAGTAATTTTTTTTAAAATGAAAAAAAAAAAACAAATTAATGTGGTGGAAGAAGAATAGAGATGGAGACCTCGAAGAGCCTCATCCTTGCGATCCTGAATCGAAATCAAATCGGTGGGAAAGTGAAAGTCTTCTCCCAACGCCACCCCAACCGACGAAGATGATAACGCCATCACTGCCGCGGACCTCGCCGGAGATGACGTCACCGAACTTCCACTGCTCATTTTGATCTCACCACGCTCCTGCCCTTCGTTTTATTCGGGTCGGGTCGCACAGCACGGGAACTACAATAGTTCCGAATTTTTTACCAACTACAATAAAAAAAACCACATTTATATTTATTTTTTGGGTATTTGGGATCAGTACCTAATATCAAGTGTAAATTAAGAATCAATCCATGTATCATGAATTTTTGTTTGAACTCCCTGATCTCACTTTTTTTCATGGATAAAAAATAGTACAAAAAGTTCAATATACGGTATTAATATACAATATTTGAGTACTAATAGTTTCAAATCTAGTACAAAAATTTAAGATTTTGAGTATAACATTTGAATTACTTTATTACTACCAAAACTTATTATGCATACATATTTATTTACAAAATATTTATATTAAAATATTTGTTCGATCATTTTTTTTTACATATATTAGTATTTTGAAAATCACAAAAATCAACAATTTTTTTGGTATTAATTTAAAATATTTGAGTACAAAAACATTTAATTTACGTATTGATTTATATATTTTTTACATTAATTATTTCAAATTGAATACAAAATCATGACACAAAAATTGATTTGTGGGCCCAATGAATAGAAACAAACTTTTAATTGATCAGGAAATGCAGAAAAAGAAAAAACCTGACGAAGACTGAATCATAAGAAATCATGTGATAGGGGATTTTTTAACAATTATTGTTTTTTATATTAAAATATTACTTTTTTAATAAAATATTACGTTTTATTTTATATTTATAAATATAAACAGACCAACTCATTTCATTTTCATATAACCACATCACAAAGGATATACTTTTCAAAATATTTTGCATTAAAAGTAAAAACAATTTGGATTATTTTGTCTTAAAAGTAAAAACTATTTGGTTTCAAAAATAATAATAATAATAATAATAATAATAATAAATAAATAAATAAAACCATTTGGAGCCGAAGGAAGCATTCCCCAAGAATTTAAACTTACATGAACATCACCTTCTCATGTTTACAAAAGCGTTTCGTGAATTATTCATCCTCGATTATCCAATTTCACTTCCTACTAAGAACAAAGCTCTATGCATGAGCCATATATATATATAGATGAAAAAAGCCATATTTCACACAAATTTAAAATAGATGGATTATATCTATGTATACATTAATCGCACACCACCATGAAAACCGATACATAAATGAAATAATTTACAAGACAAAACAAGCCAAGCGAATACCAATTTCCGATTCAACCATAAGTTTGTTATAGATGACAGCTCAAGAACCACTACACTTGAAATAGCCACATATGACTTAAATTTGTGTTAAAAGAGTAGTTAACCCACAAACACAACTCGTGCTCTTGCGCCATCTTTCTTTCTTAATTCTGCCCACGTAAACCCGGACTAGGCTGCGAGTACTACAATCACAATGAGAAGCACAATGCCAAAAATCACGAGCAACAAGCAAGTCTGCAAAAACAACAAAATTATAAGTCTCGGCCATTCATCAATGTTCTACTTCTCATAAGACGGTTAAATATGACCGTGATATCACTCTTAACATGACAACCGATTTAAACAATGCTCCCTTGATACTAAAGCAACTCATATGACTTGGAGTAAAATAAAACATAAGCAAGCAACTGAGGTAATGCCAGCGTTACACTCACTGCCTTCCGTCAGAAAATCTAATCCAACATTTGACTTCTAGTTTCACATCAATAGCAAAAGAAAGTGCAAATATGAAATTCAGAAATTGAAATCATAAAGTTAGTCATCCCCACAAATAAAGCTTGATACTTCTACAAACGGGTTAAGAGTTTGATTATCCAAAAAGATTAAAGAATAACTTAAATGGTGCAAAATTTGGATTAATGTTCTGAAAATTATATTTTCATATTTCAGTGGCAACAGAAGAAACAAAGAGTTTTTCCAACAGGTATAATTTTAAAATTATATCCCAAGTTTTCATACGATTGCAATAAAATAGCAATAGTTTTGGATGCAACAAAGAATGCAACACGGAACTTCAGTCCAAGCTTGTTGAACTCACCAAAGATGAATTTGACCTCTGGGTCTTGGCTGCTTTGACAAGTTGGGATTTTCCCTGAGAGGTTGCAGCATGAGAACCCTCAATGTTGGAGCCAATATCATCTAAGGATGTATAACAGATTATAAGTTAAATTTCTTCGATGAAATGTGTAGTCTTAATAATATCTAACACAGCGTAAGCCCTTACCAATCATAACTCCTTGCTCATGAACAAGCACAGCAAGGTCTTTGAAAATTTCATTTACTTCACCAATTTGTTGTTGTATTTCCTGTATACCCTGTTCTCTTTCATCTATGATGGCCTCGTTGAATGCGATCTCATTGTCCAGCAGTAAAATATCTTGTCTGCAGCAAAGTAATTTGGAAACTAAGTATGTCAGTTTACAAATTTTACAACATTATGCACTATATTAATAAAAAATTTCCCAAAAATAAGAAATTCTGTTGTCGATTACATTGTTATGGGCATCATAAGATGCACATAAATACAAAGGGGAACCATTCCTGGCATATGAAGGCATCACAGAATGTTAAATACACCATTTTAAATGTCAATAATTCTGTCGGCAGATACAACCAACCGACTACACTTACAAACACACAAAAGAAAGAAAAGAAAATAGGCACAAAGATAAGAAGGTTGCAAGGATTGTTTTTTAGCTTTAGAAATGGTAATGAGTAATGACAAATTGAGATATGGTTTTGCGTTTGGATAGACTAGTGGAAAAAATCCGCTATTCCAATTCTTAAATGAAGAAGCTGAAGCAAAAGTTTTATAATCATATTCCCTGCTTAAAAGCAATATTTTCTGGCTTTCGGCTTCTATCAGGAGTACATTTTTGTAAAAGCTTCTGCATCCACACACTTGTTTTAAATGCCAATAACATAATTCGGAATTTGAATAGTAGTTTATGGTACACAACTACTTAATTTTTTAGAGGTGAAAACTCTGTTTATGAAAAAGACAAAGAAGCAGAACCATATACCTTTTAGATTCAACAAGAAGAGCTCGCTGTTCCGGACTCTTATCTGAACTTGCATCAATTTCACCAGCCGTGTAGCTGCAGAAGGTAAAAGTTTCAACTCATAAGTCATGGCCGAACAACAGAAAATGACAAATAACAGCATATAAATGATTCCTCAGAAGAATAGGGATAAGGGGCTAATAATCACCAAAATTTTAAATAAGAATCCAACAACTTGGCTAACTGATAGTAGCATATACAGTTAATACTTATTAAATTTTCTAAAATGCTGAAAACAAAGCACGCATCGCTGAGCTACTAACTTCACCATAGAGCATCATGTCCCTCTATCGTTAATTACCTAGAAGGAAGCACTGCATGACTGGCAAAAGGAGTATATGCTGTCTCCCTCTCAGCAGCAAGCCGTTGTGCCTTCTGAAATTCTTTTAATACAGCTTGAAAATCTTTAGCAAGTTTTGCATCTGTAATTTTCTTGCTAGCCTGAAGAAAACAGAATGCAATCGTTATCACCCTAACAGAGAGTGGGGGCTAATCAATGGTTCAGCAAACAAGGTTGTTCAGAAAATTTATAAAATAAGATAATAAATTGCAAAATTTGATTTATCAAGGGAGAGAATTTATGACACGAAAATACTTGGGAGGGTAGGGTACTAAGATAGAATCAAGAATACTGATTTAGATCAAAATGAATAATACAATTAGGCATGTTTGGCCTTGATTTAAATTAATGTATCTTTCCCTCAACATTAATTGGCATTCAGCCAGACCACTTGTAAATGAGAATTTTAACTTACAATTAGCACGTATGCTTTGTATAATTCATTACTTGTTTAACTTATCTATTTGCCCATAGTATTTGTTGATGATTTTAGAAGATGATACAAGTATAACTAATCACATACTGAGAAAAAGATTCAGGGTGATGAGCTCACTGATGAGACAGACTTAAAATGTTGATATTTATCAGTTCAAACACTTTGAACAACTGGACAATTAGATAATTAATTAGTTCATTTGGCATTTTTTGAATTTTGAAAGCAACACCCAAAAATTCTGGCAATCCAATCATGACAGATGTCAGGCTGGACGATACAGAGAGAAATGAACTTCGAAAAAAGCACAAAACAGCTAAGCAAGAAAGAAAACTTACACTGACTTCCACACGATGGTCATTTTCACTTGCTAGCTTAAGCTTATCTGAAGTATCCTTCACTAACTGACCTATGTGTAGGCGGGTTTTATGCCTGCAATTGAACAAAACAAGCATAAAACTCCAGTAAGTAGATTTCAAAGCAAAAAATGTAGAATTCACATAACTACTAGAAAATCACCAATACTCTCAAAAGTATTCAGTATCTCAGTTTGAGCAAACATGTCTATGCGGTGTTCATTAACAAAATATTAGTATACTTGTAAACGAATATAAGCAGCTTTCAATATCAGTGCTGACAACAGTTAACTTGTTTATAATCAAGTCATACGCCGATCAGACAAATCAGCAGAATTTCCAGATAATCAGCTCACGAATGTATATATATAAAAGTATACGATCAGAAACCCAACATCAAACAAAACATCAGAATTGGAATTATTCGCAAACGAGGAGAATACGTTAAAAAAATCCCAAACAAAAGTCCACCTCATGCTTCAAAATAAACACAACAATTTGTTGATAAGGAATTTATTGGATAAAAAAATGGACTAACAGCTTTTCACGGAGCTCGGGCGTGTCCTTGGCAGTACCGAGGGTGTTGACGAGGCGTTGGAAGGTGGAGACAGCGGTGTTGATCTGGAATATTCCAGAAGCAACGGCCTGCGTCGGATCCTGCTTCCCATTCACGATACCCCTCCTCGTCGACCCCAGCCCCCTGCCCGATTCGAGATCCTGAAAACTCATCCCTTCCAAACTATTTTTTTCTTCCGGAAACCCTAAAATCAAAAACCCACAAACCGAATTGAGGAGAGGGGAGGGGAAGAGTCGAGAATGGAAGAAAGGGAAAAAGAAATCTCGAATCCGGCGAACCAACAACGTTGATGCAAGGCGAGGAATTGAAGGGAAATAGATCGAAATTCAAGGGGGATGGAATGTGGTTGACGATGGAGAGAAAAGGATCAAATTTTGGTTTAAATTTAAATTTATTTTTATTTTTTTGTTGAAGGAGTCAATCAATGAACCAAAATATTCAAAGTAAAATAAAAATAAAAGAGGCTGTGATGTGCTATGCGTTGGCAATTGGAAGAAACACGAAGTGGCGTGGCTGCCAGCCGGCGGGCGGGCCCACTCGCCAAAAAGGGCCACATCACATGCGCATTGAAAACATATATTTTTTCATTTTTAATAATAAGGTTTTTGTATTTCAACATCGATTGGAAAAATATTTTAAAATTATTGTTTTGATCCCCAGGTTTTATATATGGTTACGAAGATGACCCCAAATTCAACCTTTAAAAGAAAAAATATGGCCCAAATTAGTGGTCACAACTTTTCAATATTTTTGCAAGAAACACGATAGTGTTTTGTTATAATTGAGTTTCCACGTTCCTTGGGCTTCCTCCAGCGTCCAAGCGTGGGCCAATTTATGATACTTCAAAACTTGACATGATACGATGCGAATAACTCATAATACATCGTACGTGTTAACATCTTTTACTATTTACTAAATTTGAGTACCTTATAAAAATTATTGGTGTTTTGGTTTGTTTTTCAAATGCCCAAAAATATCTGCCCCTATACACCCACGTTCCTTTTCAACTACTTTATCTCATTAGAATTCCTGCCACAATTTTGAAACTATCTCAAAACCCAACATGCTAATTTGCATTTCATTTCAACTTTTCCACCTCCCACATCCTCTACGTTTGAGGAAAAAAAAAGTATAATGTTTGTTCGTTACACATGCATTATGTGTGCCCCTACTGCTAGTGTATAGAATATTTAATCATTTTCCTGCATACTTTTTTAGCATATTAGTTGATGTTATCACGTGTTAGTATTACCGGATATCTTTGGGAAAAATCGGTGTTCTAAAAGGCTTGATTAAGCTTCGCTTAAGTTTGAAACTTTCCTAAAACGCTTCGTTTTGGCCAAAAGCGGTAAAAACAAATTGTAAAGTTGTCATTTAGGTTTCTTAAAATATTTTCATGAATCCTACTCCGTATTTTGTGATGCGGCCATTCAATACTAGAGGCGACTAAAAAACAAAGGAAATTTTCCGTAGTTGTTGATATTTTAAAAATAATAAGCTTTAGGATTATTTGTTGGAATATGATTTTCTTGTTGCATCGGTAATGAAGGAGTCAGGATTTCAGTTCCACCCGAGCTAAAATTTTTTAGCGAAAAATCCAAAAATCATAGAAGCTGAAGCTTGAAAACATCGATTTTTGTAGAAAAACAATAAAATTTTCCATTAAAAAACCAGAAAAAATACCTCAAAATTAATTACAAAAAGATTAAATATTTCTCAGTGTATATACAAATTTCATCATTTTTTTGTCGATATACCTTGTAAAAGTGGGACATTATAATGTCAGAGAACTTTAAAAGATAGAGAGTGAAGAATATCGCACTAAGACAAGGGCAGACATGAAAACAACTCTTTTTTTTTTACTAGTTTTGAGAACTAAAAAGCGGACTACTTAATTTTTTTAATTGAGCTACTCGGACTAGTATAACATTAGCCTCAAAAATAACACATAAAATTTCTATTTAAAATTTTTGGGCCACATAAAATTTTTTAAAAAAATTGGCCCACCCGGGCCTGCCTCCGCCCTACTTGCATGAATTGTATCTATTTTATAATAGTTGAGAGAAACATAGTAACTGCTATCCTGAGAACATCAACTTTTGTCCGATTTTACCCTCTCATCCTCTTTCTATCCACTATCCCACTAAACTTACCACTCACCTACCCACAAAAAAAATTCATATAAAAATAAATTTTATTTTACACACGCATGTGCGTGTGCATTTTTTACTAGTTGTATAAGAATTTATCGGGATGTGTATTTCGTATGGTGTATTGTTTAGCTCTTATTTAACTATTTTTATGTGTAGGGCATGTCATGCACAAATCATTCCAAAGTATGATGAAAAAACGTGCAAATCTAACTTTTGACAGGATGTTGTGAGTTTCAATTCTGTCGTTCGTTATAACTTCGTCAGAATGCAATTAACATAAATTTAACCAATGTAACTAAATAACGTGATAAATTAATTCTTCAAATGATATAAATACACGATTATATAACTAAAAATTGAAAATAACATTTTCGAAAAAGTCGAAATACGAAATATGAAAACTATATGAACTAGATAAAATGCTAAAAATAGAAAGATATAATTGTAACTAAAAAACTAGGGTATTATAAATTGCATAGATTTTATCCGTTTGATTTTTGATGATGATTTGTTGATTAATGATTTGTTGATTGCTTATATCCATTTAAATGTTGGTTCCCCGATTTAGTCCCTACAGTAACCGCTTGTCTCCACTAACTAACTGCAGCTAAACCAACTAACTGCATTTAGAGGTATTCACGGATCGATTAACCGTTCGAATTGAAATCGAAAATTCGTTTTGAACCGAAAATCGAACCGTTAATGCAGTTTGGTTTTTCGAATTTTCGGTTTTTCCTACTGGTTAATCGAATTGAACCGAAAATCGATTTTTTTCATTCTTATTTTAATAACTTTTTTCATTTTTTAAATCATTTGTTGTATCAATAAAATAAATAATAAAAATATAAAATAATTAAAAATTTTGAATTTCGGTTAAACCGAATTGAAAAATCGAAAAATTTTGGTTTTTAACCTAACCAAACAGAACCGTTCAATTCGATTCGATTTTCGGTACGAATTTTTTGTTCGATTTTCGGTACGGATTTCGAACGATCGAATTTTCGGTTCGGTCAAAATACACACCCCTAACTGCAGCACTACAACAACTCCACTAATTCGCAACTACTTTAAATGAGTTCATCTCCACACTTCTTATTTTCTCTTGGGTGGTGAAGTGTATTGCTCAGCAGCACTTCTTTTGTTAAAATTAATCAAATGACGATTATCGTCTAATTGATAGTTTTCATTAAATCCTCCAGCATCATTCAACTCGTGAACATCACCAAATTCCTTCTCATCAGATACTTTCACAATGTAACTCTCACTCAGTACGATCTTGTCCATTTCCTTCGTCGTGTATCTCACACTGCTTAGCATAACTTTGTTCATCTCTTTCATGCATTCCATGTCATTCATCATCATTGAATTCATCTGTTCCATTTCCTTTGTGGCAACAATGTCAAGATGTGCGGAATGGACTACCAATGTTTAAAAGAAATTTTCAAATTCACACGTACTTGTACATTATCTTCAACATTTTTCATAAATTTAGTGCACAATTCTTTCAAATAGTCAACCATGTTCTTTGATTTCTTGAGTAGAAGAGGGCCAAGAAACCCCACATCTCGTATCTAGGAGCATAATCATATGAACCAGAAAAATTATAAATATCATATTCTCGATATTCCCATGGGACTGAAACATAATAATCGATTTTGAAATATTATAATATGTATTTACTTCATACATCCAACTATCTCTTAAATGCATTTTCTTCTAATTTTTCACAATATTGTTGGAAATATGTAATCGTTACCATCCAACCTGACTCACCAGATGTACCATTTGTTTGGCTCGTATTTTTGCGTGCGGATGCAGCATGGCAACATGTGATGAAAAAGTGCAAATATCAGATTTTAAATTGGACGTTGTGAGTCCCGATTCGTTCGTCTATTGTAACCTTTTCGAATTTAGATATAATTAAGTGAAGTTTGACCAATGTAATTAAATAACATGAAAAAATTTATTCAAATGATATGAATACACGATATATGACTAAAAATTGAAAACAACATTTCTACAACGAAAGAAAAGTCGAAACATAAAATCTGAAAGGCGGAGGAACTAAATGAAATGCTGAAAATGGAACTAGAAAGATAGAACTAGGACTGAAAAATTAAAACTGTAAATTGCAGATGGTTGATCTGTTTGAGTGTTGACGGTGAGTTGTTGATTGTGTATGTACATTTAAACTCTGGTTCCCCAAGTCAGTTCCTCTAGTAACTGCTTGTCTCCACTAACTCATAAACTGCAACACTGATAGCCCTACCAGGGGCGGATCTATAAATTTTAGCAAGGGAGGCCAGCCGGTCAAACTAAAATATCATATATATATACATATACACATATATATATAATCATCACATAACAAAATGTTAAATATAGTGTTCTCATTTAAATAATATTTTTAGATTCAAATTTCACTTATAATTTAACCCTAAGACTTGACATTTTCTCAAAATAATTAATAATAACTTAATTCGGCAAACTAATATATATATATATATATATATATATATATATATATATCAATATAATTCATGAATATTTGTAATAATCTTCTCAGCAAAAAAATAATCTCTTCACTGTAGTTGTCGCGACTAGGGCTGGGATACCGAGCCAAAATACCGACTTTTCGAGATACCGTACCGAATTTTTTTCGAGATATAGACATTATTTTGGTATATCTAATTTTTTTTCGATATCTATACGGTATCAATATGGATTTTTTCCACACCAAAATTTCAGAATTTTGATATCGGTATCGGTATGAATTTTTTTCATACCAATATTTTTGATACGGTATACCGAAAACCCACCCCTAGTCGCGACTCGTAAATTAAAATCCAAACTTACAAGTTTTTAAGCTGCCAATTCTTGCTTCAACAATTTGTTTTTAGGATTAAAAAACTTAAAACTCATTTTTGTTTTGGTTTTAAACTTGGTGATTGAGCTACAATTTTTTAAAGATTATGAACCACAAATTTTCGGGTCACTTTTCACACATTAAACGATGAAGATTAATTTAAATTTTTTATCCTCTTTTTATTTCCATTTTGGTTCCTAATTTATGTTCATAATATATAATTTTTTAACTATAAGGGTATATTATTAATTTTTTAAAAAAAAATCAACGAGGCAGCTGCCCCCCTTGCCCCAATGTGGAGCCGCCCCTGAGCCCCTGTAACAACTCCACCAATTTTACAGTTTCTTTGACCTGGTTTTATTATCCATACATATATATGCTTTGTTCCTCGGGTTGGTTTATCGACTATCCAATTCGTTTGACCAACTCTTTGTGGTTCCCAACTTCCCGTAGTTTTCTTAAACCTTAATTCCCATCATTTACATCCTCCATAGATCGAATGATAAATTAATAAGTCATATTAATTTATAGCTCAAACAACAGCATTATTAAGCACAAAAACTCCAATGAAATTGTCTCACTGATTAATTTTGTGAGACGGATCTCATATTTCATCCGAATCATTAAAAATAGTTTTTTTTTTCAAAATGTTATTTGTCATTCTATATATAGATCACATCGACCCATATCTATCTTTATTTTATATTATGGTAGTGTTTGAGATTTTTTCTATGAAACACTTATCAGTTTTTGCGTATACGAGATATTAAAAATTTTCAAATATCACGAGATATTTTTAATAAAAAAAAGGCTCACTGCACTTAATACGTGCATATACATAATTTTTTATTTATGCCAATTAATTTTTATTTTATTTTTAGGATCGACACGATGAATTAAACATTCAAAAGAGTAAATAAAAAAAATATTTAGTACTTAAAATCTTTTTAAAAACATATCAGATATGATGCCAATAATAAATTAATAATTGTTGTGAAAAAGTAAAAATTTATGGTAAAAAGTAAAAACTCCAAAACTCAAAATATATCAAACTCTACACTTCACAATATTTTTCTCTCAATTCAATTGTATTTTTCATCACAAATGAAGACCTATTTATAGATCCACATTTGAGATTAGTCCAAAAATAAATACATCATCATCTACATCATCACACACTAATTTTCCACATTTTACAATTCAATATTCAACATTCAACATTCAATATTCAACATAATATTAATAATAATAATATTTTTCAACACTCCCCCTTGTGATGATGATCGTGATATGATGACTGTCTTCATTACGTGTTTTATACTGTCTCGTTAAAAACCTTACTAGGAAAAACCCAGTGGGATAAAAATCATAGTAAGGGAAAAAGAGTGCAGCCACGTAAACTCCCCCTCATGTTAACATGAGTGATTCTTCACATATTCCGCAGATTGCGCATCCCAATGTTGTATATATGCTTTCTGAATATCGTCGTGGGAAGTGCCTTTGTGAAGAGATCTGATGAGTTCTCACTTGATTGAATATAACAGATATCAATATCTTTATTCTTCTCAAGCTCTTGAGTGTAGGCAAAAAACTTTGGGGGTATATGTTTTGTTCTGTCACTTTTGATGTATCCTTCTTTCATTTGAGCAATACATGCAGCATTGTCTTCATACAACGTCACAGGCTTCTTGTCTACTGATAATCCACAAGAAGTTTGGATATGTTGTGTCGTTGATTTTAGCCAAACACATTCACGGCTTGCTTCATGTAGTGCAATAATCTCAGCGTGATTTGATGAAGTTGTTACGAGTGTTTGTTTCTGTGAACGCCGAGAAATTGCGGTGCCTCCACGAGTAAATACATATCCGGTTTGAGAACGTGCCTTATGTGGATCAGATAAATATCCAGCATCAGCATAACCAATGATACTTTGATTGGTGTTTTTTGAGTACAAAAGTCCCAAATCTGTTGTTCCTCGTAGATAACGAAATATATGTTTAATTCCGTTCCAGTGCCTCTTTGTTGGATATGAACTGAATCTTGCCAATAAATTTACAGCAAAATATATATCAGGTCTAGTGCAATTTGCAAGATACATAAGGGCACCAATGGCACTTAGATATGGTACTTCTGGACCAAGAATAACTTCATCATCTCCACATGGACGGAATGGATCCTTTTCTATGTTTAATGATCTTACAACCATTGGAGTACTTAATGGATTTGATTTATCCATATTAAAACGTTTAAGGATCTTTTCTGTATAATTTGCTTGGTGAACAAAAATTCCACATTCTTTTTGTTCGATTTGCAAACCCAGACAATACTTGGTTTTTCCAAGATCCTTCATTTCGAATTCTTCCTTCAAGTACATCATAACTTCTTGAATTTCTTTATTCGTTCCAATGATGTTTAAATCATCAACATATACAGCAATAATTACACATCCGGATGTTGTTTTCTTGATGAAAACACAAGGGCATATTGGATCATTTACATATCCCTTTTTCATCAAGTGCTCACTTAGCCGATTATACCACATTCGGCCGGATTGCTTTAACCCATATAATGATCTTTGCAATTTTACAGAATAAAATTCTTTGGGTTTTGAACTTTGTGCTTCAGGCATCTTAAATCCTTCAGGGATTTTTATGTATATATCACTATCAAGTGATCCGTATAAGTAAGCTGTAACAACATCCATAAGACACATTTCCAAATTTTCAAACACTGCCAAACTAATCAAATATCGAAACGTAATTGCATCCATAACAGGAGAATACGTTTCTTCATAATCAATTCCAGGCCTTTGAGAAAAACCTTGTGCAACAAGTCTAGCTTTATATCTGACTATTTCATTTTTCTCATTTCGCTTTCGAATAAAAACCCATTTGTATCCAACAGGTTTTACACCTTCAGGTGTGAGGACTATAGGTCCAAAAACATTGCGTTTATTCAGCGAATCCAATTCAACCTGGATGGCATCTTTCCATTTGACCCAATCATGACGAGTTTTACATTCACCAAAAGATTTTGGTTCATGATCCGCATTTTCATTTACGATGTCACAAGCCACATTATAAGAAAATATCTCATCAATATCTTCTATGTCTTTTCGGTTCCATATTTTTCCAGTATTAATATAATTGATAGAGATTTCACGATTCTCGTCAGTTTGTGGTTCTGACAGAATATTTTCATCATCAGGTGATTCTTTTGGAACACCATTTTCTATTTTATGATCGTCGTGTTTCTCTATGCCTTTTCTTTTCCGAGGATTTTTATCCTTGGAACCGACTGGTCTTCCACGCTTCAAGCGTTTTATGACATCATGAGTGTCTTCAATTTGTTTCTTTGGAATTTCAATTCGAGCAGGGGCATTTACAGCATGTATATATGATTTTGTTACCCCTTTTGTGTCTGCAAATGCATCTGGCATTTGATTTGCAATTTTTTGCATGTGCACAATTTGTTGTACATCTTTCTCACATTGTTTGGTCCTTGGATCCAAATGTAACAATGATGGTGCATACCATGTGATTTCTTTTTCGATGTGTTTCTTTTCTCCCCCTAACACTGAGAAGATTTCTTCATTAAAATGACAATCAGCAAAGCGTGCTGTAAACACATCGCCTGCCTGAGGCTCAAGATATCGAATGATTGATGGACTATCATAACCGATATAAATACCAATTTTTCTTTGTGGACCCATTTTTGATCGTTGAGGTGGTGCAATAGGCACATACACCATACATCCAAAAATTCTCAGATGAGAGATATTTGGTTCTTTACCAAATGCAAGTTGCAATGGGGAGAATTTATGATATGCACTTGGTCTGATGCGAATTAATGCCGAAGCATGTAAAATTGCATGTCCCCATATAGAAATAGGGAGTTTTGTTTTCATAATCATTGGTCTAGCAATCAGTTGTAGACGTTTAATCAATGATTCAGCTGTTGGAAAAACTGGCGTTCAGATCAATCACGATTGATACTCGGTGCAGCGGAAGTTTAAAAATTTTATCATGGAACAATTCCATAGTGTGGGTATCAACCGTTTAACGATTAAATTATTTGTGTGTGTAAAATTCAAATAACAATTATTAAATTTTACCTTCAATCTCGAATCGAGATTATTGGACTCCAACAGATTTCTCTGCTCTTGTTGTCTCTTCCTGGAACCGATGAACTCCTTCAATCAGGTCCACGAATGGAGGTTTAATCCCTCTGATAGATTGCACTAGAAAATCTATCAGAAGTTTTCTGCGAAGAGAATAAACGAATTTGATTCGCTATTCCAGACTGCAATTCAAAATCACAGACCGGAATTTCTCAGACAGAGAGGGAGGGGGTCGACGGCCAAGCTTGAGAGAGGAGGCTAGGGTTTCGATTTTTTCCTCTCAAAATTATGAGCTATCGTGTGTAATTTCTGTACTGCAATAACTTATTTATAATGCAGGCCACTAACACCTTAGGGCCCATTAGTCATAAGTTAGGGCCCGACAAGCAAAGCCCGCACGTTCAGAAATTAATATAAAATTCATCGTGACTCCGATTGATGAACCGATTTCACCAATGTGCACAGAAACCATTTCTGCACATTTTAAAGTCAAAATAAATTTTCCTGAATCCGAATTCAGTGATTTCCAAAAATGCCCATCCCTATGTCATTTTAGGAAATCCTACTCCCTTACTCTTAATTAAGAAGTCCAACTTCTTTATTCATTAAATTTAACTCTTTAAATTTAACTATCTCAACGGGAATTAAAACTCCATTACACTGTGTGACCCTCAATGGTTCAGGGATACAGCTAGCCGTGGGCTCACAACTCCTTGTGACTCGGAACAACACTTTCCGACTTGCCCAACGAATCATGGTAAAGCGCCTAGCAACATCGCCCCATGATTCCCTAGGTATCACTGATAGTGCCTACAAGAACCAGTAGATTTTGGTTAGCGTACAGTACGGTCCCTTCATCCAAATATCCCGATCGAATCAACAACCATTGGTATATCGAGAGTCGCTCAAGATTCGATAACTATGCAATACATCTTGAAGATCAAATTAGTGACATCGCATGTGCTACTAAGAAACCATTTCTTAAATCACATCAAGTACTCTGGCCAGAGATTTGTCACACTAATATCTCCTCAGATCGCATAGGATATCCACACTCGCAAGTATGTGGTGAATCCTTGACAACAATGCATCGACTCCTATATGTGTCGTAGCTGTACCCAATCCCGACACCTGATGACCCCCATAGAGTCGGTAAACGAGTCAAAGCACAGCACTAGCATATAGAGTCTCCATGATGTTTCAAGTCGTAAGGACTAATGGTGTACAACCAAAACCGCGGACTTTATCCACTCGATAAGTGATAACCACTTGGAAAGTCCGGATAGGGTAGTTCGATTATTCATCCTATGAATATCCATTTGCATGCTTCGAACATCTCTATGTTCCCTACCAATGAAACGTGGTACTCCGCATCGCAAATGCTAGTCTCAAACTCGAGCGATCCTTATCCTTATTATCGGACGGCTCAATCGACTAGGAACAGTTTAGAATATACAGTGACTATAAAATGTATTTCATGATAGACATCTCCATGTTCTACCACATCTTACATACACTATGGTATATTCAAGGTCTTTATCAAAACAACAATAGTATATCACAATATAACAATATGAAGTAATATAAAGTCATTGCCATTAATAAAAGTGTAAATTACATTAAACAAAAGATTGTTTTTACAAAGAGTCATCAAAGCCCATAGCCACAAGTTGGCTCACTGGGCACCCACTCTTTCAATCTCCCACTTGCCCTATAGCCAACTAGTCATACTACGTAGACCCATTGCTTCGCGATGTTTGTCAAACAATGGTCCTGGCAAGGGCTTAGTAAGCGGATCAGCGATATTGTCTGCAGAGGCCACTCGTTCGACAGTGATGTCTCCTCTTTCCACAATCTCCCGGATGATGTGGTATTTCCTCAGTACGTGTTTGGATCTTTGATGAGACCTTGGTTCCTTTGCTTGAGCAACGGCACCCGTGTTGTCGCAGTACACCGGGACTGGACCAACAAATTCAGGAATGACGCCCAACTCTTGGACGAAATTCCTCATCCAAACGGCCTCTTTAGCAGCAGCTGATGCTGCAATGTATTCAGCCTCAGTGGTGGAATCCGCTGTGGTGTCCTGCTTGGAACTCTTCCAAGAGACAGCACCGCCATTGAGCATGAATACAAATCCAGAGGTTAACTTCGAGTCATCCACGTCACTTTGGAAGCTAGAGTCGGTATAGCCTTCCAATTTGAGTTCTCGTCCTCCATAAACCATGAACATATTCTTAGTCCTTCGCAAGTACTTAAGAATGTCCTTCACGGCTTTCCAATGCATTTGACCAGGATTAGACTGATATCTGCTCGTGACACTCAGAGCAAATGCTACATCCGGTCTAGTAGATATCATCCCATACATGATACTACCTATAGCTGACGCATATGGTACATGTGTCATATTCTCTATCTCTGCATCAGTCTTGGTTCACATAGACTTGGATAGAGAAACTCCATGACACATGGGTAGATGTCCTCTCTTGGACTCATCCATTGAAAACCGTTTCAATATGGTGTCGATGTAGGTTGATTGTGTGAGTCCTATCATTCTCTTAGATCTATCTCTATAGATCTGTATCCCAAGAATGTAGGATGCCTCACCCAAATCCTTCATCGAGAATCTACCTGATAACCATATCTTTGTTGACTGCAACATCCCTACGTCATTCCCAATGAGTAGGATGTCGTCAACATAAAGTACTAAGAATGTCACCGCATCCTTAACTACTTTCTTGTACACGCAAGGTTCCTCCGGGTTCTTGATGAAACCAAAATCTTTTATTGTTTCATCAAATTTCTGGTTCCAACTTCTTGATGCTTGTTTTAGACCATAAATTGATCTCTGAAGCTTGCATACCTTATGCTCGCTTCCCATGGATGTGAACCCTTCAGGCTGCTTCATATAGATTTCCTCCTTAATGTCTCCATTAAGAAAAGCAGTCTTCACATCCATTTGCCATATCTCATAGTCATACCATGCAGCTATGGCAATAAGGATTCTTATGGACTTGAACATAGCAACTGGTGAAAAGGTTTCATCATAGTCAACTCCTTGCCTTTGAGTATAACCTTTCGCCACCAATCGCGCCTTGTAGGTCAATACCTTACCATCAGGCCCAAGCTTTCTTTTGTAGATCCATTTACACCCTATTGGAACAATTCCATCGGGAGGATCTACCAAAGACCAAACTTGGTTTGTATGCATCGAATCCAATTCTGACTGCATAGCTTCAAGCCATAAATTCGAATCCGCATCAGAAATTGCTTCCTTGAAGTTTCTTGTATCACATCCAATGTCGGGTTCATCTTGATCCCCTTCAAGAAGAAGACCATATCGAATAGGAGGTCTAGAAGTCCTCTCGGATCTTCTAGGTTCAGGCGTGTCCAGCAATGGTTCCTGAGGTGTAGGATCGTTATTTTGTATTTCGGGTTCTTCTCGAACCTCTTCGAGTTCCATCATCTCGCCTTTCTTATCCAATAAGAACTCCTTCTCCAAGAAGGTGGCATTCCTAGAAACAAACACCTTTGTTTCAGCAGGATAATAGAAATAATATCCGATTGAATTCTTCGGATACCCACAAAATAACATAAGCTGGATCGACTATCCAACTTATCTCCCACTGTCCGCTTCACGTAAGCAGGACATCCCCAAATCCTCAAGTACGAATACTTAGGAGCTTTGTCATTCCATAACTCGTATGGTGTTTTGTCCACTGCTTTAGTGTGGACGTTGTTCAACAACAATACCGCCGTTTCAAGCGCATAGCCCCAAAACGAAGGTGGAAGCTCAGTGAAGCTCATCATGGATCGAACCATGTCCAACAAAGTTCGATTACGACGCTCCGATACACCATTCAGCTGTGGTGTCATAGGAGGAGTCCACTGAGAGAGAATCCCATTCTCTTTCAGATAGTCCAAAAACTCGGTACTCAAGTATTCTCCACCTCGATCCGATCGAAGTGCCTTAATACTTTTACCTAGCTTGTTTTCTACTTCAGCCTTGAATTCTTTGAACTTTTCAAATGCTTCAGACTTATATTTCATTAAATATAAATACCCATACCTTGAATAATCATCAGTAAAGGTAATGAAGTAGGTGTGGCCATGTTGAGTCCCTACTCTAAATGGACCACAAACATCTGTATGGATCAAATCCAACAGATTCTGACTACGCTCAGGTTTCCCCTTAAAAGGAGATTTAGTCATTTTTCCTTTTAGGCAGGATTCACAAGTAGGTAGAGAGTTAATATCAGACATATCAAACATGCCCTCTCCCACTAGCTTGTTCATCCTCCTTGAGGAAATATGACCTAGCCTAGCGTGCCAAAGGTTTGCCGGGTTTTGACTATCGATTTTCCTTTTGTTTGTTGTAGCCGGTTTATCAAGATAATTAATTGGAACGTCTTTTAGTTTTAAGTTGTATAGATCGTTTTCAAGTTGTCCATTTCCAATCAAACATTCATTCTTGTAAATATTGCAAATCCCATTCACAAAATTGCAAGAATAACCATCTCTATCTAGCATAGAAACAGAAATAATGTTTTTAATTAAATCCGGAACAAATAAAACATCTCTTAATAATAACTTAAAACCGTTCTGCAAAATTAAACAAACGTCTCCTACGGCTGTAGCTTCAACTCTGGAACCATTCCCGAGCCTCAGCTGAGTCTCACCCATTCTAAGCCTCCGACTTCTTGTCATCACCTGCAAATCATTGCAAATGTGAGATCCACATCCGGTATCCAATACCCAAGAAGTAGTGTTAAGCGAAACGTTAATTTCAATATAGAACATACCCTTTGCAGTTCGCAACTGCTCAAGATATTCCTTGCAGTTACGCTTCCAATGTCCCGGCTTCTTGCAGTAATGGCAAACATCCTTGGATTTTCCATTGTTTGAAGCCTTTGTCTTTTGCTTCTTCTCGGGCTCGATTTTCTTGGGTGGGGCAGAACGTTTCTTGCCCTTCATACTTGGCCCCTTTTTAGCAGAAGATGAGGAGCCCACCAAGAAAACGGGCTTATCCTTCTTAAGTGTGGATTCATATGTAACGAGCATATTGACCATCTCTTCAAGGGTGGCCTCTATCTTGTTCATATTAAAATTTATCACAAATCCATCAAATGAAGAAGGAAGAGACAGAAGCAGTAAATCCACATTGAGTTCATGCTCCAACACCAAATCAAGGGTCGCCAACTTTTGTATGAGCCAAATCATTCGTACCCCATGATCACGGACCGAAGTCCCTTCACGCATGCGGCACGTCATCAACTCCTTAACAGTTGCGAACCTTTCAGCCCTCGACTGAGCCCCAAAAAGTTTCTTGAGTTGCGCGTGAATGTCAGCAGCATTCACCGTGTCCTCAAATCGCCTCTGGAGTTCATCAGACATCGAGGCTTGCATATAGCATTTGGTCTTGATGTCATGGTCCCACCATGCATCAAGCTTGGCCAATTCCTCCGGACATCAGCTGGTGCTTCCTTCGGAGGTGCTTTCTCTAACACGTAGAGCATTTTCTCCGAAGTTAAGACAATCTTCAACTTCCGGAACCATTCCGTATAGTTGGCGCCAGTCAACTTGTTTTGTTCGAGGATCGAGAATAAAGGATTACGCGAATTCATCGTATGAAATACTGAAAAGAAAAACAGACATATATCAATGATTGTTTAAATAATTTACTAAGACATAAAATAGGCGAATTTAATTTTATGAATCTCACTCCCACTATTTTAACGATTTCACCACCCTCTGGTGAAAACGGGAAACTTTTTCCTTAGTGAGAACATGGAGTCCAATTGACAAACTTATGGTCCCGAATAATGAAACGACCCTAACTCTCTAATAAATAAATATGCGGAAATTATTTTTTTTTTTATATACTACTAAATAAATATATGTACATATATGCACTAAATAAAATACTTAAATATAAAAGGCATTCTTTAAATTAAATAAATATCTGAGCCAAAACAGTAATTCAAATATACTGCATAAAAATAAAATAAAATAAATAAAAATTGTGTGCATGCACTAAAAATACTTAATAAAATATTCAAACATCTCAACCCATAAAAATATTAAAAATGTATCACATGACATCATGCACGGTGACTCAGAAGCTGTCACGGTCACGGGGCTACTGCAGCGCTGCTCATACGTCCTCACCACCGATAGGAGTAACCTGCCCCTCTACGTACTCACCTGCACCATATCAGTGTAGTGAGCCTAGAGGCCCAACATGCATACTAACAAGGGTTTAAAATAATTTAAACCAATTTATTACTAATACATACATATACATGAATGAGCATGCTTAAAAATTACATAACATAAATTACATAAATAAACATACATAACATACATAATATCATACATACATGAGTTGTTGAGCGTTTATTTTCTTAACATCGAATGGTCCTATCCGTAAGTGTGACCCATAGTGCGACTGATCAGTCTAGGAAACCATCGTACGAGGCTGGTGGCGAACCACCCATACATAAATGGCAGAAAACTGCCCATACATAAATGGCAGAAACTGCCCATACATAAATGGCCACACTACTTCAATTTCCACCTAAAATATTTTATTTGCTCAACCATAGAAATTAAATCATAGCATAAAAATTGATTTCATGAATGCATGTACTTAAATAAATTGTGTGTCCTTCATATATATTTAATTTAATTTTCTTACTAACATATAAATATTAAAATAACTTAAATGCATAAAAATAATTAAATATATAATCAGGACACATGAAATTTTCTCATGGTTTGATACAGCTGCTGGCCCTAGACATGCAAGCCCAATAACACTGACACTGGCCCATTGGGCCCAAAAACCCAAAGACTGGCCCAATAACTTTCATGGGCTCAAAAGCCCATAAAATTAATGGACTAACTTAATTAAAATTTTAAAAGTCCAAATAAAATTATTTGGGAGTCCAAATAATTTTATTTCAATTAAATTGTCTCAAAAACCCATTAATTTATAAAATATTTTAAAAATAAAAAGACTCGAGCCCGCCCCACCAAACTCGGACCCGGACCCACCCGACTTGACCCACTACTTCCTAGACCCGACCCAGGCCCTTGACCCGACCCGGATCAGCCCCCAAAGCCCCAACTCGATCACCCTCTTCCCTGCACTGCTGCGGCCACGAGCAGTTGCAAAGAACGCCGGCGGCCGCCATGCTCCGGCCACCCACCGGCCGGAGAACCACCCCTAGGACCTAGCCCACATCTAGACCTTTCTAACAAGCCAAGAATCAGCCCAAACCGTCGACTATGGAGTGAGAACGAAGCCCTGCAACCCGGCCCTTCTGCACTGTCGCGCAGACCCGAGCAGCTGCGGGAAAACCCTTCGTCCTCGAAGCTCCGACCACAAAAGCCCATGCAACCTTCTGCAAAAACTTAGAAAACTCAAATGGGGTTCTAACCCAACCGACCTTACCCTAAATAGTGGCCTGAGGAAAAAGATCTCAGCCTTCTTCCCCAGAACCCTAAACTGCTCGACAGAAGCTTCAGAAAGGAAAGGCTTCGTTTCCTTTCTTCCTTGGCCTCCAGCCCCGACCTGACTCGACCCAAGGGACCTCAAGGGACCCCTCTAACCGTGGACCAGCAGCCCACCTAGCCATGGACATGAAAACGTGAGCATGCAAACACCAAAGTCCAAACCAAGAGCAATTTTGGAGGAAAAATCGAAAAGCTTGTTGTCAAAAATATGGATTCTGATGATACACACCCACACACATACATACACTGATATAGGTTTGAAAAGTGAAGAAAATCATGCCTTAATACCGTAGAAGACGATTAGCACACGCGTAGGACGTTTCCGGGACGACGGGGCGATGACGGGATGCCTTGGCTTGCTTGGAACCTTCGAAAAAAAAATGGCTATGGTGTTCTTGGAGGTTGGTTCAGTGAGGAAGAAGATGGAGGTGACGGCTGATGCTAGTGGGAAGAAGAAAACAATCGGCTAAGGTAGGGCTTTTGGTAGAATAAGTTTAATTTTAGGGTTAATTAAAATATAGGTTAAATTAATTAAATAAAAAGGTTTTTAAAATAATTAAAATACAACTTAACTCTTAAATAAACATTTAAAAATCTAATCACCTAAACAAAATCTCGAAATAATAATTTAGGGGAATTTTAAAAATACTAAAAAGTCAATATTTTGACTAATTTTGGATAAAAATGACCCCTAAAATTAAATAAAATTAAATACTTAAAATTTTGAGATAATAAAACTCAAAATAATAATTTAAGGCTCCAAAAAGGCTCATAAAATAATTTGGCAAAAAAGTTGTCATCTCGTCCGTCCACGGTCCCGTCTACGCGATTAAATAATAAAAATGCTAAAAATCATAAAAATCACTAATTATGGGTTAAATGCTTAAAAATAAATTAAATCATGCATAAATACTTCACATAATTATTTAACCCATAAATCATAAATTTAAATAATTAAATATCCTAATTATGCAGGCGGATTTATGTAATTAAAAATACCGGGTGTTACAATTCTCCCCCCCTTAAATTGAATTTCGTCCTCGAAATTAAAGTACTTACCCGAACATCTCCGGGTAGCGAGTCCTCATATCCTCCTCGGTCTCCCAAGTAGCTTCCTCCTCCGAGTGATTCAGCCACTGGACTCTGACCATCGGTATGACCCGTGTCCTAAGCCTCCGCTCCTCTCTAGCCAAGATCCGCACTGGTCTCTCCTCGTATACAAGATCTGGTGGCAACTGTAAGGGCTCGAAATCCAACACATGCGACGGATTGGAAACATATCTCCGAAGCATGGATACATGGAAAACGTTGTGCATTGCCGCTAGCCCTGGAGGTAGAGCTAAACGATAGGCCAACGTGCCAACTCGCTCCAAGATCTCGAATGGCCCTATATATCTCGGATTAAGCTTGCCTCTCCGTCCAAAACGCGCTACTCCCTTCATAGGTGACACCTTCAGAAATACGTGATCACCGACTGCGAACTCCAAATCGCGTCGTCTGGAATCTGCATAACTCTTCTGTCGACTCTGCGCAGTCCTCATCCTCTCTCGAATCTGCGTCACGATGTCAGCTGTCTGCTGCACAATCTCTGGACCCAACAAAATCCTCTCACCAACCTCATCCCAATGCACCGGAGATCTGCATCTCCTCCCATAAAGTGCTGCATAAGGAGCCATACCTATAGACGACTGAAAACTGTTGTTATAGGTAAACTCCACTAATGGCAGTCTAGTCTCCCAAGATCCTCGAAAATCGATGACACAAGCTCTCAAAAGATCCTCGAGAACCTGGATCACTCTCTCGGACTGACCATCTGTCTGGGGATGAAATGCTGTACTGAACAAAAGTCTAGTCCCCAAAGCTGTGTGCAGACTCTTCCAAAACGCTGAGGTGAACCTCGGATCCCTGTCTGACACGATAGACACTGGTATGCCATGCAGTCTAACAATCTCTCTGACGTAAAGCTCTGCATACTGTGTCAAAGTGTAAGTAGTTCTTACCGGCAAGAAATGAGCTGACTTGGTGAGTCTATCCACAATCACCCAAATCGCTGTACACCCTCTGGCACTCCTCGGTAAGCCAACTACAAAGTCCATCGTAATATTCTCCCACTTCCATTCCGGAATAGGGAGAGGTCTAAGAAGTCCCGCTGGACGCTGATGCTCTGCTTTGACTTGCTGACAAGTCAAGCACTCTGACACCACTCTCCCGATGTCACTCTTCATCCCGGGCCACCAATACGATAACTGTAAGTCTCGGTACATCTTCGTACTTCCGGGGTGAATGGAGTACGGAGATGCATGAGCCTCTGCTAGAATCTCGGCTCTCAACTGATCAACGTTCGGTACCCACATCCTCCCACGGTACTGAACGTTGCCATCCTCCACTGAATACAAGAGACTACCTCTGGCCTCCTCTCTCTGTCTCCATCGCTGTAGCTCCTCATCAGTGGACTGTCCCTCTCTAATCCGATCTCGCAGAACTGGCTGCACCGTCAACACTGACAAGCTCGGTGCATGGCCACTCGGATAGCACTCCAAACCAAATCTCTGAATCTCGGTCTGTAGTGGTAACTGTACAGTCAAACATGATACCACTGACGACTTCCGACTCAAAGCATCTGCTACTACATTAGCCTTACCCGGATGGTAGCTAATGTCACAGTCATAGTCCTTAACAAGCTCAAGCCATCTGCGCTGCCTCATGTTCAACTCCTTCTGGGTGAAGAAGTACTTGAGGCTCTTGTGGTCGGTGAAAATCTTGCACTTCTCGCCGTAAAGATAGTGCCTCCAGATTTTCAACGCAAATACCACTGCTGCAAGCTCCAAATCATGCGTCGGATAGTTCTGCTCATGAATCTTCAACTGTCGCGACGCATATGCGATAACTCTGCCACTCTGCATAAGTACTGCGCCCAAACCAAGCTTGGACGCGTCGGTGTACACCACTAACTCCTCATGTGGCACTGTCATAGCTAACACCGGTGCTGAAGTAAGTGCATCCTTCAGCTGATCAAAGCTCCTCTGACAATCTGGACTCCAACTATACTTCGCGTTCTTCTTGGTCAAGGAAGTCAAGGGTACTGCAATAGAGGAAAAACCCTTGATGAACTTCCTATAGTATCCTGCTAAACCCAAGAAGCTACGAATCTCCGAAGCATTCTTTGGAATCCCCCAATCTCTCACTGCCTGCACCTTGGACTGATCCACTGCAATCCCATCCCTAGAAATAATGTGGCCTAGAAACGCCACCTGCTCCAACCAAAACTCACACTTACTGAACTTTGCAAACAGTCGATGCTCCCTCAAAGTCTGCAAGGCTGTATGCAAATGCTGTGTATGCTCCTCAATGCTCCTCGAGTAGATCAATATGTCATCAATGAATACAATGACAAACTGATCTAGAAACGGCTGGAAGACACGATGCATGAGATCCATAAAAACTGCTGGAGCATTGGTCAACCCAAAGGGCATCACCAAAAACTCATAGTGTCCATACCGTGTCCTAAAGGCAGTCTTAGACACGTCTGAATCTCTGACTCTCAGCTGATGGTAACCCGATCGCAGATCGATCTTGGAGAATACCGAAGCTCCCTGCAACTGATCGAATAAATCCTCTATCCTCGGTAGTGGATACTTATTCTTCACTGTGACTCTGTTGAGCTCTCGGTAGTCAATGCACAATCTCATGCTGCCGTCTTTCTTCTTCACAAACAACACTGGAGCTCCCCATGGAGAAAAGCTAGGACGAACAAAGCCCTTCTCCAACAACTCCTGAATCTGCTCCTTCAACTCTCTCATCTCTGTAGGAGCAAGTCGATACGGTGCCTTAGAGATAGGCACAGTATCTGGCAACAACTCAATACTGAACTCCACCTCTCTCACTGGTGGAACTCCTGCAACATCGTCAGGAAAAACATCTGGATAGCCACGTACCACCTCTATATCTGATAACGATCTGCTAGAAACATCTGAGGTAGTGACCACACTAGCCAGAAAACCCTGACATCCACTGCGCAACAGTTTCCTCGCACGGACAAGTGATATCATCTGAGGAATACTGCTAGACTGAGATGCAAAGAAAGTAAACATCTCACCTCCTGCTGGCTTCACTGATACTGTCCTACGTCGGAAATCAATCGAAGCTCCATTAACTGATAGCCAGTCCATACCCAAAATCAAGTCAAACCCAGTCAATGGAAGAACCACTAGATCTGCTCGAATGGAGTGTCCCTGCAACTCCAATGCCAGATCCCTGATGACACTAGTGGTAGTGATAATCTGTCCGGATGGCATGGTAACATCGTAACCACTGTCTACAACCTCTGGTGTAATGCCTATCCGTCTGATAAAATCTCGGGAGATAAACGAATGCGTGGCTCCTGAATCTAGCAACGCAAACGTGGAGTTGCCTCCAACTAGAATTCTCCCTGCACGCAGAAGATTCCCAACAATTCATACCACTATGCTCCCAAGGTTAAAACACTAAAATCCTTAATTCTAATCACAAAGAAACAAAATTCTTATTCTAGCATGCTGATAGTTAAACTCAAGTAACAGACATTCAAATATAATCGCAATAAACAAAAACAAGGAATTGAAAAAGTTCTAGGGGTTAGGTATACCGGTGATCAAGGAGGTATCTGGGTCTGCCTCCTCTGCCTGCATCACATATACTCGCCCACTGACATTCTGCCTCTGCGGGCAGTTGGCAATCTGATGCCCTGGCTCCTTGCAGCGATAGCAGACTCCTGCTCCCAATAGACACTGCCCGGAATGCATCTTCTGGCACTTCGGACACACTGGATATCTCCCTGGAGTAGGGGCCCCGCCCCTAGTCTGCTGCTGTGGCTTCCCCTGAGGCCTCTGCTGATTCGGGCCCTTAGATGGCCCTGTAGACTGTTTCTTCGCAGGTGGCTGCGAAGATGGTCGCTGATACCCTGTCTGCACAAACTGCCTCTTACCCTGCTGCTCTCTCTGTATCTCCCTCCGTCCCTCCTCGGAACGCAAGGCCCTGCTGACTGCAGACTCATAGGTAAAGACGTCTGCCATACGTACGTCATGTCTAATCTCAGCCCTCAGGCCCTCAACAAACTGTCGCAGCTTCTCCTGCGGACTATCAGCAATCATGGGCACAAAATGACAGCCCCTCTCATACTGGCTCACATACTCAACCACAGATCTGTCCCCCTGACGGAGACTCATGAACTCTCGGATCATGCGACTGCGCACATCCTCAGTGAAATATTTGGCGTAGAAGATACGCCTGAACTCAGCCCATGTCAGTGTAGGTAGATGGACTCCTCTGACTGCACCCTCCCACCAAAGGGCTGCATCGCCTCGCATCATGTAAGTAGCACAGCTCACCCTGTCGGCGTCTGTGATCCCCATATAGTCGAAGATGGACTCAAGAGAGCGAATCCATCCCTCAGCCACCAACGGATCGGTGGTCCCCACAAACTCCTTAGGCCCCTTCTTCTGGAACCTCTCTGCGACGTCCTCCTCGTGGGACAGTCTGGGACGGGCAGCCTGCTGCTCCAGCAAGGCAGTAATACCCGCCATCATCGTGGCACTGGCCTGCTCCAGTGCTGTCATGGGGTGCTGCTGAGGTGGCGGTGGAGGTGGAGGTCTCCCACGTCGATTCACCTGTCTGGGAGGCATTCTGCACCACCACATATTTATTTACATAAATCGCCATGCATAACTAAGTGTTTAAAATTAAGGCTAACTTAAAGTCTAGAAATTTAAATCATACTATAAACATTTAAAACTTACAGACCGGTAGCGTGGATTTCTGAGCTCGCAAAGCAGTAGTGACCCCTCCAAGGACCGCGCTCTGATACCAACTGAAACGACCCTAACTCTCTAATAAATAAATATGCGGAAAATTTTTTTTTTATTTTTTTATATACTACTAAATAAATATATGTACATATATGCACTAAATAAAATACTTAAAATAAAAGGCATTCTTTAAATTAAATAAATATCTGAGCCAAAACAGTAATTCAAATATACTGCATAAAAATAAAATAAAATAAATAAAAATTGTGTGCATGCACTAAAAATACTTAATAAAATATTCAAACATCTCAACCCATAAAAATATTAAAAATGTATCACATGACATCATGCACGGTGACTCAGAAGCTGTCACGGTCACGGGGCTACTGCAGCGCTGCTCATACGTCCTCACCACCGGTAGGAGTAACCTGCCCCTCTACGTACTCACCTGCACCATATCAGTGTAGTGAGCCTAGAGGCCCAACATGCATACTAACAAGGGTTTAAAATAATTTAAACCAATTTATTACTAATACATACATATACATGAATGAGCATGCTTAAAAATTACATAACATAAATTACATAAATAAACATACATAACATACATAATATCATACATACATGAGTTGTTGAGCGTTTATTTTCTTAACATCGAATGGTCCTATCCGTAAGTGTGACCCATAGTGCGACTGATCAGTCTAGGAAACCATCGTACGAGGCTGGTGGCGAACCACCCATACATAAATGGCAGAAAACTGCCCATACATAAATGGCAGAAACTGCCCATACATAAATGGCCACACTACTTCAATTTCCACCTAAAATATTTTATTTGCTCAACCATAGAAATTAAATCATAGCATAAAAATTGATTTCATGAATGCATGTACTTAAATAAATTGTGTGTCCTTCATATATATTTAATTTAATTTTCTTACTAACATATAAATATTAAAATAACTTAAATGCATAAAAATAATTAAATATATAATCAGGACACATGCAATTTTCTCATGGTTTGATACAGCTGCTGGCCCTAGACATGCAAGCCCAATAACACTGACACTGGCCCATTGGGCCCAAAAACCCAAAGACTGGCCCAATAACTTTCATGGGCCCAAAAGCCCATAAAATTAATGGACTAACTTAATTAAAATTTTAAAAGTCCAAATAAAATTATTTGGGAGTCCAAATAATTTTATTTCAATTAAATTGTCTCAAAAACCCATTAATTTATAAAATATTTTAAAAATAAAAAGACTCAAGCCCGGCCCACCAAACTCGGACCCGGACCCACCCGACTTGACCCACTACTTCCTAGACCCGACCCGGATCAGCCCCCAAAGCCCCAACTCGATCACCCTCTTCCCTGCACTGCTGCGGCCACGAGCAGTTGCAAAGAACGCCGGCGGCCGCCATGCTCCGGCCACCCACCGGCCGGAGAACCACCCCTAGGACCTAGCCCACATCTAGACCTTTCTAACAAGCCAAGAATCAGCCCAAACCGTCGACTATGGAGTGAGAACGAAGCCCTGCAACCCGGCCCTTCTGCACTGTCGCGCAGACCCGAGCAGCTGCGGGAAAACCCTTCGTCCTCGAAGCTCCGACCACGAAAGCCCATGCAACCTTCTGCAAAAACTTAGAAAACTCAAATGGGGTTCTAACCCAACCGACCTTACCCTAAATAGTGGCCTGAGGAAAAAGATCTCAGCCTTCTTCCCCAGAACCCTAAACTGCTCGACAGAAGCTTCAGAAAGGAAAGGCTTCGTTTCCTTTCTTCCTTGGCCTCCAGCCCCGACCTGACTCGACCCAAGGGACCTCAAGGGACCCCTCTAACCGTGGACCAGCAGCCCACCTAGCCATGGACATGAAAACGTGAGCATGCAAACACCAAAGTCCAAACCAAGAGCAATTTTGGAGGAAAAATCGAAAAGCTTGTTGTCAAAAATATGGATTCTGATGATACACACCCACACACATACATACACTGATATAGGTTTGAAAAGTGAAGAAAATCATGCCTTAATACCGTAGAAGACGATTAGCACACGCGTAGGACGTTTCCGGGACGACGGGGCGATGACGGGATGCCTTGGCTTGCTTGGAACCTTCGAAAAAAAAATGGCTATGGTGTTCTTGGAGGTTGGTTCAGTGAGGAAGAAGATGGAGGTGACGGCTGATGCTAGTGGGAAGAAGAAAACAATCGGCTAAGGTAGGGTTTTTGGTAGAATAAGTTTAATTTTAGGGTTAATTAAAATATAGGTTAAATTAATTAAATAAAAAGGTTTTTAAAATAATTAAAATACAACTTAACTCTTAAATAAACATTTAAAAATCTAATCACCTAAACAAAATCTCGAAATAATAATTTAGGGGAATTTTAAAAATACTAAAAATTCAATATTTTGACTAATTTTGGATAAAAATGACCCCTAAAATTAAATAAAATTAAATACTTAAAATTTTGAGATAATAAAACTCAAAATAATAATTTAAGGCTCCAAAAAGGCTCATAAAATAATTTGGCAAAAAAGTTGTCATCTCGTCCGTCCACGGTCCCGTCTACGCGATTAAATAATAAAAATGCTAAAAATCATAAAAATCACTAATTATGGGTTAAATGCTTAAAAATAAATTAAATCATGCATAAATACTTCACATAATTATTTAACCCATAAATCATAAATTTAAATAATTAAATATCCTAATTATGCAGGCGGATTTATGTAATTAAAAATACCGGGTGTTACAAATAATATCAGCCAACCATAATTCTCAAGAGGTAGAGCCCAATTGCTTCCAAAGCAACCCCCATGTGTTTACCTCATGTCCAATAAGGGCCCAATAATATGACGCCGTTTAAAGTGACATGTCAAGATGACCCATCAATATTAAGTTGTGATGGACGGTCGCCATGTGGATCCCCCAATAATATGAGCCGATCCCATGGGAGTTCCACCCAACTTACAACATTTGTCGATCCAATGTACAGCTTTCCGACGGACGGGCCCCCCCAATAATATGAGCCGGACCGTATCCGCGGGTAGCATCACATACATTGACCGTTGATGGAAGGTAGGAACATTTAAACAAATTTAAATTTCCTTTATTTATCTTGATATCAATTTTAAATCATATTTAAAATGAGGGATTTTTAATTATAAAAATATTTGTCTCATCATATTTTAATTTATTGCATGCTTGCCGGATTCACGCAATTATGTCTAAACATGCATACAATCATAATATCAAATATTATAGAGGATGATCGATTCCATTTCTAATTGACCCGTGGTTGCCAATCACGGGTCTTAGTCCAATCCTAGGTAATATGCAGTATGCAATGCAATCCTATTACATGTGCTTCCAATTTACATTTCTTCAGTCTTTATTGTCTGCTGGGCCCACCGTCTTCAAATCTTGATCTCCCACTAAATCTAATGTATTTACAATAAATAACAATGACAAGTAGGGGATACATTTTTAGGGGTGGGAACGGGCTATAAACCAAGCCCACTTTTATTACATATGACATTCATATCGGGCCATAAACCAGGCCCATTAATAAAACCAACAACAATAAAAACAAAATGTAAATTTCTAACATACACCTACAAAATTGGTCATGGCAATCGATCATCCTTATCCAATAACATTTAATTCAAAATTAATTTATTGGATAACATGCAGTGGCAATTCAAATTTAAACAAGATAAAATCATATTTTATATATAAAATCTCATTTTACATATAAAATCATATTTTATCTCTATATCAAATAAAATCATATTTCATCTATAAAATCCAATTTTACAGATAAAATCATATTTTACTTAATACATCATAAGATCATATCTTATCATCAATTGTACCAAAAATAATTGATTTCAAAATTCAATTTAAGGATAAAATATTAAAATTTTCCAAAAAATTCAAATTTATCCAAAAATCAATTTTAAAATTTACGGACTCGAACAATTCGATCCGAAATCTCGTGAACCAATCAAAAACAATTTTTGACCGGACCAAAAATAAAATTTCAACACATTAAAATTAATTTTTAAATAAAAATAAAATTTTTCCCACGGGCCGCCCGGGACACTCCCGGGCCGGCCCGCACCCGGGGCGCGGGCCGGGGGCAGCCCGGCTGCCCCCTTAGGGCAGCACTCTTGCTGCCCTGGCGGCGCCTGGCGCCGCCCCTGGGCGGCGCCGTGCGCCGTCCTGGGCGGCGCCGAACGCCGCCCCTGGGCGGCGCCGTGCGCCGCCCGGGGCAGCAACAATTGCTGCCCCACCGGGCAGCGATCCAATCGCTGCCCGGGTTTTGCCCCGAAAAAAAAAATTTTTATTTAAAAATATTTATTTTGTTTTCCAAAAACCGAGATTCAAAAATTTTGTACAATCGATTAATTTAATCGTTTGATCTGAGCAACCTGGCTCTGATACCACTGTTGGAAAAACTGGCG
The DNA here is from genome assembly GCF_033568475.1 of Henckelia pumila. Classification (NCBI taxonomy): domain Eukaryota; kingdom Viridiplantae; phylum Streptophyta; class Magnoliopsida; order Lamiales; family Gesneriaceae; genus Henckelia; species Henckelia pumila. The sequence goes on from NW_027331831.1 coordinate 3,725,747, forward strand.
TTCAGATCAATCACGATTGATACCCGGTGCAGCGGAAGTTTAAAAATTTTATCATGGAACAATTTCATAGTGTGGGTATCAACCGTTTAACGATTAAATTATTTGTGTGTGTAAAATTCAAATAACAATTATTAAATTTTACCTTCAATCTCGAATCGAGATTATTGGACTCCAACAGATTTCTCTGCTCTTGTTGTCTCTCCCTGGAACCGATGAACTCCTTCAATCAGGTCCACGAATGGAGGTTTAATCCCTCTGATAGATTGCACTAGAAAATCTATCAGAAGTTTTCTGCGAAGAGAATAAACGAATTTGATTCGCTATTCCAGACTGCAATTCAAAATCACAGACCGGAATTTCTCAGACAGAGAGGGAGGGGGTCGACGGCCAAGCTTGAGAGAGGAGGCTAGGGTTTCGATTTTTTCCTCTCAAAATTATGAGCTATCGTGTGTAATTTCTGTACTGCAATAACTTATTTATAATGCAGGCCACTAACACCTTAGGGCCCATTAGTCATAAGTTAGGGCCCGACAAGCAAAGCCCGCACGTTCAGAAATTAATATAAAATTCATCGTGACTCCGATTGATGAACCGATTTCACCAATGTGCACAGAAACCATTTCTGCACATTTTAAAGTCAAAATAAATTTTCCTTAATCCGAATTCAGTGATTTCCAAAAATGCCCATCCCTATGTCATTTTAGGAAATCCTACTCCCTTACTCTTAATTAAGAAGTCCAACTTCTTTATTCATTAAATTTAACTCTTTAAATTTAACTATCTCAATGGGAATTAAAACTCCATTACACTGTGTGACCCTCAATGGTTCAGGGATACAGCTAGCCGTGGGCTCACAACTCCTTGTGACTCGGAACAACACTTTCCGACTTGCCCAACGAATCATGGTAAAGCGCCTAGCAACATCGCCCCATGATTCCCTAGGTATCACTGATAGTGCCTACAAGAACCAGTAGATTTTGGTTAGCGTACAGTACGGTCCCTTCATCCAAATATCCCGATCGAATCAACAACCATTGGTATATCGAGAGTCGCTCAAGATTCGATAACTATGCAATACATCTTGAAGATCAAATTAGTGACATCGCATGTGCTACTAAGAAACCATTTCTTAAATCACATCAAGTACTCTGGCCAGAGATTTGTCACACTAATATCTCCTCAGATCGCATAGGATATCCACACTCGCAAGTATGTGGTGAATCCTTGACAACAATGCATCGACTCCTATATGTGTCGTAGCTGTACCCAATCCCGACACCTGATGACCCCCATAGAGTCGGTAAACGAGTCAAAGCACAGCACTAGCATATAGAGTCTCCATGATGTTTCAAGTCGTAAGGACTAATGGTGTACAACCAAAACCGCGGACTTTATCCACTCGATAAGTGATAACCACTTGGAAAGTCCGGATAGGGTAGTTCGATTATTCATCCTATGAATATCCATTTGCATGCTTCGAACATCTCTATGTTCCCTACCAATGAAACGTGGTACTCCGCATCGCAAATGCTAGTCTCAAACTCGAGCGATCCTTATCCTTATTATCGGACGGCTCAATCGACTAGGAACAGTTTAGAATATACAGTGACTATAAAATGTATTCCATGATAGACATCTCCATGTTCTACCACATCTTACATACACTATGGTATATTCAAGGTCTTTATCAAAACAACAATAGTATATCACAATATAACAATATGAAGTAATATAAAGTCATTGCCATTAATAAAAGTGTAAATTACATTAAACAAAAGATTGTTTTTACAAAGAGTCATCAAAGCCCATAGCCACAAGTTGGCTCACTGGGCACCCACTCTTTCATCAGCTAATCCATTTTGCGTATGAACATGAGCTACAGGATGTTCAACAGTGATTCCCATTGACATACAATAATCATTGAAAGTCTGGGATGTAAATTCTCCAGCATTATCAAGTCTTATTTTCTTGATTGTATAATCGGGAAATTGATTTCGCAATTTTATTATTTGAGCCATCAATCTTGCAAATGCCACATTCCGAGTTGACAATAAGCATACATGTGACCATCTACTAGAGACATCGATCAATACCATAAAGTATCGAAATGGTCCACATGGTGGATGAATTGGCCCACAAATATCACCTTGAATACGTTCAAGAAATATGGGTGATTCAGTTTGGATTTTAGCTGGCGATGGTCTTATAATAAGTTTTCCAAGAGAACATGCTTTACATTGAAACTTATTATTTTGAAAGATCTTCTGGTCTTTCAATGGATGACCATGCGTATTTTCAATAATTCTTCGCATCATTATTGAACCAGGATGTCCCAATCGATCATGCCAATTTGTTAATATTGAAGAACTATTAACCACTATATTTGATTCGATTGGCCTTATATGTGTATAATGCAATCCAGTAGGGAGCATTGATAATTTTTCAACCACATATTTCTTTCCTGATTTATATGTGGTAAGACACATATATTTCTGATTTCCATCAGTTATCGTCTCAGTATCATATCCATGAGAGTATATGTCATTAAAACTCAACAAATTTCTTTTCGATTGTGGTGAATATAAAGCATCATTTATCAGAAATTTTGTACCATTAGATAACAAAAAATGTGCTTTTCCACAACCTTCAATCAAGTCTACAGGACCTGATATGGTATTCACCATTGTTTTTGTTGGTTTTATTTCCAAGAAATATCTTTCATCTCGCAGAATAGTGTGTGTTGTACCACTATCTGGTATGCAAATTTCCATGATATTATTTCCATGTTTGCTCATAGCATTTTCCATATCAAACTTCACAAAAAAAATGCAATAAAGAAAAATTAAGTACAATACAAATGCAAAATATAACATGCTTTATAATACAAGAATGCATGAAAAATACAAATTTGTTACAATGTAGTCCCACCAATATTTTAATCAATGTCTTCGAAATCATTCAAAAAATCTGCAGCATTGAAACTAGTTGAACCAATTAAACGGTCACTATCTTCAACAAAATTTGTCTCTTTTCCTTTCCCCTTTGTCGATTCTTTATAGAGCTTACATAGGTGCTCAGGGGTTCGACAAATGTGTGACCAATGTCCTGGAGTGCCACATCTATAACAAACACTCTCAGATCTTTTTGAGTGATTTTCATTTTCACTCGTATTTTCATGTTTCCTTTTTGGTGGGTGATTCGTGACGTTCTTTTGAGATGAGTTATTGAAATAACTACCTCGATTATTTTCATATCCACGGCCACGACCACGACCGCGATAATTTTTACGTCCACGTCCACGCTCATTTCCTCGACCTCGTCCACGACCAAAATCTGGTCTATGCCTTTGATTTTGGTTTTCATTTTTCATTACGACATTTGCTTCAGGAAATGCCGTTGATCCAGTGGGTCGGGATTGATGATTTCTTACTAACAATTCGTTGTTCTTTTCCGCCACAAGAAGACATGCGATTAGTTCGGAATATCTCGAAAATCCACGCACTCTATACTATTGTTGTAGAGTTATATTCGATGCGTGAAAAGTGGAAAATGTTTTCTCAAACATTTCCATCTCTGTGACTTCAAGTCCACAGAATTTCAATTGTGAGACTATTCGATACATCGCTGAATTATAATCACTGACTTTTTTAAAGTCTTGGAATCTTAACATATTCCATTCATCACGGGCGGTCGGGAGTATAACTTCCCTTATATGCTCAAATCTTTCTTTCAGCCCTTTCCATAAAATCATTGGGTCTTTTTCTGTGAGATACTCACATTTCAATCCTTCATCAAGATGTCTACGTAAGAAAATCATAGACTTTGCCTTTTTCTTGTGAGGATGATATATTATTTTCTTTTATGGTATCACTTAGACCCAATGACTCAAGATGCATTTCTACATCGAGAGTCCATGGCATGTAATTCTTTCCGGTGATATCGAGCGCAACGAATTCAATCTTTGTCAAGTTTGACATGGTGGTACTAAAAAAATAACAATGCATTTTATTAGTTAATTTCTATTAATATGACAATACAAAATAATGGAAAAATAAAAATTACAAGTGCATATATAAATAGATAAAAAATCTGTGGTGGAAAATCGCCGGTGAATACAAAACTCGTGAGCATGATGATCATAGTCGTTATGAAAAATATCCTTATAAATGTCATCATCTCCATCTTCGAAAAATCGAGTAAAAATATTTTGAGAGAAATAGTGAATTTTGGTGTGATTGAAATTAAGTTTGAGTGAACATATTTATAGGCCAAAAACTAGCCGTTTGTGACCGTTGGGGGTAAAGAAAAAAATCGAGTATGTGTTGAATAAAAATTTGTGATAATGATGCAATGCATATAATGATAGTATAAAGTCAGGTATAGTATATCATATCACATTATTATAAGATCGGTGTCGTAGACAACCTTTTATATAATAACATGAGATTATACAAATATGGTTAGTATATAAATACACAATAATATATATCATATCACGTTATTATAAGGTTAGTGTCATAGACAACCTTTTATATAATAACATGAAATTATATATTAATATAGTTAATATATATACATAATAAATATATATAACGTTATTGTTTAAAAACCTTAGAGGCTTTTATACTTGTCGTATCCCTTACCGGGAGTGTGGGATGTCGTCTTAACATCCTCCCAGGATTTATAACAAGTTTTGAAAAAAAAACTTATTTTTTCATAACATGATATTATATATTAATATATACACAATAAAAATATATAAACAGTAAAATAAAAATTCTTACTTGTTGAATATTTTTGACTTCTTCTTGTATTTTGGAGCGTCGGAAAATATAGAGAACCTTCGAGCGATCGTGCTGATAACGTGTTGTGAAAAAGTAAAAATTTATGGTAAAAAGTAAAAACTCCAAAACTCAAAATATATCAAACTCTACACTTCACAATATTTTTCTCTCAATTCAATTGTATTTTTCATCACAAATAAAGACCTATTTATAGATCCACATTTGAGATTAGTCCAAAAATAAATACATCATCATCTACATCATCACACACTAATTTTCCACATTTTACAATTCAATATTCAACATTCAACATTCAATATTCAACATAATATTAATAATAATAATATTTTTCAACAATAATAAATTAGACAATCTATATTCTTCGACATTAGTTACTATCTCATTAATGAAGAAATCCTTATTAGTGAAATTTTATTTAAATTTACGATACGATTACACCCCACGTCCCCACCTAGTTCATCTTATGATATTTTTTTTTTCCTAAAATTTATGTTTTTCTCAATATTTTAATAATATTATTATAAAAGATATGTTTTTACATCTTTTAATCCTAAAATAGTATTAAGAAAATAAAACAAGTTATTGTTTTTAAAATAATTAAATGGATTTTAAATTTACATATTTTTATATAAAAATAATGTTTCTGCACACGTAATTTAAGTGGTAGTTAATATTATACTAGTATACCGAAACGCATGTGTGCATAATATAATTTTAAAAATTTGAATTTATTTATAAATTAAGATAATGGATAAAGAGATAGTGATAACTATAAATTAAGATAATGAGATAATGAGAAAATGAAGTAGAAAGTTTTTGAATGATAAATTATGTTTTTGCCTTATAAATATTGAATATGTTAAAAGAATGATAAGAGTAAATTTGAAAATATATTAAAATGACCAAAGTTAGTTTCTCTAGTTAATATATGTGCAAAATTTTATTTTAATTAAACAGTAAGATATTTCGAAATAAAATTGATAATATATATTATATATACTAGCCTAAGGGCACACGCGTTGCGTGTGTAACGTAATGCACTAATATACTTTTTTTTTGTTGTTCAATGAAGTTAATGTAATAAATTGAGTAATTGAATTATTATTTTTGATAAAAAAAATGCAACACATTCGTTCATGTAAGACATATATCAATCTTATAACATTAGAAAATCTTAAATTAGAGTAATTGTCAAGGGTAAAAATTTCAAAACATGACACAATTTAATCATGAAATTTTAATACTGATGGATTATGAGCTGTCAATATAACCAATTGACTAATAAAAATAATAATCTTGTAGGAAAAAACAGGACATAAAAGTGTACAAAACCTGCAAATAAAGTAGAAATAATAAAAGTGTAGAAAAATACAGGACATGAAAGTGCACAAAACCTGCAAATAAATGAGAAACAATAAAAGTAGAAACTAAAATTTTACATGAAGTTGTAAAAGAGATTCAACAAAAATTATAGAATGAAGATAAATTGAACTAAAAACCAATTATTGTAAAACAAAATTGATACAGCTAAAGTTTATATTTTTACCAATTTTCCTATCCGCAGATAAAAGGTAGAAACTAAAATTTTACATGAAATGATGAAAGAGAAATAGAAAAAAAAACCATAGAGGATCAACATAAGAGAATAAATAAAACACTGTAAATAAAAATTTGATAACTAAAATAGTTAATTACAGGTTTAAGATATACAAAATTACAAATGTCAAAGAAAACAATACCATTAGATGAGGCAGGAGCTCCCTGCCCATGAGTCCACGTTTCTACTTCTTCAATACTCCATGGAATATTAAAGAAAAAAAGCAAGAAAAAGTAATAGAAATCAACGGGTGATAATAGGGAAGTTCTATGATCCACCGGATGAATTTCACCCGATGGATTTGGACCGTTCATAGGGCTCGGGCCCCATTATGTGGGGCCCAGGCTATTGGCGGATGATTTCACCCGGTGCAGCATAGAATAAGCCGAGATAATATAATAGAGATAAATACAATGAAAAGACATGCAATTATTAAAAAAATATAAATGTTAAAATAAAAACAAATATCGCCTAAAATTCCACGAATAGTTTGTGGACGGAACGTGCATGCGACGCTAGAGCATAATATTTTTTTTGCTTATTATTATTATTAGTTTTAAAAAAATCTCGGAAAAAGGAAACTGCCGATATAAATATAATAATAATAATTATTATTATTATTTTAAAAAAAATATGGAAGAAACGAAACTGCCGATATAAATATAATAATAATAATTATTATTATTATTTTAAAAAAAATATGGAAGAAACGAAACTGCCGATATAAACCGTCAACGCCGTCGTTTCTAACGCATCAATATACATATCTGTGTTCCATTTTTTCCCCTCGATTAATTAATATTCTTCGGAAAGACTCATCTCATGCCGGTGAGTGATGTATTCGTCTTGAGCTTTTTTTTTTTTTCCGGTCCTTCAATTTTTTTACAAATCGGATGCGTATTTCTATTCTCGTGAATGAATCGAGTTTCCGGTGTTATTTTTGTTGATGTTTTGTTTGGTGTGGAATCTGATGAAATATTTGATCTGTATTGGTTTTCGTGAAATGCTAATTTATTTTCTGCTGCGGGATGTGATGAAATTTCTGAGCGCTGTAGCTTATTTTGCCGTAGCTGGAGGTATCAAATTCGATTCTTTAATATTTCGAATAGACATGGTTAATCACGCGTATAAACTCCTGAACACTAGCACGTGCGAGGAAGGTAAGCATTTCAAAAGTTGGGAGATGTTTCCAGCTGGAATCGGATCGGATCGGATCGTATGATAGGAGGCAACATTAGTTTTCTTGCGGTAATTTATATAAGAATTTAACCTTTGCCCTTGCACCAGGACCCTTATATATATATATTAAAAATAATAATAAAAAAGATTCAGTTGTACTTAGATATTGTACACAAGAATGTTCCTCGTGCCTTCAATTTTGAAAAATTATTCCTTCCATTACTACCACAATGTGTGATGTTAGCTGCAAAGTTTTTATTTTTGTGATGCATTTGCGGTGATGGTTACCTAGTTTTGTTATCAAGTTATTTTACTCTGTGATTGAACTTCAGATTGATGACTTATTAGCAGAGACTGTAGTTGATGTGGGTTTCAAAGTTGCTAAACATTTCATTAGCAATGCTATGCTGGTTTCCTCTTGTTCACTTTTGACTGATTTGAATTCAAGAAGCAAAGTTTTTAGAGCATTGTATTGTGCGTTTAATTTTTTGAGGCTTTGTCGGCCTTGGCGAAATTGAGTTGTTAGCTTCAACTTTTACTCTCTCGATGGATTTCAAGTGAATTACAATCGATGATCACGAGTATCTGAATGGCAAATTGTGTACTTTGAATCGAGGCAATGGTTTGTTTATATCTTGCTCAAGTTACCGTTTTCTGTTTTTATTTAACTATTAAATTAAAGTATGTTTATGCGTAGATAAATGACATTCGATTAAATTTCTAAGTTATAACTGAATGGTGCTCATATAATATATATATATATATATTTAAAAAAAAAGAAACAGTGTGGATAAAAAAAGAAACAATGGTTTGATGGGAGTCAGTCACTCTACCTATTAATAACCCATACATTTAGACCCTTTTTAGACACGGGTTTTTAGTCACATTTATTGATTCACTCATGTACAAGTCAAGCACCTAGATTTCGACCTCTACATTGACGTGTTACCCATGTTCTTGTTCTGCATAAGATTTGGAGACGAGTGGATAGTTTTACCATGACATCTTTTATGCTAATTTTGTATTGATGATATACTGAAAAATGATTCCTCTTATTGATGAACCCGCCCTTTTGCATGCATATAAACCAACTTGTGTGTAGTGTGGATATTGGTGCAGAATGCTGTTCTCGTGTATAAGTATTCCCCTTTCTTTGAATAAAAAACCCCGAAAATTTTATCAACTTGTCAATGCTTGCTTTATTTTTATGCAATAGATAACAACTGTCAAGGTCTGCAATCTCTCTCTGGGAGCATCTGAACGTGATGTTCAAGAGTTCTTTTCTTTCTCTGGTGATATCCACTATGTTGAAATGCGAAGGTTTGCTCTCTTGTTTTGTTTCCTCTTCTCTTAAAGTTCTAACTGCTTTCTCATATCGACTTTTCTTTTTGGCTCAGTGATACAGAGCGATCACAAATCGCTTTTGTGACCTTTAAGGATGCACAGGGAGCAGAGACAGCAGTTCTTCTTTCGGTGATTTCTCTAAGTCATATATTCAATTATTTGGGTTCATTCTTCAACCTATTCTGTTTGTGGAGTATTTTGGGCTACTGCCTTTTTCAGTTTTGTTCGTTTTTCATGGTTGATCATTCTTCTCCAGTTCCGATTGAGAAACAAATACTAGACTGTAAGGAATAGGGCTTATAGTCTCAAGCAGAAGCTATCTTTCTGGTAAACTTTAGTAGAACGAAGTTTCATAGGATATATATGTAATAGCGATTATTTCTTTGATAACATATATGTTTAGTTGTGAACTTTTCGTTCTCATTGGTCTAATTAGATTTGCTCTTGTTTTATTTTTATCTATTGCAATTTGCATTGTCATCTTCCACCATTCCATAGTGGACTTTTCCCAAGCAAAATGTTAAAATCAAACTTTCGTTAGAGGCAATGGATGAGTTTTCATCTCCATGCTTTTCTGGAAAGCAATATTCTTGGTTCCAATTCTCTTGTGCATCCAATCAGAAATCTCATTGAACGATTTTGTTCAAATTACTCTCAGGGGGCTACAATCGTTGATATGACTGTAACAGTTACTCTGGATCCAGATTACACCCTTCCTCCAGCTGCTTCTGCACCACCGCAGGTGATAAATTTTTGACATAGTTTATGTTTACACTCGATGGTCTTCTTACTCGATGTTGCCTGCGACTGTACAGCCATCTGATAAAAAAACTGAAGGTGGTCAAGAATCTGCTTTGCGAAAGGCTGAGGATGTTGTAAGCAGCATGCTTGCAAAGGGTTATAACTTAGGCAAAGAGTCTGTTAACAAAGCAAAGGCATTTGATGAGAAGCTTCAATTGACTTCTACAGCCAGTGCTAAAGTGGCTTCATTGGATAAAAAGATCGGACTGTCTGAGAAGATAAGTATTGGTACTTCAATTGTTAATGATAAAGTTCGGGAAGTAGATGAGAAACTCCAAGTCTCTGAGAAAGCAAAATCTGCATTCACCGCTGCTGAGCAGACAGTTAGCAGTGCTGGATCTGCCATTATGAAGAACAGGTACATACTTACTGGTGCTACATGGGTGACAGGCGCTTTTAACAGAGTCACTAAAGCAGCGGGGGAAGTAGGCCAAATGACTAAGGAGAAAGTGGGAAATGCTGAAGATGAACAAAGAAGAAACACGGCCGATGACTTTACTCAAGTTCATTCACCTGAGTTGCGTAAAGTCTCAGATTCTGGAGAGCAACAGCCTTCCAAACCTGCTCCAGCACAAGGTTTAATCCTCTAATATGCTGCTTCGATATGTGCTTTCGCGTACATTGATCCCAGACATTTCTTGTTACTGTATTTTATTAGCTGTTATTATAGTGACGTTTGACAATTTTAGTGAAAGTGTTGAATCTTAAAAATGGGATGTTTTACATGGGAAGGTATTTTATTTCCCAGGGTCTTGTTCGTAGTTTTGCATCATGTCTAAAGTAGCTAAAAATGATGAGAGGTTATAAACTAAATCAGTTTCTTGAATTTTCTACCATGATTTCTGGAACGAACTTGTTCCTGATGATAAGGGGCTGGCTATCTCCTGCCATTTGCATGTATTTAGTCTTGAAATATCACCAGAGCTCCGGTACAATTGTTCCGCAAGATGTACTTTGAATATTCATATTCGAGGTTATCGAACTTCAATCGGGATTGAACATGTTCAAAACTGATGGCGAACTGGATATGTTGAAATCTTGATGTAATTGATGCAAACCACAATACGAGGGAGAGATATTTCTAGTTCAACTGGCTAGATGGCCATAGCTCGATCTACGCTTGAACTTTACACACGCAATTTACTACTTGCCGCTGTTGGGTGACATGGATATACATAGTTTATATATGTTATATAATAATACATATTAAAATCGTCCTTTTAATTTATTTATTATTTATTTTAAAAAATCTTTTTGGTATCTGAGATATTTGCCAACTAGTATGCTTTTACACGTGTACATCTTAATTGTTGTTTTAACTAAAAAAATGGTAAATGATTTAAAAATCTCTACCAACCCTTCAAACTTTATCTTAACTTTTTAACCACAATTTTTTTTATTTCAACTTCCTAATGGTCCCCATTTTTTAATTAAATATTATTTAGCAACTAATCTTTTGTACGTGACATTGTTAACCTATCGAAATGAAACATCATAAAATTCCTACTGAATTTTTTTTTAACTCTTTAACTATAAAATAATGAATATATATATATATATATGCCCATACATATATATATCGTACTTAAAAATAACTTTACTTAATTTAAAATACATATACACAATAAATACAATAATAGAACACACATGCAATTAAATACTTAAAATTAATTACTAGATAATAATTTATAAGAATGTCATAATGAAGTTCCTAAATAATATTTTTTTCACCAAAAATTCATGCAAACTTAGAAAATAAATACTTAAATCTAAAACTTATGCACATACTAAAAATCTATAATAATAAAACATATGCGAAAATAAATGTTCTAGTCTCAACATAAAAATCATCTTAGAGCAATGGTCACGGGTTCTAGCTGCCTGGATACTCATACGCCCTCGCCGCCAGTCAGGAACACATTATTCTTATTGAAATTTTGCTCACCTGCACAATTTAATTATAGTGAGCCTAGAGGCTCAGCACGTTCTATCCTTACATAACAAAATGAAACCACACACAAGCACGCATCATATAAAATACGTGAATAATAATTATACGTGCATGATCTTAAAAATATATGCATATAAACATGAATAAATTATAATGCTTCATCATCATGCTAAACATAAACATCATATTTAATGAATCTCATAAAATATCTTATCATAATTTCTTAGTTCTCAACAGGTCGTATCCATGTCGGTGCCATCATACTAAGCGATTGATCAATCTATAAACCAACGTACGCGGCGGTGGGGTTTTCACCTCTGTGCTGCCACTTCACCAGCCCTCTCAGCTGGATCCATAAGCTCATCATACTTATACATCATTAGGAAGGTCACCGGGACCAGGTATCCTGGCCTCCAACCACATCACTTTCCACCTTCACTTCAACTTCCATAAAAATATATTTTTCTTAACATGCATTTAAAATTATCATAAAAATTCTTACATGATGCATGAACTTAAAAATTCTCATTTATTTTTTTATTTTCATGAAAATTTGCCCGTAAATATATATTTAATTTATTTTCTTAAAAATCATACTTATAAATCTAATAAAAATGCATGCATGAATTAAATATATATTTACGGACATTTATTATTCCAAGGACTTGTTCGAGCTGCTAACCACTAGACTTAAACTCAAAAATTCATAGACTGACTCAAAAACCCAAAAGCCCAACCTAACCTGGTCCAATAATTCTCATGGATCACACGGCCCATGACAAATTAATGGGCTAACTTTCATAATTATTAAAGTCCATTAAATTAGTCCAATTAATTAATTAACAAAACCCAAACCCAAACCCATTAATTAATAATTTAAACTCTTAATTAAAATAAAATACTCCAGCCCAATTAATAAAAATCTAGACCCGAACTAAAATTAATTTGACCCATCAAGACATGACCTGACCCGGACCCGGACCCGGACCCGGACCCAAGACCCAAGCCCGGCCCACCTAAACAACCCATAACCCGAAATACTAATAAAAAAAAGAAACCCAATTACCCAACCCAATCACGTACAGACTCCCCCATGCTCTTTACTATCGGCCATGTAGCAGCAGGCTTTATGGCCTGCTGCCGACAATCTCCGGCCACCGAATGGCCGGAGCTCTATCGCCCAGACGTAGCCCACGTCTGGGAGGTTTCAACGAACCAAGCCTCGCCTTGAACCGATCCCTACACCGCCCTAGCGACCCATGATTCGGGAATCCCGAAACTGCCGCGATTTGCTACTATCAACCCTTAACCATATGCTGCTTGACTCACGCCCAGCCCCTTCTCCTGCCTTCTCCAAGACCGAGCCACCCTCTAGACCAGCCCCTAAGGACCCTAACTCGAACCCTTAGCCCTCGGTCCATCCCTGGTCCGATCAAAGACTAGCATGTAGAACCCGATTCCAAGTTCCCCCAACCTGCTGCTGCGTGGCCTGCACATCCGAGGAGCCACGCCCAGCCATGGTTCCAGCCCTCTACAAGGTCGAAACCCCACACCAAACCAACCCAAAGGACTCTAGATAGGACTCCAAACCAGTAGGTAGCAGTCTCGAACATCCATGCAAGAAAATCAAGTCAAAAATCGTGTCATCTCACTCAAAAACGTAAATCATGCATGACTATGAAAAAATATGATTCAAATGTGAATAACACATACATTAACAGATCACTCATGCTTAAAACAGTGTATATGATTTAAACGGTGGCCAAGAATAGATTCGAAACGTGCCTTGAAGAAGATTTGGACAAACAAAGAAATCGACGCGTATCGGGCTCGCCGGGATGAACGGCTTGAAAATTCCTTGCCGAAAAAACCTCAAGAAAAATCGTGTGTGCTGTGTTCTCTGAAATAGAACGTGAGAGATGGGGAAGAAGGATGAGGGAGGCGGCTTAGAGAGTTTAAGCGTGAGATAGGGTAGATCTTTTGTTTTTTAAAGATAATCTGGGTTTAATAAATGAATAGATAATTAAGATAAATATATACTCTAAAATATAGAATTTTAAAACTTTTAAATACAATATAAATCTGATTTTTAAACCTTAAATTCCGAAATTATAATTAATGGGATTTTTAAAGCTTAATAAAAGTCATTAAAATGACTTATTTTGGGTAAAAAACGGACCTATAAATATACACATATATAAATACCATAGTTTTCTTCAAATTATACCTTAAAATAATATTTTAACGCTCCTAAAAATCTCATAAAATATTTTGGGTGAAAACATGTCGTCCGTCCACGGTCCCGCCTACGCGATCATAAAATAAACTTTCTCAAATAAATTCATAAATCACATCATACAGATTTAAATGTCGAAGAAAAATATTTTAAACATGCAAATAAATAGTATAATTCACATAATAACTCATAAAATAATTTAACCCATTTTCACATTATTTTAAAATTATTAAATCTCCTAGTTATGCATGCGGGTTTACGTAGCAAATTTCCGGACGTTACAATTCTCTCCCCCTTAAATGGAATTTCGTCCTCGAAATTTGATTTAACTTAGTCGTCTAATAACACATGACTAAAATTTTTCAAAACTAATTTTCAAACTTAAATCCCAAAAACATAACTTAATTTGCAGATCTAAAATTCCACTTAAATCTCAAAAATCCTAACTTGTCAATCTTAAATATAAAAATCATAACTTAATCTACAAATCTAAATGTCAAACTTACATCTCATAATTATCAAACTTAGTTTTCTCTAAACGTATATCATTCTATTCATCTTTGTGTGTAACACGTACGTCTCAGAGACAATGTAATTTCCATAAATTCCCCCACATAATCGCATTGCATAACTAAGTGTTTTTAACTTTAAGAATGTCATAACTTAAAATTCTCATTTTCATAAATCATTAAAACAAAAATCATGTGTCCCATGCATAAAATATAATTTAAAACATTTAAAACTTACAGACTGGCAGTGCGGCTTCTGAGCTCCGAGCAGCAGGCTAGTCACCCTCCAAGGACCATGGCTTTGATACCAAATGAAACATCCTAAAACTCCTACTGAATTTTTTTTAACTCTTTAACTATAAAATAATGAATATATATATATATATATATATATATATATATATATATATATATGCCCATACATATATATGTCGTACTTAAAAATAACTTTACTTAATTTAAAATACATATACACAATAAATACAATAATAGAACACACATGCAATTAAATACTTAAAATTAATTACTAGATAATAATTTATAAGAATGTCATAATAAAGTTCCTAAATAATATTTCTTTGACCAAAAATTCATGAAAATTTGCCCGTGAATATATATTTAATTTATTTTCTTAAAAATCATACTTATAAATCTAATAAAAATGCATGCATGAATTAAATATATATTTATGGACATTTATTATTCCAAGAACTTGTTCGAGCTACTGACCACTAGACTTAAACTCAAAAATTCCTAGACTGACTCAAAAACCCAAAAACCCAACCTGACCTGGTCCAATAATTTACATGGATCACACGGCCATGACAAATTAATGGGCTCACTTTCATAATTATTAAAGCCCATTAAATTAGTCCAATTAATTAATTAACAAAACCCAAACCCAAACCCATTAATTAATAATTTAAACTCTTAATTAAAATAAAATACTCCAGCCCAATTAATAAAAATCTAGACCCGAACTAAAATTAATTTGACCCATCAAGACGTGACCTGACCCGGACCCGGACCCAAGACCCAAGCCCGGCCCACCTAAACAACCCATAACCCGAAATACTAATAAAAAAAAGAAACCCAATTACCCAACCCAATCACGTACAGACTCCCCCCCATGCTCTTTACTATCGGCCATGTAGCTAGGGTGGGCGTCGGGTCGGGTTCCTCGGGTTCGGGTAGTTTGGGTCGGGTACCCGAACTTTTCGGATAGTAAAAATACTACCCGAACCCGAAATTTATTATGCACTACCCGACCATTCGGTTACCCGAAAAAGTCGGGTAGTTTCGGGTACCCGAAATTTATAACCAAGAAACAGAAAAGAGCCATTGCACTCCCTCAATTCTTCCCTTTTGAGTTTTAATATAATATATATGTATAAATTAATATATATATATATATATGTGTGTGCCATAATTATTTTATAAATATATAATATATATAGGTCGGGTACCCGAATAAATTTTGGGTAGAAACTTGTCTACCCGACACCAACCCGAACACAAATAATCGGGTTCGGGTAATTACCCCATAAGGGTAGAAACTTGTCTACCCCCCACCAACCCGAAGTTTAATGAATCATTCTTTATTGAGATCTAATGTCTCTGCTGCAATTCTCATAGCTGACGTCCAATCATCTATAAGATTCTCTCTGTTTTTGTAGTCCAAAACATCAAGGTTTAACATAACCCCATAAGGATGTATCGGGTCTAAAACAGTTTTTCCATAAGGAGTTTGATGTAGTGGTATTTTACTCCTTCTTGATCTAGTTCTTGCTGGATGTGAATTTTCTCCCACATGGAACTCACTATGTGGTTCTTCTGTTTTTACCACATATCTTGGGGGATTTTTCATGGGTTGTTCACCCTCAGGGAAATTCATTTTTAGATCTACAACTTTGAGATTCGCAAAAGAATCCGCAAGATCTTGTAGATCCTCGAGATTTAATCTTTCTAAAGTAGTCATCAGATAGTGTTTTTCTCTGATTTTGCTTTTATAAGATTAATCATCATTTCATCATTAGTTAAAGGTTTTTGAACCATTTTGGTTTTACCTTTCTGATGTAACAAAGGTTCGATACCAAACGAGAGTGGTAACCTTCCTCCTGTATTTCCTTTTCTAGAACCAGAAGTATGTTCTAGGTTTAGGATTTTATTTTTAAGATCCTTTAGAGTTCCAAGAATTTCTTCTTGTTTCTTAAGGATTTCTTCAATTTGCCGAGATATTTTATACAACTGATTGCTGCAATATTGTATCGTCTTTTGAATTTCTCTAAGATCTCCGGAGAGTTTAGAGGAATCTGGGGTAATCTCTAAAAATTTAGAGTTAGAAATCATTTTTCTTTATCTCTTCAAAATTGAGAGCATTAGTCGCAACCTGTTGTAAGTAATCTATTGTAAATAGATTAACTTGTTTATAGGATTTTGTATGAATAAAACCCTCTTGATTCAAACCTTCGTTTGAAGTCATCTTTTTGTAAAATCTTCTCATCAACAAAGAAAAGCATGAATTAACGAATAATATTATGTCTGAATAATTAACCTAAAGCTTTGATACCATTTTTCCGCATAATTCTTTATACTGCAAATGAGCACAAAATCTCCAGATTAAAGCATAAAACCTTTACAAGTTAAGCATAGAACCTATAGATTTCAAGCATAGATTAGCCTAAATCCAGCACAAAAATTAAATATTAAAATATTCAAGTTTGGTGGTCCTAGGGAGTTATAGTAAAGAATCTTTTGCCTAGAGAGTTATAATAAAGTTAGGAAGGGTATTAGGGATTTTAGGACAATTTACTCCTAAAAAAATGATTTAATTAAAGTATGAGCTCCGTTTTTTTTAAAAGAAAAAGTTAAGAAGTGATTTGTTGTAATGGGTTTCTAACTTGAGATATCAGTTCGTGGTTAATTAATCTATACAATTTATATTATTATACACTATATGATTAAATTTTAGCACCTCATATTAAGTATTGATTAACTTTAGTACGTCAATGTGACACCAAAGTTTCTTTACAGTTTTACATGTAATAATATTAGTTAACCAAAATATTGGGTTATTAGGCCATCTCCAATGGCTGTCATTGATTCACTGGGCTGATGTGGCTAGAGGTGTCAAAATGGGTTAGGTCCGTTGGGTTGGCACGCCCCGCCATACAAAATTGGTGGGTTGGGTTGATAATTTCTCAACCCGCTTAAAAGGTGGGCCGGCCCGCACCGCCCCGCCTAAAGGTGGGTTGTGGTGGGTTGCGGGTTGGCCCGTAAAAACCCGCCAATTTACACATGAACCCGCTGGGTTGGTCCGCCCCGCCACCTAAAATAGATGGGTTGAGCTGATGTTTTCCCAACCCGTCTAAAAGGTGGGCCGGCCCGGCCCGGCCCGCCTAATGGTGGGTTGCGACAGGTTGTGGGTCGGCCCGCCCCGCTGGCCCGTTTTGACACCTCTAAATGTGGCAAAATAAAAGAGCTATTTCATTGTTAGAGCAAAAGGCGCTCTTCACTAAAAGAACGTCCTTTGCCTTTCTTTTTTTTTTTTAATTCAATTATTTTTTATTATTTAATAATATATATATATATATATATATATATATATATATATTACCGCTATTATCTATATATATATAGCTTCGATCCCCTGCACCCTAAGGTGCAAAAAAACTGTGTACGACCACTAAAATTCGGTAGTGGGTTTTAGTGGTTTTTTTTTTTTTTGCACCACTAAAACCCACTATCGGGTTTTAGTGGTCGCACACAGTTTTCCTGCACCCTAGGGTGCAGGTGATCAAAATTATATATATATATATATATACATACCAAATGGCTAGGATGTTTGTAAAAAAGTGAGGTAAGTTAATAATTATTTAATTTGTGACCAAAATACGCTCACATATAACCATAGTATATCACAAGCGCAAAATTAAAGATAGTCGAAACTGATTAATCTGCGGAGAATATTTCTCATTCACGGGCGATCGAATCTTGAGAAAATTTATGAGGCGGAGATTTTTGTTTTGATTTTTCAACTATAAAGAACAAATCAGATATGAGGTCGGAACATAGAAAATTTATGAGGCATAGAAGTTTTGTTTTGATCGAATCGTTACTACTGTAGATTTTTTAATTTAATCAAGTGGGAAAAACAACGGAAAAAGTGTCCTGCCGGAACAATGTTTTAGTCAATAATTTTCCCAATCAGAATGCCTTGGAAACAAGTCAAACATGAGACAATTAAAAATTTCTGGCTTAATCAAGCTTACCAAATGGCAAGGATGTGATGCGATTCATCTTCTCAAGTGAGAAAAACAAAACATTGGATGGGCTTTTAATAACCGAAAATGTAAAGCCCAAAATAATAAAAGCCCAAACAAATAAAATATCGTAAAGTCGAAAATTGTAAAGCCCAAACTTTTAAAAAATTTAACCGGGTTAAGGCCCAATGCAACTATTTCTCCATTTATTTAGACCTCGACACTAAAACGGGAAGATATCCTCCCACGCACGCCACGTTAACAAAAAGTTAATCAAGCCCTTGCTAGCGACAATTCTTGACCCGCAAAATAGTGAGATACTATCTCCTTTGAACTCGGGTACTGCGGATCGTTCAGCGATGGCTATGCAGGCTGGGATAGGGGTTTCGAGGATACTCCTCATCGTCGGAGCAGGTATCTCTAGATTGTGCTTGTTTGTGTGTGTTTCGTTGTTGCAATTTTTGTGTTTGAGTTTGATCCGACTTTTGGTGAGAGTTTTTCTTGCTTTTATTTGGTGGAATTAGGTTATACGGGAACGATACTGATGAAGAACGGGAAATTATCAGATGTATTGGGTGAACTACAGGTACTTGATCTTCCACCTCCTTTTGAATTCTGAATCCAGCTGTATACATGTGTATGTAATTTGAAATCAATCTATTCATTTACCTTGTTGAGCTTCTGTAAGCTGGGAGTATAATTTTTGTCGTGGGGTTATATTGTCTTTAAGTTGAGGTGAAAAAATTTGTGAATCTCGCTATACTTTTTGTCACCTACTTTTTTAATTGTTTGAGAATAAGGAAGACACCGGTTACGATGATTTATCCGGTTTGGAGAAAAATTATATGTCCCCTTAGTTTTTTTTGTTTTCTGATCTCTTATATCAAGTCAGTATTAAATTTTACTGAATTCGTGAATAGTCGTTACAGTAGCTTGCGAAACGCTTTAGAATTGTTAACGAAAGCAGTCCCATCTGGAAATTGAGCATCAATAACTCTTTGGTACTCAACGCTCAAGCCTTCTCCCAGAGATTTCGAGGTTTCCAATAAAATGCTTCAATTTGGTTCATTTGTTGGCATTTCATAGTCATTTATGATTCTTTGGACGCAAATTGGTGACCAATTAATTGATAAGACTGTTCTCATAATTTCATGGTGCTAATGTGTTGTTATAAATGTCTTTTATGGTAAAGCTACTTTGTGTTGCAATCTGTTTACTATACATATGTCTTGTGTCGTCTACGTTTCACAGTTGTTTTCAAAGTTCTTTTGGCGTGTGTTTGGCAGAATCTAGTTAAGGGGATGGAGAAATCAGGGGAATCGGAAGGGGATTCTGAGGCAGTTGCTAGCCAGGTATACCGTAACTGATTAGGGATTACTCAAAAAGTTATTCTACTGTTTTTTTATTGTTATTTTAAACTTTAATCATTTATTTGATTGGTCTATTCTTACGTCCTGTTTCAATTACTTTTGTATATCTTTTTTGAGTGAAATAAAAAGAGAATTCTATCATTGTTACTTTGATGTCACTCCAATTTAATTCTTCTGTGAGCATTTACACTTTCCAGTGAGATGACTAGCTTTGGGCGTGGGAGATATCTCTTTGCCTGGTGTATATTAGTTAATTGTGCAGTTTTCTTTCTACTTTCTAGCATGGCATGGTATAGAGTTGCTCTTTCTTACTTCTGCCTGAGAATCTTGTGGGTGTCTTTTCTGTTTAGTCACATACCTGCGGACAAAAATATCGAATTTTAGCCGAAGATAATTCAAGTTTGAAAAGTGTGAATAACTGGAACTGTGAAGGTGAATAGCTTTAAATATTAAATATTAGGTATTAATTTGTTACATGGTTGATTACAGGTTCGTAGGCTAGCCATGGAGGTTCGCCAAATGGCCTCGTCTAGGCAGATTACTGTTTTTAATGGAAATTCTGGGCAAAGTTGGTATCTCTTGTTTATGCTAGACCATCAAGGAAAGGTTTAAGGATGTTTAAGTGATTTCCTCTCCTTTTCTTTTTAACAGTTAACTGGACTTCTCTAATAGTGCCTGCAGCTGCTTTAGGAGCTGTGGGTTATGGATACATGTGGTGGAAGGTAGAATAGCGTTTCATTATATTCATTTATGTTGCATTGGAGCATTCTGAAATATTCTTATTTTCTGCTGCTTGCATACAATTGGCTGAACCTTTTTCTTTTGTGTGTTGGTTCCCTGCTGGTTCTTCTTTTGGCAGGGTATTTCATTTTCAGACCTGATGTATGTAACCAAGCAAAATATGGCAAATGCTGTAACCAACTTGACAAAACATTTGGATCATGTGACAGAGGCCCTTGCAGTAAGTATATGTTATTTCTTGATAGGTTGTTTATTCATGCATACTGGTACCGATTGCCAAATTCAATAAGCAACTTTGCTTTCGTTTTATTATTTTTCTTTCAGTCTCTTTTTTAATTTCAATTTTCAATGCATATTATAAGCAGGCATATTGTTTCAAAAGTTCACTGTTTCCTGTAAATGTGCTATGGTACATACTTTATTCTCATAGAAGTCAATATAAAAAATTTTCAAGAATTTCATTTAAAGACTGCTCTCAAAAGAAATTTTAGTTTTAGTGTTGTGGTTTTTTTTTTCTTTGGTTTTTTTTCCCCTGATGAACCTAAGCAATGGAACTTCCTTAATAGATATGATTTTATATGGATGACGGAAACCTCTTAACAACTGGGATTTCCTTATATTATGAATTTTCATATATGATCTTTTGATCAGGCGGCAAAAAGACACTTGACGCAGAGGATTGAGAACTTGGACGGGAAACTGGATGAGCAAGTAGAGATATCCAAATTAATTAGGAGTGAGGTATATATTTAGTGCAATAATTTTACCCCTATGTCAATCTCAAAGTTGTGTCCCTAAAATGTGCATTGTAAGATAGATGTTTGCTTCTGGTGTAGATTGTCTCTGAAAGGTATAATCTGCTCTATCTCATTTTGGTTGGCAATCTGACTTATGAGCATGACCGAATAGCAAGCCTAGGAAATATCTTTTGATTTGAACATCATTCGAAATCATTGTTTTTGAAAAAACTAACTTGTGAATCAGGTTAATGATGTACGTGGTGATGTTTCTCAAATTGGATTTGATTTGGATGAATTGCAGAGGATGGTTTCTGGTTTGGTATGTTATTTTATCTCAAATTCTTGATTATTATATGGTGTGTATTTTTCTTGTAGTTTACTCTTTTGTTAAATCATTTGTTCAGAAGTCCTGAATCCCAACTGCCTCTCTGCCATAGGCCATAATTATTTTCTACATTACCCATCTTACCACCATTATTGATTTCTTCACTTGCTATTGTCTTCAGCTATTGTTTTTCTCCAGTCAGTTCTTTCTTTGCAGAGAGGTAAGGGATAGAAAGGTTGACTATATAGTAGAGGGTAGGCTACATGTTTTTTTTAGTTGGGTACTACTTTGGGATATGCACAAGGTAAAAGGGTACGATAGCCTACATTTTTATTCGAATAATTGAGTAGCACCAGATGTGGAAAAAATCTCAGTGAAGGATGCTTCTTTAACTTTTCCGTGGACTTAATTTTGTTTCATTATTAGAGTTTAAACTGTCCAACAGCAAGAACCTAAATTCACAAACAGTGGCAAACATGTCCTATTCGAATGCATCCTGCTTTATATTGTTGCGACTTTAAATTGGTGGTTGATGATTATGAAACAATTATTAGCTGCTGATACAACCTTTGTTTGTGATATCTTGGGAACTTCAATATATATATTTCTCGGAACAACTCGGGACCTTATTATTTTTAATAGGATGCTTCAAAGATGTATTTGACTTATTGGATGTTCTTCGTTTATTTTAAATTAGTCTCATGATTGTGAATAACTTTGACTGCTTATTACAATCAATATTGTTGGTTTTCTGGATAATAAGCATATCATATAATATATTCCCTTGTCTATCCTTTTTCTCATTGTAAGATGCTAAATTGCAGGATGGCAAGTTGCTGTCATTAGAAGGCAAACAGGTGAATTAACTTGTACATTTTAATTCATATTTATATAAAATGAATAAGCTTCCATTGCTTCATAACCCCTTCAAAAGTAAATATGATTATATTGTACAAAAACTTTCAAAGTACAACATTAATTTCTCAAGACCCTAGTAATGATGATAAGTGTTTGATCGTGCTTCGATACACATGTCATAGGAGCTTGCGAATGCTGGGGTTATGTACTTGTGTGGCATTGTCAACGGAAGAAAGATTAAAATGCCTGATTCGCTTCAGGTTCGGAATTTACTTATCTGATTTGCTATACACTTGGTTATATGCTGTCTAATTCAGATTGTATATCCCGGATTAAAATGGGCTAAGAGACTATTGCTTTAGGAAATTTCTTTTTTCTCCTCCAATTCCAAATTGTTCCTTTTTGGTAATGTGCGTTTATTTTCATTGCTCATTACGTACTACAAGTTAAACTAGCTTTTTTGTTATTTTTTTTCAGGAACAGTTTAAAATTGCTGGAAACTCAACACCAAGTTTAATGGTACCTTATCTATTTTCTGCTGTCTCTTCTTAACCTAAAGATATTGAAAAACAAAGTCAATTCAGAGAAAACTAACAAACAATTCACTCCCATTTGCAATGAAATGTGAACCCTATAAGTTCCACCCGTTGATTTTTTAAAATATTACGTTTCTATTTAAGATGCAAGTTCCACCCGTTGATATTATTTGTATAATTTCTATTACTCAATCAATATAATCTGATCTTTAGTATAAATTTAATCTCTTCCATTTCATGCACTCCTGAATACTCACAGGGTCTCAAGGAGCTAGCAGATTCTGTGCCTTCTGGAAATAATTTATTGACCAATGGAAATGTGCTAGAAGGCTCTGATAAGATGCCTCGAACCTATTCAAGGTATTATTTAAGTTGTTAAATTTTAATAATATTAGATTTTAAGTGGCAACAGACGTAGTTGAAGGGCGTTAAAATAAATTTTCAGATTGCAACTAAAGTGCTTATTTTATTATAATCTACTACATCGACTAGATTTCACTGCTCTGTATTCATGGATTTGAGAATATTTGGAATTTAAATATTGTTTATATCTATTTGGAAAGATGAAAATAAGATCAGGAGTTGAAAGAATTGGTTAAACTTGTTCAAATTCATCAAATTAAAATCGAAGAATTTGAAGAGGTTTAGATTGGAATTTGAAGCAGGGATTCTAAAATTTCATTTGTCAATTTTCCCGTCAAATTCTATTATTTGAACAGCTAATGGGATTCTTAAATGCTGTTTGTCAACTCTTACCAACATCAATTATGGAATTTGTAATTCCAAATTTATGTGCTTTCAAGTTCATGTCAGATCCAGTTAAATTTATATTCCGTACAGTTCTTGCAACTCTTCTTCCATTATAAATCAAATGGATTTAAATGCAGGATGGCTTCAAGCAAGTGTTGATCGTCCCCCCTTTTCTTCCTCGGTGGTCTTGTCCAGGAAGTTCATGTGTATAAAATTAACTGGCTCGATTAAGCAACTTCATATGATTTGT